>NC_090942.1:194335103-194963317 GCF_040807025.1 Struthio camelus
CCACACCCTCTATTTGTCTCTTCCTAATTATGTGTTGGAAATACACATTTCTCCTACCATTAACAATTTCAGCAAAAGAGTTATAGCTGGGCTTTAAATTGCCTTCTACCTCAATTTAAATATTCCTTGTTATTTTAGGTTTGTAGACATTACGCAGGTAAACCTTTTCTCAAGGCATCACAGGGAAACAAGCCCAAAACTCAAAAACTGCTGAGCTGCCTCCTGGGCTGACGATATCACAGATTTAGGCTGGCATCTGCTAGTTCTTGTGGGCTTCAGTACTGGCTGTTGAAGGTGTCACTCCTAATTAGCACCAGAGCTGGCAGATGCGAGGGGCAATTGGGAATGGGGCTGGACAGGGATTTTTTTTTTTTTCCCGTGCAACTGTTTTTCTCATCAGTTCATCAGAGTAACTTTTTCAAGGCAGTGTATCAGCCGGGGTAACTTTTCATCGGGGAGTTTTCTCTGCCTTAAGACAGGGAGAAACAAAATGCTTCCAGTTTGGCTGAACGGGGGCTTTAACTGGGGTCTTTTATGGGCCCAGCTAGAAGTGAGGGGCTGAGTGGCTGCAGCTCCAGGTACAGTTATTTGACTGGTATGATAACAAGGTCACGTCCATTATGGACTAGCCTTGAACAAACCCATCAGCGACGTACCATGCTGCTTGTCTGTCCTCTCTCTGTTTCCCTCCGCCTGCCTGGAGCCCGCTGTGCCGAAGGAGCACCCTGCGCGCCGTGGGATGATACGGCTCTGCCACAGCTGGCACATCTGGCCAGGGACCTGCAGGCAGCGGCACAGCAGCCGTCACCCTGGATCTAGAATAAAGCCTGAACGGGTCTGCAGGGACACACACACACCACCCCCTGCGCCGGCCCTGCGAGGATCCCCAGGGAGAGGGTGAGAAAGTAGCGGGGTCAGCCCCTCCGCTTCGGTGGGAAATTAAAGCTGGCCACCCCAGCGGAGCCTCCTCCGGCTGGGTACTGCTAACGCTGCTGCTGCCAGGGCGGCAGCAGTAAGAGGGGCTGGGATAATGTGCGTCTGAGGGAAACCAAAACAGTTTGTTCCCAGACTCCACGCAGCTTTTAGTGCCCTAGACTGTAATTGTAATTAAAAGCAAACAAACGTGGATGAGCCCTGCGAGGCTGCCAGCTCCCCACAGAGACACCTCAGCTTTCCTTTATGTTTTTTATGGTAATGGGAGGCCTGGTGGTGAACTCTTTGCTGCTACTAGTAAATGGTGACATATGAGATGTCCCTCTGGAGCCAGTGGATAAAATCATGGCTCTGCTAAAGCCAGTGGCAAAATTCCCATCGACTTCAGCAGAGCCAGAGTGTTTTGCGCAGTTATTTTCCACATACAATTCACTCGGGGGGAAGAGGGGGGAGTCCACCCCTCAGACAGTCCTTTTTTTTTTTCCTCTAATGATTAATAAGTTAACAATAAGAAAAAGACTTTTTCTGGAATTGTTTATATTTGGGAAATCCAATTCTGACCTACTAAGCCTGCTCTGACTGTTTTAGCCGTGAGGCAAATTTACAAACTGGCCTAGGGAAGCTGGTACTTGTTATTGTTGCTTCAAAGACAGTCTATGTGGGAGAGGGAATGAGATGTGTTGGGATTAAAATACCCTAGCCGTAAAAAGCAGTAATAATTACTGTCTACATGTGGGCAAGTCAAAAGGGGTTATTACCAAAAGAAATTTAAACTCTTTCTGTTTGCAGAGAAAAACTGCCTGAAATCTAGCATTATTCATGCGTGCAGCATGGATTGTTTTTAAACGCAGTTTTCTTCAAACACCACTTTTATAAGTCCAATTTTAAATGGGTAGAGATGACATCAAGAGGTTTGGCATCAGTTTAGGGAGGGTATAATGGAAATTATAGACGGCAGGTCTGCTCAGAGGAGCCCTGGGAGCTGGTGTGCCAGCGGGGCTGCCTCCGGTGAGAGCGCACAGCACACCAGGGACGGTTGGCCTGCGTGTTACTAATCTCGCCTCCATCGCGAGTCTTGACAGTGTCAGTGTGCTTCCTGAGCCGCCGATCACTTCGTATAATAGTCCTGTCCTCTCCTGAATCTAGGTCAGGCAATTAAAAGATTCATAGATTTTTAAAGGATTGTCAGGTCTTCTGGTCTGATTTCATATAGATACTGTGCACTTCCATATATCCTCATCTGCATTCCAGTAACTCACGATTGACTAATTCATGTTTTCCCAAAGCAAATTCACCCTTGATGTGAGAATATCACAGTTCAGTATATATGTAATTTCATGTTAATTATTTTTGCATTTGGTCTCTTTTCATTAGTTTTCATGAAAATCCTCTACAGACTTATCCACAGAAATGGGAGGAGAACCAAATCCCAGTTGTCCCTCATATCTTTCAGGATGCCTTCTAATGGAGAGGATCTTGGCTTGGCACTCTCCCATCTTCTGCAAGGACCTTGGCAGATAGACGAATAGACAACTGTTATTTTTGCTGTGTTTGGGCTGCTGTGTTTGTTATGAAGTCACCAAAGCCAGTCCCAAACATTTTGTGAAACTTGTCCCATGTGATTGAAAATATTAATTGAAAGTTTTCTAAGTGCTTCTCAGAAGGAAGTGCTTCTTCCATTAGCTGTAATTAACAGGACAGTTTCCTAACCTACAGCTGTTCATGTGAGAAAATTCCTTGTGCTTGAAAAATCTTGTCTACCGATGCCAGATGCTGTTCCTTCAGCCTTCAGTTTTGTGTTAGAAGTCGAGTGTCTGAATGTCTGTCTGTGTGTGTGATATCACTCCCTTATTATAACTTCTTCTACTTGCAAGCTGCCATGCCACAATTCTGTCAGCTCCAAGATTAGGGTATTTAATAGCGTCATTCGGGTTGTGTCTTATAGCAAGATTCAATCAGTTCTTTGTTGCATACGTTGCTGGCTATCGTTTGATTGGGCAATGCCTGAATGTACATTTGGTTTGGAAAAGCTGTTGCACAATGCTATATTCCCTATTGCTTCATGGAAACTTGGACTTCCTCTTAGCTTCACTTTCTGTGAGTTATACTCTGCTGGGGAGCTGTCTTTGAACCAGAAACCAGTCACCATGAGAGCATCTGTTTTATTTGTCTTTATTTATTTTTTCTATTCCAGGTCCACAAACTTAATCCAGTGACACATGGGTTTCATTTATATGGTTATCAAAGCCTATTTCTTCATTTGCTTCCTGGCTGTACATGGGGCAGAAGCAAGAATATTTTCCTTCTTAAATGTCTCTGTATTATAATTGCTTTCAGTTTGGCAAATACCTCCCTTTTATTTTTGTTAGGTATTTATTTTTCTTCCCTTCTGTTGAAAAGATTTTGGTTATATAACAACTGTTTTCATCACTTACCTATATCACCACAAAGTAAAAATCACCTATAGATATAGCAATTTTATTGCACTCACTGCAGTTTAAGGATCCAAAAGTGTCCAGCTGCTTTACAGATCTAATGAGAGCTGTATCTGCAGACACGAAGAAATACTGCCCACAAGCTTTGCTAAATTTTCACAAGTTCTGCTGATTCATGCGGGGGTGACCTAGGAGGTTTCCAGGATGAGCTGCCTTCCTCACCCCCCCTCTCCAGCACTGCAAGAGGTTTCAGCTGAACAGTGAAGGAGGCTGGATGAGGCTCCTCTTGTGTCCCCACGAGTAATGCAGCCTTCTGTGCTACTGTTCGTAGAGAGAAATAGCACCTATTGGATACAATTTATCACATCCTCACACAGACGTCCAAAACAGGCCGGCTGACTTGCATGCTAAAATTATATATTTCTTTACCAGTGATTATAGAGGGATGCCAAGCTACTACTTCATGTGTAGGTGTCTATAGCGTTGCCATGTTAAGGTGACTGAAACAAAATACCCAAGTATCCTGGTAGAATAGGCTGCTCTATAACCTGGTGTTATAGTCAAGTGTGTGTTCATTCTTTACACTGCTGTTAGCAAACGCATGGGTGCCCCTGGCCCCAAGAGGCAATAAAGCCCACAGAGGCCACAGTCTGACTTGCAGCAACTCATGAACTGCAGCAAAGATTGAACTGGGGAAGCCAGGAGCAGGCAAAGAAGGTAGTTTCATCTGGTAAGTGAGATGGTCTTCATACCATGCTGACTCTTAACCAGCTGATGGAGATTTAATTAAAAACAAATGAGACGTGTACTTCAGAGCTTCTGCTGCTCATGGTTTGGTCTGTGGTGCAGCTCCATGTTGCAGTGGGCCCCACTCGGGCTTTGCACTTCCACACTGTTGTTCTCCCAGAGACCAAAGGGCCAGCCTTGGCAGCCAGGCCGAACCTAAAACAACACAGCCACGGGTTTCGCTCTGAGTGCAAGTTGTAGGTTCCAGTTCTCCCATAAGGCTTTGGCTTTCCCAAGCTTTTTCTTTCTTCTCATGGGTGCCATATGAGTATATGAGTATGGTGAGCTTGGCTTTTCAGTTGTCCTGACACCCTTGTCATCGATCTGTCCCTCCTACCATCTGACTGCACTTTGCAAAGACTATTCTCTCGTTGTTGCTTGCAATATGTCTTGTTCCAGTAAGTGATTCCTTACAATACAGGAAAGCTGCCAGTAGGTCCCCATGGCAATTGATATGTTTGTGTCATCATCTGAAAATTGCTTAAATGGCCCAAATAGCAACACTCACTGCCAGCTGGTCACTTTAAATCATTGGGGCCTTTAAATCAACAAGCATTTACTGCCTCTTGTATTTTCCTCATGCCATGAACTGAGAAGCAGCTGTTTGTTTTTCCTGTTTTCTTTCCCAGCTTTTATTTGCTGCCTTGCTGCACATTTGTGAAGGCACTTGTAATAGACCTATATGAACTTTTCCGTTGTCACAGTATGGCAGCTCTTTTGGATACCGATTGCTAAGTTGTAGGAAGTGACAGGTCGCAGAGTACCTTCTGTTGCAGGCAGGAGAGAACTCTGAATGAAGACAGAAATGCTGTATTTCTAGGTTCCCATCTCTGTGGTATTAATACGTTTGTGAATTAGAGAGGCAACTGTTAAGAGTGGGTGATATGTACAAAATCATGTTTTGGGAGAAGGGAGATGATCTCTCTAGGTCCTTAAGAACTCTGTGATTCAGTACTATGTTGCTGATTGTATTATATGTGATCTGGACTTCATGATGGACTACGGAATATTAACCTTAGTGCAGACACACACACACAAAAAGGTCTTTATTTTAATAACAAGCGCTCCAAACTTGAATCCTTTGGTGGACGAAAACAAAAGCATATGTTGCCGCTCTTGCTCTGCACATTCTGCAGTGTCAGGGTATCCCTGGCATGGATTGCCAAAGGCCAGGATATTTTAGTTAAAAATAAACCCAGAGCAATCATGACAGACCTGTAAATTAATGTGGTGCGTTCTCTGAACACCAGCTCCCATCAGGGTTGCTCTGGTGATCCATCAGTGTCTTCCGTCACCAGGGCCCTATCGCTCTAATGATGCATTTCATATTAAAGTGGCTCCAGTTGCTGGGAACAGATTTCGCACACTTAAATTGTTAAAAGTATTGCTGCTGTTAACCTCAAGTGTTCTCCTTTTACCTATGGTGTCCTGGAGAATAAGCTAAAGAGCTTCCCTAGATAGAAATTCTTTGTCTACGTTTAAAGCAAAGTCGGCCTTCACTGCAGCCTTTCAAACTCTGTCCAGAGCTTTTGATTATGTTTAAGTGAGGAACTGCTTTATAAAACCGACATTGCCATCCAGATTAACCTTTACTAATAGGCTTTTAGGCTGGACTGAAATAATGCAATCTGCCCTTGAGAATGGGTTAACCATGTGATTGCCTAGGCCAGAAGCACAATGGAAAATGAGCTGTGACTCAGAGTCTCAGTTTGGTGGCTGGTTCCCCTTTGTTCCAAGGGGAATTCCTATATATTAGATCCTTCCTAGGCATAGGTTACTTCCCTCTTTGCACTGGGTCATCACTGCCTTTGTTAAGTCCTCTACACTCACAGCATTTACTGGCTCTTCCCCCCTCTTCCCCCTCGCCAGCTGTAGCCCTCCTTGGGCTCTTTGCTCCTTTGCCCAGGTGCATGAGGCCTCATATCAGCGTAAGCTGCCACATGCTATTTCCACTCCTTTAGACAAAAACATCTCCTTTGTACATGCAGAAGCAGGAAGTCAGACATCTGAATAGTCTTCCCACAAATTTCAAGAATTACTCACATTCATTGTCATTCTCTCTGCGCTGCACTGCCTGGGGCAGCCTCGAGCTTTGACAAGAGCTGAGGGCACACCCATTGACTTGAAGAGGAGCTGAAACCTGTTTATTTCAGGGCAGACGCTAGCCACTGGTTATTTGTCCCAGATTTTGTGCTGCCTCCGATGCCTGACGTGCGCCAGATCAGTGTGCTGTGGGCCTGAGCTTCCTCCCAGTCCACCTTTCCCACCTATCTGCCACTCTGTGCAGTGAAGAGCAGGCCTGAGGGCAGGCTTATACGTGCTTAAACATATTACCCTTGTGTTTTCTGTCTGCATTACTTGTGTTAGCTCGGCCATAGCTTGTTTGCGTTTGTGGCTTAGCTGTGTTGTGTTCTCCTTTATGCTGAGAGAAACCTACTCTGCCTTGCTGCAGAAGACAAGAAGCCCCTCTCAAAGTGGTCATTTGGGGTGTGATTCTTCACACATACAAGCATGCATTGTTGAGTCAGGTCCCTGGCCTAGGCTGCTATAGGCTCCATTTGTACATAGTAGGGACAGATGGGCATCTCTGGAGGCTGATTCTTCCCATCCATCTTAGACATTTATCTTAGAGTGGAATGACTCATCCTCTGGTCATGCCCCTTTTTTGCATCGACTATGAAGAACGGCTGGACATCTGGCTTAGACCAGACGCCTACTTTTTCTATATGGCTACATTTAGGTCAGATGAATCCTACTCTAGATTTTTCAGACTATCTGCAGATAGCTTCATCCTGAGCTTACTCCAGCTTGTCTGGGCTTGAACCATTCTGGCTAACTGGATGGGAGAGCATGGACCCACATATAAACTGAACATGCTCTGCTTCCTCACCTCCAGGGAGCTGTTAACAGTGCGAATGGTGTGTGGGTCTGATCCTGAGAAGCCTGGACCAGAACCTGTGGTTCTTGCAGTACCCACTTGACAGTGTGGGCATATGTGTAAACACCTGCTTGCTCTTATCAGTTCAGGTCATACCTGCCCCTATTACCTGTAAATCCTCCGCGTCAGCAATGTAGACCATCCTCTTCAGAATGTACCAGTGATGCTTTAGAAAAAATAAATAGCTCAGACAATTTTTATATTTGGCTCCCTACTGGTTGGAATAGATCCAGACTTGAAGAAAGGTGAGGTAAATGTGGACTGAGCTTCCACCGTGGTCTGTACCACAGATCTTGGTAACACGCAGGTGATCATCACGCTGAAAACCAAAGGTCTGTTCCCCAGAGAAAGACAATCTTTTAGAGAGAAGGTTAGCTTAGACTTGTCATGGATAAGGTAACGGACATGTGCTGACTAGTATGTGCTGCAGTTCAACAGCAGTTCATCTTGTACATCACAGAATTAAGGGAACAAACTCCTCAGCTCTGTGTTTTGGGTTGTTTTCCCGAAGCAATTGTTTATTTCAAACTTTTGATAAACACAGTGATAGTGGAACTGGATGGTGGCTCAATCCTCTCTCCTGTTTCCCTGTCTGCTCTGATTGTTAACCTCATGGTGCCCCTCCGCTACCTTCTACATGAGAATCAGGTTATAAACTATCTATCTGAGATGCAGCACATCTTTGTTCTATGTTTGTCCAGGGTCCAGCAGAATAGGGTCTTAATCCCTGGTGTTAGAGTAACTTAAGTAATAATCATTCAAAGCTTCTGTACCTGCAGAAAGAAAACCGCATGCAGTATTGGCGATACAACTGTTTTGGTTTGAGAGATTCATTTAAATACTGACTCAGTGGTTAGGATATGTAGGTTGGGATTATGGTGATAAACAGTTCAGCATTACATCAGTTAGTCATAAGTAGCGATAAAAAAGGGCCCACACTATTTCTAATGCTTCCCTGATGTCATTTAATTGGAAGGAAATTTGGATTGCCAGAATGCATATGGAGATGGTCCGTGCATAATCTCTAGGCGGGTGAGGGAGAGATTTCTACTTTCATGCCATGGTTTTTGTCATAAGTAATGTTGCAAGTGACTCCTTTTTTTCTTGCCTATCAGTTATGTTTTATATAATTAAGACTAATTACTAGGTATGAATAAATCTGATTCTGGTGGGAGTAATTGCACTTACCATATTTATTCTCTCCATGACTGACCTTTTCTGTGAAAGGCTTTCTAAATCCACACTTCTGAGACGTGGGGAGAAGTGTTCTTGCTTCTATGCTGACTACTTTGCAACGCAATTCAACACTAGTTAAACATGTATAGCCTTAATAACTCAAAAACCCCAGTCATGAGAGTGTAAAATGCTCTCAATTACTTCAGACCCTAAATAAAAAGAAAGGTAAATAAGACACTCAGCTCCAGTTTGTAAGGCTACCTGTCATCTCATTGCTTGGCCCAGAATGAGGGTTCCTAGGTTCTAGCCTGAGAAGCAAAACTGGTCTGCTGAAGACATTCTGCTTGTTCATATGTCTGCTTTCTATTTCCAACTACTAAATGGCATTACAAGAGAGTTCTCAACAGAGTAAATATTTTCCTTGTTTACTCTTCCAGGTGATTGGATGCTGTAACCATCTCTGGGATGTTATCTCTTCACTGTGCAGGTGAGGATAGGGATACTACGTGACTGTGAGTTGAGTAAGTGGAGAGGGGGAGGGAAGAGAAGAACTCTCCATAAGACATTCTGTCTTTCTAAAAAGACATTTCAAGTCCTAATGACTCTGGAAAAAAATTAAAGATGTGATCTTTGTGTCACCAATGTGCACATCTGCCTGAGTCTGTAGGCAGTCTGAAACAGTAGCATTTGCCTTTCAGTGAGAGGAATATGCTGGCCATGGCTATTCTAGTAAATGGGCCAGATCCGCTCTGACTCTGAGGGCAAGTGATGTGGCTTGGCTTACATGTGGCTAAACCTTCTTCTCCTCCTGAAACTGGGTGGTCTCAGCCACATTACCTATTAGGAACAATACCTAATGAGTGCTTGAATCATGCCCAGGCATTGCCTGGGAGAGTGAAAGTTGGCTAGTAGGCAAATTGCGCCTGAAAGCATGGTAACAATTAAACTGTTTTGATCATCTCATGCTGGTGTTTGAGCCTATGCCCTGGCCTGAGTTAGCTTACCACCAGAACTGTAGCCTCTGAGACTAGGAAGTCCGCAGGTGACCCAATGTCACCTTTCAGAGCATTGCAAGGTGGTTGAAGGACAGGTTGTTGGGTTCACTCCACCAGTGAAATCAGACCCTATCTTTCTAGGGCAAGTTTTTTTTTGGGGGGAGGTCACTTTTGGGGAAGAAGGTGTTCTGTGATGCCTGACTCATTCCTGCCTTGTCAGCAAGGGGTGAAGTCTTTGCTGCACCGCATAAATACTGTAGTGTGTGGGTGAGAGGGAAGGGTCATCTCTTAATGTGGCTAAGGCTTTAGGCTCACTCCATGTTAGCCCGCATATGGTTTGTCTGCATACTTATACACTTACCTCATAAAATAACCAAAAGAGTCCTGTAATGGAGAGTCTGGAGTGAAATAGAAATTTCTAGAGCTTCATTGCTAAGGGTTTGGGATTTTTATTGTAGAAGGTACCCCAATTCCTAGTGCTTTCTGAACATGACAAACAACTCCCAGGTGTAAATGATAACCCAGAAAAGACTAAGAAACTCTGTCTGGGTAAGCAAACTTCTAGTCTTTTCACCCACTCAGTTCACACTGTCTTCTAGATGGCCTTTCCCCTCTGCACATCCACTCCTACATGGATTCTCCAAGTGCTCAAGGACAAGACCTATGCTGACTTGTACTTTCTCCTGATTTAAACTAAGGTGCTATGGGATGCAAGCCTACTTTTGTTTAGCCAGTGCAGATGCAAATGTCAGATAACCAATCCACCCATCAGCTAGAAAATGACAGCCCGTGTGAGAGTGAACAGCTCCCAGGAGGTAGAGGCAGCATTAAGACTAATGGGTTGGGTTATGCTTAGGCCTTAATTGATCTCAGTACTTGAACTACATGCGCATCCAACGGGACGCTCTTCCAGGTCTCCTGGAGATGATTCTTTTTGCAGCCCCCAGCTCTGTGACCGTGGCTGGCCTTGCCGCTTTGCCAGCTCTGGAGCAGAAGGAGCGAGGACCTTGCAGCAGAGTGCATTTGTGAAAGTCCCGACCAGGCAGATAAAGCTCCTCGTGTCTGTTTCATTTACCATAAGAGAAGATCACTCTGTAGGAAGAGAAGGAAACCTCTTGCCTATTCAGGAGTTTCACAAGCGTGGTGTGCTCATGTTTCTAGTTGTGGGAAAGCCCCAGAACTCGGGTTGGGTTGAAGGGACTGAGCGGGTGATTTTGCGGAAGTCCTGCGAAAGTCCTTGGTGAGATTTACTTGCATGTAAACTTAGTTTTACTTTAAGGTTTGCTACCTGTGACAGTCAGTCATGCAATGACTGTGAAGAATGACTTAGTTTTTTTTTTCCCCCAAAAGCAGTATCCATCTATCATCCATAAAGTGGTCTGAACCAGAAGAAGATCAGAGGTACTGTTTCCTGAGAAACACATCAAATACTAGCAGGAAATGAGGGTGGTCAAAGCTATGTGCAGCCACAGTGCTAGTGGCAGAAGTACCCAGACCCTTTGCCTTCCTCCTCTGCCCGCCCACTACAACGAATCTTTTGGCTGGAAAAACAAATACTCTGACCATGTTGCTCTAATGCAAGCCAACAGGACAATGGGGCAGAAGCAGGAGCTGCAGAAATAAAGATTTCATTCAAACACCTGGAAGTCACATTACATTGGGTCTTGTGCCAGTATGACATGTGATGCACAACATGTTAGCTACCTATCAGAAGGAAACTTACATATGCGGAATAACACACAGCAGTTATTACCACTGCTGTGGTAATAACTGACTGTTCTTAGCACATCCCAGTGTGGGCTAGATTTTGTGACAGATATTCCTGCTGACTAAGACAGAGGATGTAAATAAGTATTTGAGGCTGCTATTCATAAAGTGTACCTTTAGACCAGCGAAGTCAGTCTCCCTTGCCTCCCTCTTTGAACAGTGTGGGGAGAAAGGCAGTTCAGAGCAGGAGCTGTGCAGAGCTATTAGGTGCTCTGAACAGCTTGCCAAAGGTGCCTCTCACCCGCCATTGACTACAAAGGCAACCTGTGGAGACTAGCCTTCTTGGGCGAATGTTAGCCTTTGTTATTATTTCCCTAGGCTCCCTCTGTAGTCAATGAAGAAAGACAGCAACCTAGCCATGAGTTAATCCAGCTTGACCTTTGAACCTTCATTTCTTTTAGTTGAGTATAGAGAGGTGTAGTTAGTGAAGGCACCTAAGCTAGACGCCTTAGTTTGGTGGTGTGAATCCTCCCTCAGATCTGTTCTAGCTCCTTAGGATCTGTTTGGTTCTGTAGGCTCCAGCCCACTTTAGCTGACTAGCAGGACTTTTTCTCTAAGTGGACCTTCTGGTGATTTCAGGCTGCTAGAGTAACTCAAGTGCCACCATGGAGAAGAGTGGCCAAAGAAAGGAAAGTTCTCCTGGATGCACTGTTCTTATCTGGGCTTTTAGTGCAGAAATAACTGTTGGGCCTGCATCTTGTGGAAGAGAAATGTGAGTTGCTCGAATTTCCCTTATCCGCCACCCTAAAAAGCACAGCTCAATTGTATCAACAATCTGAGCACTTCAAAGCCACCGAAGAATGATTTCAGGCTCCGATGTGTGTAAAAGGGTTGTTTTGGCCGTGTGTGTAGGGCAAAGTTGCTCTCTCTCTTGAGGATAGACCCAGAAGATCTCAGAAGAATTCCCATGAGGAAAAGAGACACAAAGAGCATCTCTGTCCTGATTCAGCTCACATGCCAGGTCTGAGGAACATGGTGGTTGGTGTTACATCAGTGTGCTTTTCCCCCAGTTTTGGGAGGTTAATGCTGTTGTAAGCTATGGAGACAGCAGTATTCCTGTGCCTTGCAGGTCAGTAGGGCCTGGCAGAAGGTGAGAAAGATTTATTGGGACCACCTCACATGTATGAAGACTGAGTTTACAGCACAGTCTGCTCCATAAATCTTGTGTTATTTTCCTGGTGCAGCTAGTCCCCTAGGGTTTGATAATGTACTGCTGCAGAGAGCAGCTCACAGAGTACAGAAGAAATATATCCTATGCACATATCTTTTCGATCTCATTCCCATCTAAAAAAACTCACCCTCCAGTGTCTCCCAGGCCTTCAGAGGTTAATATCCTTGGAGCATCACATTGGGAAGCAGCACAAGTCTGTTCATGTAGTTGACAGTGCCCTTTTATTATTGCTTCTCTCTCTCCTATCACATGTCTCACTCTTAACAGGGTTGTTATTAAGATAATTAGTTAATGTGGGTTATTTTATTATTGTAGTCTTATTTGGTTTGATTGCACGCTCGGCTGACACATGCCATAAAAGCAACAAAAGCATTAAGAAGTTGCATAATTGGCAGAAACTGAACTATCAGTGCTGCAGAGTTCAGAGAATCACAGCAATGTAAGGATTCCATAGAGACACAGGTCCTTCTGTCAACCTTGTATTTCTCCTGGTAGCATTTATTAGTCAGGAAAATGACTGGCATTTCCTTTTCTGTGTTTCAGTTTTCCCTACTTGTACTATATTTTCTGAGCTTTGCTTTAGCCTGCAGAGAAAGGCAGCTCCGTCTTGTTTATCTTTGCCAGAGATTCCTTCATTTTGGGAACCGCATCGGAAATAACTTTGGATGCAGGCAGACAAGAGGCTTTAAAAAGCATCTATCAATGAATCAAGTGGGTCCTTGTGTCATGTTTCCTGACCATCTACTGCCTTGGTATCTGCTGTTGGCACATATCCCAGTACTGCCAGAGCAGGATGATCCTGTTTTCATTTATATCCCGCGCTCTTCCAGTCACATACTTTCATCCAACTTCATCAGTGCAAAGCCCTGGCAATTTTCAGCCTCCTTACCTCATGAGTTTTCCTTGCGCACTCTCCCCTCACATTACCTCGACAAAAATGTTACTTTTTTAGCCCTGGTCTGAGAAGCTGCATTTCAGCTTATCCCAGGAGGGCTCTGTTTTGAGATTTGACCAGTGAAACCAACTCATTGTTTATGTTGGTCTTCTCCACGCTTGGATTTAAGCTGTGAGTGGAACACTCCCCAGGCTGCTAAACTCTGACCAATTTGCAGCCATGTCGACCTGCAAATATTTCCTCCAGAGCTTGAGATTTTTGGCATCCCAAGTTTCCTGGATGTGCTTACATCATCCCTGTGCGGAGGAGGACTTGGCTGTATGGCTTAGAATGTGCTCTGTGTAATTGAACAAGTTCACTCAAAAATACCCCAGCAATTTTACTAGCTCTTGTCCAGGGTTACGAGGCATGTGATGCAGCCTTGTGGGCAGGAGAGGAAAAAGCACTCCCAGGAGGCATTTCCTGAACAAATGTGATAACTTTGGGTGTTGGAAATGGCGGGGAAAGAAAAATCTCAAGCAAGAAACAAGCTTATAATGGAGAGAGATGCACGAGCACTTAAAAAAAAGATACTTCCTTGATTTTTCAGAGCAAGGCTGGAAGAAATCAGTCAGTAACGCATTAAACAAGCCCTAGTGTATTATGGACACTGTATATTCATAATAACTCAATTCAAGTCCATGGGCACTGCTGCAGTGAGGATTTGGCCTTTGCAATCCCCTTTTGCAATTGCAAAGGGGGATTTCAGAAGCAAGCCCTGCTGCATACACAGACAACCTGATAGTCCTTTCTTGCGCACTGTCCTTTCAAAGTGTCCTGCTAGAGCCTGAAGCACTGAAGAGAAAGGCTCCTTATAGTTTTCCAAGACATCGAACTTATGTTTTTTGGTCACTGCTTAAAAACCAAAAGCAGCAATAAGCGCACACAAAGGGGTATTAGCTGGAGCTCTTTTCAATCTCCTATAAAAGACAAAGGATGCAGTTCACAACCAGGCGTACAGCTGCAGTTTGCTAGTTGGGAGGCTGCACATAGAGTAGAGATCAGAATTCAGAACGATTAAGCAAGTCGCCTGATTGTTACTGACAGATTAAAAAAAACCCTCTGCCAGCTTTACACATTCATGGCCTCTTGTCTTTGTGAGTCAGGAGGCAGTTCCCGTTGTGAGACACACACACTCTGTACTACAGGATGACTTTTGGCAGAGGCCGGATGATTGCGAGCCAGGCGGGGCGGGGAGGGCATTCCAGTTTTATAACACAATTCCATAATAGGAGACAACATTCTTTTCATATTAATGTTCATACAATAGGAATTTTAAACCCCAGCTTTTGGGCTGTGTGGGAAAAAAGGCCATATTTTAATGCTGTGACAACATTATCCTACAACTCACTGGACAGGGCTGCTGGTGGGCCAATCACTTGGAGCGCACTATGCATTTTGTAGGATGCTTTCATCTCAAGAAACAACAAACTGAAAAAGCGCAGATGTAGTTATGTGCTTGCTGCTCCCACTGTGACCTCCTGCTTGGATGATTCACAGGTGCTCAATCCACCTGTTGCTGGCCTTGGTGGAAATCCATGTCACCCTTCTCTGCATACTCCTCCTGATGCACTGTGCCGTATGTATCTATCATTGTTGCTCCAGAGTTATCAGGCCAGAAGATGTGCAGCCATTTCTATGGCTTTTCATGGTGAGAGTTTTGCAGAGTGCAACATGTGGCTGTTTCAGGACGGTCCCTGCTGTACCCACCACCAGGGACACTTTCTTCTTCACCGTTTCAGGGGGCTCTGAGAGGAACCTGAGGCCTTGTAAGGTGTTTCTCATGCCCTGACTTAGATCTCACAGTGCTTTGCCGGAACGCTAGAAGGTTTAAAGGAGAACTTCTCCTGTTGGGGTTTTGATCAATATTTGACTTTCATATCAAAAATAACAGTGAGTTTAACTGAATCAAGCTATGCAAAGCAGCTGCAGGGACTGCTGACACTAGTCACTAAAAGCTCATGTTGTCCTAATCTAAACTATTAAATTCATCTGTTTTAGATGAGCAAAGACAAGTTTGTTCATCAGGTTTGCCTGAGAAGGGCAGAATTATCATTGCTCTCTAGCAACACATTGACACGTTCAAAAGAGCAGAATAGGGCTGGCCTCCTGAAAGGATGTCTTGAGCCTTGCCTGAGCAGCTAAGATGACTGTGGATATCAGTAAAATTATGCATGTGCTGGGGATGAAGTGATTCCAGATTATAACGAGGTCTAACCCTTGCAAGAATGGTGGGGTGGCATTGAGAAAAAGGAGAGGGAAAACCTCATTAAGCACACACAAACAGAAGTGCTAAGACTGCTCTGACATGCTTTATACATGCTGCTGATTTCAAGGACAAAGGTCTGTAGTGACCATTTTATAATGCTGTTATGGTATTTGGATAGTGCCAAGAGACAGAGAAAACGGGAGTCTTTGGGGTACATATATGTGCAGCAGAGTGCATCAGTGGGGTCTGACAGGCGTACCTGTTGGTTTTGAGGTTGGACTCAATGATGTACAGCACTGGTATAATTGCAAGCACTATTTTGTGCAGTAAAGATTTTGGGGACTGATAATACAGTCTTATCTGCATGCACCATCTCTGCTTAGTGTCAGTGAGTTCATGGGGAATTTCTGCTTGAAGAAGATTTTGCAGACTGTGAGAATGTTTTCTCCTTTGCTCTCTCCCCAGTATCGTGCTTAGACAGCTTAGCGTGCGCCCTTCAGAGGAAGTAGCCAAGTCTCCAAGAGGAGGTTGGTAGCCGAGGAGGGTGCTCTGCACCGTCCCGGGCTGAGCTTGGGCCAGTCAGCCGGGGGAAGAGGCAGCTCGAGGCACTGACGTGAGCACAACCCAACCTTTGAAAAAGAGACTTCCTGCTTTGGTGGAAGTGTTGAAATGTCTTGCTGTATTTCCCTGCCTTCAAACGAGAGCCCCGTGTGCCTGATGTCACTTCCTCTGGTGGCGCGCTGATAACAGGATGAACCTGAACTCCCTCTGAACCAGACATTCCACTGTGTCATTAATTATTGTGCGCTATTGCGGGGCAGGATACTTAGCTACCAACATTGTTTTTGTCATTTTTGCTTCACACATGATTTTTTTTTTCCCTCCAGCAGTTTGAAAGGAAGCAGTATAGGAACTTTTGCGATGTGCTTACAGGCACATATGAGCAATGTGACTCATCAATAGATGAGGCTTTGGGAGCTGGTGCCTGTTACAGCGTGAAGCCAGCCTGCTTCTTAACAGAGCTCCAAAGGCAGCTGGCTATGTCAAAAGGGCAGAGAATAAAGCGTGTAGTGTAAAATGGAGACACAATTAAGCAAAGATAAAAGAGCTATAAAAATTTTCGTTTCTTTACTCAAAGTTCCCTCGGGTGGCATTTGCTGAAGCAAATAGTTCTGCAGCTTGTTGCTGTAAATAATGGCACATTGATTTTGCAATAGCACTCATTTATTTTTAAACATCTCAATGAGCAATCATATAACATCTACCTTTGCGTGCACAGAGCTCATCCTAGGATATGTCTTTATCTGTTGGCAGCTCTGAGGAAGCAGCATTTAAATGATATCTCTACGAATCTGTTCCCTCTCAGCCCTTCAGTTGTTTCAGCTTCATCTCAGATCTTGTACTAAACCTTAGCCAATCTGGATGTAGTGTATAATTTATTGTAATTTATCAATACATTCTTAGACTTGACATAGCTCTCTATGTTTCAGAGCATTTTAGAAAGAAGCTTATATAGAGCTGTCTGCATCTTGGAAATGGGAAAACTGAGGCACTTTTTCTGGAAAGGATGGCAATTTTTAGATGCCTCCATTTGGTTTCAGGCATACAACCTCAGAAAAGACGGTAAGCCTGGGTGCTGACACCATTGTTTCTGTTTTGCTAACCAGCAGGCACTGCAGTAAGCCCCAATAGTTTGGTTGTATTGGATTGTATGACTGTGTCTTCAGATGTATGTGGCTTTTACACCATTGGAAATCCACATTATTTCCAATTACAAGTGGAACTTGGAATAAAAGCTGGAAAAAATACGGGACAAATTGCTTGAAAACAAATATCATTCTTAGTTTCACATTGCTTTAATAATTGAAATTAGACTGAAATGACCACAAGAGTCAGAAAGATGTAAACTTTGACATTTCTGATTCTACAGTAGTCAGGTTTTTTTGCATATAGGATTGTATTATCTGGTTTCTTTATGCTTCCAGAGATATAAAATTGCTACGTCTACTTAGAAGTCATATACATAAAAATAAGTGCCCTTATTATGTTTCCAGTTACCTGTGTGGTTCTAGTTGTATTCACCTGTCACGGGATGGAAAGGTCAAGCACTAAATACAGCCTATAGAAATGCCCAAGGCTGTCACTCTTTGGTTATCACTCAAGGTCATCATCTGTTTGTCATTCATTATACAACAATGCCAAGCAAAATAGGCCCTTTTAGGCATAAATAAAAATAATATTAATACTAATAATTCACCGCACTGCTGAACTAACTGCTCATTTTTCCACAGTTTCAAGTATCCATTAAAAAAAAAAAAATCAGTTTTCTGTTCACTAGAAAGAACAAGTGTCAGCCTGCTCTATTTCTGGACATCCTAGAGAGTTTGCCAGCCCAGTTCCTTAGTATGGTTAACAGTCCTGTCTGTTTTGCACTGAGAATTGCTAGAGAAAATTCTTCACAGGACCCTGAAATATTCTGTTGTGAGCTGCGCTGAGGCTTAGTGCTACCACATAACAAGAAGAATAGGTCAAATGCTAGGAGAAAATATTGCTCATGAATAATTACCTGATATGAAAAATGACAAGGTTTGTGACAGATTAGTCAACCAGTTCCAGTCATCACCTTGGTTTCTCCTTCTGACAAATAATTTTCAGACGCTTCTGTGGTTATCTAAAATTATTTTGTCCACAAACAATATTTGGTTGGGTCTTGTATCCTCAAGTATTTTTTCTTCCTTTTCTTCCCCAGAGCGGAGTTAATTTTCAGTCAGTATTCACTATGGAGGACATACATACCCTTTGAATAAGCCTATCTATCTTTCTTGTACTTGAGAGATTATACCTCAGTTTTATCTTCCCTGAAGGATACCTTTTTAAATATCTTCCTGTCACTGGAACTGGAGAAAATTTGCATTGACAAGTGCTGTAAAATTCCACTGGTAAGCAACTTAAACCTAGACGCTTTCCCTGGAGACAATGAAATGATGTGATTATACTGTATATTTGTGTACCCTTGTAATTTATCTCCTTTTATAGTCTCCTGAAATTCTCTCTTGTTCCCTTGAGATAACTTAACGTTACCCACAAAGGAGCGTGTCCCAGACTCATCTCCATGCAGAGCGTGACAACGATACTCAGCTGAATGCTGAGTTCAGTGAGCTGGAGCCCAAGGAGTCTCTGCAAGTCTCACACTCTTGAAGTTTATTTCAGATTATTCTGTGCAACTCCTATGCTGGCTAGCTATCTTCACAACTGAGATCAGGGATGGGGACATTCCTGAGCTTGGGATTTTCCTGAGGGTGCTCAAAATGGTCTGACAAAAGAAATGAAAGTGGCTTTTCCGAGAATGAAATCATCAAAGTATTTGAAAGGGCAGGTGCAGAAAGTTTTTCTTGAACAGGTATTTTCCTCTTAATTTATAGTGTAATTTGTTTAGGCAATTTATGAAGGATATGTCGGAAGGGGGTCAGAAATGGAATTATTTTCCTAGTTTAAAAGCAGCTTGTTTAACATTTATTCATGCTGGGCTGGTCCCCAGATGGTATAAACTGGTATAGCTCCATTTAATTTCAATGGATCAATGCCAATCTCCAGCAGCTGGGAATCTGGTTCAGTAAGGCACTTTTGGTTGCATGACTTTGGTCCGGTGCTATTGAGATCTAAAGGGTCAGTCCGTGGAATGATGATGAAACGTTCTTAACTTTACCAAACTTAATCTTCTTTCACAAAGTCCTTTGTAAGGATCCTCACAGAGTTGAGTGAGCATGTGTATGGTCTATCCAAAACACAAACAATTCTGTTTTCCCGTCTCCCTTTTATTAATGGTAGTGTTGTAACTAAATGTGTGCCTCTATTATTCGGCAAGACCCAAATGAGCAGAGATGAACACAGGCTAGTTTTATTATAATAGCAGTGCTTCAAATGCTCAGGCTGAGAGTATAGAAACTATGAACTGCATTCCCAGTTGGCAGATAAATGGGAAGGTATGGATGGAGTAACACCATTTTCTCCGTATATGGATCTGGCCCAAACAGTGCATCTGCTGTAGGTTTTCCTCCAGCCTTCATCATAGCAATATCCTCACAGCAGATCACAGCAGATCACCTCAGTCTTTCGTGTATGCACCCTTGAGTGGTGCTCGTGTAGTAGAGAACTGTTCTCAGGACAGCAATGCCGTTTGGACCACTACTGGCAGACTCTTCTGTGCCAAAAGCAAGACTCCGCATAACACTATGGCATCTTAAATGAAACTCTGGAAGAGTAGAAGAGACTAATGACTTAACTGCTACAGAGTAATCAAGCAAACCAAGCCTAGGCTTCTGAAACAGTGTACTTCCCCATGAAAACGTACTGCTGTTGAATATGTCTATGAATATGTCTATGAAGCTTTCTTCTTAGCTCGGCAGAACATCTGAAACACATACATTTCTACATAGCCTGGTAGAAATATCACTATCATGCTTTATGTTCTTCAGTAAATGTCTGTCATTAACCATCTTAAGAGATAAGATATTGGTCCATGACAGCCTTCATCTGACTCTATATGTTATGTTATTTCACTTTACACTATGTTACGTTACATTGCATTATCTCAGTATTCTACTGAAGTTAGGAGTCCAGAGGTTTTGTAGCACTGAGCAGAGGAACATGCAACTGTCTTTGGAAGTGCAGGTGCGCTCATTATCTTCTTTCTTTAAAGTGAATGCTAGATTGAAATAGAAGTTTTGAAAAGTTTCTCCATCTTCATCCCCAGGATCAAAAATCACAGCCAGTTCAATAATATTAATCTGTTCAGATATTAAGCCATTGAATGAGTAGTTTTGATTTAATGAATTTCTCTCATCTCGGCTTATTTTCCACTCCTCTTCTAGCTTTAATAGCTAACTGCTTAATATGAGAGCTGTTCCATTTCATTACCTTTCTCCTGTTTTTTTCTTGAGGTGGAACTAATGCAATGCAAATTGTGATGCCTGTCTCTGATTTTTCTATTAGGCAGCTTAGGATTCCATACAGCCTGAATTACTGAGAGCAGAGCTAGAAATGCGTTTGAATTTATGATGAAACCCTAGGACTTGCAGAAGCTCATGTTTGGGGATTTTTTTTTAACAAGAAATGATATCTAATGACACTCAAGTTCTTGATGGAGACATTTTCTGCAAACGACATCATATGTATATGCATACATATATGCATACATCTATGTATGTGTGTGTGTGTCTGCATATATATGTCTCTCTATGTATTTCAATTATGTTCTTTCCAGCTGCAATTCCGTAGCAGCTGCCATATAAAATTTCTGACTATCTTTGCTTGTGCTACAAGAGGGATACATGTAGGGTACCATAAATACAAAACCGTAAGGAAATCTTAAGTGCATCCTAAATTGCAAACGAATGAAGAGCGTGGATGAGCTGTTGGTGCCCAAACATTCATACACTGCAAAAGTGTGTACACTTTTGTTGCTTTAAAGTCTGATGTTGCTGAGACCTCTAGTTAATTGTTTCTTATTTACATAAGTAGTTGAATCACCGCTACTAATCAGCCGAATATAAGCTACCTACAGTGAAGCTCTTTAGACAGCAATTTTTTTATCACACCCCATACATCACCATTGCCAGGCTGGGGCTAAGTGCTGTATAAGCTCAACAAGGCACCAAAGCTGCAACAGTGGAGTGTGAACTCAGAAAGACTGTGTTGAGCTGTTGGTTGGGGCTGGCATAATGAAGCTTAGGAAATGAGTGAATGAGCTGTATCATGCCAAGTGCCTGGAGAGCTAGAGTTACCTGAGCAATCAGAATAATTTCCTCTTTGAGTAAAGAGGAAATAAATTTTAGATTAATCTCTCTTATGTGTATGGGTGTTCTTTTGGGAATTGCTGCTTCTGAAAGTAAGCAGATGAAATTTCTAGGTGTGCATCTCAACTAACACTTTCCTTTTATTTCACTTTTTTCCCTTCTGATCTTCTCTCACACCATAAAACTTGAAAGAGTTTGCTGGGCCATTATGTTCAATCCCCTGGGCAGTCATGTCAAAGAACATCCCTTTCCCCTGTGTCTTAAAACAGGTTTATTCCCAAGTGACATTTTCAGTGTATTCGTAGTCAGCCTCTTGCCCTTTCTAGATCACTTGTTCTTTTCTTTTAGTAAATTTAAGAGGCTGTTTTCCCTTCAGAAGTTTGCCTCACTTTTTGCTGAAAGCGGTCCTACCCTCTCTCTGCTTTCACTTTAATGCTAAATGAGCCAAACTCTTTTCTTTGCCCAATCTACAATATAATTGGGCTTCCTGATGGTAAAGGAAGTGATTAAGGTAGTTCTATAGCCACATCTGGATTACCTACAGCCCTTCTACCCCCCTCCTAAATGAAAATCATCTTTTCTTTCTTTCTTTTTTTTTAATAATTTCCTTTGCTGCAGCTTGATACTTAGCAGTTCCCATTCTCTCCCTGAACTCTCTGCTGAGACAAAGCTTTCTTTGCTGATTGATCCTTTACCTTCCATTCCTCACTGTCTTTTCTCTTATTTATGATATACTCCGGAGAAGTATATTCACCCATTTTGGTATCTAAAACTCTCCTATAAGGTTCATTTCTTTTCTTAGAATAAGGGGAACCTTTCACTGAATGAAACCTCAAGCCTCCTTTACTGGAATATTTCCCTCATCACTAGATACAGTTAGAGATGCCTGGAAGAATGCAACCAAATCACCAGAGTGGATAGCAGTTACCATTTTATTGGTCAGGAAAGGGAAACTCCAAGGAGATTTGTGACAATCGGAAGAAACAAAACATCCATAGAAGAAAGGAATTTGCAATGGAACAAAAAGTGTTAGTCCTGTTACTATTTCCGGGAAATAAATTTTTGGCTTTAGTGGCAAGCCCAGTAGGAAATCCTATGGAAGGCTGGACCATGAACATATTTGGTAACTACGCCTGAAAGGAAACTCTCAAGGCAAACTTGGCTTGCAAATACCCTATGAAATTGGAGAGAACCTCAAATAACCCTCAGGAATCAGGAAATATCAGAGGATACAGATGTTGCTTGAAAGAATTGGTCTAGTGCCTGAAAGGAGGATGAGCCTGATGCTTGAATGGGACCATCTACTTCATTGGAAGAGAAATAATTATGAGAAAAAAATCTTAAGAAAACACATCTATTTTCATGCTGAGGCCAGGAAAGACTGTTTTGTTTTGTATATCTTCTTTTAAAGGATTCCACTCTCATATGTCAATGATGTAATCAAGCACTGGAGAAACTGATAGCAAAGAATCGGAGATAGTCAAACTTATCATCTTAATGCAGTATCATGGTGTGATCCTCTCTCCAAAAGAGTACCTGCAAGGCTTTTTGTTAGAGCAAATGAATGGATAGTTTGGGAGGGCAGAATTAATTTTATCCTGGAGATGTGACAGAGATCATTGCATATTTTTTTGTTTTGGGAATGAAAAGAATGTGAAACTTATAAAACTCAAACATGCATAAAGAGGCGAAGTGGGAGAGGAAGGGCATCAGCTGACTATTTTCCTACTCGGATTATATATTGCTCTAATATTATTTCAACAGTTAGGAGATGATTCAGATGCAACCTCTGGCTCAGAAAGTCCATACACTGACTGAAGCGGGAAAGCTGAGCTGTTTCTTTACTTTTTCCTTTAGTATCCACTGCTGGCTAATCTCAGAGAAAAGATATTGGCCAAATAGTCTCTGTCTGGCCAAGAACAGCTGTTCTGATATTGTGTTCTTAAAAGTATGTAGGGATGCACATTTACAGACTCAGGCTATGCGATAGGTCATATGGTCTCTTGGAAAGAGCGTCTTCAGCATCTACAGAAAGTGCTACAGCTGAGCCAAGAGGCTAGATTACGGGCCTCAAATATCAGGATTACTTACTGGGACCGGAATTTGTAAATTGGGAATGTGGAAGCCATTCTGCAGAATTCAGGCCCAGGACAGGCAGAATCTATGAGCTTTTAAGCAACTGTGGGATAAAATACTACTTTTTTTTTTCTTACGTTCACCATTGTAAACTAGCAAAACGGACCTCGGAGAGCTGGCGAAACACGTGTGAGATCTTCCAGGCCCTGAAGGAAAACATGGTGCTCTGTGGCCAGTATTTTTGGCTGAAGTTACAGGCCAAGTGGGTATTTTGTCCTGAGAGCACTTTTCACGCAAGAGTTTTAAAGGAGTACAGTACACTGGCATGGATGTAGGAAGCTGTGCCTGAGAGAGCGCTTGTATGCAGGAATGATTAGGTTGACAAGCTCTGAGTCATGCTGAAACCGCTGGGAATGGTTGAAGAAGTAACTGGTCACCGACATGAGCAAAGACCTTAAAATCTGCACCCACCAGCCCTACAACATGGTACTCAGCTGGGATCATTTCTGTGAGTCATTGGTGGGTTTACCACTCTTGAATAATATGACCTCTCCAAACTGATGGTGAGAAATTCTTGTCACTTTGTTGTTCTGTACATGATTTGTAACTCAGATCTCATGAACTCTTATATATTAGATCTAACCTAACATACACTTACACCTGTTTAAAATATATGATTATTGAGACATCCTAAGCTAAAAAAAGTAAGCTAGCATTTTTTTTAACCTTCCACATATTCTATGATTTTAATGATTTTTGAAATTCTAGCCAGGATTTCTGACCCATATTGCTTGAAAGCCACACTAGTGGAGTAGGTCAAACCCTGCTGAAGTTTTGGTGTGCAAAAAAAACAACCCATCTCAAATTCTGGCAACTTTTACAATGTATTTTTCAACTTGCTTCTGAGGAGCATTTTTTTTTTTTTTTTCCAGCTGGACCACAGAGGTGTCAGACATGCTGCATACCTGACAGACCAGATGCCAGAGGTCTGGCAAAACTAATGGTATTAATCCCCAGCCTAAGCATTGCATTAACCCTTCCCTTGAGTTTAGAATCAAGCTGATTTTCAAAATCTGGCTCTGGTAAGAAAATGAAAATAATCCTATCCGATTCTTGGTGTTGAAACAATGTAATCAAGCTTGCCAATTTATACTGCAGTGGAAAAATAGAGATTATTTGGGGTTCCAAACAGTGGAGATGAAACTGTGGTTTATGTGTTGATATTTCCATGACTTTTGCTCTGACCACCCAGGGACACCTCAAGAAATACCAGGGCAGAATTACAGCCCTAATGATAATTAAATGCTGCTGCTTTACTTTCAGAGCAAGCTTTTTCTTATTTCCCCAGAAGAGAGAAGAGGATGGATATTGCTAGGGGCAAGTTATGATTTTAAATGTGCAAGGCACATACATTTGTACCAAACTATGACCAAGTGGTCTATGTAACATATGAAACAGATGTTACAGCATGCTTTTGTTACTGGAGATGCTGCAACAGTATAAGAATGCTGCTTCCTTGATAAGTGCTGTGCAAACATTACTGACATGAGTTTTTATAAGAAGTGACAATGTTATTATCCATTCGTATACTCATAAGCCCTAACAATGCCAGGCAAAGCCCAGGTTCCCTTTATCTTAAGCGGTGCCTTTTCAGTCTGAGGACCTGACAGTAAAATATATGAACACTGAAATTCATCTTACCTCATTGTAACATACGAATACTGAAACCTCTGTGAAGCAGTTTTCACAGTATCGCTAGGAAGTGAAGGTATGTTGCTGTCCAGAGAGATTTCAGGCCCAAGATTTTAAAGCTATAGAGGCACTTAGCTCCCATTAAAATAATCTTTGACTTCAGTGGTTATTAAGCCACCTGAATACTTCTGGGTATCTGGACCTAAATGACTTATCTAAAGTCACAAAGGAAACCTGAGGCAAAACAAGTGTCTCCTAAGTCATTGCCCACTGTCCTGAATGGTACCAGTCTTCTTATTCAGTGACAAGTAGACTGTCTCTGCTCTTAGGAGTTCAATCCCAATGTTATGCAGGATTTGTCTAGTAGGTTGTTTGATGGGATCATTCAGAGAATGACAACTCTAAAAAAGACAGGAATTAAGCCAGAAGAGCAGAGCATCATTCTGACATGAGTATGCTTTGTGGGCACATTCAAGGGAGAATAAAGTTTAAGCTTTAGGGGAGGTTACGGTGAAGGAGATGAGGGAAAAAGAATGAGGTGGATAAATAAGTGATCATAGGGTATGTATAAATGTATTTGCAAGATCAGAAATCTGAGCTGTAAATCATGGGCCATTCAGTTTATCCAGCTACCTTCTATTGAACCTACTAAACTGTACTATTATCACACAGAAAGGTATCCAGGAAATAGAGAAGCAATCACTTCTCTTGCTGGTTGTCTCAATTTTTCACTTCTACTTCTCCTGCTGAAAAAGAAAGAAAGAAGGTAAGTTGTGTCTTACAGTTACAGCTGCCTGGTTTCAGTTTGCAGGCATCGGCTCTCATTCTGCCTTTCTCTCTCTTTGCTACCTGGTATTTTCTTCCCATTCTTATACTCTAGTCAAATCACCTCTAAATCTTTTTGATAGGCTGAACAGATTGAGCTTGTTAAGACTCTTAGTGTAAGACACTTTCTCCAGCCCTTGAATAATTTTTGCAGCTCTTTTCTATTCCCAGAATTACTCTCCCAAGGACCTTCCTTCATCTCCTCACTCCTAATTGTTGCTTTCTCCTTCTCTTCCCCTTCCTTCCAAGGTTTAAAGCAGCCCCTCTGGTCACAGCTTCACAAAGGACATATCTGTAGCGGTGTTTGGGCACTCTGACCTTGAGGTCCTTCCCAGCCTTACCGCTGCCCATGTTATGGTTGCCACTCTTCCTGTCTGGCCTGCAATCATTGTTGCTACATGTATAATTTTGCTTTTGACTATACTAAAGACTGTCTTAAAAAATAAGCCAGATGGACCTGCCTGACAGCCCTGTTCTCATCATTATCTGCCATATTCCCCATCTCCATCATGTACAAATGTTGCCAGCGGTTGTTCCATATTTAATCCTAGGTCATCATCAGAAAGTTGCAGTCCATCTTGCCTGTCATCCACCCCCGCAGGAACCCTTATTCAATGATCTACATTAATCTCTATTCATGACTTCTTGAGATTTTTCCTTTGCCAATCCTTTTCCCATTTATCATCACTCTATTCATATTATTGTAGCATAATTTAGCTTGGAAGAGATCTCTGGAGCTCATCTGATCTAACCCCTACTCAGAACAGGGACAGCTTTGAAGTTAGAGCCAGCTATTGTGTAGTGCTGGTCTTTGAAAAGCATGTTGTGCGAAGTCAAATACATTGTGGTCTACAGTATGTACAGAGTTACCTTCACCAACTAATGCTTCAGTGAGAATATGAACCCTTGAAGTTCCTTCCTTTCCAATTTTTCATGTTCTAATCTTCTTAAAGGTGTTTGATAGAACCTATTTTCATCATCTCGCAGACTAACGTTTATTGCATTTCCCATTAACCGACTCTCATAGCAACAAGTAAACAGGAAACAGTTTCGTGGGAAAATTTGCACTCATTAAGAAACAAAGGAGTTTTTGCTCTGCATCACCCTTTGTCTGTTTCTCTTCTCCTTCCCTGATATTTTGAGTCTTCTGCTCTTTCCTCAGCATTTCCTTCCCCTGCTAACTCTTAATTCCCTCACCCTTTGTATTTCATCTGCACTCTCTTTGGCCATATCAGGAGTGAGCTGATATGAGCTGACTTCTATTTACTATTCATGGTCCATACTATGCATTAGCTTTACAGTACTAGGTGTTTCACCTATAGCCATATAACACATACTGGTGTGTACTTTACTTTCTGTTCCTGAGAACTGATGTTTAGTTTTGTGGGGAGCCCATGCATAATCATTTTCAAGATTAGGGTCCAAATAAAGACAGAAAGTGAAAAGGGGTGATGAACAGGTTTGCTCCATGTACCTGCACGTACTAATTTTGTGCTTCATCCCATAAACACTGTTTTGCAGATTCTAGGTTTTTCTTACTATATATGAACCAAACTGGTGTATAATAGACCAGGAGACAACTACTATTGTGACTCACAGTGAAAGAGAGTCCAATAGGACGGAAATATCTTGGACCCTGCAGTGTTAGGCCTACATAACAACTCAAGACATGGTCCTTGTGCCTAGAACTAAGCTGTGCTATTTAATGCTATTTAACTTAAAATAATGTACAATAAGTGAGGTAATGCAAAATGGAAAGGCAGCAGTAAGACAGGGAAGAGAGAGTCATAATTCCGTGGGACAATTACTCTGAAATCTTTGGCTATATCTGTGCTAGTAAGCTAAACAGGACTAAGGCCTGTTCTCTGGTTAGAGCAAGTGGCATGGCATAGCTCGCATCTCTTCAACTAACTTATTTCCAGCCTGGAACAGGATGGGCTTATCTGTACTACCTGGTGGGACCAGTCTCCAGGCCAAATTATCACCCGGATTGTGTCCCAGGAGATTTCTAGTTGTCTGGGACAGAACCATGCCAAGAACCATGGTTACTAAACAGCATGGATGATCACGGGATGGCAAAGCCTCTGCCTTCATCCTGTGTAGTTTACTGGGGTGCACGTACCCTTTGAGGCCATGCCTGCACTGCCCCTGGGGTTTGGGATAAAGGTGCCGGAGCTGGCTTCAGCCCCAGATGGTGCAGTTACACGGTGAAGTGCAGAGATGTTAGCTTGGACTGACATAAGTGTAACTATGTTAGCACAGCCTTGTAGCATTAGTAAAGCTGGACCAAGGGTAGGACGAGACAAGTACTAGATACACTTAAGCCCTGACAGTGGCTTCTGCCTCCGAGGGAAAGGAGCTGTGGGTCCACGGCTGCAGTGGGAAGAAGAGTCTGTGGGCTATCCTTCTCCAGTCCTTGCGCTAACCTGGGTACTGCCCCCGTGTTTCCGCAGCCTGCTGCATCGCACTATGCAGACGTGCCCTGCGGGTCCCTAGCTTGCGCAGGACCACGTGATGTTTGTCACCATGCACAACCTAGGCACTCGTTCCCTTCCTAAGCACAGTCTCATTTCCAATTCTGCCCCCCATCACTTATCCAGCGACCCATCTTCTCCCAGTCCGTACAGGGACGAAAGCACACATTTTGTGCCTTAATAATAGGCTACATCACTATATTGACTGTCAGGAAGAGAACTTCCTCCAGTCCTACTTTTTTATCTTATGAAACTATTATTCAACAAGCACTACGTTTCCCTTCAGTGGCTGACCCATACACTACATTATCCTACCCTGATTGGTACAGTCAGCATTGCTACCTGTTAACTCAGGTAAAGGACCTCAAGCTTTCAATGCTGGAAATGCCACATATAGTTGTCCTTTCAATCACCCTTCAATTATGACAAATTTATGATCCAGCTGGGGATTTAAACTTCTATGGCCATCTGATTCTTCAAAAAGTTCCTCTCAGGAGAATGTTCATTATGTAGCATGTGAAAACCCCCACCTTATTATCCATTAATATATTAAAAATATTAATTTATACATATGTACACCTAGAACACATCCTATACAAATCAATTTGCCCTTTCCAGTTATATTTCTAGTCTGCAATAGCACACACACATGAAAACTGAATCATGTTCTGAGTGAATCCTTTCTGTGTACCCCTTTTTTTTAAAAGATGCTTCTTCCTTTCAATGTCCTCTCAGTCCTCTTCCACTCAAGACTGTCAGTGGGAAAAGAAGATAATTGTTTAACTGTCAAATATGATGACTGGAAATGTCATTCTGCTTAGTAGTAGCCTTCAATTTAACTGAAAGAACTCAAGGAGAAGGACAGAAGTACATTAATTTGGGAATGAAGAGGCTAAGGAGTTGAAAAGCTGGAGTTGTTCTTTGATGAAAGTTGCTGGTGACCACTGTAGTTCCAACTTTCTCTCCAGCCGTGGTGGCAAATTTTATTCCTTTTTAAGTGCCAGATCTGGACTGTGATGTTTGCTTGACTCAGAGAGTCCAGCCTGGAAGAGGTAGAGTAGGTTCTCATGAGCTGTCTCTTTTGGCACTGAGGCAACTTGGTTAACATCCCCTAGCTTTCCAGTGATATTGGTACAGAGTACTCTGGCTCCAAGTTTTGTCTTTAACTTTATTTCAGGGTCCAAGATGTTCTTACAGCCTTTTGAATGTCTGTGGTTAGGATGAAATCTTGTTGTCATGGTACACCATGAAAGTAGCTGGTAGATTCTGAGTCTAGTAACAATCAGAAAAAAGAATAATTAGACAACTAAAAGGGAAAAATGCAAGTTGCTCAGAAGTGGTAGACTTTCTCCTCTCAATTGCAGAGCAGAATTCCCATTAGCACGGTGGGGTGCATTTATTACCTCCTAAAGCAAGATAGGGCAAGTTCAGACTTGAATTTTCTTTCATTTTACGTAGGCTGGAGGCACAATATTACTGGAAGCTTTTTAATGCTAAGTGCGTCACAAGAATGGTAGGCATAAGAAAGGGTGTGTTTTGGAAGACTGTAGAGAGCTGGGTAAGGGCCACTGGCCAGCTTCCTTTTCACACCAAAAGTTCAGCTGGCTTGTCATACGGACCTATGCCCAGCTCGGGATTGAAGTTGCTAATAGGATGTTATTTTTCTCCTTCAGGCCCCTCTACAGCTTTAATTAAGTGGTACTTGCCCTCACAAACTTTCGCTTCCTGGTATGTGCAGTTTTGTCTGTTCAAATACTTTTATGCAAGAAGAAAACTGCAGGCCTGACTTCCTACACTTATTAAGGCAAACTCCCTAAACTCATCTAAGGTAAAAACTGGGAGCTAGTGCTACCACGGAAGTCTTACACCCAGAGGTGGGTTTACCAACAAGGAAAGATGTTGAGGGAGAAAGAGCAGGGAAAGGAAACTAAGGTGACAATCGTTTCTCTGTTAGCACTGGGTGACAAGAGAAAGGAGCAGTGGGCCATGTGCTACAATGTCCTCAGGTCTCCATGCAGTCACATTTTAGTCTACAGAGCTACTAAAAGCTTCTCCTCTGTTGAAACCCTGCTATTCCTTATAGAAGTGATGCTGAGTTTTCATTTGCATGATCATTCAGGCCTTGGTCACACTGACAAAGCCTGTAAGAATTCACTAGAGTAGAACATGGCCACCAAATCATTTACCATTGGATGCATACAGAGCACCATTACATTGTATTGAATTTCAGGAACTGGCAACCAGAGTGTATTTGAGGTGAGTGACCTAGAAACAAACTCTGTGTCTCGTTACTGGGAGCCATCTAGCATGATATAGTTAGTGGGACAATTTGTGGCCCACCTTGTTTTCTGAAAATGCCAACATCTAATATTTTTTAACATTGACCTGTAAAATGTGTAAGTGATGCTTCAAATGAGGAAAACGACAAAAATAGTAGAAAAAGCTTTTAATTATATAAGATTATTCTTAACATGCACTGAATTTTCCATAACCTCAGACTTGAGACTCAACATTTCTGATTTCAGTAATTTGCAGTCAGATAATACTATGTCTGTGGGCAGAAGGGACAAATTTAGATCTGAAATGAATGACATACATTGTAATGAGGTGCAGGCAAGGTAAGGGATCATTAGCAATGGGTTATTTAGATGGAGATGAGCTGAAGGGCAATCCAGGAAAGAAGAGGAGGTGAAACATACTGTGTTTGAGGACAGAGATTCCAGTCACTTTAGGAAATGACAAACAGGCGTTCTCTTCCAGATAATGTGAGAAGTGGCTCGTAAGCCATTTGCAAAGATGATTGTGTAAGTGGCAAGGAAAATGCAGAGTTAAACATGTGAGATTAAGGAGCCTAGCAGCTCCAGGTTGAAGGAAGACAGTAGCAAAGCAAAATACTTACTTTGCAGGCCTGCAGCAACAGTTTGATGGAAGGACCATGCCAACACGTATCCAAATATGATGAATTACCTAACAATGCTGTTAGATTTTTTTATGGGCCCAATAATAAAAAGGATCATTACAAAACCAATGGCTGTTGCTCATAAGAAAGAGACCAGGCTGTCTGGTTCGTGAGATACCTGTCATGTTTTTCTGTGCTGGAGAAGGAATGACCAATCCACTGCAGGAACCAATGAAGAGGAAATTTCAGATTTTAGAAAATTTTAGTAATTGATTTCAGATTCACTCATTTTTCCTGGCTGCATTCAGTCCAATACTTGTCTACTCATAGTATTCTATTCTTTTAGCTTATGGTTAAAGGCACATTGTGGAATATACCCTTAACCATAAGCTAGAAGAATAGAATTTTATTGGATGATATTTCTCATCAAGTCAAGAATATACATCGGTGCTGGATGTGTCTCATCAAGTCAACAGTCCACATTGTCCTCTGCTGAGTGAATTTTCAAGTGGTATGCAGACAATCATTATTAATAAATCTATGATAAAAGATCAAGTTGAAAATGGTATTCTTCGTGAAAGTAATAGAGTGACAACTCCTGGATCTCTAACAACTGTGATCTCAGTTGGGTAACCAACCTGAAAACTGAGCAGCCAGTCTTACACTTCCTTCTGTGTCACATAGAGTGATTAGCTGACTTTCAGTATTAACACAAAAAGTGAAGACCCACCTATCAATTACCAAAAGGCTTCTCCCTTTCATATTTGTGCAAGGAACACTCCAGGTGACTCTCATATGATTCATCAGTTATCACAGCCTGAGTCACGCGTCCCACTGAGTGGGTGAGGCTATGAACTTCTTTGTCTTCTGGTATGCAGATTTGCTATGAAAAAAGATCACCTTGCAGCACCCAGCATTTTCATGAGTTTCTATCGGAAGACAGAGTGGCAGAAGGTCTGAGATACAAAGTCCATCCAGGACAATTACAGAGTTTCGGTGGGAAAAATGCTGACTGGATGTGCCAAGTCAGCATTGTGTGACGGCTGCATTTCAGAGGTTGTTATGGACCACCAGTGATAAAATAAAGCAGGCCCCTGTGCAGACGCTTCCTTGAAGGGGCAGCTGCAATGGCACTTGCCCTTGAGTGACTCTTCTGTAATGGTGACATGGCCTCAATATCCATAGCTCTTACAGATCTCTGAATTCAAAATCAAAACAGCAGCCTGGGAAGGTGGGTATAAAGGAATGGAAAGAGTTTTTTTCTCTCTAGAGACTTTTTTTCATGTGCTCTCTGTCCTTCCCACAAAAAACTAAACAAATATATTTTAATGAGATGTGAAAATTAGATATATGTATTTTCTACTGTTTAAGAATGGAAAGTTTTACTCCTGAGAGCTGGCAACAAGGATCTGCCTATTATTGATTGATTTATTTGTAGCTTATGTGAAATATGAAAAAGCATAATGACCAGTATCAGTATTCATCAGTGTTTTTAGATCAACACAAAAGTTACATTAGCAGATCAAGAGCAAAAATGCTCCTTCAACTCTGGGCACTGCTGGACTGCATTTGCAGGTATTGCTTTCATCCTGAGATGCTGCAGTGCTCGCTGTGGAAAGACAGAGGTGAGTTTGCACTTTGTTGGGGTTGACCTGTCCTTTGCCTCCGCCTGCCTAAGGCAGTGGAGGACTGTGGCAGTGAGGAGCGAGGAATATGAGCAAGCTCAAGAACCCCTGATATAAAGGTTCTTACAGCTAAATACAACAAAGCCAAGTGTTATTCTCATGGAAGGAGGTTTTGTTAACTCTTCTTATGCTGAGTGTGCGAGGCTCTTTAGGATAAGAACCATGGGCAATGAAGGGATTACAGTGATGTAGAAAAGACATAGGGACAATGGGTATTATGCCAAAGGCAGAGGCAAGGAAGTAGTTATGATCGGAAGTAGCCTACACTACACTGACTCTTACCCTATATCGTTAGATACATGTCAGAGCGAAGGAAAAGCTTGCTGAATTAGACTGCAGAGTACAAGAAATGCACAGAACAGTGCAGCAAAGAGTGAGGTGAGGCAGATATTTTGAGTCTGTGTCAGAAATACCAAATGAATAGCAGGCTTCACTGCATAGGTTGTCCTCTAACCTGCAAGTTGCTCCTTTTTGAGATTACCCTACAAAAACTGTCATGCATGAAGTAGGATATGCTCTTTGTAAAAATGTCAGCAAGAGCAACATAAGTTGTACATGTGAACAGCACCTACAAAATTGTGCTGCAGAGGCTTCAGAGCTGGTAGCATTTGCCTTCCAACAATTTGCCCCGTATTCACTGAAAATGGGGGAAAAAGTAAATTGCAGTGAGTGCCATGAGCAATGGGCGAATAGCATCGTTCACTTGCAGTGGTTGGCTGGGTAATGTAATGTAATTTTCTGTGCATTTATGGCCCATTTTTTGCAGGGGAGGGAGAGGGCAGGGCTGTTTGTTTTGCTAAAACAAACCTTTATAATTTATCTTATACTTACTTATAATTTATCTTATACTTACTTATCTTATAGTTACTCTGTGGCTCCATGGCTATTCCCACAGCCACAGAATATGGCATCTTTCAACTAAACTAAGCCTTCTAGCACCGAGATTTGAGCCGTTTCTCTAAATTTTGAGAAAGCAACAAGATATGTAGGTTTGTTGCTGTCTTTTTGTAACTATTTTGATGGTTTCTCAGCAGTAATAATTTGACATATTATTGCCTTTCTCCATATAATTTACCCATAATATAATGGCTAAATATATCCTTTCTCTCCAACACACAGGAAAGGCTGCTACTGTAAAAGATGTCAGCTCGCTGAAGAGTTCTGGGATGATTTTCCTACCTCAGAGAGCATTTTGCATGCAGTCTATGTTTTAGCCTTTTTATGAGAGGCCAGGTGTGTAGGGAGAGGTAATAGCTTCTATTAACTGATTGATGTGCTAGGGAAAATGACACATTTTCACGTACATACATCCCTGACTTTCAATGTGACTAATGCGTCCCAGAGCCAATACCAAAAGAAATGAGCAACTAAACACTGAAGGTTGGAAGCTAGGAATACCAAACCAAACTTTTTTTTTTTTTGTCTTTATTCAGGAAATTTACTGCAATTATCTGGTTGGGGGGATACTGCATGCACAGAGCCAAAAGTTGATTAATGTTAATTTTAGAGCAAACAGAGGCAGGAAAAGCCAATGTGCTCCACAGCTAAAAATATACTTTTGTTGAGGGACATAACATCTGTGGATTTACGGCCCGGTAATTAATTGTGAATAATGATTAGTTGTCCTTATAAAATTAACTTGTGAGGCTTCAGCAGTGGCCGGTTATCCTTAAAGACACTTAGCAGTGTTGACTTTCAGACGAGAAAAGCTAATCCTGAAACATCTATAAACCCAGGTGATCCTGCTTTCCTCACTGATAACAGCTGGCTAATTTCTGTAGGGCCTAGGACTGTGCAGTAAAACAAGATTATTTTAAAATAATCTTCACAAAGCTGCAAACACTTATATTTGTGTTGGGGGAAAAGCCTAAAAATTCGGCTGTGATGAATTAGAGATTTACAGATGTTGCTCTGACAAGCTGTTTGTTCATTTTTTTCCTGCTCTGAAGGAGATCATCAAACAAATAGAACACCACTGTTCTTAGATATGAGATAGAGCTAAAAGCAAGGAGGGATTATTTCAATCATCTAGTCTGGTCTCCTTAATCTGAGGCATGTGATTTCACTAATGTTTCCTGCACCACACTCAGGTTTTGCTGTAGAGCTAGAGTATGTCTCTTAGTCTGGGGTTTTCACTTGATGGAAAAGCATGTCCTTCATTAAATTTGTTCCAAACCCTCATTTCTCCTTAAGGAGGTATGCATAATCAAATCACCTTCCAAATCCTTTCGGTTAAATTAAATACATTGCACGGGGGAATAGTCACTTGGGATAAGATGCATCTTCTGCTACCTTAACACAGAAGAATCTAGTCTAAGGTAATTTTTTACAGTCCTCCTACAATACATGAGGAAAGATGATTCATTCAGAAGATTACTCATCCAACCAGTTTTAGACACTTACCTTAGGATAAGATGAATCATTTTCTGGAGATACCTATCTGCCTTCATGGACTGCATTACTATTTTAGATTAGGTACCTAGTTTTAAGGTGGCTAAAGTTAGGTGAGATGACTCTCACTCTCATTGTTACTCAGAACGTTAGCTCTTTACTCTTGCTTTGTCTAGTTTCACCATCCTTTTTGAAATATATGTACCAAAATTGTACAGAATTTGTGATAATTCTCTCTAGCACTAGAAAAAAATCTTAGTATTGCTTCCCTACTTCTGCATAATCTTCCCTGTCTTAAACTGACAAAGATAAATGCAGGTTCCTTAGGTACCACATTAAACTAAAAGCTCATGTTCAGGCAAATATTTGGCCAAGATTCCCAAGTCCATATCTCAGTTATTATTTTCGCAAAACATTAATGTGTTTTATATATATATATGTACATTTAAATTGGCTATGGCATGCAAAAACCAACCAACCAAGCAAAAGAATAAAAGCCTGCATTTTTCTGAAGGAGAAAGAAAGAGAGAAGGTAGTAGAGTATGGTCTTTAAGTAGAAAGAAAGTCGTTTGCCTTTGTCTTCTGTATAAAATACACCATACATTCCATCAAATAAATTTCTATGTCTGATGTAACATATACCACACAGGGTAGAATATGTTTTAGAAATCTATCTATCTGATTTAACAATTCTAAGTGCTCTCTGAAACAATCTGTGGGGAACAGGGAGTTTTCTTATTCCCACTTTCAGGGATTAAGTGACTGGCTTAAGGACTTGGACAAGCATCAGAATTACATCTCAGCCTGCACTGTCTTTTTTTTAACATGTTATATTTGCCCTTTGGGAAAACTTGGGATATTTTTTTTTTGTCTCAGTTATAGAGTACTCAAGACGGAAACAACCAGTAAGAGATGGCAGAGGTATGAATCCCCGAGTGGATGCAGCAGGGCTTAGGAGCAAGTACCAAAATCATGGAGAATTCAAAGAAAAGAGTAGGTAAAAAGCAGATATCCTTTGGTTTGACTAAGAAAAGACGAGTGGATTTGAGCAAACGTAGCATCTAGACTTTCACATTCATTGGTTATCTACGTCACATGAAATCCTTTCTGCTTCCTGGTTGGTAAGATTTATAGCATAGCATGAGAAAAAATATCAGATAGCATTTCCTATAGTCTGGAGACTAATTCCCTTGCTCACTGTAAATGCTGATATTCAGTTAATCCAAAAACACATATATGAAACTAAAAGCCAGCTTCAATTGTAATATGAAATCAAATTTAAACATTCTTTTGCCATAACATTTCTGTGTATGAAACCTGTGAAGCCTGCATATTCATTTTCATTTGAAATTAATGTCCAAAGTTGAATCACTTAGAGACAAAAACCCTATCATTCTGACCTGTCATTCTGATATGTTCATAACTGGTTTTTTTTAACAAAGGAATGACTCTCACTGTCCAATCCTGATCGCCAGGGTTATAGAAAACCAAATAATCTAGCACATTTATTGTAAGTGTCTGAGCTAGGGAGCTGGACTAGTGCTAGGTGAGATAGTGCCCCTCGCCTTTCAGAAGAAGTCAACATTTTAGTCTGTTCTCTCTCCTATGATACCCAATGGAAGGAGTTTGCATGTTTGCAGCTGCTCAGTTCACCACTGGTCTTGTAGCCCTTTGCTGCAATCATGGCATGAATATTGTGTCCAGAAACTTATGTTGTCAGGGAAGTCAATGGAGAAAGGAAGTCAGTGGAGCTGGAAACTGAATGACAAGCCTCTGCCTACCAGAGCTTTTTTTTTGGGGGGATAGAAGGGGAGACCTCCACCTAGAATTGAGGTCCTGCTTTCTGATCCTTCTGCAGCCACGAAATTAGCTTTCATGTGTGTTAAAGCTAATGCATTTGCCTCTGATGTTTTTTAACTGCTAGCCCCAGGAAGAACAGAGCCAGTATTTTAGATTGAGAACACAGGGCTCTTTCTTCCCCATCTGTTTTTGCTACTGTCAGATGTTAGCCCTTGCATCTAAAGTCACCTGGTTAATCATTCCTGCCTGCCCAAATGCTCCCAGCTCCACTGAAGTGGTTGGGGGGCAGGGCATAGAGAAGAATAGTTGACCAGTCAAAATGACCGTGATATGTATTAAAGAAGTAATCAGTGCAAAAGCTGTCATTTCTAAAAGCCTATTGCTAGGTTTAATTTTGCTATGATTTGTTTCCCCTTGGTTAGCGTTCTCAAGTGCTGTACCCATATTCTGTGGTTTGATTTTGCACTGTTGGCGCATGAGAGCCCACTGGGTATTATGGGTCAACATCTATAGCCTAATTCTGAGTTGCTGGCCAGGCCAGGGAATGCCAACTTTGTTTTTTCAAATCTATGGATAGTTTAGACTTGGGTAAAATCCTTCCCTCTTTTATCCCCTACACACTCCCTTGACCTAGGGAAGAGACCTGCCAATGGGTTTCATACCCCCTCGGCTGAAGGAATTTCTTACATGATAGGGATCTGGTCAAGAGAAGCAGGGATTCGGCTGAGTGAAAGATTGGGGTGGTTTCCAAATATGAACTCATTCTGCCCAGATAAAATCATATTGCAAAACTGCTTGCAGCTGCTTTCTGAGCCTGGTTGTTCTTGGACTGTGTCTGCAAATAGCCTTTTCCATAGGCTCATCCTAATTTGGAAATGCCAGTTTAGAACGGACAGATGCAATGGTCAACATTATTAACATTCATGTCCAGGCCTGAACTCCTAGCACTTTTGCTGGGGCATTTTGTAAAGTCTTTTCACAGTTTCAGAGCTACTCTTTGCTCTCCTCAGCTCTCTTGGCAGGCACAGCACTGCATGCTCACTCAAACCCATGTAGCTCATGGGTATGTAATATGAAAAATACTGTATTTTCTTATGGTATGGTCACTTCTTTTTTCCTGCAGCTGCTCCTTAAAGTCAGGCCCCAGGAAAGTGATTAAAATCCTTACGTGAGCCTGTATGTAAAAAAGTAAAGTCCAAACAACATATGGGATCAATGCTGGCTGCAGTTTGCAGTAGGTATGTATAAGGGACCTAAGCCCCTTGGTGTCAGGCCTGTACAGTTCTCTTCTTGTGCAGAATTGATCTGACTGTTGATACTTCATCTATTTTCTTATCTTAGAACATCCTTCAGAGAAGGCTCTACTGGAAAACAGAATGTCCCTCTAGCAGTCTGCAGCACAGGGAATCTGATTTTTTTGGCTTTGGATGCAAAGCCAAAATCTGGCATCAAACAGAATTCATGTGAACTGCCATCCATGGAGGGGGATGTTCACCCTGCTGGCTTCTGCCCCAGCGCCTGCGGAAGGAGGACGTAGTCCAGCATACTTACACAGTGCTGTGCTGTGCTTTTCCTCCTGTCCTCTGACCCCATGTGCAGCTGCTTGGGTGATGACATGGAGTGGGACCACCAAGAGTGAGAGCCTGGGAAAATAGCCAGGACAGTTCCTCATGGCCCAGTACAGGGGTCATAAGGGATATGAAGGGCCTTGTGACCCCTTTGCCACAACTATATCATACTCCACTGCCCAGCACTCCCCTATGACTCCCCAGCATCTTCTCTACCTCCTCCTCCTCTTGCAGACACCACCTTTTCAGGGTTTCCATGATGAGCTACTTATCATAGGGAAAAGGGGTGGGGGGAGGGCAGAAGGGGAAATGGAGAGAGTTGGAAGACATAGGGGTGGGAGAAAAGAGGATCCTCCAGAGCTAGAGAAAGGTATGGGTTGGGTATGCGGGATCACAGACCAGTAGAGAGGTTCTGGGTCTCCACAATCAGAGGAGACCGGCTGGGCTGGCATGTTCCCCAGCAGCAGCCTTGGGCTGTGGTCCTTCCCCAGGCAGATTCCTTCCCATGTGTCTGTCCATCATACTGTGCATACAGGTGAGAAAAGAAGCCTGAGCAATCTGACAGATATGCTAGCACAGACAGTCAGGGGACCAGCCTGTCAGCAGGGTGGGCTTCACCTTGCCTAGATTTACTGGAAGCCTACAGAGTATATTCTGCGTCTGAGTTAGTCATCTTATCACTCCCCTTACAGCCAACTGAGAGAAATAGGCCCTTGTAAAACAGACATTGTCTCATCCTAATGAATATCAGATGTTTTACACCCTGTAAGTGTGCGTTATTCTCCGCTGAATAACTTTAAACGGAGCCTGTTTTATTTTAGACGTCTACATTTGACTTGGTAAGTCCTACCTCATAAGTTACACAAATTTCTCACAAATGTCTCTGAGATATTTTGACTGTCTAGGTTATGCTTAGGGGAGGGAGCTGTGACACTCTGAGATAAAAATTTGCAGTTCCTTCAGAAAGCAGTCCAGCTAAGATCCAAGTGCCCACTTGCCTCAAGGAGCTAAACGCTTAGCTCAAATCTCCAACTATGGTCTGACCTTGCTTTAAAAATTCATTCTTAATTTCAGAGAATGTCACGCAGACCACTTAAAATCAGCTCTAGCTGCTCAAAGGAGGCCCTCTAAAAGCCATCATCACATATCTGGATCAAAGGCACATTTCTGAGCTGTGAAAGGGGCCAAGGACTACAATATAGAGGCACTTACAGCACCGGCAGTGAGGTACAGTGGCCTCATACAGCTCAGAGATGGTAGCGAACTGGCAGTATAAATAACTGAGTCTAAGCCCGTCTAACGAGTTGTACAAATTAATTAACTCCTGGAGGAAGGGGGAATCATGGTAGGAAATGCTGCTACTTGGAGGGAAAGCCCTGTTTCATTCCTTTCCCTGAGACTCATAGCAGCCTCATTAGACAGAGCAGATGTCAACTTTCTCTGGAGTGCTGACAGAGAATAAGCAAGAAGCGGCTCATGTTATTCCTATTTCCTTCTGCAGCCTGGATGGGATATTATGTATGCGGAGGGATTTTGGTGTGGATGGAGATCCGACTTTTGTTCACGGGAAGAAGTTAGCAAGAGAGAGGAGCTGGAGCTCCAACAGGGCAGACAATGTCTCCTATTAAAGAAGTCGAAAGAGAAGAAAGCAGAGTAAAAAACTTACAGGTTGTGATCCAGAGGGAGGGAGAAAGCAAGATCCTTCAGCACCACCTGATCACACATCACTGATCACCCATTTCTGAAAAGTCAGGGGAAGGGAAAAAGGTTATTTTGTAAAAGCTGACAGGAAAATTGAGGACAGTATTAAAACAGACACCATTAGTTCTGGCAAAGATATGGTTAAAGATGTTGACATAAAAAAGGCTGCACAAGAGAGGAAGATGAAAATGGATGTGTAGCAGGCATATTTGGAATGGTACGTACTGAGACAACATTCAGTACTTTGAGAAAAGGAATAAGGTTGAAGTTTCAGATGAAGGAAATGCTCGTGATAGGTTGTTAGTATAGTGGAATAATTTGAGAGACGATAGGGTAGATCTGAGAGGGGAGAAGAGCGCAAGAGCTTTAAAGTGTCCAGATAGTTGGATTTGTTTGACTCTTAAAGATGTACATGTTATTTCTTGGACACAAGGCTTGCACTAAGATTTTGGAAACTGTGTGAATTGCAAATGGGACACATGGCAAGCTGCTATGGACACACCTAACAAATCCATCTGAAAGCATTTTGCCAGCAGATTCTCCTTTTTGCACTACTATTGAATAGCTATGCATGTAAGCTGCCTTTCCTCCCATCTCTCAGATCTATAACATCCAGTCAAATGTCTGTGTATAATTGCTCATGGATTTGTTGAGCTGAAGCCAGGCTTAATAGCCTTGTTTCTGAGAAAAGTTACTCATAGTCCTGTTCTTAGGCTGCTTCTGACTCGGGTAATTTGGCAGTACAGGAAACTGGACTTCTCATGTGTTGACCTGAAGCGCTTGAGGAGCTTCTTGACTAAGACTAAGGGGTTTTGTACATATGACAGAAAAAGGGCATCATGTGAGTATGTACCGTATGTATGTGTGCATATATGTGTTTCTGTGTTCGCAGGCACACATACACAAGCTGTCTTGTGTAATTCTTCCCACAACTACTGCTCATCTGCTCTGTGCAGACATGACCGCATAGAGGCCTTTTATTGTGCTTTGTAAATATGTGCCCTTGTTGTCTTACCCCTGTTGCTTCTGTTTCCAAGAACAGGACGGATAACAAACCTTCCATTCTCTCTCTTCTTTTTTTTTTTCTTAGATCTTTTGAGATTTCTTTCTCCTTTCATTTTCCCAAAGAATCTAAAGCATTTTTGTGGTTCTCTCGTAATGATACCACGTCTAAAACAGAGTGCTGCAGACCACAAGATGTAATGCACAAACAACGGGTGCATTTGCTGTAGCAATCACAAAAAAATTAATGGTATTTAAATAAATTAAAGCCATTTTTCCCCAGCTGATGTCCTATGTCAACAACTCCTTCAGCTGAAATAGCTTCAACACCACCAAGCCAAGGACCATGTGAACACAACCTGCTGCATTAAACTGTTTTCATGGTAGACTCTCCTGCCATTGATTGTGACCTACCTACAAACTTCATCAACAATTTGACGGCCAACCAATTAATTTCTTCTGTTATAAAAGAAATATAGAAAGACTTCTGAATCAAGCTTCTGATTCGTCTTCCGTGCATTCAGCACTGCCATCTGAAAACTATAGATCACATGCTTGAAAAGCATAACGGCACTGGAAGTTTCCATTAAGCAAGTAGTCTGTGCTGTTGTTTTACTTCTGTTACCTTCCCCCACTGAAGAAATATTTATATAAATATGTAATAATCTTTTTTTCTCGTAAAGGCAAAAATTGGGGGAAATTCAATAAATGTCCACACGGTACCTTAGAGAAGCAGAAAAACTGGTGAAGGCGACACTGACATAAAGCAAAAGAAAGCCAAGGGATGGCCTTGCCTACTGGTTAGTGTTAGAGCCGGGGTAGGCTCAAGGGGTGGCAAACCACCTCATTTGTCTGAAGATGAAGTTTAGTTGGTTAAGAAAAATGTTATCAGAGATGGTATCTCAGATACCCAGAGACTGGACTTGACAAGGTGGGAAGTTCTGTTTTCCTAAATAAATTCCCACTTAGGCAAATTGACTCAATGACTGTATGGCTCATGAACCTTATTTCCAGTGCTTGTTTGTGGCTCAGCCCTGTGCCAAGCTCCACTCTTGTACATGCGACACGGTGAGACTCTTGGCTCTGAGGAGCTTCTTATTCTTTGAAACAGAAGAAATGAAGGATGGTAAACTGAGCCATGGAAACATTACAAATTTGTCTCCAGGGCACTGTGCAAAATATAGGACTGAGCAAAGGTATGCAACCTAGTTCAGAGATCCCTGAAGCCTTGATGCACATTTCAGTTCTCCCCTAGGGCAGTATCTCACAAACGGTTGCAGAGAGCATGTGTTCAGTGGCTCATAGGAAGCTTTTTGCACAGAAGAAACTTAAACCTGGACCTTTTGGTCCCTGGCTGGTGCCTTAACAACACCAGCTTACTTTTCCTTTTTCTTTTATCTTAAGAGGATATAACACACCTTTGGCTGTTCTCAAAATTGAATACCTATATTGTCCCTTCCCACTCTTTTGCCAATTTTCTGCATTGTAACCAGCTCTGCCTTCAGAGAAAATCTTGGAATGAATCTATGACATCCAAATTCCTTTGTTAGAATGGGGAAAGATGTGGTTATGGAGTTTAAAAAAAAAAAAAGAGGAGAGAAAGCTATGATTTTCTAAGAGTCTCATTTTGGTTTTAATATGATGGTGTATATGTGTAATCATTTAAATTACAATTTATTCATGCATTGCAATTGAATGATATTAATCAGGAAGTGGCATATTGTTAAGCAGAGTCTAGTAATACAGCTTCATGGATTTTTTTTTCTTATGTGCTGTTTAAGTGCTCTTCTGTGTATTTTACAGGAAAGTTCACTTTTCCCTTTGTATAGTTCACATGAATTTGACAAAGAGAAAATAGCTTTCCTTTGTGTTTCAGCAGATAAAAATGAACTTCATCGTTCTGGGATAGCTAACAAAATTTGTAAAACTTTATGGAATCAAAAAACTTAAACATTGAAATGGTAGGAAAAATTAAATTTTGACCTGGTTGAAAGTAAGACCTTAAGAAGTAATAGAATTTCAAAGCATCAAGAAATCTATATATTTAAGTCTTGCAGTATGGAAATGTTAGAAAGAAACTTACAGTTTAAATCTGTATGTAAAGCTTTGTAATAAACAGATAAACCCAAGTACTGAAATGCAGGAACATATATGAAATGTTATTTCAGACAACTTTTAAAGCAGAATCTCCTCTGCCTGATCTTTTAAGACACTTTCAGGATATCTCTGAAAGTTTTGTGATCAGCTTATCTGTACATCAGATGTTATCCAGTGATGCCTCGTCAGTGAAGTTTGAGGTACCATTGTAGGAGGCTACAGAAAAAAGGTAAAAGTGTTTAGGAATGTATCCAGGTACTTATTTACTGGTCTCATAGAGATGCTGACGATATTGTCATCTGCTGAAAGCATTTTATTATGTTACTCCTGATGTTCCAAAGTCAGTCTGACTGTCCTGGGAGCTGAGCTCTCACCTTATTGAAGAGATGATCTAGCTCTAGACAGATGAAGTTCCCCAGTTCTTCAGAAGATTTCCTGACTCTGTCTGCCCATGAGTTCTCTCTGGCTAAGCATTAATTGTCTTTTATTTTTTTTGCAGACAAAGTTTTATCTGCTGAAGCAGTAGTTAGATGTCTTTCATCTGCAACTGAGTAAGAGAGGACACTGGAAGGAAATGATACACTACGAGTAGTTGAACAAAATTTTCCACAGAAAATTATCAGCTTTAGTGTTACAGAACTGAAGGACTTGTAAATCTATTCTTTTATTTCATTGTTACTGAAAAGGCTTTCTAATTGGCATAAATTTACAGAAGGAGAAACACACCCTGGAACAATGAGAACTTTGCAAGCCATTTTTTTACTACCTGCCTGAAAAGTATATTGTGCATAGCATGCCGCGAACTGAAGCCGTGGGTAGAGAAGAAAAGCGTGGACAATGCTTGGGAGTGACTCCTTCCACAAGTACAACAGAACAAAATAAAGTAAGCCCCCGAGAACATGAGGTTCTTTGGTCTGCTGATCTGAAGAATAGCTTGAGGCCACAGAAAGTTCTTGGGGAGGAGCAAATTAGAAATAGCCACAGAGTCTATATCTACATTGCTGCATAAAGGAGGATCAGAGACAGATCCCTGGCCCCAAAGCCAAGTGATGGGTGCTGGCTCACATCCACGCTGCTTGGGGCCAGTGCCCTCCAGAGCGGATGTGCCTTGGGGAAAGCTAGCTGAACCTGTCCAAAGCAGACTGAGGAAGAGAGCGAACAGCTGAAGAGTACTGGCAATAACTGGCCCTTTTTTATTTAGTATTACAGATGTATCCAGACAATAACTGACCCTTTCTGAGTTTAGCATTATAGATGTGTTCTGACGTGGCATCACTGTTAGCCTCAGGGAATTCACCTTAAACCTCAGTTAGACTTGCTTGTTTTAAAAGGTGCGTGGGAGACCATTCTCCTTACGATCTGGATTCAGACATTCAAACTTAGAGGCATAAGTGTACCTCAGACACTTTGAAATAAACTTCTCTGTAGCCTACATTAGGTTCTTCTCGAGAGATCAGCCTATCTGCCCTCTGCAGAAGAAGTCTTTTACATCCTGACGTAGCACGTGAACTCTGACAGTGTTCTCTGTGCAGTTGCACTCCCCTTAATGAATGAAATATCTCACAAGCCTTTAAAGACAGCTGATGCTATAACACAATGTCCTGCTGATGGTGTTATTCCGTAAAAAGGGCTCCTTCTCTGAAAAGCTGTGCCAAAGGACATTTTGATTCTTATATGCCTCTTCCTCTATTCACTATGCAACTATGTATTTAAAAAATACAATGTTACAATAGTTAATTAGAGTTTATGGCATTTTCATCAAGAACAAAAAATGGTGACAAATACATGAATAATGACCCGGGAGTGGATCAGCTATTTTATCATAAATGAATGTCAATGAAGTGTAATTTTCTGCTTTAGCAGAATTCCTGCACCTGGTAATATCCTTAATAAACATTAATTAAAAGGTTAATCTGTTGTAGAAATTGCTTTTCTCTGAAGCCACCTGAAATCAATTTGAACCCAATTACAAGCGGTTATCTATTGTTTATGTAGTTAAAGATTAAAGAATATATTTCTACTTGTCTGGAGCCATCATAGCAGGTTTTGAATGTCATGATCAGAGGTGATTCTGAATATTTGAATGGACTTTAATGAGCATACAAAAACCATTAGAAAATATAATCACTCATATCTGATGACTTGACCTTGGGATTTTGATAACAAGGTGTCTAATCATTTCTGTCTTAACTGCCAGCAGGATTTGCTCTCTTGAAATCAGTTGACCATTGCTTGCTTGCTGAGAGGGTAATAATCTTCCTTGGCAAAAGGAGTATAAATTACAAAAATCCAGTAGGTTACATAAGTAGATTCAGAATACTATCTCTCGTACCCTCACTAAATATGAGATCCAGCTGAAAAAGGATCAAAGGATTATACTCTTCAACAAAGTTTGGGGGTGTGTGGAGCTCTTTAATTCCGGTAAAGCCATGTTCTGAATGTGCCCAACCGCAGTGAATGTTGAGCTGCAATCCTTTCTGCAGTAACAAGGGTGTATGTGTTGCTTTGTTTTCACGGAGAAGGATTTGACATTGATAAAACTGGGCTCATGCTTGTTTTGCCTCCCATCTATATACTGATTGGGACTGGCTCTTCCTGCTGAACAAGAGGACCGGCACATTCATGGGTGACATCTCGGTACAGGAGCCTGCTCCTGCAGAAGAAATAAAGGAGAACGGCCTTGATACCTTTCAACACAAAGGCAGAGTTATAACTTTGTGCCTTTCGTGTGTGGAAATAATTACCACGTTCCTCATCACAGGTTTTGGTCCAGATTAAGCGAACACTTGAACTTTACTATAATTTTACCTGTGTAAGTAACCACACCGAAGCTGAAGCAATAAGCTATGTATTTGTTTAAGCATAGAATTTTTCCCAAGTGACTTTGGCTATTTGAAAGGTTAGGCATCCCCTCCCTCCTCAAGGGGGAGAGAGAGAGAAAGAGAGAGACGCATCTCCAGAGAGCGCGTCTCCTATCTAAAGATAGGTGATACATATAACTAGAAGCAATTTTCCTCTGGACATGCCTTTTCCTCTTGATTAGCTGTGCAGGGAATCTAGATGAAAGAGCTTAAGATTTGGTTGGCTATAGGTGAGATGTGAGGGACTTAGATTTATACGTGCAGCAAATTTCACATGGTTTTTGTACTCGAATGAGTTAGATTACCCTTTGTGCATTCCCTGATTCTTTGGGATGACAATTTTAGAGACATCAATAAAGTTAACTAAGGCATATGAACATAGGCAGTAGATGATCTAAAATATTCCTATCGGACTGTCCTATAGGAATGAAAGGTCCTGAAAATAAATGACTGCCCACTCTGAGTGAACAATGACCTTTCAGTCTGTAGTCAACATCAAACAGACACCTTAATACTTTATTAATGGTCTGGCGAACTTAGTGGTAAAAGAAGTAGACGTGCCATAACTGTTAAAATGCATTTTCATCAAGTTTGTTAGCAGGAGAAGAGGATTTCAAATTTAAAATCTATTTTTAATGTCTTCCTATTCAGTCTTAACAACCTCTCCCCCAAACCTTTGTACACATCGAAAGGCAGTTTTCTTTAAAGGCGTTACATTGTATTTGTTTGCTGTATCCAGCAAGAAATCCTGTGTTATTTGATAGCATTTATAAAATCCAGTTAGATTTTTAACTGGAGAAATGACTGTTGGTAGTTTCAAACTACGTGAAATTTTGCAAACTCATGTTTAGTTTATTGGTGGTAGAATTTCCAAGCTGTAATACGCTTCGACCCGGAATGTTGAGTTTTCATTAAAGCAGGCTGTATAAAATTTCCAATTTAAAAAATAGAAGCTAGAGTTGAATGGAATAATTATGAATTAACCAGTTCCCCCCCCCCCGCCTTTTTTTTTCAAAAGGAACAAGGGAATGCTCTTTCAAATGAGCAGTTTGACAGACAATCTCAGTGAGTACATCCCAACAAAAATAAGTACAGATAGTAATTTGTTCAAACTGGGGAAACAGCAAGAGCACTGTAGAGGGAAAAAAACCTCCAACATTCATTTCTCAGAAATGATGTTCCAGTTCAAATTCTCTAAAAGCTTTGCAATGATTCTGCTTAAAAGTTTTGGAATTCAGTTCACACAACTCTGTGTAGGTGTAAATTGTTAACTGCACAGTTCATGGACAATTCACAGTTATGTTGTTGTGATTACAGAACACATTGTCTTCTGCATACTTGGATGCTATAATTATGATTGCAGTATAAACAAATAGATGAATTTGATAGCCTTTTGTTCTAAATTCAATGAATGGCTTAAATAATATAGTAAAGGGCTACGGGTTTGTGGTGTTAGTTGGAGATGAGAAAAATTAAAGGAAATTTAAATTGTAGTTTGAAATTCAGCCCATTCAAACTAAGTTTCAGTATCTTCCTGTCATCTGTGAAAAATCCTAAATTCAAGCCAGCTTCTGAAAGCAGATCTGCTGTTGCAAGCACTTTCTTTGGTGACTCCCTTTGGGACAGTTTGTTCCAGCACAGTGTCACGGTGTAATGGGGTTAGGTACAGGCCTGAGGAGGCTGTTCAAGCTTGTTGGGGAATGACACCAGCATTTTTCCTACTACCTTGTCACACGACAAGAAACTCACCCTGCTGGCATGTGCCTGCTCCTGAGAGACAGAGTGGTGGCATGTCTGCAGCTGTGGTCCAGCACAGGAGTAGAGGGGACATTGTCTCACAGTGTCGCTCTGAGGGTCCAGGAGAGCAGAGGCTGGCCAAGCCAGAGGAAAAACCACTGCAGAGGTCTCCCATTCACAATGAGGCTATGCCTGCACCTCAAGCTGCTTTTGATGAAGAAAAAAAAAGTCTTTTTTCATTAAAACTTCAGTAAAATACATGGAGAATAAAATTGAAATTTTGGGGAAAGTTATCTGCTCTCTTTGTCAATGTATTAACAGATCCACTCATTGAGCTCCATCACGTTTTGGCCATCAGGGCCTTCATACACAATTACAAGTTTCAATTCTATCTAACGCCTGTTAGTTTCATATGAATGAAGCTGGGATTGTCCGGAGTATCAATGTCTTGATGCCGGCACCTTCATACTGCCCATTATAACACACTTTTTAAGCGGATTTTCTAACTTTACTAGGCTTTTACTGTTTAAGTTGATATTTTCCATGCTGAGTATCTGTCTTATATTGCCAGACTGTTCCAAGCCTTTCTGAGGGTTTAAGGGAAAACTCTGTTTCTGTATTATATCCTGGTGAGCTTTTTCTTTCTGAAGTGCTTGCATTGCCCAAGAGAAGGGGAAAAGGTTTGAAATTTGGCAGGAGGAGGCCTTTGAAGCAGGAATATACCATTTGCTACGTCCAAGAAGATCTGCCAAAATTTGTCCAAGTTACGAGCCTCCGAAAAATGGCTTGTAGATTGCCGGCAGCAAAGGACTCTTACTGCTCAGAGCATGTTCCCTCAGGGAAGCAGAGCCTTAACAGTTTTCCTGCAACTGCGGGCACAGGCCAAGCTGGGGTCTTTCTGCCTCTTTCTGAGTCTTTCCTACCTTCTATCTGTGCTCTCCATGTCCATCTCCTTTTGTTGATGCTTAGGCATAGTAGAAGAGAGAAGACGTAGAAGGGAGAGAGAAAGAGACCTGGGGTAGAGAAGAGAGAAGAACTGAAAGTTGGAGGAGGGCTGGAAGAAACCATCAGGGAGGAAAAGAAAAGCCTGGGGCAATGAGAGGCTGAAGGGGATGGGAAAGAAGGAAATAAGCCTGGAGAGACTCAGGCAGAAGGTTGCTTCCCTGGAGCAGGCTTTGCTTCGGGACCGGGAAGAGATCCTCACATTCTTGATACTACAATTCTTCTGCTATCTCTGTAAAAACAGCAATACTCTGTAAAACACACTAGCCAGACATTGTCCCTCCAGCTGCACCAATTGTTGGAGGTGGTGACAACCTGCTATTGCTGTCCATTGGCCATTAGAGCAAAGAGGGTCTGGATGGGAGAGCAAGAGGACCCACCTCTACTAGCCTGTATCCCATATCAGCCCACCAGGTGCTCTAGGGTGGGATCTGCCTTTTCTGTCAGCTTTTCCTTTTTGGTTGAGAAAGAATGGCACACAAAATGGCATTGAAAAAACATTTATTAAAGCCATAAAGTCAAGCACTTCAGGGCTGAAAATGCTGCAAATAGCTGGCAACTATAGGCCTGAACCTTAATTACCGTACACACCTTATGAGCCAACCTTTAATTACATGATCACATGCCATTTTTTCCCCATAAGTTACAAAAGATTAATTGACTGAGCAGTCTTCAGCATGTTTTATATAGATTCCTTGGATTTTGGCCAAATTATTACCAAAGAGATGTAAGTAAAACATTTGGTTATGGGCTTGTTCTAGCAGCCAAATCTGTGTGGATCACACTCATACAGGTCCCTCCCATCAGGCTTATTTCAATGCCAATCACCCAATTTCTGCTAAAAGTCTGTACAATATAAGGCATTGTCTTTAATCCTGTGTTCTGGGAGGTCATAGGTAGATTTGTGGTTCCTAGAAACCCCCCTGAAAACGGCTATTGGTTTCTTGCCATGAGAAGACCCTAGAGCTGTAGTAGGGAGAGATCTCTCTGGCTTCTCCTGATGCTCCTGCTGCTCTATCAGCGACACATAAGGATCTGGTAAGGTAACCAGAAGAGCTGTTATACCCATAGTGCAATATGTACTGAAGTAGTTCAGGGTCTCAGTACTCAGCACCCAACTAAATCAATCTTTCATATGTTGTAGTATACAGTGTAAGTATACTTCTCATCAGCACAGATGAGGCTGAGAGAGGCATGAAAGCTTGGGACTGGCAGATAATAAGCTAACATGTGATGTACAAGGGATAGGATGCCTCTTATTCGTGGATACTAAATGAGCTTGGGCTCTCTAGTATTTGCACCAACCACAGTGATATCTGCCAGGTTTCTCCAGGCCTCCTGAAAGCCTTTCTCCCTTGCAGCCTCATCCTGTCGGTGGAACCCCAGTCTTGGTTGTTCCCGCTCGAGAAGGGCTTGTTATTGGATAGCATTGCTGTGTGAAACATTGTCACCTGCAAAGATGCCCAACCATCAGCTCTCTCACTCTGGGTTTTCCACTATCCAAATGTCCACGCTTCGGCCAGACTAAAATAAATAAATAAATACCCTCACTTGCACCTCTCCGGAAATCACACCCAGGTCCTGGGCTTTCTGTTGCAACCAACCCTGGCATTGCTTCTTCTATTTTGTAGGAGGTGAACCTTGCTCTGCTCCTCCTGTTTTCTGCTCACATGTTCTGCTTCCCATTGCTGCTGTATCATCTCCTAGGAATCATGTTACTGATGCTTATCTTGACCACAGGCTACATCCCCTTTCCTTCCCCTTTTGCATTCTGACATCCAGAAGCAAGGAAAGAAAGGCAGCTCTCCATCCCAGGCCTGACCTCCTATGCTCCTTGGCCTTTTCCATACCCCGCTCTTGAAATAAAAGGCAATGGTCTTCTTCCTTCTCCTCATGGAAACACAGGAAAAATATCTGCTATAGGTCAGTCTGGGGATTTCTTCTGTATTTCAGTCCTGCAGTAGCTTCTGCAATGATTGCCCAGTTTCACCCAGGCCTGACAGTACGATAATTGCAAAGACCATTCATTTTCCACAGAATTCACCTCTCTCCCCTAATAGGTAACCGAGCACAGGAGAGGTCACGCTTCAAATGCCCTTGGGATTTCTTACTCATGTTTGATCCTTTCAACTAATTTCATTTCAGTTGAATGAAATAGCCCCCAGTTTGGTGCCAAAATAACCTGAAGGAGAAAGGCTCTAAGGGGGAAAGAAAAATTTTACGGAAACATGTGGAGGAAAGAGAAAATCTTCATATACTGTACTTTTAAGGCCTTCAGTGGTGAGACACAAAACCTTAGGCACTGTATTCTTCACTGTTCAGTTGGTAGCATTTCTGGGTGGTGAGAAGGAACCTGCATCTCAGTACCAGTGAAGAGACAGATCATCTCAAGACTTAAAATAAATCTTTCCTTCTCTCTGTCACATTCTTCTGAAATGGTGCATATCCTTAAAGCATTTGTTTCTCTGGGAACATGAGGTACCGCCAGAAAACTACTTAGATCATTTATTACTCCTGAATATTTAGAAATCGTTAACCTTTACACACTCCACCCAAGGAGACACTGGGAGAGGCTGTAGCAATTTTTAACTCTTTCACTTCTGGTCCTCTGTTCTACCTCCTATTCTGTCACATATCTACTTATGCCCAGGCATTTTAAAATATGTTTCATGATCTGGGTGATTCTGCAGATGTGTGAGGATAGGGAAGTCATATTTTTGGTCAGAGGCAGCTAGATCTGTACTGAGGGTTGTTTCCACTGTTCAAAGTATTAATGCATCCAGATGTTGACAGAAGTGGTGAATAGGTCCAGCTAAAATGCAGAACAGATGGGATCTTTGCCCCAGACTCTATTAGGGTCAAAGGCCAGATCTATTCCCTGTTCTGCTTTTTCATATGGAATTGCAAATGGAAATAATGAAACATCTCGAGAGGCTATTTCCTCTCTATTTCTCTATTTCTAATAGATAAAACCTGGAGACATAGTTAAATCCAGTAAAACCAAGATGCAGTTAAACTTTCTGACTGGCTGATGAACAGTAGAAGGCAAAAGCAGGCTGGGTGAGTAGCTCCTTATTTCCTTTACTTAATTTTGGAGATCCTTCTCTGAAGCATCCCAATTCCCAGCACTGCACAGCTGGATCCCATTTGCCGCATATCTACCGTGAAGCAGCACTGCCTGCAGCTCAGCTGCTCTCTCCCTGTTGTAACCTGCAATGCGTTAGGTTTGACATTTGCTCTTTGGTTCAGCCTTCAGGCCACTTAAGGACCAACCCAAAGGAAATACCCTTTCCCTATTTCACCCCCTGCATGAGGTATTCTAAAGAGAAGAGTGGTATATTCTGTGGGAAGGAACATATTTTAAGAGTACATTTGTTTTAAGAATACTGTCATCAAAATAATGTCATTACTTTAATTTTTTTCTGGCATGTGATTTCAAACAACAGATAAGTGGGACCAGGTGAAAACTTCAGGAATTTCTTTTGTGTTGTACAAAACTTCTTGTAAATTAAAGATGAAATCTAGCAAATAGTTTGAGCCAAAGACAATGATTCTGAGAAATTCCAGCCGACACAGTCTGATGATTTCAAAGTGAAATAGATCAATTTTCAGTTTGAAACAACATTTGTTTTTGTTTTGAGGTTTTCCTGCCTGCAATAAATAAAAAGGGGTGAAAAGTTTAAACACAAAAATGAAGTGTTTTGTTTCAGGTTGAACCAAAGACTGTGCTTGATCCAAAACGGAGTTTTAGGGTTTTATTGTTTTACCAAAAATACAGTTTCATTTCCTGTCAACCCAAATGAAACATTTTTAATTGTTGGCTTGCTGTGCTGAATTCAAAAGCCAGTTATTCCTACTGCTCTTTAGGAAAAAATTTTGGGAATTAATTTTTTCTGGGAAGTGTGGTGAATTCTCGTAGGACAGAGCACGCGTACGTGGGAAGGTGATGAGGGAGCGGAGCTGAAGAGGAAAACTCGCATTTTAGGCAGATCCAAATATCGATGTAAGTATGCTATTATGGCTGATTAGGTCTTGAAGTAACATTGGACAGTTATTGTTTTGCAGTATGATAGCAACCAGGGGCTGGGCTCCATTCAGAAAGCACAGCTGTGGGCCAGCCGAGCACTGCTAGTCTGCTCTGTCTGTTTGTCACAACCCCTTTGGGAAGGATGGGTCTGTGCTCACTGCACGGGTAGCACTGGGTGGTCACTGCAGCTGGGGCTGTGTCAGCCCCTTAGCTCTGAACTGGACAGAGCACGTTTGCTCATTAAGCATGTAGCTTCGGCCCCTGAAAAGCAGGATGGCCGCACTTGGGGTGCGGGCTGTGAGGAGTGCAGATGTGTGAGGGTACGAGGGAAGCAATGGTACATTTTGCTTAATTGTTTCGGTTGGCCAGACTGAGCCACAAAGTTATATGCTATATAGCTATATCCCTATATAGCTATAAAGTTAACACTTTTAATTAATATCTATCAGGGCACTCCCTGAGAAGTTCATGGTTCCTGTAGCTTGTGGTCTCTGCAGGTGTGGTAAGGTTAAATCCAGCTTCTTTCTTAAAAGAAGGTGTCACATTCTCTCCACGTGATTGATAAAGTGAGTAAATGTATAAGCTAGTACCAACTACAGTCAGATCCTCAGGGAAAAACACCATTAAACAAAAGACTGGCTGTGGGACTATGCTGTAGCTCAGCTGTATCTCGTCAGCTTACTTTCAGCTGATGAAATGCTTGGGTTTATGTATTACCCTGTAGGGGACAGAAAATGGCATATTTCTGAAGTGAATTCAGCCGATGGCATTATAATTAAGCTAATTACACTGTAGTTTTCAGTTACAGTAGCAAGGTGCTGCTATGCTTGCACTGATTATGTAGCACTGTAAGACATGCTACGGTATTTCAAAGTGTGTGTCACCCATGCTTCCGTGGGATGAGCAAACAGTAGGGATATTACTGCCTTCATAAGCTCCTTCCTATTTATTTTATTCTTACCAGACTGTTGGCCAAACCTAAGAAGGAAATGGACAATTCTTGGAGTCCTTCATCCTGTAACAAGAGCTGCCATGTGCATGTCCCACACGTGGCCGCAGCTGAGGTCTCTGTGGTCTGCTGCATCATCTCCACAACATGAGCCTTCAGGAGCCTCTCCCACCAGCTGAGTGTGGCACTGAGCTTGTCTTAGCTTTGAATAGCTTATAAATTACTGTGTTAAAGACGTATTTATGGACTGACATGTTGGTAAACAAGAGCTCGTATGATTCATTACCTCCTTACCCTTCAGGAGCGAATGTCTCCACCCTCCTATGGCCACGAGGAACTGCAGACACTGTGGAAACAGTGTTGTCCCGCAGGCAGCCTGGGAGTGAGTGGGACCATACTCTGAAAGTGGGCAAGACTGCAGTCGAAACTAAGAAAAAAGAAAAAAAAATGTGTGACTGTTCCTCAAGGAAGGGAAGGGATCCTCCAAAAGGCCCGAGAAGGGTCATGTTTGGGCGCTGTCTGCTGTGAGCCTGCAAGAATGGTCCGTCCTGTGGCATAGGTGAGTGCGGAGCAACCAGATGCCAAGTGCTATTTGACAGGGGAGAAGGGTGGTTTTGTGGGCAGAGAACGGCAAGGAGGGCTGGCTGAGCTGCAAGAGCAGCCTTGCACAGGATGCCCTGTGCTCTGGTTTTTCTCCCTGGCAAAGGGGAAGATGTAACTGTGCTTCATTTCCCCACAGGCGTAATGAAGCTTAATTCACTGGGGCTCACTTGTGAAAGCCCTTACCACCCAAATGAACATTTGTATGTGCAGTTGGCTCCTATGTGGCAGTGTGCTCACACCAGTGAGAGAGGCCCTGTGACTGTATATTCCATCTGCTCAGCTTCATGCCAAATCTCCAAGTTAAAGTTAGCTACAAATGATACTTGCTGGTTCTTGAAAGCAATATAGTCAAATCAGTGTGGCACAGAGCCTAGCTAATTAGCCCTTCTTGGCAGGTCTAATTAGCCTGGGCAACATGCCACGCTGATAGAGCTATATTTTTCTAGGTTCCAGCTCTCACTTGGTCACGGTTAGTGCGGATATCTGCTTTATATCCGCCCCTTGGGGCAGACATACCATGAATGCTTCAGAGGAGCTCCAGACCCTGGTGACAAATGCCATGGAGAGGCTGACTGAGGACTTAGGAGAAGAGCTGGAGCTGGCTGGCTGAAAGGCTGCTTCCTTTTTTCGAAGACAAGCTTTTGGCAAAAAAAAAAAAAAAAAGTAGGTTTTTCTCTCCTTTTTGACTCACTCTGATGATTTCTGAAAATATCCCATGCCCTGGAGGGTCCCGGATGAAGTCAGCTACATTTGTGCTTCACTCAAACCCTTTGTGAAGTGGAGGTACTGCCTCCAAGGGGAAAGCCTGCCAAGCAAGCAAGAAAGTGTCAGGGCCCCGGGAAGGTCAGGCTTCTCCTAATGGCCAGAAATCTTAATAATGAAATGACTCTATATATTCCCTTCCCTCACCTAACCAAAAGCAGTACCATATTTTTGACTGAGGAGGCTTAGATGAGTCTCAGTTCATTATCAGCTGAGGTTACTCATGAATTGGCTGTGAAAGTCATGGCACAGAGCTGAGAAGGCCCCCGGGTGCTCACTGTGTTTAAGCTAACCTGAGGGGGCGAAAGGCAAGGATGAGAAATCAGAGCTGGGTCCGGAAAGCCTTGCCATGGGGGGTGGCCAGAGGCAAAAATCAAACCTAGCAGTGGAGAGGCAGAGATGGAGCCGCAGTTACCAGCGGGGGCAGGAATCCAGATGGCTACCCTCCTAGGTCAACATTGCAGACATGAGAATCAAAAGGAGAAAATGTCACAAATGCAAACAGCGCAAGACAGAGGACCATAATGCTTGGGCTGGCCACCGTCCAGGTGTCCACCCTCTTATCGCATGGTGCGCTACCATCAAACACGGGCGCGGGCCTGAGCATCTGTGACCGAAGCATCTGATGAATGTTTGCATGGAGAGCTGAGCTGGAGGCCAGTGGAAAGAAAGCTTTCGAGCACGTGGCAAGTTGCCTGACCAGCACAGCATGCAGCAGGGGAGGAAAGACATGAAACAAAAGCCTTCCTGCAGGAGCAAAGAGAAAAGACCCACTGCTGACAGAAATGAAACAACACAGCTCGCTGCAGAGGCCAGAGCTCCTGGGGCAGGCAAGGCCAATAGTTGTAAAAACAAAGTTTTGAAGTAGGAAATGTAACATGACTACAAATTGCCTCTCTTCCCCCCTCCCGCCTCCCTCCACATGTAACTAGACGCTGAGCAGCAATACAGCAAATTGGCAGCACGGGCTGCGTGCGCTCCTGCCTGCACGCGGGCCACACGGCTACCTGCTCCCCATTGCCCTGCGTGAGCCGCTTCTCCTTGCTGACCCTAGGCTGGCCAGGCTCCCCACCCTCCCCACCCACATCTATGACCTCTTTCCAAAATATTTGATTGCCCCAAATAGAAATATTCCAAAGACCAGCGTTTGAGGCCTAGCAGACCGCAGCAGGGAAGCTGGTTTTCTTTGGAGGCCATCTGCCAATAACAACAATAATACAGTGCTATTAATTCCCACTGGGTCTTACTCACAATAGCAAAATCAGACAGATAATTTACAACTGATATATCTGTTATGGAGACAGGACGCAGGCATTTTCACCAACAGGTCATCTAAACCCCAGAGCAGAGTCAAAACAAATGGTGAAAAATACGCTTTCCTCCTGTTTCCATCCTGGCTCTACCAGGGCGCTTCTGGCTGGGCAGATGTACAATGGTGGCCCAAGAATTGCCTGCAATTTTTGCAGTCACAGCTCTGGATATTGCTTAATCTTCTTATTCCGTTTCAGTGGGTCTCTTTACCAAAATATTTGCTGTGAATGGGAAGCAAAAAAAAAGGACGATTAGAAAGGGTTTCTGCTCTACTGGTTACACCCTTTACACTTTCTTCAGAGCCACAGAAGTGAGAGATGGAAAAGCCATATTAAGTTATAGACAGTGAACTTTTCCAAGCTTTTAAATCACTAACCACTCTGACAAATGACCTCTAGTGAAACTCTATGTGGCAATTTCAACTATTGCACCCCACCAATGTCTTTTCCATTCCTTGGCTGGAGGTTACCATCCCCACAGCAGAGTCAGCAAAAGAGGACGTGTGCCTATGCCTCAGCACCTCAAGTTAAGAAATCAAGCAATGAACTACGACTGCCGAAGTGGAGTCAGACAACTCCTGACCCTGACTGCTTTGAGGAGAAGTAAGTGTTGAGAGAGGGGCACAGAGGACAAGTGGGAACAACTTCAATTTGCCTTCCACTTCCACAGCAAGATTTTCATCCTTGTGTCTGTCAAAGCTTGCAGAAGATTAAATTCCTGTGTCAAAAGTGACTTGTGGTGAGACTCAGGATTCTCAGAGGTCTGAATCTAGTATGAAATCACTCAAGGGCATGTCTGAAAAGGAAATTGGGTGCATACGTAAGCAGGTAGGAGTCAAGAAAGATTTATAAAAATACCCATTAAGCTAGATATTCAATGGTCATTGAAAGGCAGAGGAGGTAGACATCAAAAGAGCAAAAGCATGCAGCTTGTCCTTTCTTACAGTGTAAGAATTTAGAGGCTGATTAGTAGCTTTTTCTGATTTTCTTCTTCCTCTTAAGTGTGTCCTTATTCTTCCTTACTCCCTCCTTCCCGGGCTTTCTCCTCTCTTGAATACCTTTTCTTCTGTTTTCACGGCATATTTTGTGTTTCAGCATGGAAGTTCACTGCTTATTGAAATAAAACAAAGATGCCCATGGGTATTGCTGACCAAATCTTGCCTTGTATTTCTAGTGTTACCATTTTGGAAAGAAAAACAGTACTGAATGGCTGATGAGATTGCTCTGTAATTGATGAATCTCTGAGCTGTTTGGATGCCATCTTGGACAAAGAATATCCTTATTCAGTTCTCTGTCCTCTGCCTGCATGATATTGGGAAAGGCTCTACTGCTGGGGGTCTTTTAGCTTTATTGGAGTGTACAGTTTGAGCTGGTCAGCTAACATGGGGTCTGTTTCACCTGATTTTGGCAGTCTAGGAAGTTAGACTTTAAGATTAGGCTGGACATTCTGTAGAGAAACAGGTACCTCCAGGAAAGAATTTGTACCAAATATTTTAGACTTTTTTGACAGGTATGAATATACTTCTTCAGAGGAAGCATCCTTTGCAACTCATTTCCCCTTCTGTGTAGTAGCTCTTATGTCCCCAAAGGCATGCAAAGAACAAATGCATTTAAAGAAAGTAAAGTACTTGGTTATTACTGGCTGTACAATTATCTTCAAACTATGCCAGCATGAAAATTGGGATTTTCCACCTAGTGCCTATATGGGTGAATTGCTTGTGGCACAGAGATATCTTCTGTCTCTGTGAAATCTTCACAGGCGTGAGTCATAGAATGGACAATATTGTCAGACGGCTAGGGCAGAGGAACGGACCCATGGGATCCAGAGGTACCTAAGCGTAGACTTCACAAATAAGCAAGGGACAATGTAACAAACGCTCAGTAAATCAGAGTCTATATTACCAGCAAATGAAATTAATCCTGAGGAAGCGTGGCATCATTTTTTCTGGTTCTTTGTAGAAAGAGCAGAGCTGGATAGAAATCCTAGGTGAAGCCCCGGCCCCGCAGGACACAGTGGCAGCGTTGTCACTGATCTGCAAACGTCGTTTCCCTCTTCCTCTGCTTCAGCAGTGTTGCCAGTCGCTTGAGCAGTGTAAGAGGTAAGAAGTCACTCCCCAGCTAAGGCCTGAACTCCTTTTGTGTGGTCAACTTGTTGATCTGCATCTGTACATGAGGCCACCTGGGGCCTCACTTTTTCAGATTCGTTATCCAGAAGTTTCTTCCATTTAGCAGGCCAGAGAAGCTAAAACACTGGAGTAGAAAGTATAAAAGGAAGAGTGGAAGAGAAAGGGTGAGTAGGTACAAACTATTTTATTAAATTCTTTCCATGAAATCGCGAGGGTAGAGTCAGAGGTGGGGGAGCTTTGATTTACGACAGAGCGTTGTTATTGCAGCCTTTCTTTAACCAGTCATATTATAGGAAGATAAATAAAACCAAAGCCAAATCTTCCCCTGGGCTAAGCCTACTAGTTTGAAGATTTATATGCAGCTTGCATCTAGCCTGATAATTCCACTGTGTGACTGACCAAAGGTCTTCACTTGCAGTGTAGGATGTTGTTAAAGGCATCAATATTCGGAACTAGAGCACGGCAGGAAGCTGCCTGATGAGGCTGTTACTAAATTTCAGTGGCCAAAAGCAACTTGTTGATCTCTATGAATGTGTTGCTTGCAGCACTGGCTATGGGACTATCTCACAGTACAGCAAATATGAGTTTGTTTTTTTTTTTTTTTGTCAGTGACCATGCAGAAAAGCCAAGATCTGTTTGTTCAGCTAGAAAATGCTTACACTAGCTTATTTTTTTCCCCTGAAATTCAACTTTCCCAATTCTGTGTGGGAGGGCTTTTTTCCAGGCTTTTTAAAGTAATATCAGTATTATAGCTAATGAGGCAGTGGAAAGCAAGCTGGTCCATTCGCTGTGGCTAATGACTCCATTCCCGTGAGCCTAATCAAAGATTTGTACCTTTAATTGCTGTCAAGTCAGCTCTAGCCACCTGCCATTTCTGCCACACCTGGGCTCCTTTCTCAGTGGCCCACGATTCTAAATGAATCCATCTCTTTTTCTAAAGGCAGGAAAACAGAGCTGCCAAGCAACCCTGAAATGGTGCTTTACCCATAGAGCAAAGATCAAACAGTCTGCGTTGTCACTGAGCGATATGTGTGTTAACTGTCTGTGGCATATATTTTTTGAAAATGTATTCACCTTATATTGGGGATCAGGGAAGTGAGAAATGCACCCTTGTCTGGACATGTTCTCGACTTGAAACAGGCTTCTGTCGGAGGCAAAAGTGATTTCTGTTGGCTCACCACCTAACAAAGTTGAGCTACATTTACTTCCCATTTTCTCTGATGGAAAATAGCACTGAAACCATTATTCCACTTCTGCAGTGGGTTAGTGGGGTATTACGACCAACCTTTGTCCTCAGCATCACGATTCCTAAACATCCTGTCTTTTCCATAGGGAATGGATGCAGGAAATGTTGTGGGGCCATGTTCATTTGAATGTGAAAGATAACTCCTGTTCATTGTTCCAGGAAAAAAAAAAAAAAAAGAAAAAAAGGGAAAAAACCCACTTACTGCTAACATGTTGTGGAAAGAAAATGTTCTTGATCCCGGGTGGATCAGTTTACCGCTGTCCACGTAAGCAGGAATCCTAAGAGTTCTAATGGCAGGTATTTCTTCAATTTTACTTCCAGACGAACTTTTAAAGTATTTAGGAAAAAAAGCACCCTACATAGTCACATTCATACATTATAGGTTTCTAGATAATTGTTCATTTTTTAGCCTAGTTTTCCAGGGAAATGAGAATTATGTGCTGATGCTGTGTGACCAGCCTGTCTGATCATCCCTCACTAATCACTTTTCCATTCATTAGCCAAGTTCGGTCCTATTTAGCAAAGGTAGAGAAATGTGAGAGGTCTTGAAACATTACTATTTAAAGAAAATAAGTATTCAGATAGAAATGCAAGACTCCACAAATGCTTGCTGCAAAAGTCCCAAGTAGGGGAAGCCTGACACATGCACTCTCACGTTGTCAGCAAAAGAAGGGAGACCATACAGGTGTCCCAGCCACAGCAGTAGCCTTAGCTGGAGATTACCACAAACAATATAACACAGATCTGTGAAAAATGAGACATCACTGACGTCCATTCTCACAGAACTACTCGTTTTCCTTTCTTAAAACACCACAGAAAGTAACACCGCCTTTAAAATATGTAAGGTCTTTGTCAGGGTACAATAAAACTTTTGTAAGGGGCTTGATCCATGTAAAAGCTAAAGCTTTTGGACCATTGTTACAATGTGGAAGGGCTTTACAATAGCTTTTAATAAAATTTACTTCAATTTTAGGACCTCTTCCTTCACCAGAGGCATTCAATCAGAGTCCATGAAGTTCAGTCAGAGGCCATGAAGTCCTGTGAGTTTTTGCATTGTGAGTTGACAGATACATAGCTTAATTTAGCCGAAAAACCAAAGAGCAATTAAGAGTACTGAAAACAATTAAAGAGTCTATTTGTATGAGTCCGAGAGCTTTGAGCTAAATTCTGCTGCTCGTTATACTATACTGCTAACCACTGTTATACTTTTACTGCAATGCAAACCAAAAAAACACTTTGATCTTTGGCCATTTCTGTGATAGTGTTTTAAATTTCCCCTTAGAATATCTTCTACTCTCATCAAAAAAACAAGCCATGGTGTGGGTAGGCACCTCTTTCCTTCCCTCTGTGCTGTCAGATAACAGAAAGGTTCACTTGCACATGGAGGGGAGTCAGATTCAGGAGTCAAGGGGAGGTGCTGCCATGCTAAATTCAGTAATGCCTGATACCTAAATTAACCACCTAAGCCCTCTTGGAAAGACTTAAACTTCTGGATTGATTTGTTTATTATTTCTGAAACAGGCCAAAGGAGAGGAAGACGACAGCAACCTTTTCCATTAATGGCTGAAGTATCTCACCAGATATAGGAGACCCATGTCCAAGTCTACAGAAGTCTACAGAATGTCCAAGTCCATTCACTATCCAAAAAGATTTGAAAGGACTTCTCATTTTCCGGGGGAGGTTTTAAATGAGGCTAGACTTTCTTGCTCCCTGCTTCAGTCATCCAGTCCTTTACATACAGCATCTTCAAAGCTGTCCCATAGCTGGATGGTTTAACGCTTTCTTTGAAAAGTGGGGATGGAGGGTTCAACTGTTTAATTGTTTCTTTTTCTTTTCTTATTTTTTCTTTTTCTTTTTTCTTTTTTTTTCTTTTTTTGGCTTGCTCACATTGAGATTTCCTGGCACTTAGCTAAAGCATATAAGGAAGGGATAAGATGTTCTGTAGGATAGCAGCAGCTGCAACTGAATCTTGTGCAGACTCTAACTTGGTAAGCCTGTAAGGAGGATTTCCAGACCGTGCCTTACTGGGTCAGCATGTCTTAGCTCTGGGCTCCCAGCTGGGTTTAGACTGAGCAAGATGCTCCAGCAGAAGCCCTTCATTCTGCCTGTGTCCTTCTGCCTCCAAGTAGCCAGATGCCCTGACACCAAGCAAGAGCAGCAGCTCAGTTTATGAGCAATGCTACCAAAGGTGGAGCTCAGCTGTAAAATGGAACATTATGATATCTCCTAGTGTGCACAAGGCCACAGTATTTGCAATACTACCACAATGGAATAATAACACTGTTTATAATAAGGAGGCATAGTTTCAAACACTTGGTTGCAGGACAAGGTTTTGACCTTTCGCAGAGCTAGCTTGCAAAACCTATTGCTACATATCCCAAAAGCCAAGAACTTTGTGGGATTCATGAAAGGATTAGAAATGCATCTTGTGTAATTGGGAGCCCTCCTGTCCTTATCTCCTGGTCAGTTTGTGCAGTGCTTAGGTGTGGAGCTTTCAGATGGGTGCAGCAGTACTCATAGGAGGAGTGTCCCAAACACAGAGGGTGGGCTCAGGGATGAATAAAGGCTGTAAGTGGACTCAAGTCCTGCTCCTTCTCCACAAGGCACATCAACTCCAGGCATTAATTCATATATTAAAGAGTCAGAGCAGAGCTTCACCAAGCCTCTCCCAGGTGGGCTGAAAGCTGGGGAAGGGGTCATGCAATCATTACTTGGGGTATGGGGTGAGGAACTGTAACTCTCTTCAGGTCTTCCACCAGAAGATTGGTCTCTAGAGTCTCATGCTTGGCTGTCCTTACCTTCATAAAGAGTAACAAGTGGAAATATGGAATATTTAAATATTCTAGAAAGAATATATGAGAGGTCCTAAAGGGACTTCTACCGTGCTGGTCTGGGAGATAACTGTCACTGGAGGCAGGTTCCCTTCAGGAACAGGTTCCGGACTACAGAACCACAGATCTGACTCACTGCAGCAGTCCATGTCCTCCCAGATGTGCTCAGCCTATCTGAGTGCTCACGAATAGGGGCATGTCTCAGAAGCCGGTGAGGAGGGTTGAGATCAAGGAGGGTGGGAGAAGCCTTGGTCAGCTGGACACATTCCCCTCTTCCCATTCAAAGCAGTGGAAGACCAACTGAAGGAGGAGGTAACATAGCACCAATAGGGCCTCTGAGCCAGAGGAGTGTCAGTAATGGGTTATGAGGGTGGGAAAAGCTAGGAGCAGACACCAGTGAGAGGCTGGACAGTGCCTTGCCCTCTCTTGAGCCCTGAAACACAGTTCTGCAAATTCTGTCCACTGCAACCTGCAGAACTGGGGCACTGCTAGTGAACAACTAGCAGCTCTTATATACTGACTCAGTTCTTTGTAAGCAGTTTTGTTATTTCTTTTGCTACTCTGGCTGTGTTTATCTTCCACTTGACACCATTGTCAGTGTATAAGACAAATATGCATTTGTTTTGATTTCCTCCTTAGTGTACACATAACTTACAGTGGGAAAGCCTGGAAAGTCTGCAGGATAACCTCCGTAGATAGCTAAATCCATTCTAAATGGCAGTGAAAACATACTGTCCCAATCAGGAGAGAGAGTGTACTTTCAATTGTGGTCCAAAAATCCTTTCTTGGATGGTAATTCAGTACCATGTTCTTGTTCAGCTCTCAGCCAGGGATTAAATTTCTCCCCGGGTTCCAGAAGCTGGAAATCTCAAATTACTTGGCATAGTCTGATAAAGATCTCAAAGTATAGCTCCGTTCTCTAGTCCTCTAACCACAGCAACATATCCTCACAGTCAGCTGTTTCTAAATCACCACCTGAAGCACTACAAGAAATCGATGAGGGAACAACAGAGCAACCAGTCCTTGGATGGCAAAGCAGGGAGCTTTAGTGTAGAAATGATTGGAAACACAACTTTCCTTAATTAGAGTTGAAAAGACTGTGCATTATCAAGAGATAGGGTCCTTGGAACATAAAAGTAACATTATTAGCTCTTCTGCAGTGGCATTCAAATGGTAATTTAACCTTTGTCTCACAGAATGGAGTGAAGTAAGAACTCAGAGCAGTCTTCTCTTTATTTTCTTCATTTACTCCTAATTCGTGTACTTGCATTTCTACCTCTGTGTACATAAGAAATAGAGCTATGGAAACTGAAGCCTTCATGAAGTTCATTCCTCTCCTCCTTTCCACCTGTAATTTAGACACCTGCCTTCTTTCCTCTTGCAAGAGTTACAACCTGCAGGTCTAGGGCTGGCAAATGCTGCCGCAGATGTGAAAGATGGCAAAGCCATGACAGGGGGAAGGGCAGGATATGTGACAGAGCAGGTCTATTTATTTAGTTGTCCAGCCAACTGTCAATGTAAAAAAACTGCTGATTTTGCTTTTGCGTACCTGGAAAACTTCCACTGAAATGCAGTTTATAAAAAAAAATTAACTTTCCATTACTGTTTTCACTTTTTCTAAGTCACCTTCAGGAAAATCAGCCTGTTTTTTAAGCAGTTTTCCATTAAACTGACGGTGCATCCTGAGAACTGTAGCTGGTATCCTGTATCTAGGGAGTCCTTGCGGATGCATCATAGGAAGTATAGTTTTTCTAGGGAGTTCAATCCCAGGGGGAAAAGATCAACAAGAGACAGCAAAGTACCAAGATGCCTTGCTGAGGCATTAAGTGTAACTTAATGTAGAATTGACCACGAGTGAAATGCATTGACATAGAGAATGAAATGTTTTGATTTGGAAATAGTGAAACATTTTCTTTTAGTTAGTAATGTTGAAGTTTTTTTTCTTTGTTAACCTTTATTAAACAAATCTGGAGGGACTTGAGAGTCCTCTAATAATGTATTGACTTTCATTCTGTTTAGAGACAAAACAAATATGGAAATAATGGCATTTTCCATGAAGAAAATTTTCTGCATTTCTCTTCACTCTGTAAATCATTTGTTTATTTTTTGCTTGTAGAAGAACTTAACACCCACAAAAAGTTCTTACAAATCCCTAGTCCCCCTAGGATCTGCAGCTATCAGGAAGCTGCACACAGAGAGCATTTTACTGGCCTTGGAGAGAGATGCCACATCTTCAGCCCAGGTTTCCATTATTGTCACCAAAGGACAATCTACCTGTAGAGAGCCGATTCAATCTCTAGATGAGGTTTCAGTCAGTTTGAGTCAGACACTCAACATGCATAAGTTCAGCTTTAAAGTTGAAATGAATTCATGAGCAACTGAAAAAAAAAAGTCTTAATGAGAAACACTGGGAAATCTTAGTAATTATTGTTCTTTCCCCCAGGCATTCCACCACCACTTACACACAGAAGAATGCAAACACATTTTGTAGACATGGTGTAACCGTGACAGTACAAGGATATAAATGAGGAAAGATTTATGATTTACCGTGAGAGGTAATATCCTTTAATAGAGAGACTGTTAGAACGTGAGAAAGTGGGCCCTCTTTATGTATACACTCCCTTCCTAAGGTCATTGATTCATTTCATGGTGAGAAGGAAATATTTCGCTTCTGAATTGATTTCAAAACCATTTACTATAACTTTCATTCTGGCAATAAATCTCTCCTGTGTCTTGGTCAATACATTTATTCTGCTTCCCAAAATAATGTTCTTGTGTTTCATTATGATTACTATTACTACTGCTAGCGTTACCTTGAGGAGAAGAGTGTAAAGCACTTCAAAAAGATAATTTGGCACAGGTGAGCCTGGGCTATGCTCTATAAACAGTGTAGATACATTTAGGAGTACCTCTGGCAGGCTAGGTTTGTAGTAGCAAAGCCAGAAGTGCTTGTATGCCTCCACCTCCCCATATGCTCTCTGACCGTGTCCTACAATCCTGTTGGAGCAGGAATCAGGTGTGCACACCAGTCCCTTTCCCCTCCACCTGGTTTCCAGAGAAGGAAAAGCCAGGCAGGTGACCTGGATGAGAATACACTGACTTCCATCACGTCTCCAGTGGAGGTGGGCAGGGACTGGGGCCCCCAGTACTTCTGGAATTGCACCAAGCATGGTTACATGAAGGCACTGAAAGCTGAAGGCTGCACTTACCATTTCATGCAATCAGGTTTCCTATTTACTTCCCGTCACTCAGAAATCTTGACAATCTGATGCAATAATGAGCACACAAATAAAGCTAGCAGTGGGATTTGTAGTGGAAAGTTGTAAACTGTTGTTTAGCTTTGGAATTTACCACTGAAATTTCACTGATCGACATCCCCTTGTTATCTTGCTTTGCCTAGCTACTCACCGGTCTATCTGACACAGCTAACAATAGTACATGTGTATGTGTGCACATGCGTGAAAGAAATTTGAAAGTGAATGATTGTTGTTTTTTACCAAGTGCAAAGCCTGCTTGATCTTTGATTAGCCATCATTCAGATAACTTTTTGACTCAATGATTCTTTGGAGTTAAACACCAATCTAAGTGCAAGAAGGGTATGCAATGCATTGATGAACTGATAGGGTATAAAATTCATAGAAATGCCAGGAGAGTTTGGAGGAACAATTTGCAGATATAAATTCTATGTGACACATGAGTGATACAGAGTTACAAGGCAAGCTAGTTGCCCTATAGTTACAGCATTGTACACTAACGTCTTTCAAATGAGCTCTGCCGTTAAACGAAGTGAAGCCTATGCTATGTAAACTGCTGGTTTTTAGTAAAAAAACAAAACAAAACAAAACAACCCAGCCTTGCCGCCAGGCTGCGAAACCCTTTTTCAAAATGAGTAATACTTTGCTGTTTGTATGCCCTGAATGTGGCTATCAGTCTGAATCAGGGTGGTAGTGAGTGCCTGGCTATACAGAGTAATACAACCAGGTATTTATCTCACCAGTTCAGTGACAGTACATTGATAAGAAATTTTTACTTCAGATGTCCCTGTTTTTCAGAGGGAAGCATAGGAGGAACACAGGAGACACAGCCAACCAATATCCTTCAGAATCAGGTTTTGGCTTTCTGGGGGTTTAGACTTTAAGGGGTTGTGGCTAGAGCCACAAGAGGATTTAAATGCTGCATGCAAAACTCAGATTCTTAAATGCCCGGATGTCACTGAACCTTGGAGGCACCTGCCATCCCTGGGGGCCTTTATGCTCAACAGTAAAGTTCCCAAGATGCCTCAAGGTCTGCTTCTGCATATGGGAACACTTCATCCTTTCAAGATCACGTCATTCAGAAAGAAGAGCAGGAGGCCTGAGAGTAGGGCCAAGGGAAGGTACATGAAGAGGAGCTGCAGGAGATGGGGCAGAGCCATCAGTATCTGAATGTGAGACAACTGAGAGGTAGAAGAGCTGCCTGCCAAAAGGAACGCTAGTGATATGGCCACACAGGGAAAAGAGCAGCGACACAGAAGAGGGACACTGAAAGCAGGCTGTAACAGGCACTTTGAGTATTGGCTGTGATTTCAAGTATTATTTAACAGAATGAGACCAATCCACCTATCTCCAGCACAGTCCTGCTCATACCCAGAAAGGCCTCAGTCCTGATCGCATCTCAAGATTTACCTTGTTCTTCTTCTTACTCCAGTCCTTTATCATCTAACCTTAAACCCAGCTTGGCAGTGGGAATAACAGAGTTTACCTAAGGGGTGTTGGCTTGGCACAAGAAGCGGCAATGGCAGACTGCTGAGTTCTGGTCCTCCCCTCCTGGTCAGTCGCCATAGCACAGTGCCGTCAGCTGGTTTGTGGGGGAAATGGGTTTGGTTTCCCTTCCCTGCCTGGGGAAAGGAGGGATTTAGATAAGCTCTACATATTGACCTAATGGACAGCAGAATGATGTTGGAGGTGTGAATCCCACCTCTTTTGTCAGATGCTCTTTGGAAAAAGGTTTAAAGAGCTTAAATGGCCAACTCCAGGGGAAGATTTAGGGCTGTGGGTTCCAACTGGAAGGAAATAACACTTTCCTAACAAGAATAAAGCACTTGAGTCCCTGAGAGGGACAGCATTTAAGACCCAACCTTCTTTGTGGCATATCCTATTAGTGAGATAAGGCAGTTCCCCCTGCAAGCTGTTGGCTATTGACCATTTCCCCCATTCACTTTACAGGCACCCTCAGCACCTAACACAGGACAGGGCCTGAGCTGCCATGACAGGACGTCTGTTCTAAGGTAAGTCTTTCCATTAATTTATGAAAAAATGTTCAGGCCTTTGAAGACCAGTGTATGGTTCCCGTATACATCCCGTATACATCCTTTTCTTTGTGATATAGATAGGAAAGATAAAGTGAAGCAAAGCAGCACCCAGACTCCTACCCTGACTGAGATAAAAGCAGTAGCTGTCATGGAATATAAACAGCAATGCTCACATATATGATTCACATACACATCTACAGATAACCAGAATAAAACCAGAGTTAGAGTCAAAGAGAAGTGAACTGACGAAGAGAAAAGAGGCAATGAAGAACAAGAAAGCAAGGAAGAACACTGCAGAGAAGGAGCCCTGAAGTTAACTTCCCTTCATGTTACTTGTATATAATTGTAACCCATGTTGCTAATGAATCACAGGGATTTTACAGGTAACCCGCAACTCATGCATGTGAAGACACGGTACACATCTGGCCAGGCCCAGTGCAGGCCAAGGAACATAGGACAGATGTATGGTTAGGCGTCACAGTGCTTAGGACTGTAATGCCAAAGCTAACGGAGTGAGACGCTCCAGATACAGGTGCAGGGACACCACTTTTACAAGTCAGGGAGGGGTAGATGTTTCTCAAACCCAGAATACTTATGGAGACAGATGGAGCCTTTTGGATTGCCCAGTAATACTCTTCTGGGGTACTCAGAAACACCTCTGAAACTTTGTGGCTCTCGGCCTCAGTTAATCCCTGGAGTAAACGGCCTTGGATGAATGGCATTGGGGCGGGGCTGGCTGGCCCAGATGAGGGCCAAAGCTGGCCCCTCAGCTCTCTCCCCAGCCCTACATGCTTAACCTCTTACTCATGTAGCACCTTTTAGACATTAGAGGCTTGCTAACTGTTAGAGGTTAGAGGTTAGAGGTCTAACTGTGCTGCCACTTCCCTCTTTCCCGTATCTCGTGGATGGTTTCCTAGCTCGAGTCCTAGCACAGGCCTCTTTTCACTCGTCTTCCTTGTTTGTTTCCTGCCTCTACCACCCGGTGTGCCTGACCCACGTGTTATTTCCATGAATATGAGCAGTAAGAGCTGCAGCTTCACACACAGCCTGCCAGCTTCTGCTCTGTGCTTAAGCACTTTTGGTGCAGTTGCACTTATGATGTTTGCTTGCTTTCCTCCAAAATAACAAAATTGTTATGCCTGGACCTAAAGATTTGTGGTCACCCTTCTGCCTCTGGCTTTGTATCTTCTGATCTCGTCTAATCATCTTATCATATGACATACATTTTGCAGGAAGCTTGCATATCCTTGAATTTCTAATCCTCCTCCTCCTAAAGACCATATTTATTAATCGGCGTAATCCCTGTTAATTATGAGGAAATTCATACCATGGCTTCCAGTTCTGCGTGCCTGTGCAGAATACTTCACTAAGTATATAACCTTTGGCACTGGAGACCTGTTCTGGGGAGAATTAGGCATCAGAATGTATTTATTTAAGCCTTGAGTCACCAGGATGTCCACTGAGATAAAAGTCACTTTTCAAGGTCATCTCAGAACTCATGACCTTTAGGCCCACTCCATAATTTTGAAGACTTCCTAGTTAAATAAGGTTTATCATTGTTTGGAAGAATTTGGCCCCTGGCAAGTAAAGGTGAAAAGTCATCTATATTTGAATGTTTTCAGTATACAAGCCTGACTGCTGTCCGTGATTTTAAAGTCTGCTGCTGTATTTATAGCCTGAATGAAGCTGTGAAAGGCAGAGTGGGACTCACTAGCACAATAAGAAGGTTATCAAGTGTGGTGTTGATTAAGAACCAGAGGGACAGATTCAAAACCTATTTCGGCAAAGGCCAGTTGGGAATCTCTCTGCTGAAGACGACGAAGTTTCTCTAGATTTAGCTCTGCGAAAATTAAGACTGAAGATCCTGGCCAGGGGAACAAGCTGTACCATGTTTACACCCCTGCTGACACAGCTGTATAGCTGCATAAGTGATGCTAATATTGGAGGCAAATTCTGCTCATTTATACCTCTGTCAGCTCATGCTGTCAGCAATATGCTCAGCGGCTGATATTCTCTGTTCACGTGTAAATCCAGGGAAGACTGAAGCTGCAAGAGGTCAAACGCTGCTGTCAGTAATACCAGTACAACACCTTGAGGTGAGTGGGACAGATTTTGATCACGGTTGCACAATTATCCTGCTGAAATCACACTACTGCCTTCAGAGGTGTGACCCCAGATTTATAGCAGTGTGACTGAAGTCAGCATCTGACACGTAAGAGTTTCACTGACTCATCCAAGGCATTGCTGAATCTCCAGATTCACAATAGTGCGGTTTCAAATCAAAATTTACTCCAGTTGGCTTAAACTGATACAATCCTACATGTGGAGTGACCCCACTTCTTTAAAGTAAGCAACAGCTCACCTCAGTGACTGATATTTTGTCTTTGTTTTCCCGTTTAGTTTTGTGGTGCTTATAGCCCCGTTACCTCCTGTGTGCACAATTACCAGGAGAATTGAAAGATATTCTGATATTTCCAAATCTGCCTGGATCCTGTCTGTGATAGAATGTAAACGTGTGACCAGCATAGGTAGAGCTGAGCCTGTGATCTCCCTGTGGACAGAAGGGAAGGGATGGCACGAGCTGCTCCACAGTGTAAGACCTGGAGGGCTGTTAAATGCTTGCTGAGCTTCCCAGAGGTAGATTGCTGCAGAGATCATAGTCCTCTATTCCTACCCCTTTTATGCCAGCTCTTGCCATGACACTGGAGTCATGGGAATGTTTGACTGGGATATTGCCTTTCCACCCATCCTCGTGCTGCCCCTCAAGCCCTTCTTGCTTTAACGCAGCTGGCAATGTGAAAGGCCCTTTACCAAATACAAAGTAACACCAGGGAGATGGCAGTGTGCTGGGCTGAGTCTGAGCTTGCTGGATTTGAGGATTACCAAGTCCAGCTGCGGGGAGAGTCTGCAGCTGGTAGATTTGTGTGGGGAGAACATGCACTGAAAATGGGTAATTTCTGGATCTGTTTTTTCATTTGAAGGGAGGATAAAGGGTTTCACCAAGGGACTGCTGTATGTATTGCAAAGCAAGACCTTTTTTTTTTTTTTTTTGAGGGAGCCCTTTGTTAAAATCTTGGCAGCCCATCTCTACCAGGAAGACAGAACTGCTCTGTGCTAAAGCTGGGGTTGGCACATCTCCTCTGCAGTGTGCAGGGTGTGCAAAGGCGGTGGGGAAGGCTGCCATCTCATGGTGAACCTTGCATGGCTGCAGCAGGCCAGCCTAACCCACCTCGCAGCCTCTTCCCATGCCAGGTTGCCCCTCAGAAGATGTTTTCTCTACAAATCATGCATGTAAGCCAGAGCGTATTACCTTGGGTTTTTTGCTTTAACTTTGAAGCACCTCTGCCAGAGCCTAGATTTCTTTTTTTGTTTCTCACCTCGTCAAGATTTTATGTGAGAGCAAAACAAGAGTTATGAAAAACCGTAGGAGCAAGACAGTCACTCATCTGAGAAGAGAGCGGTCGTCACAGATGGTTTTAGTGGAGACCCAAGACTGATATACTACTGTCTGTGACAGTAGCTTTGCTGAGTCACAGCCCCAAATGGAAACTCCCCTGGAACCGCTTGTGGGCTGCAAGTCATAATCTTGGGATTCTTTGGTATTCATCACTAACCCACCACCATGGCTCACACATCCTACACTCTCACGCTTGCTGTCCATCCTCCGCTTCCTGAAAATCTACCAGTGCTCGCCTGACATGGGCTGGAGGCTGCCGGCTGCCGGCTCCCCGTCCTTTCTGTGGGACGTGGCAGCTCTACGGCTGGCTTTTGTGGTATTTCCAGAAGTCTCCAGAAAGTCTTGGGCATGAGTTTGTGACCAAGAGGTTCAGCTTTGGACAGTAAGTCCCTCCACAAAGAATGAAAACTTTCCTAGCTTAGCAGTGAGAGTCCAGTATGGCAGAGTGAGACCTGACAGTTGGTCGGCAGCTGTGTGTCAACACAGAGAGGGGGACTGGATTATAAGAGGGGATTTTTAAGGATGGTAAAGTTCACTTGCTCAAGAAAACTACTAGAAATTTTATCAGTATAAGAGCTTCGGAGGCGTTTGCAGTGAGGAGAGGGAGAAACTATCTATTAAAATGTCACCCAAGCCACGGCAATGATAATAACTGCCTAAAATATGTCCTGAATGTGCACTTTCAAACATGAGTGGGACCTACTCACCAGCTAGACTCCTTTAGCTGAACTCCTCAGTCCAATATCTGGGATTTTCTGTAAAATGTTATCATTGATGGAAGCAAATATAAACCTTTAAATGCAGTTCTGGCTGGAGAAAACTCCATTATTGAATCTTTCTTTTTCCCTGAATATAGGTTATTTTATTTTTAAAAGCTGTTTCTTAGAGCAACAGAAGCCCTGAGTAGTCTTCTGCATAAGCACAGGCAGTGAATCAAACAGCGTTAGCTTAATGGTTCCAGGCTGCTGTGTCTTATATGTTTCGCCTACGGGGATTTTGAATGGATTAAGAATGAGAGAGAGAACAGTAACTAATTTGCACTTGCTGAAATATGATAATATTTTTCAGGGAATATATGTCCGATCTAAAATCTGCCCAACCTTGATTTGAATCAGCAAATGGAATAAAGATGTTATAAGAAGGTCCAGTAATGGAGAAGAAAGTGTACCTTACACCAGGATTTCCTGACTTCTTGTTTCTTCAGGTGTCTTTCCATGGTATCAGTTTTTTGGCGGGAGAGCCAGTTTCTCCTTCATCTTAATCACGTATTTCTGTCCTACTTCACTCTTTCGTCTCCTTGTTCTATTTCCCTCAAGCCTAAGTTTACCAGCCTTTCAGTTCAGCGCATTTGCTTATAATGACACAGATCTCTTCCTTTCCTTCCCCCACCTTCCAGAGAGGAAAAAACTCATCCATTTTTAGATAGTAACCATATACACAGTTGAATCTACACACTTGGGAGGCAGCTGGGAAGGAAGCAGCAAAAAGCAGCTGGGAGTGGGCAGATTTGGGAAGCTCTTAGTCAGGTTTGTCATGGAAAGTCATAATGTACGACTACATGGCCTGGCATGTGCATGCTGCCAGGAGAGTTAAGTAGCAGAGCTGGGATAATGGCGTAGTTACATAGTATATTGACCTCAGTGGTTAAACAAGCCTGAAGTGTTCCTGTGCTATTCGCCATTCCCAGCCCCACCACTCACCACCTCAGCTGTGCCAGAGTTGCTGTAAGTAGTAAACTGGGTTGGTGGAAGGATGGAGCTAAAAAATTAATCTCCCCAAAAAGCAATAGATAGATAAACAAATAAATAAATAAATAAATGAGTAGAGATACAGATTTTTTTTTTGTTTTGCTTTGAATGCAAATAATTTCACTGAGTCACTTTAGAGTGCAGTCCCATGAACAGTGTTTCTCTGAGGCAAGGGTAGGGGGAAGGAAAAAGGATTATATCATGAGGTGTGGAAATGAAGACTGCTGGAGGAAATGATTGTGTAACTTCTGGTGCACACCAGATCCCCACAAAGCAAAGGCAATCTTTTGCTAGGCCTTGAAGCAATCTGAAGTTGTTTCTGCCAAGAAAGGTGGCAGATGGCTGGGAGAAATGGGGTGTGACTAGCATGGCTCCTAAACTTGGACAGGCCCTGAGGTTGTACCAAGCACTGAGCATGTAAAAACCTAAGCTGGAAGTCATAAAGCACAGTACATGCATACTGTCCATCAAGTGAAAACTGACAAAAAGTCCTTCAGAGTTACCATGTGGCCAGGAAAGGGGGAGAGGTGGCACCCAGGCATTTCAGTGCTTGAAATGGTCCTCCCTCACCTTTCCCCGGGGAATGGCTCACGGCTGAGCTCTGCTGGAGGACTGCAGGTAACAAAGCCACGCTGCCATCTCCGCCGTGTTGTGGGGATTCCTTTGTCTAACCCACTCACTTGCCCAGTGCAAATATTACAGCACACTGTGTCGACCTGGGAAAAACATAGACCTGCAGCAGCTCAAGCTCTACACTTGGTACTGATGGGTAGAGAGCTTTTTTTCTCCGTGGGGACAGCTATTCATACACCGCAGTTAAACTTCTTCGGCATGAAGATAGATTTCGCCTGTACATACAAGATACAAATCTAGCTTAATAGGAGCATACTGTGTAGCAGTTTTCTATTAAAAGCTTGTTTATGAGGGAGGGATAGGGAAAAGCAAGAGTGATTAACTAAAAGAACTTTTTTCCCCATGGACACTCAACTTAGAATCAGATTATTAGGAGAAGCAATTATTCCTAATACACACTCACACATACTCCTTTCAATTCAGGATGTAAGCCCTTGACATGTCTTTTCCGGCTCAGCCCTCAGCCCATGTTGGTAAGAACCTACGTGGATCCACCAGGCTACAGACACTTCCCTAAGGTGCCCCAGGCTGGGGCCGTATCCTTCCAGGCTCCCTCTGTAATCAGTGAATTTGGGCTGACCAGCCTTCTGGAGCCACTTTGCTCGCTCTCCGTTGACTGTGGTAACCTGTGGGTCTTGTATAGGTTTTTTAAACCCGTTTGAGGGATTAGATGAATGCCAGAGCTGGTGTTAGGAGCACTGAACAGGGTGAGGGTGGAAGGAGAGGGAGGGGGTGGAAGAGGGCTCTGCAGTTGGGAATCAGGGACTGGCTTGGCCATCTTACTAATCCTCCCTCCTATGCAGCCAGTGAAGTGCCTCAAGTTAGACGAGCTAAAAATGAGGCGCTAACTCTGCTACTTACACTCCCTCACTGCTTGGTTTAAAATAATCTGCGAGGTACATGTGAATATCTGGTTCTTCTGATGCATCTGGAGAGCAGAGGAGAACTCAGTACTCGTCACGCACTGAGAGCGCTGGGAAAATTGGGAGAGTTTATCTTAGGCTGGAGCTGAACAAGAAAGGGCAAAGGCAGAGACATGCACCCTAAAGTGTGGGAGTAGGGGAGGGAATGAAGTGCAATGAAGTCCCCTTTCTCCTCACGAAAGAACAAAGACAAAGTCAACAGCAAGGAACTGACACAGGCTGCGAACGGGGAATAGGCTCTCTTGGGTCTGGGCTAGGAGGGCACTGCCAATATACCTTGCTGTCTCCTGCAGAAATCAGACAAGAGCTGAAACAGGTTAAATGGCACTCCAAGTCCCCAGATCACCAGAAGAATCAAGCATGGTCAACCAAGTGTGAGCCTTGCAGACAAAACGGGGGCCATGCAAATGGAGCAATTTCAGACTAGTCTGAGAAGACATTGCCTTGGTGTTAGTGCCAGCTGGGCTCCCGAATAATAATTATTTTTTTCAAACTATAGAGAACGCATGACAGATTTGCTGAACTCCTGGGGTGCCAATTGCACCCAGGCATGCTTGAACTGGCCTTTCACACTTCAGCGTGTGAGAGAGCACAGGGTTTCAGAGGTCCTCTCGGGCCTGCCAGCCCTGGAGCTGCTTTGCAGCTGCTGGAGGGCTGCCAGCTTGCAGGTCTTTTAATGAGTGGTGTAGTGTCTGGCAAGTAACTTGCCTTCAAGTGAGTGTGACTAATCATGAATCTTTTCAATAATGCTCACAATCCAGTCTCTCTATTCTCACTCTGCCCAAGCCCGCTGAAATAGGAGTAAATTAGCCTTATTCTGGCAAAGGCAGGAAATGATACAGAGCCCCTAAAAGGTTTCCAGTGTGCCATGCCGTGGTTTTTCAGTGAGCGTAATTATCAGAGCTGCTGTGTGTGTGTGTTTTGAGAGCAGCTAAATAGCTCCGAAGGTCTGAAAGATCGCACTCTGCCACCATCCCCGGACCATTTGCCTGAATGTGTAATTTCTGTACTTCACTGGCACAGTGTGCTTCTGCAAAGGCAATAAGCCAAAGCCTATTAGAGTTCACAACTCTGTGTTAATGGTTTATGTTTGTTTTATTGGGTATATCCTTACTGTCTGCCTCAGCACTAGAGCTAGAATACAACATTTGTGTTACTAGTCTCTGCTAAACTTTATTTGTTTGGAGAGTGAGATCCTTGTCTCACTCTTTAATAAGTCCTCTTGGAGGACCGAGGAAACAGATATGCAGCTGGCCCTTGTATCACATACAGAAGTATATCGTATGATTTGTTCTTTGAGCAGAATGGCGCAAACGTTATTCCCCTGGATGAAACGAACTGGAAAATAAAAGCATAATGAAGAGAAAACAGAGTGCCTTGGAAATTAAATTTGAGGAGGTGAGGCTGGAGAGAAAGATGTGAAAGTATCAGTAAGTTCCAGATGTGCATCTGGTCATGGGAAAGGAAAGGAATTTTTTTTAGGGGATAGTTCTTAAATTTGGTTTTAGTATTACTGGATAGAACTTAGAGACTAAAATGGTGTCAGAGGTCTGAGTCACGCTGCTTGGTGTGGCAGGGTGGATGATAAGCCCGAGTACTTGAGATCTCACCAGCTCTTTTAAATTATCTCTCTGTGTATTACCTTCCCAGCAAAGGATGTAAGTAATTCTCAGCAGAGGAAAGTTGATAGTTCTTGCTGGTTTGTTGTGACCGTTGTCACTACAGTTTTACTTGCTATTTTTCTTTTTGTACCTGTTGTTGGTTCCCATTGCTTAAGATGTCAACATCCTCCTTTCCTGCTACACCTGTAGAGGTTTAGAGTAATTACTGATGGAATATGGCATTGCTATTCCTTTCTCTTCCTTATCTTTCTTTCTAGACCACAAAATACTCTTCAAGGATCCAGCTAAGAAGATGGATCAGCAGGTGATAGACAAATTCTACTGTTTAGAACCAGTTCAGTGGGTTTCTGCATGACCGGAACAGCTCCCAGCATTGGTAAACCTTAGCAGAAGGCAGCAGAGGGACTTAAGTTGCATTGTTCATGCATTATTTACAGCATTTACTTTACACTGTGCGCAAAATAGAATTTTGTTTTTTTCATCACCATTTTGGAAGCAGGTGAGAAGGACAAAGGTTAAAGATATAGCTGCCCTTAGGAAGGGACGGACGTTGCTCTCTTTGAAGTTCATAGCCAATGCCATCACTCAATGCAAGTTTTATGTATGTATGTTTATTGGAGGGAAGAAATGTGGGGATCTGAAAATTGAGGAAAAACAAACGATTCCTATCTATCCAATACGTAGGTGGCTTAATGGAAATGAGTAGACACAGGAAGGACTATGTTTATTACAGGACACAGAAGAAGAAGGAGAGAGTTTGCTTTAATAACAACTTAAGAAAAGAAGAAAAGGAAGAAAAACTTAATGAGAATCAAAAAATCTAACTCTATATCTCAGGAAAATTCCTAGCCCTTTTCATTGCCTCCATTATCAGTTGTTTGAAGTTTGAATTTTGCTACTTCAAGACAGCAGAGTTTACCTGTTGTCGATGGCAAATCTCTGCTCAGTAAATAAATATAGGAATTTTTTTTTCTCCTAATTTCTAGTAGTCAGGGATATATTTGAAACCATATAGCATTTCTGAGAACTTTATTGCCCAATCTCATAAGCAACCACCTGTTCAATTATGACACACAATCACATGAGCCAACGTTAGCTTTAGTCTGTGCCTGGGACCCCATGAATTACTATCCTTAATATTATTCTTTTCGAAAGATGTTTGCAGTCACACCACAGCACCACAGACCAACAGGCAGGTAGGCAATATCCATCCACTGAAATCTCTGATATACTGCTCTTTCTACATTACATGCTTTTTACACTTGCGTAAGATGCACGGATCTCACATCCTATGAGGAGATTTAGGATTTCCTATTCCCTTGCCATTAAAATGGGGCAGAGGAAGAGAGAGGTCAGTGGTAGATCTGGAATTTAACATTTTACCAGTAAATCCTAAACATCGCAGAAGCATCACTAGAGAAGGACTTTATAGTTGTAGTTCTATTCCAGCAAGCCTCTTTATCATATTGCTTTGCAAGGACAATACCTCCCAAGCCTATAATGTTAAGTTGGTTAGGGACCAGTATAGGAGCTCAGATAGGCCTAGGACAGGGTCCTCAGCAAACATGTCTGTGTAGTAAAAAAACCAGGGAAAGGCAGCTGGAACTGATGGTAACTATGCTTATGCTTCAGATTCTGGCAAAACAACCCCAGTAAAAACCATTTCTAGTGCTAGTAAGATTAACCCTTCCCATTGCCTGTCATCAGTTTGGGCTATCCACCAGTTTCTGCCTATTCATGTTACCCTTAGCTGAAAGATTATTCTCCATTCTTGCATCTGAATTTTATGAATTCTTTTCCTCACTTGTACCCTTTCTTCCTGCTTTATTATCTTCCCCTCTTTTGCTCTCCATACAGATATGTATTTTACTAAGTAAAATACCCTGTCCATTGAGGACACAACAGAAACAATATCTGTGCAGCACCTGGTCCTTTGATTATAAGGCCTTGGAAGCTTGGACAGCGGGGCTAATTCTTCCTCTGTGAGGGTCAATATGTTTGCAGAGATGTGCGTATCTGGAAAAAGAGGGATGTTTGGGATGGACATTTTTTTCTTTATTTTTTATGAGGCTTAATATAGAAAAACTAGGGAGAAAATTAGGACTTCCCACCTGAGATTTTTTGTTCTCAAACTAAGTAGTGAAGGAATTTTTAGAGCATAGGAGAGAGTATTTATGGGGCAGATTCTCAGCAGGTCAATACTGGTATTCAAAATTGTTATTCAGAGATATCCGCCTTTAGAAGTACTTGGATAAAAAATACATAAACTGGTATGCTCTTTTACTTTGCTCCCTCTCCTAGAAATGCCTCTTTCAAGGGCCAGAGGACATACCAATGGGTATAGGCCTCATAGAGTAAAATACAGTTCCTATATGGCATGACACACATACCACGAGCAATATGAGAGCTGCATCAAGGTGGTATATAAATAAATAAATGCTACCGAAATAGCCTAACAATTTTTTTTCTGTGTGCTCATATATGCAGCTCTGCACAGAGCTGTTGCCTCGATGTGTTGTGCTTGAGCAAACCACCTTCAGGAACACCTCATGAAGTTACTTTGAAGTTTGCACTAAAATATGCCTGCAAGCCTATTTAGGCTGTTCTTTTTCATTTGCCTTCCAGTTAGGTTAGATTTAATTATTGGTAGATAGAGAGAGTGTTATCTAGTTTGTGTTTGTTTTCAGAATGGCAGTGTGAAAATCACTGAAGAGTAAGTGGATCTGAGGGGGAAAATTCAAAATTAAGGGAATGAAAAAGCACTCAGGTCTCAAGTCTGACCCGATGCAAAGTTTCTGTACCTTGCCATTTCTGCAAATTCTCAAAAAGTGCGTACAAGCAAGTTTAATGTTGAAATATCTGATCTACCAATAACAGAAATATCCGATGAGTCCCGAATTCTGTGAAAGCAAAAGACTACATGCACAAAGGGGTTCCAGTCATATGAACCCATTGCTCAGCGTTCACTCCTGAGGTTTGAAATATCACAAGAAATCTTAGAAAAAATGACAGCTTGATTTCCATACTGTGTGTAGAGTATATTGCACCTTGTGTAAATTGCTATAAGGGGCAAAACACTTAGATCCGCAAGGCACTACTGAGCTTTGATATTTGCTCTTTGATATTGTCAACTGTGAGTGATCTTCACATGTAGAAAGGCAAAATATCAATGCCGAGCGGTGGCATATATACATCTGTGAGGAGATTCTGGCCCTGAGAGCATTTTAAGAGTGCAGAATTTAACTATTTCTTTGAATTCTATCAGGAAGGCTGCCATTTATAGCGTACTACAAATATACAAAAACATGGGGTGGGAGGTTTTGAATATGATCTGATTTACTGTCTCTAGGAATCAGAGGCAACTGTACACTGCCAAATAGCTTAGCTGTCAAGGTCAGTGTCTGCTGATCATCCACATCACCAAAACATTTATTCAGTCGCAGGCTGTCTTGTGGAGTCAAACAACTAGTCCTGACTGAACCAAAACCCCAGTGCGTTTCCAGATGCACCCCAGGTTTTGCTCCCAGAAGGCAGTGTGGGTGAGACAGCATTAGGACCGTTTCTGCTTGCCCTCTGTAGCCCTCCAACAACATCCCAGTGGGATTTGCATCGAGACACCTCTACATGCCCTGAGGCTGCACACCCTGGCGTGTAACTTATACCCAAAGTTTCACGCTGAAAAGTGCTACGCTGCTAGGCTACAAAACAGTTCTTATATTACTTTGGACCCTGTGAAACAAACTGTCTCTCCTCCTAGGTTTTTCGCACAAAATAATAATGATTTTCTGGGTCCGCAGGAGCATCACTCGGGGCCCAGAGGAGACCTAGGCTAAGCAGGGATGTGGCCAGACTATTTTAAAGTGGACAAGCTGAGCCTGCAGGGATCAGCCTCTGAAAAAGATGCGTTTAGCGGTGTAGGTGTAGCTGGTGTGCTTTGCTTTGTTTGGGTTACTCCCAACTTACTCCCTGAAATCGGAAGAAAGATTGGAGGATTTGCCACAGATAATTTCCAGTTAAGTTTCTCCAGATGGCTGGCTGGCTGCTGAGTAACCCTGCAGAGTCTTAGTAAACTTTGTGGGGCTGCAAAAGGGAATAGAATTTCCGCCGATTAGAGGAAATTTCAGAACTTGATCTATAATTCATCATTAAGATGCATTCAATGACAGCTACAGCAGCAGAGAGTATGTTGCCAATACAACAGGCAATACACTCTTTGTAGATGGACTACTTCTGCAAACGGTGGCTGGACCGTGGTTATTATGGGGTTCTTGTTTTCCCGGGGTTTGGGAGAACATGATATGCACTGGTCATTTAGCTGGGGCAGAGTTCTTTCCTGCTCATGCCAGGTGTGGACCATGTAGCAAAGCCATGACCAAGTTTCAACAATCCCATCTCCTCTCTACCTACTACCTACTCCATCAGTCCATCAGAAGGGCAAATGGGGCAGTCACAGTCAGTTATTCCCAGTTCCCATTGGTTCTGGATCTGGTGAGATGAGTAACTCACGTACTGGGTTTCCAAATCAGACTGCCAATATCCTGTGCAGGAAAGTTCATGGCTGCATCCAAATCGATGAAGCCCCCCAAAACGATGCAGGACACCAGACCCGGATCTGGACCCACTGTTTCTCTGAACTGAGGACAGGAGTCCAGGAACAGGAGCCAAACCTTTATCCTCTGAGTCCACCAGCAGTAGAAAATGAAGAAAGACATGAACATACCAGTGTATGAAAGACCACAGTTTAATTTCTCCTCTCTGCTGTGGAGAATTAGACATTACAACACATTTTGGTGAAAAGAGCCGTAAAATATCAAAACTTGCCGTGTTGCAGAAGGTAGTATATGAGACTGTTACTCTAGCAGAATTTGAACTGGCACCTCCAGGGAATGTTTTTTAAATAGCCAAGACCAATTACTCAAAAAGCAAACAAATCAGTGATCCATTTTGTTATCTTCACTGCTCTATCATTGTCTTTGCTACAAGTATGCTCATCATGATCTCTTTTCTGACTAAATATAACCTATAATATATTGAGTAATTGCAGGAAGATAGTGAGTTCTATATTTAATTCCTTCACCTGATCTTTTAAAATACTCTGTAATTTTTCTCTATAAGAAGAAATGTTTATACTGTGGTTTGGAACTGTGATGAAGGTCCATTCCCTGAAGCCTTAAATACAGCCAGAAGGCTTTATAAAATCTCTTGGATATCATCTACTCCTGTTTTCAAAACATCATGAGCGAGAGGAGCTTTGCAAGCAGTAGGCTGGCTGTGCATCTTTTGATCATTCAGAGTGAGTTTTAATTTAAACTGGCACTTGTAGTTGGTAGCGTCATGTCGATAAAAAATAAATTGCTTCAGGTATTTTTGTGGATTCTCATTTTCTGAAGCCTAGCTTATTTAGAATGAGGCTTAGTACGAGCAAAATAATCTTACTTAATGTGGTTACATGTTAGATCAGTCACCTCTCTGCTATACTATGGATAATATAATGCTAGGTGCCAGGCTGGGGGTACGTTTCTGAGATGCTCTGGGTGCTAGCGGTGCAGCAGACAAGCTTGGCTGCAAAGATGGCCTGTCTACTGCAAAACTAAGGTTAAAACCTTCCATTTTCCTTATGTCATTTTGGACTATACAGGACTGCTGTACTCCCTGAGTCCCTGGTCTGTGCAGCGCAGCCCGGCTCTATACTGCTTTTTACGAGGATGAGACCTGGATGCACATTTTCCCTCCCTTGCACCCTGGCTTCCTGTCGGTGTGGAAGAACCATGACAGTCCCCACTCTGTACAGCCGGGGATCCTCTAGGACAAATCAATCCCTCGCAATCTCTGAGTATGTTCAGGGTTTCAGACTAAAAAAGCCAAAAGCAGCTGAAAGATATATGTTTGTAAGCTTAACAATAGCCAACCCAATCAGATGCAGTGATAATAATATCACTGTATTATTAATAACAGGAGTTACTGTATGTCCTGCATACATATACGGCTTTAGATGGGTAAGACTCATGTGTGGTCCAGCCATTGTGAATTGATATCACTGATATTACTAGAGGCTTGTGTTTGTCTATTACACAAATGGCAAATTATAAAAAAAGAAAATAGTATTTACTAAGCTGGCATTTCATACCATAATAAGACAAAGTGTGATGGGCTATGTTGTGCCAGCAGTTTTGAACGGCTTCACTTGCACTGGCGTTTAAACAAGCAATGTGCACACAAATTTAAGGTTGGTCTAAATTTAAGCTGAAATATTTTGTATCATCTCTTCAAGTGGACACTAGAAACCTGAAAAATTACATTCTGCTAAGTTCTGCTTTATGTCTTCTAAGGTTTTAAGTTACATCTGAGATAAATCTACCAAAATAGGCTAGAAGAATGAACCCTCCTTGTTGTAACTCTGGATGCAGAATAAGGTTGTTTCTTCTGTACTCTCACAGAAGCTATTTCCCCTATAAAAATAGGGTTACTCTTGGTTACTCTTAAAAAAAAAAAGGAGAAAGGGGGAAAAGTATTTATTTTTGAGGGATGGCTGTGTCAATATGAAACTTCTAGCTTTATTTGAATCAATGGGAAACTGCAATCGATTTCAGCAAAAACTGTTTTTTTTTTCCACAGGGAACAACTTCTTCTCGTCTGGGACTTACACAGTTCCTCGGACCTGATAGCTGATTAGCAGAGTAAAACTTTGAAGTCAACGAAATACAACTGCAGAACACGCCAGAGAAAATCATTTAGCAGAGTATTGACAGAAGGGCAGATTGTAAATCTAATAAGCTTCTTCCATTTCTAATTTCGAGGATCCCACTATTAACAATATTATATTGCCTTTGGCAATATCTGACACTCACATATGGCAGTGTACCAAATGGTCTATTAATATGACAGATGCATTTTAGAAAAGAGTAACTCTCTCATCCCCTTGAATACATAGATGAATTGAAGAATGCTTTGAACAAAGCTCAGTATTTATTCTTTTCCTGTTCTAATGCTGTTTATTAAAGTAGTACTATGTAAACCCAAGGTATAAAAAAAAAACTATTACACCAAAAGTAATTCAATAGCATCACTTCAAAGGTAAGTATGCTGTTAACTTTGTTAACCTATCAGAGGCAGCTCTTTGTAATTAAATAACATTAATGCATAACCTTCTGAACCATCACCTTTGGTTGGCAAATGCCAGTAATTTTCACTTCATAATACAGCCTTCTTGGACAGTTAAAAGCCAGTGCTAGAGAAATGCAGCTCTAATCAGGAAATAGAGCATGTGTGATACCAGTCTCGAAACAAGAAAATCTGGCATGGTAAGCATGCCTTGGAGAGGAATCTCCAGGGAATTCACCTTCACTGATTTGAATGTTTTCTAAGCCCCTGGTGACACTATCTTGAAATAAATTTTACCTGAAGCATACCTATATACCTATATAAACCTTTCGTTCCAACACACACAAAGAACATTTTGAGCTAAGTACTCTTCTAGATGGCTCTTACAAGCTGTCAGCACTAAGTTTCATAACAAACAGATGTTCATGTTTTATAAGCCTCCTCCATAAACAGAATCACAGAATCACAGAATCGTTTAGGTTGGAAGGGACCTCTGGAGATCATCTCGTCCAACCTCCCTGCTCAAGCAGGGTCACCTAGAGCATATTGCCCAGGATCACATCCAGACGGGTTTTGAATATCTCCAGCGAAGGAGACTCCACCACCCCTCTGGGCAACCTGTTCCAATGCTCTGTCTCGGATCCCTCCGGGCACCGGCATGGCCTGAGAGAGAGCGAGTGACATGGAAGTGAAGCCAGCAGCAAGCACCTCTCTGTTTCAATAAACGTTGGCAATATCGGGAAGGAAGAGAACGTAGCTTCCAGGACTCTGCGAAAGAGCTGAAAAACCTCTTTGTCCGAAGAAGGCTATTTTAGTATGCTGAGGAGGAGCGAGTACAGGAGTCCCCTTCCACGTTTCTTACTCATTACGGCTAGACGATTAACCCGGGGGGAAGGACACAAGTGGCCAAAACGTAATTTAAAGGTAGTGCCACCCTCTGCCTCCCCTCCAGACCTTGTGTTCCTGCCATGTCCTCTATGGGCACTTCTGTTTGTACAGCCAATCTGCCAGCTGCATCAGGGACTCCTCGGGCTGAAACCAGTCTTTCCCAAGAAAGCCCTAAACCCTTTTCTTCTTTTCTTCTTCTGCTAGGTCAGGTCACTAGTCTGTCTAAACAGAACAACCTGAATGCTTGATATGAGAGAAGGAATGGGAAGGCATAGACAGGGCTGGTGAGGCATCTTTTTTGGCAGTGACAGAGCCCTAAATTGGTCTAAAATGAATCTGAAACAGTACTGGGAAAGAATGATTTGCCTGCTTCACGCTCTTTAAAAGTCCACAAGATGCAAAGGAATTTTCTTGAATTTATTGTGTCAGCATTAGTTAACCCTTAGAGGAGATAAAAAGGGGACTCAATAGCAAAGAAGTGGGATAAAATCTTGTCACACTGGAATCTATCAATATGCTGTTACTGAATTCAGGAGAGCTAGGATTTCATTCTTGAAATGAGACCTGGGTTGTTCGGTTTGGACTTGTCACTTCAGTCACGTTGTGTTCTCACTGCTCCTTAAGAGAAGCAGCAAGCCTAATACCTCTGAGTTTTCTGTTTTTCTGAAGCCTTGCAAAACACCAATTTAAATATGCTGTGTGCATGCATTGGAGTGCTCATACTTAATATTTACTTTCAGAAGGACCTTGTTCTAATACAACTGAATTGCATGAATATTTGTGGAAAGCAAAACCAGAGCAGCTGCAAACACAACAAAGTGGATTCATTAAAAAATTTCAAGTATTTGTGGATAACTACTTTGTAGCATTTATCCAGTCTGACTGGTAAGATGAAGCATTTTAGGTTTCTGAGAGAAAAAAAAAATCTTGCAACAGATATTCTTATGAACAAACAAGTCTGAACAACCCATTCTTTCTCCGAAATCTTTTCTTGGCTATTTACAGATGGGACAAGAGTCAATAAGAAAGGGAAGAGGGATTCTCACCATCTTGTTTTCGTACAATCTTGGAATTTAGAATTAAAACAAAAATTAAGTCGTCTTATTTTGTCCCTTCTTCTGCTAGCTTGTGATGACTTTCCAGTGCATATTTTCCACTGGCTTTGCTCAGATTGGTCCTGCCAGTTTGTGGTGAAATAGAGCAAAAAAAGCCATCTTTTGAAAATGTTACAAATGTTCCAAACAAAATGGAATCCAGTAGCTTCACACAGCTCTTGCTACCACTCAGAACTGCCTCAAGAGAAATGAAGATATGAGGTGTAGAGGGATGGAACAGATAGGAAAAAAAAAAAGTAGCAGTTGACTAAAATATGAAAGCTGTCTGTGCATGTGTAGGCCTCTTGAGTGGGAAATTTTAATCTAACTAATTTTAACCTAACTTTCTCCATCTGAAAATCATGAAATCAGTCTAGGGTCGTCATTGGGACACTCTCTATGAATCTTACTCTGGACATACCTCTGTCTGTCTCGTAAATGGAGAAGATTAAGTCAACTTATCTAACTTAAATCAAATGCCTAATGCTGAGATAAAACAAACCCTTTCTTTCAGGATAAAACAAACCCTTTCTTTCAGGAAGTCATGTCACATTTATTTTTCCTTAGGTGGGGCACTGCAGTAAAGCAATGCTCATGGTCTGGCACAACCTCAGCTAAGGCCTCATTCAACCAAAAGCTACAATGGGTCTGGGTCCCACAGTGCACAAGGGAGTCAGAATCTGCAAATATCAGCTGTAAGCCTGGAAGTCGAACTGGTATCTACTTTGTCTCTATTCCAGTCGGGGTTCAGTTATGGGTGAAGTTCTTCCAGCTTTGTTCTGGTCAAACTCAACAAAGTCTCAAAAGCAGTTTAGGTTTAATATAAGAAAAAAAAAAAAAAACCTTGCATGATTTGGACCAAATTCAGTTCAACTTTCTGTGCTAAGAGGGTCTGGATTGGAGCTGGTTTCCAGCTGGGACCATAAACACATACTGAAATAAAGAACTTTACTTCTTTCATTTATCGTTTTATTCATTCAGAAAAGAATGGGCTCTACACTTGGCTTTGTATGATTTTGCTGGAGCTTGTACTTTGTATAATGTACGCCTGCCACACTGACAGAGATCTATTCCAGAAAATAACCCACTGACCATTATGGATGTGAATTACATTCCTTGTAAATAACAAGAGACTGGAGAAAATCTGATGTACTTTCAGAGATGACCAAGAGAGACTTTCCATTGGAACAATTTTTATTCTCCTAATAAGGGAAAGTCATCTTGTACAATAACTGTATAATCTCTTTTCAGATGATTACTTAAAGGAGAAAGACCTTGGATGAGATGAAAGTATTAGGTTTGCTGGATGTATTTATTGCTACTACTGTTTTTGTTCCAAAGAACTCCAGTTCATCCCCACAGTAAAGAATAGACTGACACTGTTTTTCTTGCTGCCTTATATATTATGTTGATCTGCGTCAGTAGGTATTAATTTAGTAAGTTTCTGCTTTTGTGCAAAAATGGATTGGTATGAACCAAGAGAAAACCAGCTTGGAGTGATTTTATTAGAACTGATTTGCTCTCAGTCAGACCTTATTGTAGTGCTCAGATGCAGTATTATATTAAAACAAGAAAAGAGAGCCATAGCAAGTATTTCAGTCCTTTTTAATAAAGCATTTCTGCTTAATCTCCATGGAAGGCATAAAATCAAAACTATCATGGTTCTTCTCTGAAAATCCTCGAACCAAGCAAACTCCAGAACTTATTTATAGAAGCGCAACTGGAGGAGAAGTTATGCAGGAGGAAAATGTTCAGTGCGGTATGAACGTGCTGCCTAGGTATGCCATTCCCACACCCTCCTGCACGCATGGCTTACCTATGTATGTAGTTAAGGGCTTTGCTCACTGAAAGTCAAATGAATTCTGCGAACTCATCACCCTTCTTTTGCTTACTTAATCTCCTCCTTCTGCACGCAAATAACCAGGTCCATAGTCATTCCCAAAGGATAATTCTTTTCCATACTTAAAGAGAAAGTACAGAGAGTTTGAAATGAAGTGGCCTTAATGAGAGTGCTGTGAACTTTTTTAAAAGTGAATTTTTGCAAGTGAAAGGAAATCAGTCTGGCTGAAAGTAGCCAAATCGAGAATATGCTGACCAAGAAGAACTTTCTATTCAAATAGATTTTATTCTCCTAATAAGGAAAAGTCATAGGAAAAGTCAACTGGATGCCAAAAATAGCATACACCTGTGACGTGAATGAGCCACTGTTCTCAACTTGCTCAGAGCTCACTGGACTCTGGCTGCTTTTGAGGGCTTTATATTAGCAGGTAACACTATAGCTTAACATTTTGCACATCACGTCTTTGCAAGAAAAGGGACTTTGAGTTCCTGCAAGTGCGTATGTCTACCAAATAAAAAACACCAGGGGAAAAATTCTGTTTTCTCTTATATTGGTAGAATTCCAATAATTTCAGCAAGCTTGTGCCAAGAGGTTGAGACCAAAGTCCCACACCTAAGCCTTCCAGACCTACGCCGGCAAAATTCATTGCACTATTTGCCTGTACCTCTCCTTAACAACTAACACACTCAAACCTATGTTTCATCTGGGTTGGTGGAAAACTGGAGTCATCGAAAGCAGGTTCAAGCACCAAGTAAAGAAACAGTTAGCATGTGGGCACTGAAACACAGCTGTACAAATTGTCATATAAATTTTGTCAAGTGTGTAACTGTGAATAAATTAGGCTATGAAGCTATATTGAAGGACTGTGTCCCTTCATTTCCTTCTCAGAAAAGAATCGGCTTCTTCCAAATTACATATTAACTGAATTCCCCCTTGAGGCATGGTAACTGGCTTGAAACCCTGCGAGGTATCCATATGCATATTCATAGACTATATCCCCTGGGCCAATTTATTGCCATGGAGGTAACACATGGCGGGCTTCCCTTCTCCAGATAACATGTGATCTCTCCAAAATGATCTGAACAATGGACCTGAAAGTCAGTTCCAGTTGGACTGAAATTCTTTCAGTGAGGATGTTAGTCCACTGAAACCTCCATTTAACACCAGATGTTTTTTCTATGGGTTACTACAGCAGGAGGTGGTAGCTACTTGGATTCACTGCTCACCTGAACGGCATTTGAATCTTCTCAGGTATGGAGATAAAGGCTCTTGATGGCTATTTATGACCTTTTCTATACTGGCAGTGCACTTCAATGTATTACAGATTCAATAGCTGTGCAGTCCTCACTAACTAATAGCATCAGTATCATTCTCATCTTTTAAGGAATGACTGGAAGGTGATGATCCGGAACGTATATCAGTTACTCCATTTACGATATTCATTAAATTATAGACAGGAGAGAGCTCTGGGTGAAATGATATGCAACAGGCGTTCACTAGTGCAGTTAAGTGTTGTGAGTAGTTTTTTTTTCTTCTTCTTGAGTAACAAGCTATCCTAACCTGAAGTAAAGTCCTGCTCAAGGGACGAGGGACATATTTTATGCACCTCTCTTCCAGCTCACATCATTGCAGAACTACCTAACACAAATGCCAGGCCTTGAGGGGCAACTTGTCTTATGGTAGTGGGTCAGATGCAAAATTAGGCTGGCACCAATTTATATCACTGTAAGATGGAAATATATCTTTGTAAGACTGCATTCATTCTCATCTGTAAGCCTTAAGATTTGGACCCAGGTTGCAGGATGCCAGTCTCTCACATCAAGACACTTAATTCCTTGCCAGATAGCTCTGTAAAGCAACAATGAAACACCTTTATTCAGAAAAAGAAAGGCAAATGGCTGACATTCATACTGCCTTTAGGCAACCAAGGTGCTTAAAAAATAGGCACCTGATTTAAGTAGAAGGATCCAGATCTCTAGACAGGCAATGCCACTGTTTCCAAAATTAGTATTTTTAAAAATTGTCATTTTAAATGAAATTTTTTTAAGTTTCAAAAATTTTTTTGAAACGTTAAGCTTTCCTGTGAACTACTTTAACAAAATCTGGCAAAAATGGGCAGTTCATGTAAATGTACAGGCTAAACTTTTCTAAGCGGGGGCAAAAATCTTGTTGACTTCAGTGGGGCCAGGACCTCACTTGAGATCCAAGGGAAGGTTCTTTCTCTGAACACCTAAGATAAAAGAGATTAGGCTTGTCCCTGGGGAATTCCTAGAAGAGGTGACTTCTATAGACGGATCTGAAAGACGATGTTGCAGGTTCCTCCTGGAAAGTTGGTGTGAGCCCAAAGGACAGCATGTAAGAAGGTGTGTAAATAAAAAATAAAAGACAAAGGTGAAAAGAAAGAGGAGCTAATGCTCAGGAGTAAATAGAGACTGAAGCTATAAAGTGAGTAATGTGAACTTGCCGAAACTGGAGATAGAAGCCATTGCACATAACATAGTGGGGGATAATGACCCTTCTTGACTCTATAAGACACAGCCAAACTCTCTACATATTTGAGAGCCATGAGACTTCCATCACAGACCCAGGAGAGCTGAGAGGTATGAATGCCCTGGGAGAGGTTCCAGGGCAGGAGATGACAGTGGCTCTTCTGGACGTGTCGTGCTGTGGGCCCAGGGCTTCGCTGCCTCCTTCCACACCTAGGGATCAGGATTATTCATCAGCATAGAAGTACTGCAGGCCACAACATTTAACTCTGGCCTTGTTCGAAGTGCTCACAAGCTGCTTTTGGTCCAGAAGTCACACTATACCGTTGAGCCCTGTGTTATGCCCATGCATTATAATAGCCCAATGAAATGAACCTCTTCTGCTCAGCTTTGGTCTAACTGGGATATTGTTAGGGACAATGACAATGTCTCAAAAGAACCCTGAACAATGTGCTATCACAAGGAAGTGAAAAAATGATGCAAAATGTCTGGAACTACTTGGGACATAAATACAGAAAATGGAGTGTAGAATTTGCTTCCTAAAATATAACCTCACTTCCTCTCATAGGAGACAGATAGTATTATTTTGAATCTATTGGGTCATTGGCTTAAAGGTAATTACTGGAATCAGACTGTGATTATGTCTTGGCATTTCACGTTACTTGGTCATTAAATAATAACCATCCCAGACAAATTATACTGAGTAAACACTTTTGTGTTACTGAAACTCCAGGGGCATGTTGGTAGAGAAGGGGCTTACTATCTTCCTGAAAAGTGAGGCTATGCTGTCACATTTTTCTCCTTGAAAGACTCAATTCTTTTGCTTTTATGATAAAAAAAACTCCAAAGGTGCAAAAGCAGAGAAGGTTGGACGGGAGCATGACTAGATGTTTAAATGAGAGACCAGAAATTACAGAGCAAGTGTGAGTGCTGTTTTCATTTCAAAAGTATATTACACTTGACTATCTCTCTCACTCTTTTGAAAAGAATCAGGTCAAGAAGAGAACATATTTCTCAAGGACCTGCTTAGGAAAGTATTTTCCTCAAAATAACAAGAAAGGACATTACATTCATTTTAACAGACAGCATATGCTACAGCGATGAGCTTCTCAACACCTTGAGGAGTAGGTAGTCAAAAGACAAAACACTGCTAGGAGGCAGAACAGCAGTACATATTAACTACTATCGACACAATTTGTTTGACCCTTCAGCAAACACATTCCCCACCTATTCTGCTGATATTATTACTGCCCCTGAGGTAGATGTGCTCTGTCCCACTGCCAGTAGTTGCTCACTACAGTTCACAGTGAGAAAGCAGTTTGAAATAGTCATGCTCTAAACCCTACAGTGATCATTGTTATTTGGTATTTTCACTGAGGTAGGATTTAGGAACCCAGTTGTGCTAGATGTTTTGTGACCACATTGCAAGATAGTTTCTGCGCTGAAGGGCATAAAAGTTAGGAGTAGGCTAGAGCAGAAAATGAAAATAAAAATAATCATGTCTCATGTTTATTAAAAACACATGAAGAAGACAAGGGAAACCTGACATAAGAGTGAGACAGCATATATTGGTCTATCAAACCCAGGGTCACAGTGCTGCAGCTGCTGATGTGCTGATACTACAGAAGAGCGTTGTGTCGGGATTGCCCCCCCCCTCCCCCCGGCCTCTTCTTCCTCCCCTGAACAAACTGTCAACAACTGAACCAAGTAACATCGCAAAAAAATCTAGCTCCCTTATATAAAAACTGTCTCTTGTATTGGGAGCGCTCTATCTCCATCCTTTAATGTAACCCTTGAAACTTGTTTCATACAAATGTATTCAGTTTTCACGGCAGAGGGGCTTTTCGTTTTAGTGAATACCCCACTTTTGTGTTAAAAAAGTAGATCTGAAAGCATATAAGCAGAGCCTGTTACAAGTGAAACTTACTTGGTACAAACACTTGAACTTTCACCAGTGCAAATCATTGTTTCTGCCAGTTAAAAGAGCTTCGGCTAATTTGAAGGCAAGACCTAATTTTCAATGTTGCACACACGCACACAAATGTGTGAAATACATAGGCATCTGATGAAAATAGCACAAACTTCCATGAAATCCCAGAAATGACCTTAAAAGGAATTTTATAAGAGCCTTGGGAACTGAATTTAAGGCGGAACAAAGGGTTCAGAGGGAGAGCACGAGCTCGCTTGGGAGCAGCTGTGCTGGAGCCTGCCAGACAGAACCAGCCACGTGGGCACTGCCCTGCGAGCATCGGTGTGCTGGACCTCTGTGCCAGCAAGATGACCTCACGCTCTTCAGGCCCATCCAAGGAAGACATGGGACACACCAGAAAATGGCCAAGCAGCAGGATCCTAACTCGGCTCCAAATTTCAACTGTATTTTTTTTTTCTCGTTTAATGCATTTTCCACCTAAATCATTTCCAGGATTAAAAAAATTAGGCCAGTTCCACTGTACTTCCATTTCACTGGGAAAAGTCGTTCTTCAGACTATTTTGGTTCTTATTCCTGCACAGCTGGGCTGGGGTTTCTCTTTGTCTGTTGTGAGTTCTGGGCTGGCTTGATCAACTCTAACCTCAGTCATTAATATCAATTACTGTACGGACAGCTGCCTTGGTCTCCTTGTCAGAAGTTCTATCATGGAGTGTAATATATGGCTTTGTGCTGGCCACCTGCCAAGAGAGCCCCATTGTATCCATTCATGATACAGAAGGAAGAAAATAATGGGGTTATATTAATTTGATTAGACCGCGCTCAGACTAGTGTAGCATTTAGGCTCTAATTTTACTCTTCTACAGTACGATTTTACATCCCTGAAATCAGTATGGGTTTAGCCATTGATTTAAGGCTTATTCAAAAGGTCAGTAACTCCTTTTAAACTTTACAACCTCTCCCCAGATTCTCCTAGTGTTGGACATGTGTTTGTTTAGATTACATACATTTTATTTGTATTAACAAATACCAAATAAGTTTTGAAAAAAAAAAAAAGGATTTCTTTTTTTTTTCTCAGATAATGACATTTTTGCAGCTTGGCAAAAGAGGGAGTATTTAATAGGGAAATTCTTTCTCCTGACACACATCACTTTTTTTTTTTCATGCACAGTGTAGCATCTTCTGCCAGTTCTGCACTTGTACTAGCCACAGAATCCCCATACACTAACACAGAGAAATATACAAAAGAACCAAATGAAGAATAGTAGAGAATGTGCTACACAGCTCTTCATGACATACAAGAGACCCACAGTGTGGATCAAAGAAGAGATTTTGCTGGGAAAGAGAAAAAAAAATGTGACAGCTTAATATATGTCCTGTTAAAGTTAATGGGAGTAATCCAAATGGCTTTAATCAGTGTTGTATGAGGCTCCAGGCTTTTATTACAAGGATTTTAGGTTATAAGGGCTGTATCCTTGCTTGGTGTCAGTTGGCATAACTCCATTTGGAGCTCCACCAGTCTACTCTTTTGAATGTCTAGCCCATGGGAGATGCCAGCTTTATTTCAACATTGAATGAACTCATTAAATAAGAAAAACACTATATAAAATGCTCAAAGAAACCATGAGGTTAAATCTGGCTCTGTTGCAAATGCAGAAACGCCTTAACAGCATTTGTAAAAAGAGCTATTCATGGTTAAATGTACTGGCAGAAAAAAGGGCTCGTGGCATAGTCAATAAAAACTATTTTGAGCATTTACAGAACCCATATGAGGCCAGCCTAGAGAACTTTACATTTTCAATCGTAAAGATTGTTATTTTTCAATTTACATAATTACTATAACAAAATGTATATAATTCCACAATGACAAACATTACTTCTTTGCCATCATCTTAATACCATTTATTTTGTTTTAGTGTGGATTTTAGTGCAATTTTTTTCTGTGTTAAACTACAAAAGAAATCTAGTATGGTACAAATTTATGCAACAAGGAACTTTTATACCTCTACAGTTGAGAAGATTGTATGGATTATTTTACCGAAAATACCAACAGTGAACTTGCTGAGATACAGCAGTGATAAAGTTTATGTAAATATACAGCTAAATTAAGTAAGCAATCAGGCCATGAGACCAGGAATAGCACTAAGACTCGCTCCACAGAAGATGACCCTATAGAACCTCATTCAGGTGGGCAAACATACTAGACAATGATGACCTACCTGAAAATGGCCTTCCAGGTTTAGTTGTTAAGACAGACAGATAAGACATTGTTCATGGTAGTAAAGTGAAGTATATATACAAGCATTTGTGGGTTTCATCTCTCAGCTGTGAACTTCTTGGGGTGAGGATAGTTTTTATAATGTGTGTAGAGTCAGCCTCGCACAATGGGTTTCCTCAATTCCTTATCAAAAGTTTCAGTGCAAAGAGAAATAAATGAGTAACCATTGCTTTCCTGTCTCTTAAGACCTGTAAGGCTGTGTATTCCACAACAATACTGAACTAATTTGTCTCCTGAGCACATTTCACAGGTTGTGCAGAGAAAAAAAATTGAGAGCTTTTCCCTACCACTGAGAGAAAACAGAGATAGAGAGGTCTAACATGAACCTGAGTTTCCTAACATTTTTTGGCCTTGCCGTCTAGATTGTCAGTGGAACAACAAATGCTTTAGTATGTTAAACTAGAGTAGTAGGGTTTTTAAATCTTCCAAGAGATGGTGTGGATGGATTTGCAACAATCTAGACTAGTTGAAGGACATTTAAGAACAGATGTTTAAGCATAAATTTCTCTGTAATGTAAGACCTTACTCAGCTGTAAAACCTATTCATGCTGAAAAACCACAGTGAAGTATCTGTGATCTTTTGGAATTATGGTTACTATAAATTGAGAGTAGTAAAGTTTATTAGCTAAGCTTGAATAAGGGAAACAGCACTTGGCATTCTTACATGCAATAGAATTTGTAATAAGAGAAGTTCTGCCATCTTCATTTTATCCTGCATATGCAGATGTATGTGTATAAAAACAAGTGACAATTTAAAAATAGTGGAACTAAAGGACGTAAGTTAGAAAGAAGATTTGAGACTGCCCTGCCCCTATAGCTTCCTGTTCATGTAGCATGAAGGAAGGAAAAACATCAAGAGCCTGGACTGTTTAGAGAAGAGACAACCCACTAACCCTCTCAAACCTGCAGCTTTTCTAATACCCTCGTAATGTCTCCTGTGTTATTTGCAACCAAAGCAGCAGCGTGAGAGGGCTGTGAGAGAGCTGCCTGCGCCTTCACGATTCGTCAGCCAGTTTGAGCAAGTAACAGCCGTATTAGCCTTAAAGCCACCAAGGAAGTGTGCTAACCTCGGCTATCTGACTGTGGCACCAAGGTGCTCTTTGCCAGCTCAAGATACCTTTGGTTGGGCTGCGTGTTAGAAGCGGTCAGACTGGCACCCCTCCCGCTGGGGACTTCCCCAGGTCCCCTGGTGTCACAGCAGTCCCGGGCAGAGAAGGTGCCACTGGTTCCCCTGTGGGTGCCAGGGAGCAGAGTGAGGCAGCGATGCATGCAGCTCACGACGACTGCACCGATTCCTAATCCCAGGCAGATTTCCATGTGGTTTTTGTGACAAAAGGTTATGGCAATGGATCCATCTGTGGTAGGTGGGGTAAAGGCCTGAAGAAGTTGGGAAATGCAGTTCTAAGGAAGGCTGAGGATGCTGGGGAGTTCCCCTGGAGCTGTCCTTTTGGCAGAAGCAAGAAGCAGAGATGAGGGATATTTAATGCTGCAGAGCCTACTGCCCTCTACTGTCACCTCCAGGCAGCCTAGGAGAGGCTGAAAGTAGGGGGTCCTGTACGTCTGCCAGCCATGCTTCACAGAGGTCACATAAAGCTCTGGATCTGAACTCTTGAGATTATTAGATGTCCTGAGACACGCTGGTTTAAGGGCTCAGCCTATTTGTCTTGGTATGTTATGAAAATAATTTCACCATTACACCTTACCTGAGAGTTCCTTCTTATTGAAAAGTCTTCAATCTGTGCCCGTTGGTGCTATGCAGCAGTGCCAGGTGCTGATGAGTAGCTATAATTTTGCATCCCCATGGTGTGAGAGAATCACTGGGGGTGCAAAGCATGTGCCCACAGGGCTAATGCCAAGTGAGATTAGGGAGAACCGGGTTAGCACGCAGCTTTATGCGCTGCTCTACAGCCTTGCCCTCTGTGCTCCAACACCCTGTCACTGAGAAGCTGCAAGCAAATGTTGGCATACAGAAGCACACTTCCTATCTGCTGGTGGTGCCATATTGGGAAAGCCTTTTAGGAGAAACAACCTGCAGTCCTGCCTTGGGTTTTTGGAAGCTGTTCAACATTATTTCCACATTGCCAGGAAAACACATGGCCCAAACCTATAAGCTTAATAATCACTTTAGCCCTCAACAGCCACTGATAGTGGCTTATCTTCTCAGGCTCGTCTACAATGCCTACTAAATGATAATCCTAATTACAGCCCTAATTATGTTTCTGCCCAGAATATTTGTAGATAGCCTTAACTCTTGATCTGTTGAGTCTAATTTTCCAGGTGGCAACAGATATAAAAACAGGTTTTTAAAAAAGATATGATTATTAAATTTCTAATAATAGAAGAGTGTGATCTCAGCATAGCCTGTTATTTACCGACATGTGGTACAGCTGGTTGACAGCGCTGGTTGTGAACACATAAATGCAAGTTCACTTTCTTATTGGTATCTTTCTGGGTTGCCTAGTTTAACTCTTTCCATAGTGAGCTGGATCTTTCTTTTTCGCTCTCCTGAAATATCATTGTTTTTTAGATGCTTTCAGTTCTGCCTAATGCCTATCTTCTGTGCTAGGTGTTCCTTTGAAACCTGCCTCTGAAGGAACCGCTCCCCATACTTGAGAAACAGATCCTTTTTTTATCCTAACTCTTTTATCTCTTCTAGGAGTATCTGAGGCAGAGCCACGCGGTTATGGGTTCAGCCCTCACTTCTTCAGAAGTTCCCTAGAATGCACTATTTGTGTCCAGGGTCACAGAGAAAGTCACAAAAATGATCTGAGGTCTGGAGAATTTGCCTTACAGGGAAAGCCTGAAAGAGCTCAGTCTGCTTATCCAAACCAAGACTGAGATGAGATCTGGTTATGGTGTAAGTACCATAAGAAGTACAGTTGTCTCTTGGAAAGGGAAGATATAATATTAACGGGTTCTTCAGTTTAGCTGAGCATTCAGGCTAATGTCTGGATGCAGAAATCAGATGCCTTCAAATGAGAAGTAAAGTCCAGATTTCAAATGAGAAATATCAATCAAGGGAAAAACCTATGAGAAGGAGTGATGGATATACAATCTCTGCATATTATTCTGAAAAATAAGCTTTCAAGCAAACCCACATTGTCACAAGGGTGAATGAGTGCAACGCTACGGGTTATTACATAAAAGGGATCAGGTTTCATCCAGTCTTAAAGCCTAAAAATCTATTAATTAGGTCCATCATGCTCCTACACTCCTGTTTAGGTCTGAATAAACTTGGATGCCATCAATATTTAGAGGAAATGAATCCTTAGAGTTTTTGCAGCACTTATCAGTATGATCAAAAGTATTATAATAGTAATTATTGCTTATATTTTTACTTTCTATAAGGCACAGCATGAATTACTGTACCATTTTTTTCGTTTTTTCCATTTCCTACCAAAAAACAACATAACTTTTAATGCAACTGATGAACTCAGACTAGCTTCCAGAATGGGAGCTCTCTGAATTTAGTTTCTGCTACTTTGCCAGCCCTAAGTGCTCCTTTAAGCCCTCCTGTTACTCTGCATAGTATTAATAAACTGCTTCAAGGTCTATTTCAGACACACCATGTTCCTAGGATCGGGATGAATCTCCCTTAAGGCTGGCATTTGCAGAACTGCACTAGCTAGGGACTACCTTCACTCAGTCCTTCACACTGAGACAGGTTTTAATATATATTGTCTCCAATTATTGACAATAAAGTCATCTGCATATGTCACACTTGGACATGAAAAAAAAATGCTGTATTTGCTCTACTCTAACTTCAATTCATGAAGTACGTTACATTACGCTATTACACAGAAGGGGATCACACTCCACATGAAGTTCATTATCTGGCCCTCCAGGAAGAAAACTTCAGGAACCCCTGGTGCAAAGTCTTTCAGTGTGAATCATTTGAGCATCAGTCTGGATGCTGGTGGAAATGCTTTAGCTAGCTCTGCTGCTACTGGACCTCAGAGGACCTATATGTGACCTTTCAAACTTGTCCAAAAGCTAGCAACTGAACCAGGCTAATGCAGACTCTCTTATTTGTTTGTGCTTAGCCTAATTCCTCCAAACCTACTGACTTGCTGTGGGTTATGTTTGAGTTCAGGAAGCAGGGTTTGTCAAAGCTTTTGAAATTTTCCTGACAAACACCAAGGACTCACTTAATCATCGTTTTTCATCATCATCTGTAGGCTATTACTACTATATGCTGGTGCTCAAAACCATGGAAAACTTCACAGCTTCAGTAAAAGTTTCCTGTAACAGAAACCGATTATTAGATCAAATAAAAGATTTGTGCATCTGCGCAACGAGGGTGTCACAATATCTAGTTTTAAGGTCCAAGCCTTAAAGTAGAGTTCATAACCCAGTGTCAGACACTTTGACCTCTACACACTGCTTGAGCCAGTTAGGCAAACCTGAAAAGGGATCCAAGGAAAGCAAACACTAAGCAGAGGGCTAATGCTGAAGCTGACAAACAATAGCCCAGAGGTAGGGGATAATGAAAGGCCAGTGGCAAGGATGAATTCTCAAGTTCCCTTCTCTCCTCCCTGAATTATTTTTCATTGGTTAGAAGAGGGGAATGATCTTGGATCCAGGACTTTTCTCCTCCAAAGTTAGTGCCAGACCCACTGCCCCTTCGTATCTTTTCTCTCTTCATTCTGATTTTCCTTTCACATTTTGCATGACTTCCAGGGAACAGAGAGGAGTGCAGCTCCCCATGAGTGGGTGTGGGTGATCCTCTGCTCTGCTGAGGCCGGGTTGAATTGCATCAGCGCAGGAAGGCCTGGCTACATGCACTGACCACCAGGCCAAGAGAGGCCAGGCTTCCTCAGCTCCCAAGCTGTGTGTCCAAATCTCATGACAACAAATATATATTGGTGGCTGAGGGAGAGGCAAACTCCAAAAGTATGCACGGGGGCGGGGGGGGGGGGGGGGGGGGCAGGTAGGGGAGGCAGTACAGGAGTCCCAGAACTTCCTTTGTAGGAAGGAAGCCAGCACCTCATTTTCTAGGATCTAGATTTCACATCAGCCCCTATACCACCTCAGCCCAGCTGTTGATCAGACAACATCACCTCAGCAACTGTAGCTGCTTTTAAACTCCTGAAGAGCCCTTATAGTCTGTAGCCTGAAAGTCACAGGTTGATGTTTTCCCTTCTCAGAAAAAACAGTGAAAAGCTACTGCCAATAGAAGGTAAGCAGCACTGGCATGACCACCAGCCTTCATCTGAAGAGCCAGAAGTCTCTGCCACTCCAGATCCTACTGCATCAAACCTGCCAAGATGAAATATGTGCACTCTGAGATCACTCATTAGATCAGGTCCTCAAGGAACCTAATCAGGAGAATTTCTATCTTCTGGCTCTTGCACAGGCTTAAACACATGGCAATCCAGACGCAGTCTTACGAGTGCCAAACAGAGGGGAAGGATCACTTGACCATCCTGCTGGCTCCACTCTTGCTAACAGAGACCAAGATGCTTTGGCCTTCTTTGCTGCAAGGGAACATTGCTCCCCCATGTTCAACTGGCTATCCGCTGGCTCCTTTTCTGTGGATCTGCCTCCCAGACAAGAGGACCCCAAGGTGTAGCATTTCCCGGGATTATTCTGTCCCAGATGTACTTGCACTTCCTCTTGTTGAACTTCAGTAGATTTCTGTAAGCCTCTTTCTCCAGACTGTCCAGGTCCATCTGAATGGTGGCCCTATGTTGACCACTCCTCCCATCTGGGTGTCATCTGCAAAGCTGCTGAGAGCTCACTCTCTCCAAAATCCAGGTCATTAAAGAAGACAATAAACAGTATTGGTCCCAGTACTGCTCCCCGAGTAAGACCCTGGGTTACTGGGCACCAGCTGGCCTTTCCACCACTGACCACAACATCTGAGAACTGAGCAGCTTCTACAGAAGTGAAAGTTTTTGTGTTTGGGAACTTTTATTACCAAGATTGAGGCAGCTGTGGCACTATGAAGCATAAGGTACAGAACTAGGCCTTAACCTTCTCTCAAGCTCCATGCTGCACTCTCAAGCCGTGTATATTTTTTTAAAGAAGCAGGAAGGAACAAATTCTTAGCTGGTACTGATCAGCATAGCTCACTGGAGGGAACCTGAAGAGGTACCAATAACCATTGCTTTCCCAGCAGAGAGTTTATCCCAATGAATTCCACTGATGTAGGCTGATTGAGGCAGCACGAACCCCAGTGAGCTTCATTTTTAAAACTATTATTTTTTTTAATGGAGAAACAAATAAGCAGGCTGTTTTAAAGATGACTTTCACTGTACATTCTCATTCTTCATTTCCCTACCTTTCATTTTATTTCCAATGTTTGGTATCTTCATTAACGATAGGTGTGGGTCTGACAGACATCTGCTATTCTTGGTCCTGTTGACACATTTTACCATAGTAAGATGACAGTCGCAGCTGTGAGTCATTACAAGAAAATGGCCTAAATATAAAATTAAGGCTGGTTTCAAAAGCCACAAGAGTTAAAAAGAGGCTGAGATTAATAGCATGACTGGGAACAGGTCTAGGCTTGGTAAAGCAGATGAGAGAGACTGCTGTTGCTTTCCCCGTCTTCCAAACATGTATAGAATGAGACTTTCCGAGAAAAGATTTCCCTTCAAGGGGCAAGTCTGTCAGCCCTCATCAAATGTTCTTCAAGCACCTGTGGACTGAGGTTCCAGGATGTGCTTAAGCACAGCACTAAAACAAACTGAATTATGGCAGAAAGATAACAAAGTGACTATGTGCACCCACAATTTTGATCTTTTTTTATGGGAAGTTAGTCACACTTTACAGTAGAGTGCATTCATTAATAGGTTAAGAAATGATTCTTATACCTTTTAATAAATGACTAATTTTGAAGAGTCCAACAGTTTCTGAATCACTTAGCAGAAGAACTTGTAACCAGCTCTAACACTTTCTCTCTGCTTCAGTAAACCTACTTTAAAAAGTCATGTAGTTCATGCTTGCAATGTTATTTATAAACCATATTATAGTCATGTCTAAAATGGAGCCCATTAAATTTTCTGACATAGTGGCAACAAATGGTTTCATGTGCAGGCCTTAGCATCAGGGACTCTTCATTTCTGTATCAGGACCTGCTGATGACTCACCTAAAGGCAGTCTCTGAGGAGTCACTTGATTTTCTTTACCCCTAGACCCTTACGTCTGCAATCTGAGGATTCATTACAAGGTGTGTGGCTAATGCTTGGAACGAATAGAGCCTTGAGTATGGGGCTGTGGGCAAAATTCCCATTCTTTGTAAGGCAATGCAGTGTTATTTTATACTATCGGACTACCACTCTTATCTCCTTCAAGTGTAACTCAAAACTGGCCAGAAGAGCAGTTCTCCCGTTCCCATATTTCACAGAAATTTTGGAGACCATGAATGGATTGCTGTGACTGTGGCAGGGGAAGATGCTGTCAGGGCCTGAATGTGGACTTGCAGAGAAGTTACCCTTCAGCTCTGCTTTTTCTACCTGTGTATTCAAGCCTTCAAAAAGCTGTAGGTCCTCCAGTGTGTTGCAGTGACAATTTGTCAGCATCAGAGCAGAATATATTGGGGAAGATGAGCAACAAGGGGAAGGAGTTTCAGGGTAAGGATGAGCAGAAACACCTTGGGAAACAGAGACTGGAGAAGTCATCTAGACTGTTCACACTCCTTCCTGCCACTAACACCATGCTGGAGCAGCAGTTCCAGTGCCTTTCCTGCCAAGTGTAGGTCTAAGCCACTCCCGAAAACCTCCAGTGGATTTTGGAGGCAGTCTGGTGCATGCGCTTCAGTGTGGGGATATTCCGGGGACAGTGAATACTTCTATATGCCTTCATTGCCTTCTAGCCTAATGTGCAACAGTTCAGGTGTGGAAATAGGTTGTCCCTTACTTATTAAAAATGAGGAGCCAGGTAAAGGTGTAGTTGGGGGAGTAAGTAGACCTGGTCTGTATTGAGCAGTGTGTCACAGCCCTGGGGCCTGCTTGGCCTCTTTATTGCCAGGATGGGTTGAAGGCAGGGGGCTCCTTGGGTTCATGGCTCAGTACAACTGACCCAACACCAATGAGCAGTCAGACCTGTACCTCAGGAGGGTGGAAGCTGAGGCTGCACACTTATTTCGCATACCCTGTTCTTCTGTTGTATTACCAGCGCAATCTCCAAGTGGCCAGGGTTAAATCTTTCTCTTAAAGTTCAGCTCAGGCCACGCTTATGATGACAAGACATGAAAAGTATCGTAGCTTCGGGGTGCCCTGAGCTCTTAGGTGCCTATTTAGAGCCAGCCTCGAGTCCCAGGCTGGCTGCGAAAGTACAGCAGTGCGTGACCTGGCAGTTGTGGGAGCACGAGCCTGCTTGCCTGTGCAGCCTCTTCCCACACAAACTTCCCCTTTTGCTAAGTGGGCGTGAGGGGGGAGTAAATACTGCAAGATCTGACCCCTTGGCTCAAGACAGTGTTCTTCATTTTAAATAGAATCACACTGTGGGAAATCAGTGCCAAGCAGCAAAAAATCAAAGTAAAGTCTTATGCTTTGTAAAAGACATGAATAGCCTGCTTTATGTAACCTTCTTCAGCAGTGTGGGAACTGCTCTGTCTCCCCTGTTCTCTACTGCCATATCTTCTTTTTCCAGCAGAATAGTATTAAGTAGCAGAATAGCTAAGACTTTTCTAATGCTCTATTGTAGAAAACATTTCTGGAGGAGGATTGACACCTCATTAAATAGTGTAGCAACCTACATCCTAGTCTCTGGGTCAGCAGACATGAGTTTCACCTCCTCCTCAACCTTCCTGCAGTCACTCAGGCTTGGTATGAGTAAAGTGAAATTGCAAGCACCTGGGAAGAAAGAGGAAGGGATTGTTTCTTCCCCCTGTTGAAAGTGTGGACACATGTAGAACCTAATTTGCAGATTAAGCTGCTCTAGTTGGCCTTGCTTTGAGCACAGAGGTTGAACTAGACAGTCTCAAGAAGTCCTTTCCCAATTCAACAATTCTGTAATCTGGAAAAGTCTGCTAACCACTGAAACTAGGTAAAATTGGAGAATTTCCTCCATGCTCATTTTTTGATTATAGCCCTTAGTTTTATTTTGATTTTATTACGAATAAACCAAAATGAAACATTTGGTATCTAGTTAAACTTAGTGTTCTTTTCAACCAGAAAATTAAATATTTCAGTTTTTAATTTTGGCAAGAAAAAATGAAAAATATTGGGTTTGGCTTTAGCTGTGTTCAGCTACTGAACTGAAAATCAATTATTTGCATGCCCCTAAGCGTATGGCAAATATAAATATCTGTAAAAGTAAAGAAACATAATGACCAAATCTTTTCAATGAAAGAATCCATTTACTAGCAAAAAAAGAGATATATTAAGACTGTTTTCCAGCAGATAAAACTCCTCAAATTGTTCAAAGCCCATGAAAACCAGTACTGCAGGGCAAAGGAGCTCACGTGCTTTAACCTCTTAATAGAAACTACAAATATAACCTCTGGAACTAAATATCTCCCTGTGAGTGTTCTCTCCGTGCGCCTGCTTTTGCTAATGCTCAGTAGCAAATGGTATCCCCATTACAATCTTTTAGTGTTTCTTACTTGTGTATATTTAAAGGGTTTAAAGTATAACTTACTGAAATCATTATCTCTTAGCCATAGCACAAGTAGCTGTGTTGGAAAACCAGGTTTTTTTCAAAAGCAAAAGAAATTTCAAAAATAGTGTTGGCTGGGGCAAAATATGAACATTCTTATGGGCATTTTTATGAAAAAAATTTCTCCTGGACTTTGACAATTTTGACAAATTTTGCATTCCTGTAAGTCATTTGAGAGTCTGAATTTTTTTTCACTGGGTGTTTTTTAAATAGCAAAATACAAAGCATGGGAAACCAGCAGAAAGAATTAGAAGGTCAGAAGCCATGTCCAGGCACGTGAAGGAGAAAAAGATGACTGGGAAATAGCCAGCATAGAATTACCAAGGGCAATGCCTGATCAGCATGGCCGCCTTCTTTGATGAGATGACTGGCTGTCTAAACAAGAGGCGCACCTGTCTACCTTGACTTTAGCAAGGCTTTTGACATAGTCTCCCATAGCTTTGTTGCAGTAAAACTAGGGAGGTCTGGCCTGGATGGGTGCCCTACAGGGTAGGTGAAAATCTGTCTGGACTGTCCCACTGAAAAAGCAGTGGTCAATGGCTTGAACTGGTGACCAATTATAAATGACATTCCTCAGGGTTTGATAACGGGGCCGATACTATTTAATAGCTTTATCAATGGCTTGGGTGATGAGAGAGGATGTACCCACAGCAAGTACGCAGATGGCACCAAGCCAGAGGAAGCAATTGGAAAGTAGGCCTGCCACCTCCATTCAGTGGCATTTCATCAAGCTAATGAAATGAGCTGAGAGAAACATCATGAAGCTTAACAAAGGTGAGTGCAGAGGTGGAATAACCCCACGCATCAGTACAGGTTACGTAGAAGAAAAAAGTTGATGTATGGGAGTGAGCCAGTGGAGGGCTGCCAGGATGGCTGAAGCACATGATGTACAAGGAGAAGCTGAGAGAGCTAGGCTTGTTGGGAAATCTAATTGCTGTCTGCCAGTAACTGAGTGGTTTTAAACTGAGTATCTGAGTGGTTATAAAGCAGAAAGGATTAGAGTCTTTAGAGGTGCACAGAGAAAGGAGGAGAGGTAATGGACACAAATTGCAGCAAGAATTCCAGTTAGATATTAGAAAAAAAAATTCGCTGTGATGGTGGTCCTTCAGTGGAACAGGTTACCCATAGGGACTGGGGAAATCTCCATCCTTAGACATAACCAGAACGTGACTGGACAAGGGCCTGCAGCCCCTGACATAACTTTGAAGTTGGTCCTACTTTGAGGAGGAGGCTGAGCTAGGTGACTCCAGAAGACTCTTCCGGCCTAAATTTTTCTCTGATTATGTCTACTGGTAAATCTTAATTGGTCAGCTCCATGCAATTGTATGAGGCCCCAGGTACAGCGCTATTTGGAATAACCAGTATTTTTTGAGGAGGAGGGAGAAGAAGACAAAGAGGAAAAGAAATCCTGAGAAGGTGCATACGATAAACAATAGGTGCAGCTCCTCCTTGTTACTTAAGTGTATTCTTGCTCAGAAAAGCACCAAATACTAAGCACCTACCTGAGGTTCCCGACAAAGTTAGCAAGTGTGTAACTGCTTTCCATCCCAGGTGGTGAAACACATCCTGGACTAGCTGGAAGACGTTCAAATTACCACTTGCTGCTGCCTGGGAAAGAGCTCTATTCACCAGATAATCTGCTATTCTGGGTGTAGGCACTGAGAATGAAACTGAAGGGTCTCTAGGAAACTGAGGCATTTCCAGCCCCCATCATTTATTGCATCAATCCTTTAGTACCTTCTGAACAATACATATCTTAAGTTGGTAGCAAATGAAGCCTATTTTAGCACAGTATTGCAAAAATGTCAGTGACACTTGATAAACTCATCTATTAAGCAAAAAGAAAAATCAGCAATAGGTGCTGAAAACACAGTGCTCTTTTACATTTAAGAGACTGAGTGCCACTGCTGTATCTCATGAAAGTTAATTTTCCTTGGTTTTAAAGTGTTAAAAAAATTCTAAGAGTTTAGCTCACAAAGAAATGATTAATTTTCTTTTTAATGAGCAGTTACGGCATTAGTCATCTCTTCTGATTCACAATGAAAGCTACAGGGCACGGTGGGATGTATTTACCGTGAGAGGTGTTGAATTTTGTCTGACATGTATACTCTTTAAAAGATTATTACTTCAAGTTTTGCGTATGAAGGAAGAAAGGCACAAAACCTTCAAAACTGGAAATGGCTGAGTAGAGAGAAACAAGCAGTATGTCAGAAAAGGACTCTTCAGAAAGTGATGGCTCTTCCTATGTACAAGGTCTTGTATGTTTTTCTGCACATTTATGCCTCCTTAAGACTTTTAGGAATGCCAGTTCTGTCCCCTCCTTATTTTGGCAGGAACTTCCTTGGGGGTGTCTTTCAACCGTGACCTCAACAGGATGTGGTCCTGGTTTTTCCTTGCTTTCTTTGCCAACTGCTACAGGTTACCAGGGCTTGCATTCCTGGCTGTGCAGTCGTCCAGTTTTGGCAGCATGCAAGAGATGGCCTTATTGAAATATCTCCCAGCCGGGTGGATAGATCCCGGTACCTAGGTTTAAACTTAGTGAGGATAAGAATACGTGAAGATCCCCCATTCTTGAATGGGTGCTGTAATAACCACTAGGGTCAGTAGCTCCAGCAGGATATTTGAATAAGGGCAGAGGTGCTGGCCATCTCACAGGAGGAGCAGGTCATCTAGCAAGGACCTACAGTAGACCAGTGCTTCCATTATGTCTAATTTCTTGCTAGTGGGTTGGAGGCTGTTTCTAAAGGTCAAATTTCAGCTGAATGTCAAACATTTTTACACATACATTGTGCTTAAGATGATGGGCACCTTTATTTTCCCTTTATTTTTTGTGTAGCTCTGAAGTAACACTGGCCTCTCCCATGTATGTGCACATTCTAGAAGAAGTATTTGAAGTGAGTTTAAAAATTACTTCTTACAGTATAGGGTAAGGAAAAGCAGCTAAATAGAAATTACTCACACTACTTAATTGCCTAATGGAAAAGAAGCCTGATGGAAAAGATGGAAGTGCTGACTGTACGGACTGCAATGCAATGAATTGTGAAATAAGATGGAAAAAAAAATAAAAGAGGTAAAGGAAAGCCATAACCAGGAATATCTGTTAAATATTTCATCTAGACTGCCATTTAGAGATCAGGAAGGGCCTAGACTTACTGTCAACAGAAAAAAAAAAATCCAAAGCTTTGGCTCAATTTGCAGTTGTATTGAAAGAGATAGATAAGATGCTGGGTTACACCACAAGCAGTGAAGAGTGGAAGTAAATTGGAGGAAGTGATATTACTATGAACAGCAATCTCTAATTAGATTTGGTTTATTACAGGTGCAATCTGTGTGATTTAAGTGATAGGATTCACTTAGGAATAAATCTGGGTCAGTGTGCCCACATTCCAGAGTGGGCAAAACAATAGAAGTTCTCAGAGACGTTTGTTAGGAGCCCTGTGTTCCAACCTGTTTATCCTCATCTGAAACCATCAATGATATCTTTGTGCCTGCTTTGTCAGCATGCAGCAGATTCAAGTCTTTGTGAAGTTTTCACAGGCTCTGGAAGCAAAGATGAGGAGTACCTGTTTTCAGATTGAGGGTCTTCTTCAATAGCCATCACCCCAGCATATCAGTGCTTCTCAGGATCATCAGTGACTTGGGGCTGGTAAGGACCCAGAAGCAGAGAGAAATGTATTTAGGGACACAGCTGGAATGATCCAGAACTGCTACAGTTCCTCCCCTCTCCAACAACAGGGACATGCCGCACGGGGGCGTGACGCTACATGTTAGGGCAGCAGATTTCCCCCCTGAAAGTCATTACTATCCATGGAGTCAAAACATGATTCAGTCAGTCAAAGGTGGTCCTGGACGTGCCCCTGGGCTCTAAGTTTCCTATTTTCTGCACTTTGAACACAAGGACTTTGCACAGCCCCTCCTGCTCTTGCAGGATGGGTGATGCAACGTCTGGGTGCCCCTAAATGGCTCTTTGTGGCCCTACATTTCAGTGTGCCTTGACTGACTTTCCTGTTTCTCATCAATTTCTTCACTGCTGCTTGCTATCTCAACACTGCATCTTCTGTCCTCCTTTGGCAGGACATGCACTATCTATCCTAGGCTCCCATGGATACGCGATCTCTTCAGAACCACATATACCGAACTCATAGACGCACCTCATGTCTCAGAAGTGCTTGTCCTCGGCTTAAGCAGAGCGTGAGTCTTTTGGCATGTAAGGTCAAGAGTGATATGCAGTTAAATGCATTGTTGCCTAGGTCTGCCATACCTGACTCCCGCAAGTCAATGGAGGCAGAGCAGTTACTTTAGCTGCAGCGGGAAGGTGACTCAAACAGAAGTCTCTGTTCTCACCTTCCTAGTTCCTCTCTTTTTCACTTCCTTCTTTTGAGAGCAGCAGGGTGAGGTGATGAGTCCTATCTCCTCTCTCTGTACTTTTGTTTTGACCAAGATTTTAAAGGCCTCCTTTTAAAAAAAACTGTTTGTTTTAAAGCAAATCTGTACCCACTGAATTTATACGACTGAAATCCTGCAGGTCAGAGAAACTAAGAAAGGGACTGGCCTGGATTACAATTAATAAGTAAAGCTCTGAATAAGACAAGTTAGCAAATCATCTTTTCCACAGGCTCTGCTCTGTATAATGTCTTATGTATCAGAGGTTTAGATCCTCATGTTTCACTCTTGCACTGTGACTCTTACATAGACACACTTTTTTTTTAAATCGATATTTCTTTTGATATAGTACCTGATTCATTTTCTTTTGAGATTGTTTTGCATTTTTTTATCAGCCTGCAGACATTTTAGCTGGTTACTCAGTTAAAAAAGATGTACCTGAAATTTCAGAGTAGCTCAAAAGCTTGCAAAAAACTTTAATGCTTATAAAAGTGAAAGAGCAACAGCACTGGCCTGACTCATACCCTGTAGGAGTAGGTGCTAGCATAAACCTCCTCACATATATCTGCCAGTTCATCTCAGCCCTTTTTACAAGCTGCAGTCTCTATTAACTCGTTACAGTGCAGAACTAGCAAGCTCTGGTAAGACTCCTTCCCTCCCTTAGTGAAACCAGCTTCTTCTGCTGCTACTGAAATGAGTTTTACCATCAGCAATTTATATTGCTATATTAGACTGCTTGAGCCAATATATGACAGTTTTGCTGTTAAAAAATACTATATGTGTTAGCAGGTGTATAACTCATGAACACCTTGCCAGATTGGGAACGGATGTTGTATTTGTGTGCGATGTTTTCCCTGCCTCCTGAGTAGTTGCCAGAAGGAAGCTAAATCATGCCTTTTGCTAGCACCAGTGTAAGAGGAATATTTATTGTGAATACTTCTGTGCTGCTCTGGTCTGTGTCCAAGAGAGAAAAACAGGAGGAGGACCAGAAATCCTGTGCTTTGCTTTGCAAGTTCCTCTGTAGTTCTGTTTCCTCTCTGGTAGGTCCCTGAAGTAGAGGATATGAACATATCTTTCTTTCCTAATTATTCTACGATATGGTCTTCAGTGAATTTTTACTTCTGACTTCATTACTACATTTGTCTTTGCCACTCAGTATGTTCAAAGTCCTTTTCCCTCCACTGTCTTCCCGCTTTTTTTTCCCTCAGTATGAACATGAATTATTGATATTAGTCTGCTAGGACAGTTCAAAAATTTTATCTCATCCCTTGGCTTCCTAGATCTCTATAAAACTGATTTCTGGTATGGAAATCCATAGAGCATTGGCGAAAACAGATGAAACAAAGGATGTTTGTTTAGGGCACTTTGGGATTCAAGAAGGTCAAAGGCCCAAATCTCTAAAGGGAGTTTGGCACCTAAATGTTTTTTACAGTTTTGGCTAGCCGAGATATGGTATGCGGAGCTGCAGCATGAAGTACTGTGCTACAGAATGGGAGACAAAGTGGCAGAAGGTGGTTGCGAGTAACATTCTGGGATACTGCTGAATTTGTAAATCATTCGTGTAGTTACACAAAAAAAAAAAAGTGCAAGGGGGTAGAGGTGTACTTAGCTGAACTGTGAGCAACCTGCTCCAGCATTGCCTTGATTTTCTCATGCTGATAATATCTGCAAGAAGAGGGTGTTGGAAATGAGAGCAAATCATTTTGCAGAAAGAAAAAAACCACATTCATCAATTTGCAAGTGGTAGGACTTCTGATATTTTCTCTTCAAATTAAAAATCCTTGTTAGGCAGCTTTCCAACATAGTGTGCAGTGAATTAGCAGAAAAATTATGGTGAACATAAAGAAAATATTGTCACATTCAATTCAGCTCTATATTTGGCATCTAGTTAAAAAAAATGCACCACAACCAGTAGGAAAGATTTATGGAAGGTATATCCTTTAACTTCATCAAAAACGGTTAAGGAAAACATGAATGCAGACGTTCCTGGTAGCATGTCTGTGAGTCGCACCACAGGTTGGTGTTAGTGCAGAGGTTCCCCAGCCGCGGTGTCAAACTCCTCCTGGGACACAGATTGCTTCCAGGTCCATGTGACCCCGCACAGATTTGAGAGCTATTACTTTCTCTGGTGGTACCTCACGAAAAAAAAAAAAAAAAGAAAAAAAAGCTACTGGCACCTGTCTTAAAAACATGCCTTAAAAAGCAGCTTGGCGGGCAGCCATGTTCTAATCTGAGAGAAATGAGGGAGAAAGGAGGGGGAGCTTTTAAAGTGAAATTTAAGCATAGGATGTGACAGCATGTTAATAAAAATCAAATATTTTTAATTCTAAGGCCGTGAGTCTGCTTTGGAGGTGGCATTACCCAAATGTACCCATATTTCAAGTCCCCAGAAGGCAGTATTATCTAGTAAGGAGACCCCTGAGTGAGATGTGGTCAGAATTTGGAGGCATAAAATGTTTATTTTCAGCAGAATATGCCAGTAGGCTAAACTTGCGCCTTCTAGTGAAAAAAAATGTAGGTGAGAAGCAGGAAAGAGGCTGCTCGGGAGAATAACTTACCTCCTTACCTCAGGGGTGGCTAGACATCTCACTCAGTCACCTTCAAGCATTTTCCAGGGTTTCTCTGTAAAAATAGCAAGTGATCATTCAGGTTGAAAGAGTGGGTCAAACCATATTACTCAAGTCCATTTTTAATGAGCTGGGCCCTTGTAGTCAGTAACTCCATGACCATCCTATGACCAAGCCTGGCTGTTTTAGCTGCCACCGGCCCCCGTGGAGCAGAGGTGGGCCATCAGTTCAGCCCCTGCACCTTTCTGCTGCTGTGCTGAACAGCCGGCGACAGGCGAGGGAAGCGCTAATTAAAAGAAAATACAGCAGCCTCCAAAAACAGGATGCCACAAAAAAAAGGCATTAAAGAATCCACTGGCATAACCATAAGTGAGTAATTTAAAAGACAAATTCAGAGTCCTGGAGTGGTGAGAGCCAAATGTTCCTTTTCCTGTCATCAAATGTTATTTACTCTAATGTGCAAACAATGAACAGAAGCTTCTCCCCCCCCCCCCCCATCCCTTCCAAACTGTGTGAATTACTGTTTAAAAGAGTTTTCCAGTGCAGCTAATCAACTCCACATACAGTTAAAATACAGCTCACTACACGGTGGCATTTATACCTTTTAACACCTGAAGCTCTTCTTCATTAAAATCTCCAAACTAGATTTCTTCTCTTTACTTATTAAAGAGAGGTTTTTGTCTTCCTAGCACGCAGTATCAATCAGATCATTTAAAGATTACATGCACTAGTCAATTCACCCCAGCGGAAACCGAAAGTGTATTCAGAAGAGCTTAGCAATAGCAGTAACTACAATGTTTCGCTCAAGCTGTTAATTATATTCGGGGCAAGCTGGGAAATTCTTCTCAATAATCTTGAATATTAAGTGCTTGGAAAATAGCTACTCAGGATATTCTACTGTAATTAGTACCAATGTATGTGAATGAGAATCATGTATGCCAACAGCCATCCTATTACTTGACAAATAAAGACATTAAAAATCAACTCAGTGGGACACAATTTTGCTTATCTGGCTCGTGCTTGAGATATTATGGTGAGCAGCCTGGAAATAATAATAATGAAAAATATGATCTGTTGTGTTACCACTCTGAAGGTCACTTGAAGGCGATTATTTCATGCAGCACTGCCAATAGAGCATGTTTATATTCTGTTGCAGACTCAACAATATCAAGGCTATCGTGTTTTGGATGATGTTTTAATGGCAGCAAAGAGGTTTTTATTTTGCACCAGAAGCACCATAAAACTGTGACAAAAACTAGGTGACTTGTATTTTTTTTTCTTGGAAGTACTGCACCTTTTGAGGTTAATACTGGTCTTCTTGAAGTCAACAGTAAAACTCCCTCTGACTTTCCCAGAGGACTTCCTTCCACTTTTCCAGTATACTCTGGATATTTGTGCAACACGATATTTCTTTCAAATAAGAATTATTTTGCTACATATACAGTCTAACATCTGATTCTGTGCATTAAGCCTGTGAATAAACTAGTGCCTGTCCGAGCATGGAGTTGTTATGATGATAAAATAAAAGATTTGATGGCTGTTAGCACGTATCAGTGAAACTAGGATGGTGACTCTGATTTTCTTTGTATACTGCCTTTCCGGAGAATTTTTTTGGTTGCAGTTCGGAGTAGTTAGGAACTGCTCTCCCTATTGTCCTGCCTGGAAGAATTTACAACACAACATTTAATCATGTGCCAACTCCTACAGCTTTGCTATAATTATCTGTAAGTTTGCTCAACTTTTGCAGTGCTCAGAACTGTCACTACAGCACTGCTAAATCCGCATGGCAGGTTTCTTATTCCAGCTGCAGAGAAGTTGCGGGAGACACTGAAAGGAAAGGGGATGGGAAGATGGGGAAACAGGCCCAACAGAAGCAGACAACATCTGCAGTGAGAGAACAGGAAAGGTGTATGTTAACCAGGGTAACTGAGAGAGCAGCACAATCCCTGGAAAGGCAGGTAAGTGTGACTATCCCCCAAAAGGAAAGCTGTATGCTGAAGAGAAAGAAATAATCATCTTTTACGGCTGGGTTGGATGCCTTCTATGAAAAATTGCAAGGGGGAACTCAGCCTACCTGATAAGGGAACGAAACACCAACACTACTGCCAATATTTTAGTCTATTGTCCAAAAAGTCTGGGAAGGGAAAGGAAAGGGATCAATGAAATTAACTGTTGTAGCCCCCCGGAAAGTCAGTGGAGAGAAGTAAGTACATCTAAAGACTTGCCCTGGAGATTGGTGCTGACTAGAGCTGAGCTAGAGTGATCTGGTCTGCCTGACTAATTGACCACCTCTTCCACAGACATTAGAGGGATTCACTGCCAGATCTTGGAGAGAGAAATTAAAGCCTGTAAAAACAAAAAGATTCCCTATGGTGTGTTCTGATTTTGCCCAGGTAGATACCACATGAATTAGTGGTGATCTGAACCTGGAAGGCATGAGCAGATGGACCTGGCCCTTTTTTTCAGAGGGATAGCAATACCAGGGGGAGGCTCAGTAGTAGAAAGGAGCAGTTGGGGGAAAGCTCAAATTTGTACCCAGGTAGCTCTCTGTGGTGAGCTCCTCCTGTAGCTGGAGAAACTGGACTGCAGAAGGGAATCTCAAGCAAATGGGAGTTTCTGCAGTATCATTCCAAACACTGAAGAAAGTCCTTTCACTTTATCTCCCAGAGTGGGACACTTCTCACTTTTCCCGTCCAGGAAGCTCCACTGTGTCAGGACTGGCAGATTAAGGGTGAACCTCTATTCCTCTATAGCCCTAAAAGAAAAAGCATTTTTCAATGATGTGCTGGCTTGAATGCAGGCAGATGCTCGAACCTCTTTGCCTAATGTTTTGGTTTTGAGGAAATTAGTAGATCCCTTTCTACTGAAGTCTCTGTGAGGCCAAGAACATATGCCAGATCTCTATGTGAGGGCAGATCTCATGTCTCTACTCATGTGTGCGTTAGGGATCTAGGAAGTGTGCTTAATCTCATGATGCCAACAGTAGTTAGTGCGAGTTCAAAGGCATTACAAACCATGCTATTGCACAGACCTCGCTTCCAGCCAGCCTGCTCCCATGAGATGGTAAAGCTCATTACCTCAATCCAAGGCAAATAAAAAGTAGAAGGCTGGGGGTGGTCGAAGTGTTAATCTTTGGAGATAGTAAAGGAGGAGAGTGGGAAGCAAAAGGCCGGTAGCTGTTTGGGCCCAGGCTCTTCCTTGATGCTCAAAGCAAGAAAGCTGGTGCAGTGTTGCCAAGTTTTTGCTTTTGCTACTCCAAGCAGTTCAGAGCCTAAGGGGAAGGCAAGGCTGCTGCAGAAGGGAGAGCTGACAGCACGCTCCGCATTTGTCATGTCTCCTCTAACATTGGTCAGAGAGGCTCTTGCAACCGGCTGAGACTGCAAATACACAGCTGAGCTTCATTTCTGGTTCTGGAGACCTCGCAAACTTCCGCATGAGCCTCAGAGGTATCCTAGGGAAAAGTAGTATCTTTGGAATTGCAGCAAGCTTTTCTGCTGCTTGTACCGGGCCAAGAAATACACTAACATGTCCCTTCTGGCCAAGGACGAAACTCCAAAACAGAGTTGTTTGTCTGTCTTTGCCTGAATCACAACCATGGCATAGATGGAGAGGGCCCAAACCAGGTCTTTCAGGCCAAAACAGGTTTACTGTGTAAAACCAGCTTGGTGGCTCTTGTAACTGTATGTGTCATGTTTTGTATTTAGTAACAAAACATTCTGTATAGGCTACAGGAAGAGGAATCCTGTAGGTTAGAACTAGTAAATGCATGATATTTGCCTTACAGAATAGAAAAAGTGAAGTTGTTTTTCGACATCTGTTCACGGTCCTTGTTCAGGAAAGGACACAGCACTGACAGAGGGGAAATTGCTGCTTGATGAATTGGAGCTGAAGCCACATTACATATGCAGAATGTCTTTAATTCATGGATCCTCTATAGCAAAAAGCAGTAGAGAAGGCACCTGGTGTCTCCAAAGCGTGGCAAACACCAAGACAAAAGAAGAACTGGGAAAGACTCCAATGAGGTGGACAGCTCTGAGATAACAGCATTTTCTGCTAGTGCTCCTTTCGCAGTATGTGGAGAAGAGCAGACTAGTCAGTACTTGCCATGTGAGAGGAGAACTTCACTGTTCCTGGGTTTTGCAGCCAAGAGACTTGGAAGTCCTTACAGCTTAACCAAGGGACAGGAGATCTCACCTGACCCTCACTGGCTTTGCTGTGTAAGAGCTGAGCCTAAGAGGGCTCCTGCTACTCTGAAGCTCTTCATGAAGTTGGATACATATCTCCATTCCCAGGCTACCATCAGTGACTCAACCCAAATATGTAATGTTAATCTTTGGTGGGGAGCAGAGGAGAGATCCTCCTTCCTGTGAATCCCGCCAGACTGTTTTGTGTGACCTGTCCCAATCTAGATCTAGCTGTGCTCTCCATTGCTGCCTTCTCTTAGGACTTGTCAAGGCACTTGATCCAGTTTCAACCCACATTTTATTTTGCAACATTCATCTTCACAGAATCGCAGAAAGGTTGAAGTTGGAAGGCACCTCTGGAGATCATCAGGTTCAACCCCTTTGCTCAAGTAGGGTCACCTAGAGCACGTTGCCCATGACCGTGTCCAGATGGATTTTGCACCAGAAGCGCCTTAAAACTGGGAGAAAAACTAGATGACTTCTGTTTTTGTTTTTGAACATACTGCACCTTGTTTTTGTGCATACTGCACATACTTCTTGAAGGCAACACTAAAACTCTCCCTGGCTTTCACGGAGGAAAACTGATCCATGTGGAGTCTCCAAGGATGGAGACTCCACAGCCCCTCTGGGCAACCTGTTCCAGTGTTCAACCACCCTCACAGTGGAAAAAATCTTGTGTTCAAGTGGAATTTCCTGTGGTTTGCTTTGTGCACATTGCCTCTTGTCCTGTCACTGGGCACCACTGAGAAGAGTCTGGCTTCATCTTCTTTACACCCTCCCATCAGACATTTATACACATTGATCAGATCTCTCCTAAGCCTTCTCCTGTCCAGGCTAAACAGTCCCACCTATCTCAGGCTGTCCTCATATGACAGATACTCCAGTCCCTTCAGCATCCTTGTGTCTCTTCGCGGGACTTGCTCCAGTAGGTCCATGTCTTTCCTTTACTGGGGAGCCCAGAACAGGACACAGCACTTTAGATGTGGCCTCACCAGTGCTGAGCAGAGGGGAAGAATCAACTCTCTTGATCTGCTGGCAACACTCTTCCTAACATAGCCCAGGATACCATTTGCCGTCTTGGCCACAAGGGCACATTGCTAGCTCATGGTCAACTCGTTGACCAGCAGGACCCTCAGGTCCTTTTCTGCAAAGCTACCTTCCAGCAGGTTGGTCCCCAACGTGTACCTCTGTGAACAGCACCAGCACAGGGTTACTCCGCCCCAAATGCAGGACGCTGCACTTCCCTTTGTTGAATTTCATGAGGTTCCTCCCTGCCCATCTCTCCAGCCTATTGAAGTCCGTCTGAATGGCAGTCTGTCTGGTGTATCAGCCTCTCCTTCCACTTTTGTACCATCAGCAAACTTGCTGGGGGTGCACTTTGTCCCTTCATCCAGGTCATTAATGATTAAGCCGAACAGCATTGGACCCAGTATTGGCCCCTAGGGTACAGTACTAACTGCAGGCCTCCAACTAGACTGTGTGCCACTAATCACAACTCTCTGAGGTCTATCATAAAGCCAGTTTTCAATCCACCTCACCAGCTGCTCATCCAGCCTGTACTTCATTGGCTTGTCTATGAGGATGTTATGGGAGACGGTGTCGAAAGCCTCAAGGTAGACAACGTCCACTACTCTCTCCTCATCTACCCAGCCAGTCATTCCATCACAGAAGGCTATCAGTTTGGTTAAGCAGGATTTTCCCTTTGTGAATCCATACTGACTACTCTTGATGACCTTCTTGTCCTTTATGTGTCTGGAAACGGTGTCCAGGATGTGCTGCTCCATCACCTTTGCAGGGTTCAAAGTGAGGCTGACCAGCATGTAGTTCCTTTGACCTTCTTCCTTGCTCTCTTGCATTATTTCAGCACTTTGGCACAGAAATTTTGGGGTTGCTCAGATAATGCATGCCTTGTAACTGTGACTGTGTATCTCAGAACAATTTGGGTCTCAGAAAAACCTTCCTTATAGAAACCACTGGGAGTTACTGGTGGAAGGAGCTGGGCTATATATGGAATAGAAAGCATGGACCGACCCCTCCCCTTCAGCTCCTAATGTGAAACTGAAATGATTATGGCTTCCTCATATTGTTGCAACTTTCCTCAGACACTTCACTAATGACTTGCTCTAGGTTTTGCAGACAACCATTACTGTTCCCACTTCTAAAGTATTTGTGAAGGATAAATCCCTGCTCCAGAAGTACCATCACCAGTGCCACACTAGAGGCTGCTGCAACGCTGGAGGCATTCCTCTCTTGAGACACATCTCCTTTCTTGATGCAGACCAAAATGTAGCTAAATTCTTAAGTTGAGCCATTTACTATTAATCGTATTATAATGATGCAACAGATTTAGGGAGAGGAGAAAGCTTCAAACTGTGAAAAAAAGATTTCCCCACAGGCTTAATTTCAGCTTTGTCTCCTTTGTTACCAAACTTCTGCTTGGTAAATTATCTTGCTTGGATGCTGCCCTTCCATATAGCTCTCAAGCTAATTCATTATCTCTCAGATTTGCTGAATAATGTACTACAGTTTATAGATTTTAAGATTTACAAACAGAATATTGTATTTCATCTGGCAGAAGAGTTCATACACATGGGATGAATTCACATTTCATTTAAACTATTTCTGAAGCAACACGGTAGTTGAGGAACTGCAGGAAACTAAGATTTAGGGTTTATCTGCATGGGGGATATGACCAAGAGATTGCACGATTGCATTATAACTCCCTAGTTACACATTCTCTTCTGAAATAAAAGTAACTTTATCTTGGAAGAATTATTCCACTCTGATTTTCAAATCCAGTAGAAGAGGTCAAACACTCAGGGCTAGATGCTCTTTTCTGCACTTATATTCCTTATACCCTTTTAGGAGGTGAATAAGGAGAATCTTTCCTATTATAATTATAAAGCATTATCTTGTACAAATAGCAGTTAATTGGTTAGAGCTCAGCAAGCCAAAGAAAGGTTAAGCTCTTTTTCATAAAAACTCCAGCAAAAATGTACTAGGAATGAATGTGCGTCCCTGGCAACTGCCTGCAGTTGGCTGTCTGCTTCCTAAATGCAATCACATGGTTGCCTGCAAGATCCTCCCAGAATGTTTAGAAATATTTTGGTCAGAGGAATGGAAGGACAGAAGATTTTTCAGTAACTCCCACAGGAAGCGATGGGGTGGGCTATGCGCAGATACAGGCTTTCCCGCTCCAGAATAAATTGGCCCAATGTGCACAAAACATTCTTATCTGATGAAGAACTGGAAATGGGATTGTTTGTTAAAATGTTGGAAAGGCCATTGGGTTTTAGCTTCACTTCTCCTTGCACATTCAGAGAAGGGCTTTCTGCTCTAATTGTGCTGGTTTCACCAAACTAAAAGACCCCCACCTCTATTTTAATATCTCACTTCAAGCTGGAGTGGGCACAGGGAGGCAGTTATCTCAGTTTCTAGTGGGAACTTATGGTGAGGCAAAGCTCCATCATGTGAAATATGACGCTGACGCTATCCTGACACCAAGAGCAGGATTTATCTCACCTAACGGAAGTGAAAAACAGAGATGTCTGTATTTGGTCAGCTGAATCTTCTCCTGGTGCCTAGGCTATGGCAAAACGATGGTATTTTGCTGTTTTCCTGCTAGCATGTTTTTCTCATGCTTTCCTTCACTATGTCCAGCCCTGTGAGTAATATTTATTGTAAAGTATAGCTGCAATAAAAGGCAGGGCAAAGTCTGTACGTAGAGACAATATCTTCTGTTAGGCAAGCAAGTGTAGTTTGAAAAAGTAGACAAGCTTTAAGTAGGCAAGCCATTTCTTAGGCTTGAAATAGAAGCAGCAAATTTCAAAGCTAAGTACAGTGAACAGGTGCCCTGAGACTAATTAGATATGTATCAGATTATCTAAGAGGAGGTAGCTGGTACCTGTGGAGTTGAGGTAATTTCAGTAGGGAAGGAGGGGTGATGTGTCTTCTAAGAGCAAGAAAGAAATGGCTAATTTATAGCCTATGGAACAGGGAGACCCTACCGGGGAGAGCAGGATTGTAAAAGTCTGTAAAACCCAAATCCATGGTATATGATATCCAGTAGAGTTATGGATTTCAGTTCCTAGGCTTACTGGAAGTGGGGTTTGAGGTCGTTATGAAGGTTGTCTGCCGTGAATGAAGACCAGAGATGTAGAAAAAAATAGGGAGGACCGCAGAAGTGTATGCAGAAAAGGAAAGCAGAATGAAATGAGCTCTAAATCAGTTTTGTCTGGAAGTTCCTTGTGGCAGAGACATTTGCTAAAACATTCCCTCTATAAAAAGGGTTGTATGGGGAAAAATTTTTTTGTTTCAAAGGGAAGTTAATGATTCAAAATTTTTTCCTGTTAGGAATGCAACAAAAAAGGACAAAAAAGAATAAATTGCCTAGGAGATAGAATAAAAAAGAGAAAAATAACGCTTCTGGTGGGACATAACTTTTTTTGACAAAAATATACAGCGTTTCATGGGGAATTAGAACATTTTAACAGTCTATTTCATAATACAAAATACAAAAGCTGCTTTGAAATGGAAAATCAAATGCTGTCTCAAAGAGTTTGAAGTGGAACTCTTTTGATTGGTGGGGTTTTTGCTCATTTTTTTAGAACATAATTTCCATCAAAGAAAACTGTTCTGCACAAATTTTTGCCTTCACCGAACTGGCGTTTTCCAGCTGAGAGACATTCCATTGCAGAACCAGATTAACTCATGAATTTTAAATCACAATGTCCTGATTGACAGTGCCTGGTAGGAGAGCAAGCATTAGGGTCCTGGGCACAGCTAGGATGGCTGCTGCTGTCAGCTGCCTCAGGTTTTGGAATAATTTAAAATTATAAGTAAGTACAGAAATATCTCTAGTCCACCCTGGCCGTCTGTCTACCCTGGCTCTAGTGAGGTTCCAAGCAGCACGTGCTGCTGGTGCTCAGAAGTGCAGACAAGCGTGACCAAAGCTCCATGGCCAAATTGTATTATCCCCACAGTTTGTGCAGGGGAGAGCTACATGCAGCATACAGCTATGTTATTGCAGTCATGGGCCCACGCCGCTTGGCCTCTAACCATACTCAGAAAGGCTTACCAGGATTAGGAGCCCTGAAACAAACATCATTTGTGCCCCATAGCAGACAGAGGAAAAAATACAATGAAAACTCCAGATGAGCCAGTTATGGTTACAGAGATGACTATTCAGAGACCTTTGCTCTACTGTCATTGTGAAACAGAGCATTCAGTTTGCTGCTGTCATTTTTTGTAAGGGACCTTTTCATATTTGGACTTTTTAAATGTATCCGTTAATTAATGACCAATAAAAAACAAGAGGCAACTACCACTGGGCTAAGCAATTCAGTCACTAAGTGGTTTTCAGCTTCTCTCAAAATATTTTTGCTAATTAGAGTAACGGAATCATCTGTTCTAGCTAAATTGTTCATTCAGTGTAGCCCTCCAATCCTTCCCTGATTTCTGGGAATTAGTTGATTAGTTTTAGGGATTACAGGAATGTGTTTTCCTGTAGGCTGCTCTTGCCCTGGACTTTTCAGGTATACAGTAAGTTGCTCTTAACGAAGTGTAATCAATCACTTAAGTCGTGCAGCATTTGTCCTATCCCTTTTCTAGAAAGCTGGCACTCAGCTAGAGAGTACATGCTTGACAGAAACAATATTTCTTTGAAAAAAGAATCTTTGAAAAAAATAATCCTAGAAACTCTTGGAATTCACAAGCAGGAGCTGATTCTAATATTGTTAAGCAATAACATAACATGATGTAGCGGACAACAGCACAGAGAACTTGTGACAATTATTCATAAAAGTTTCAGTTCCTTTCTTTTTTTGCTATTCTTCCAACATTCTTGCTATTATTTGATGCCATGACCCTCAGCTGTAGTCTGTGCTCTGCATTCCCTGTCTTAAATATCCCTTTTCATATTTTGGTTTGAGATCTGAGAGTAAAGAGAGTAGGGGACCAATAAACCCATTTCCACAAATTCGTGGAAAACGAGTTCATGAAGGGTCATGAGCTGTCTTTAGAGACAGCTTTAAAGACAGTTCCCTGAGCCATGGATAGCTGGAATTTGGGTGGGTGCATCTGCGATACTGCCTTCATGCTTTTCCCCTTTTACTGAGGACCTGCAGATTGCACTAGGAGAGAAAGGGTGCTGAGCTACCAGGAGGTTTGGTCTCACTCTCTGTAGCTGCTCTTATCTTCTTATGTTCAAACCTGACTAGATCTCAAAAATACTAAATGATGTACTAAACACAAAATAGCACTGAATCCCTCACTGCTATTGGCTTAGCACATTTCTCACCATCATCATGACTGAATAAAGCCCTTTTAGAGGATCTTCATGGCTGGCCTGTCCCTTTTGCATCTGTGAGAAGAGATATGCAGCTACTATTGCTCTACTCTCGTCCAGAGACTTTCAGAGAGAACTTTGCTATGAATCCATTTTTTTGAGTGCAGAAAATTTTATTGTTAGGCTGGGTATTTTTTCTTTTCAAGTCTGAGTAAAAGTAGAGTTGGGAAGCAAATGGGAAGAGGAAGAGAAGAGAATTGTGTAGAAAGATTAAAAAATCTTTCAAACAAGGATCTTCTCAAATACACAGCAAACAAGTTTCCCATGCCAGTTAGCACTATTTCTTTGTAAATCAAGGCAAATAAGGGCCAAAATGAAATGCTAAACTGGAGCTACCATCAAGTTACCAGGCCTTGAAATGTTACAAAATCTCCCAAATTAAGGCTACTTCACAAACGGGCTTCAGTGAACATAGAATATTGTCTAGTCTTACTTTCTCTGTAAATTTTTTTTTCCTCTCTGGTAAAGTAAAAAATGCAGCAGATGGCACTGACAGCTTTTCCGTGGTGAAAACTGGAGCAGTATTCGACCCACTGTGAAGTAAAACAACAGAGCTGACCAGCACTAGGAGAATCTCTCTGAACTACCAGTACTTCGTTTTTTAGCCTTAGTGTTGCCTGTATCATAGGGCACCCGTGGGTATTTTTTAGGACTGGAATATGTTTAAATAAACATAATGACACTCATTTTGAAAGCAAGTTTTAGGGGAGCGAGAGCTGTGTCATTCTGTGTTCAGGAGTCGGTGAGGCTATTTTTAAAATCAGCCTAGAAACCCTTTGTCATTGTGTATCCAAAGGCAGAAGATTCTCAGGCCCACATAGATTACACCCTTTTTGGTCCTAGGCTGCCTTTACGATCATTCAAGTGTGTTGCAGCCTGGTCAACGTTCTTCAAACACTCATTGCATTAGTATTTTACACAGCTGATGATACAAAATATTTACACTCCAAAGACTTCAGAGAAGGGTCTCTGGTCTCCTCCGGTCAAGGAGATTCTCTCATAACTCAATGTCTGCCAGCAGCTAGTGAAATTATATTTTTATATCCTAGTTCCTTGAAACTGGGTAAGTGGATTTAGACTTTTCTGTAGGATCATCATGGTAAAATAAGTGATGGGGTAACAACCTGCACTGTGACTTAAAAAAAGAAACACATATAGTCACACCAAATTGATCAGCAGAACTTTGCAAAATATCTCACTAGCATTTTCAAATTGCTTTTATGAAATATAAAAAATAGTAACATGTTGTTGAAAAAGTATATATTGAAAGCATCAGCCATGATACTCAGCAGACGCAGTAACTGCTTTCCCACTGCAAAATTCTCAGGGTTAGCCTCAGCCTTGGTCTTTGTTTCATGTTATCCATCTAACGTAACATCAGATTCTGTGTGGTCTTGAACTTTCTTAACATCAGAGATTCAGGCCCATGAAGATTGGAGTGATAAGAAGCAGCTGAGCTGACGTGCCTTCAGAAAGCAAGGCAGAAAGAAATGCAAGCTCTCTTCCAAGCAGGTTTACTTGCCCTCCTGTGCTGAGGGGGAAAAGCAAAAGGGAGTATTTGATCACTAACCTGGACAGGGTTCAAGTATTTCTACTGGAAAATAAACCCATAGCTTTGTTAAAAGGTGCAAAACTGCTCTGTTACCTCAGAAGCTGGGCCAGGCCAGCTAAACTGGAAATCTTGCAGTAAGGTGTAGTTAATGATCTGTCTAGCTAAAATAAATTTCACTGCTAGTCTTCTTGACCTCAGATGTGTTACCTTTCTTAATCCTGCTTTAAAATAAACTTTTCTACCAAAACATGAAAATGTCTAGAGTGGCTACTGCAAAATTTGCATGAAGATTCAGCTACATGGAAACCAAGACATGAGAGAATCTCTCCAAGCTACAGTTGCCAATGCGCAGGACAAGTTAAGTTTACTCCTTATAGGAAAATTGCCAGTATAATTTAGGAGAAAGCCCATGTTTCCCAATCTCTGAGATACATCTCTATTGCCATCATATTGCCTTTGGCTATTGGATTTGGAAGGAGAGTGGGGTTGTTTTTTTTTTTTTCTCAGCAACTACAGCAACCATCTACTTGCACTGAAAGGATCTAAGATGCAGATGATCGCCTTGACCCCTCCTGCTGTCATAAAATCAAGTTTCTAACTATTCAAGTCTTTCTTACTGAAGGCTTCAAGTTTGTTTTAACATCTTGCAGGGACTTTTGTGGCTTCTAGAATGAGGATGCTGGAACAGATGTCCTTGTGCATGCTTTGGGTCCAAGTGGCTTACCACAGCTGCTGGCAGCTGCACTGAACGGCCACAGCTTTCCCTCCCAGCCCTCAGTTACTTAGTGAAGGTTGGAAGTGGAAAGAATGAATGGTTAAATAATTTTTAGAAAATAGACGCATGCAAAAAATCAGCCAGGCACTTTCTGGGTGAAGGAAGAGAAGGAGAAGGGGCTGAAAGGGAGACTCTTGGGCTGTATTCTTCCTTATGTTGTTACCACTCAAATTCCTAGGCTGCTACAATAATATCTTTGCAATGGCTGAATCCCAGTGTCAGAGCAGCTGCAGTGCCAAGCTAGGAGCCAGGTTGTCTCACTGCCATGGCAGGGGCTGGAAAATGAGGGTTTATGGGGGCCCAAACCTCCCCTGGTAGCCAAGTCTCCCCATAGGTCTGCGAGAGATTGCCGCAGGGGTGTGGATCAAAACACGAAAGTGAGCAAAGCTCGCTCAACTTGAGATTACTCCTATTCAGCCAGTTCTCACAATATCGACCTCACCTCAAACTGCACAAATAGAAACTATCTCATCGAGGTTGCACTAATCCTCAACGCTGTAGTCCCAGAGTGCTGTGGAGGAATGACAAACCCCAAAGCTGACTCAGCCATATACTGCTAATGCAGCAGCAGATCTGCAGTGCAACAGCTGTGGCATTTCAGCTGGGACCAGGTAGCTCCAGGTTCCCATCTGATGGTGGTCAGAGGCAGGCAGGTCCTCTGTGTTCTCCATCCTGCTGAGCAGCACCAGGCTGTGGGCAACCATGGGGCTGGTGCATTGCAGCTGCGAAATCCTGTGCAGCGAGAGGGCAGATGGCCTCCACTGTGAGAAAGCTTCGTTGGTGGTATCTGATCTCCTTCTGAGCAGCAGAACTGACATGGGGCTGGGAGGTTTACGTCTGGATCTGGGTGCTGTCCTAACCAGGAGAAATGCAGGTGTGAGGTACAGGGACATTGGGAAGGATAGCTCTTATGTTGCCTTTCCCATGCCTACTATCCATCTGGCTGGAAAGGCCTTGTTACCCAAACTCATTGAGCCTTGTGCTTGGAGCACCTCTGGAGCTGGCTTATCCTGCTGAGGGTGTCACAGGCCCCCAGGGCTCAGCACCCATGCTATATTGCTGTGCTTGGGTCCCACACTCGAGGCTAATGCAATATGAAATTCTCCTGTCACTCTTTCTTTCCTCAGCTTCTCCAGTATGCTTCCTGGGTCTCTTTCTCTGTTTCTTCATCTCTAAAAAGGATATCCTTTGTCCTAAAAAGGACCCTTCATGGAATGGTCTACACATAAAAAAATAACCTGAGCGCATTGCCTCCTTTGATTTCCTTCCCACCTTACAGCAGGAAGTTTAGGTCAGAGACAGAGTCAAGAATCCATCCCTCACATTCAGTCCCTCCCTCAGCAGCTGACTCAGATATGAGAACTGGTTTGTCACAGAAAGAAGTAATTTTGTTTGTTTGTCTGTTTGTTTTATTTTTGTTCAAAAATCAAAAGATGGACATAAGCAAATTTCCCAGACTATCACAGGGTACAGAAGGATAAGATTACCTGTTGTCAACACGCTTGATATATGAGAGAGAGGATCATACCAGTTCTCTGTAGGTTGTCACTTTTCCTAAACGACTAGAACTCCGAGTATCTACTAGGAAAAGGCCCTTCCTCTCCTGCTGCATGGAGCTATTTTGAAGGTAGGCATCCTTAGACTTACTCAAAAAGTGAAACAAAAATATCTATATGTACTGTAGCATATCATTCTCCTGGGGATAGACAAGTCGAAACAGCATGCCCATTTCTGTTTATGTGATGCTGTTCTCTTTGGACTTTATGAACAGCAGCACCAGATACCCCTACCTGGACTTTTCCCAAATACAGAATAACCTGTATTTGTTCAACTACAAATGCTGTGATTCCTTGGGCAGTTCATTGGGAAGTGAAGGTAATATGACAACTGCAGCTTATGCTCTGAGATACCTCTTACCAACAAATTGGACGGGAGGTCTCCATCAGGTAGAGCCAGCCTTTCTGGCCTGAGTAATTTTAGAAATATTGCAAAGGTAGACAGTCTCCCAGTGGTGGAATGGTGACAGAGAAAGCAGAGAAAGAAGTAAAGATAAAGCAAGGGCATTAAAAAGAAAAGTAACAAGCAGAATAAATTCAAATCTTAAACATGACAAGCAAAAACCTTTTCTATTTAACACAAATTTGGTGTTGACTTTATTAAAAAAGTGTATGTGTCAGTTAAACAATGTGGGAAGGTCTAATTTTCCCAAATCTAGGAGTAATTATTGCGTATATTCATTTTGACCATTTCTGAAACACATTAAGACTGTCTACTCAGATTTGCTGAACACCCTATAGCTCCTATGGTTTGTTACTATTGGATCACTGGCAATGCTGGGAACCTCTATAGGTACAGAGGCGCGCTCTGGCTCTGAGTGGCTCTGCAGTTCTTCCCCTGTTTTCTCCCCTTGCTTTGGGCTTGCAGAGCCAGAGCTGGATGAGCCTGTGGGCTTCCCCTGAGAAGACCCAAATTCCCACCAGGGTTAACAGCAGAGTGGGAGTCAAGACCTAATAATGATGGCACTGCATCTTTCCCATGAGGAGGGGTGTGGTACAAGGCTAAGGGGCAGGGCTGCAAGGCACCCCATATACACCCCATATAGCTTTTAGGGTCTGAGCCTGCACCCCCAGCTGGCGTATTAGTGCACTAGGGAGGTTTCCCAGCTCAGGCTCTGCTGTGCAGCACTGACATGAGGCCAATGGGTTCTCCATGTAAAACACCCCAAATGTGCAGTCGTTGATAGCAATTTCAGTCCAAATATATGCGGTAGATACGTAGTTTGAGTTGACGTCTGAGTACATTCTCACTGACACGCCATGCAGCTATGAGCGCTAGCCCACAGAAAGCAATTTCTGCAAGGTCTGACGTGACAACATAAGAGAGCTTTGCAGGATAATGCGAGTTTTGCAGTGAATCAGAGAATCTGAACTTGAAGGGCAAAGAGCAAATTACTGTACTGTCACGAGCGTAGGCAGGGGTGGAGAGGTAGAGTCTAACCCCAAAACACGCTCCCTCCTTGCCTATTCCTATCACCCCCCCACACGTAGGGTGGGTGGGTGCCCTCACCTCGTCATGCCAGCAGCTGTGTGACCTTCACGCACATCCAGCCACGTTCACAAACTGCGGGGAAGAGAGGAAAAGGGAAGTGAACGTCCCTGGCATGTGTTTCACAACACAGCAGCAAGGTCCAAGTCCACCTCTGTGTACGCTGCCTCTCCATGCAACCACTGCAGAAGCTCATCCTTTGTGGGCTGTTTACAGTGCGAGCTGGAATGTGACTATCACTTCTGGTTTTCTGTAAAATGTATTTTACTCTCCCTTTTTGTAATGGATTTGCTGGCCTGGCACACGTGCATGTGAACTAGAACCACTTCACAGATAGATCATATAACACTTTTTTTTTCCAGCCCAGAAGCTGATTCTCCTTTGTTAAATGAACTTCTGTAACCTCAGAACTACTTGCAAATACTTTAGATAAGTTGACACAAAATTCTGCTCTGCAAGGACAGTATATAGCATTTGACACAGTATGTGGCTCCTTGCAAATCACTATTGCATGTACATGCCTGGGATCAATTTTCATTGAAACAAGAGAAGCCACATGATGAGTAAACCATTAACTACAACATTTTATTCCCACACTTGGTGAATATATGCAACAAAATATACTGCAAAAGAACACTTTAAAAACATATTTTAATGCCAAGCATATTGAAGGCATATTTTGCCTGAGGAAAAGGAAGTGTGGTAGATAGTAATTCATTTTCCTGAACTCTTAACACTCAAACTTTAGAGCCAAAAGTGGTCCCTGCAGAACAAACCCCTTTCCCAAAAAGTGATTTTGTTGCTGATCCTTTTTTTTTCTTCATGTTCCAGTTGAAGCTACAGGCTCCAGGTGCAGCTGAGTCTCTTTTACAGCAAGCACTATAAACATGCAGACTAGAAAATAATCCCTACCCCTGAAATTTCTACCCTGAATTGTAAATAGCAAGAGTATCTGACACTGTTTTTGTGCCAAGAGAAAGGGTGCCCGCACTAGGGGGAATTCACCCTAGTCAAACAGTCCACTTCTGAATAGAGGCTCTTATTTATGGTATCATAAACTCATCTCCCTTCCTTCTCTTTCAAAAAGGGACCTGCTCATGCCCGAGAGCTGGCCGCTGTAGCAGACAGCCAGGACCGGGTCCCTGCTCAGCAGTGACCTCCCACCCCTTGGGCTAGAAGGGTCCCTGCCTCTCCACAAGCAGCGGCTTCCCGAGGACCGGGCTCCCCTTGGCCGGGTGGCTGCTTGGCTCTGATGGTCTCAGTAGGCCGCAAACCTACAGAGCCTTGAAAAGTTGCAGCCGTTTTTTGTTCCATTTTGTGAGGCTGATTGGCCCAAGGTGTATTTTTAAAGCATTAAAGCCATAAGAGGCTTAAAGGGATAAAGCATTAGGATAGGGTTTAAGTACATCTAAGTCTCTGAATAGGATCCAGCTGTATGCTAGGTTCCAGCAGTCTGCGCGGGCTCATGATCTTACCTTGGCTACCCCCATTATTCCACCCTGTTTGTGTTGATCCTGTTGTAATAAATGTGATATGAATAAACAGAAGAAAAAAAAATCATTGTATTAAGGAATAAGTCTTCTACTTTATTGTCTCCATAGCATTTATTAACATCCATATCATAGACATTCACTGACACACATCATGCACACGAATGCACACCTCGTACTGCTGACTCTGAGCACCTCACAGTCCAGATAGTCCCAAAAGCTGGGAACTATCTTCATTTCACGGATGGGAAACAGTGAGACTGGGGACTAGAGCTTCAAAAGGATACGACCAGCTAATCTGCTCCTATGGACAGCTGTGATCCAAGTTGGGATGCTCAGAAATCTGCTCAGTACCCGGCTCTCTAGCTCTGCATAGCTCTGAACTGGCCACATTTTGACAATGTTAAGCAATGAGTTAAAGAAACCAAGCAGGGATCTGCAAACTCCTCTCCTCCACCATCTTCATGTGGAGGAGCTCACAGGTGGCCTTGGAGCAAAATACCAGACTAATTGTAGCGCAGACTAAGGAATGAATGGGCTTTCTCTTCTGTGCCTGAGGCCATCTGAAAGCATATCTCCTACTGCGATACTTTAATCACCTTTTGGTAGTGGATGTCTGTGTTGGGCTCTTCTCATTTGAAGCTGTCCCACTTTACAGATGCTTAGTGGGTTGGAGAACAGGTGAGCATGGCTCCAAGCGCATGGCTATGGATCATTTGTATCATGCAAAATGTCTCTAAGGGCAGGTTCAAGCTACACCTCTTTCACAGTGCGTCCCTCTTAGAGGTTTAAAAGCGGCCCTATTCTGCATGCCCAAACCAGTTCTTTCAAGGTCAGGCCTCTCTAAGGTCTGAACAGAGGTCCTAAGCACTGAAGAGTAGGTGGGACCCCACTATGTGGAAAGGAGCCTAAGTCCTTTGATGGGCATGGATACAGCTGGCCTGATGTAAGCACGTGCAAGAAATATGTGGTAAATCAGGAACACTGAACTGCAATCTTCTGAATGCCATTGTCCTTCTGCTTAAAGCACTCAAGTGGCTGCTAGATCAATGTACAGTGTCCTGTCCCACTGCTGGGGTCGTGAATGACTGCTATCCTTCTCATAGAGCCATCACTGCAATTCCTGAGACAATCTGGGGAAATTTGGTGACAGTGTAAGGAAGATGGATAAATAATTTGTTCTGGGAAGCAGCACCTACATGAGTGCACCCATGGTTACCTGAGACCAGGATGAGTGGGTGAAGTTGTTAAAGCTTTCCAAAAGTTGCCCTATGAACTAGCACAAGCTGTCCATTGTAACCCTAAATTCCAGCTGTCTGCAACACTGCATGGAGGGTGTTCTGAGCCTTGTTCACATTGATCCAACCTTGGGAAAATCACCCTCCTCCAAATCCCCACTTCAGCTGTGAAAAATGAATGATGACTATAGTGCAGTTTTAGTATTCCTGACCAGCTCTCCTCATAAGCCTTTTCGTTTTTCTCCCCTATTTGATCTGCTAGCCCATATATGACAGGCATAGTTCTTTCCTTTTTTGCCTCTCTTATACAGTGCCATGAAATACTCACTTGGCTCCAGAGTTGTGATTCTATGCGTCTTTCAGCACTTTTAAAAATAAAGATATAGTAAGATACCTCTTTGGCTAAGTCTGGAGCACTGTGTCATGAATGAGAGACCTCACTAAACACAAATGCTAGCGTGGTGGAGAAGCTAATACTTGCAGTGGAAAGTAGAGACTGAGAATGCTCCAAAGTCAGCTGGAAGAAAGAGGAAAAGGAGTTCCTCTTAATTTTATACCTAGGAAGACTAAAAAAAATTGGCCAGGGTTGTCAGAAAACATCTCTCTGTGTAAAAGTACTGAGGTCAAGTGCATTGATTCTGCGCTTATTTCAGCATCCTTTACAAATAAGAGTTCAATTTGATGTTTTCAAAGGATACAGAGGAAGCTTGGCACCCAGCTTCCATCAGGTTTTGACACTTTACTCAAAAAATCCAGGCTAAGCTACTACAAGTGACGTTCAGAAGGAGGGCACACGCATGCTTTAAAATGGCTTAAATAAGGCAAAGGAGATAGTCGTATCCACAACATTCCTGCCACATGAGCTCAGAGCTGACCCAGTGGGTCCAGCTGCCCATGTTTACTCTGCGATAAGGATCACACAGGAATTTGGAGGCGCAGGTTGTAACACGGCTCGTTGCATCATGCTGTCTCACAGTGTGTCCCTGCTTGTTGGGCAATCTTGGTAAGCAAAAGCACTGCTGCAGGCATGCTCGTGCTGGACGAGTATGCCTGGGAACACACCGTAAGGCCACTGTCCTAAATGGACAGTTATACGGCAACAAATGCTCGGTGACCACTGAGGTATGAATACTGTCTTCTGTGCCATTTCAAAGAGTGCGCATGTATCCCCAGGAAAAAAGGGTTGTCATTAAAGTGAGTGTGAGCGCACAGGAACGGTGATTCTTGTTTATAGTTTTAGAATGCAGACAGGTTAGAGAGACTTGGGACCTGTTGCAGTAGAAGCTAGAGAGCAAATGAATGCTGAATTTTCCAAGCGCTGAAAGACAAATAACAGATCTATTCAGTTCACTGCCTGAAACAAAACTTGGGTGGGAGAAATAGCTTGGACTGGGCTGAAGAAAATCTTGTCAAGACAAAACTGGTGCTTTTATTTTTTAATTTTTAATGGCCGACCTGAGAGAAATTGCTTCAGTTTCAGGTACTTGCAAATTTCTTTCTTTCACGAGTGGCTTTCCAAAATTAGGGACAGTTTTTTGTTTCCCATGGTGAATTTTGAGCCATTCCATAGCATCCATGCACTCTGCCATGGCGGAGATGGTGGAGGATATTTGATATCCATGGCAGCCAGTCTTAGGCACAATGTTGTGCTGTCACTTACAGTGCACTGCTAAGTGCTGAGATTAGTCCAGGGCCACCAAGATAAGGTGAGTCCTGAAACTGCCTTTATGGGATCCCAGAGATGTAGCTTAAGAAATGAATAAATAAGTACCTTGCAAGGGCTTCGCTGCCTGTAATAAGGTATACTGATGCTGTTCTTTAATTCTGTAGTGCTGTGGTCAGGCTGTTCATTCACGGGATGAGAGGTGCAGGTCAAATCCTCACTCTCATTTACATTTGGCTTTGCAACAAAATCCCCCTTTCTTTTATATTCACCTTACCCATCTCTTTCAAGTGCCCTCAGAAATGCACCTCTTCCATTTAGATTTTTTTAAATAAATTTTAATTATTAATCATTTAAATGCTAACTGAGAGATGAGGATAGAAATGCTGTAGGAATGGTAAATTGACAGCTGAGGACCAGGCTCTGCTCCAGTGAATACTGAAATTTATATCCCAGCAAGAGATGCTGGGATCAGCCATGTAAAATACTCCCCAGCTGGTGGCTGACACATTATTCAAGGGATGAGCTAATGTAGTTTGAAGTTTTGCCAGGCAGATAGAGGAGTTAAACCCAGAAAATCCAAGATACTCTGGAGTATGAGTAGAAACGGAATCTCCAGCTTCTTTTAACTTCCAGAAGTCTGCTAATCACTTCATTTCACTACCTTCTGTTATAGCTATCGCAAACCCAGCATTTCTGGAAAGCTAATATGAACTATTTGAGTTGAATGATTTGACCCTTACCTTTGTTTGCTTTATTGGGTCAGAACTCTGTGTCGTACATTCGTGAAAAGCATCAGCTGATTTTTCAGTGAACATCAATTCGCAAAAATCTGATGTCCTGCTCTAATTACATCACGCGTATATTTAAAAGGAGCTAATAAGTGCATTTCTGGCCCTAGGTGTATGAACTGTGGATATAGCTCTGTGAATGAGAGCTTCAGAACAGGTTACAGGCAGTATAACCACACTGCATTTTTAATTTCCACATGTGCATGGTTTGCTCCAAAGCCTCTCAAAATTAATGGAAAAGATTGGACCCTTATTCACTAGGCACAGAAGGGAAGTGATCTGATTGTATACCAAGGTGAGGTGAGGTGAAGATCACAGGAAAGCAGCCAATTACTTGCTATCCTGTCGATATGAGGGATGATTATACCTTGCATTTAGTTCACTAGGTACACTGAGACTTCATTTAAGGTAATTAGTTTCTTGTTATAAAGTGGAATTCAGATATCGCAGGTAAAATCCTCTGTACCAAGTCTGCAGCAAGGGAATGAAGTCCTGAGTCTTCCGGTGTATCTCATACCTAAATTAGGCTTCACCATGCACATGCAGAAAAGAGAGCTGCAGACTACCAGGATCTCAGTTTTAGCAACAACAATAGGTCATAACACACTTTTCTGTCAGGACACTAAACTTTTGCAGATCCAGGTCTGCTGAATCAATGGTGTCCAATTGGTGGTGCATGGGCAGGAGGAGCAGCCCTTTGGGTCCAGGCCTGGGAGGTGAGAGGTCTTTTCGGTTGACCCTCATCTCTGTGGCTTCATGGTATGGTGCAACCTTCCCCTGGGGATGGAGAAGTTCAATAGCCCTGTGCAAAATCGTGGCTGAGGCTGCTGAGCATTGATGACAAAAGCAGCTTTCACAGACTATAGGCATCTTATGGCATAATAGACTTCTTACCTCTTGTGCAGATTGATGGGGAAAGGCCCCTGGCTTTCACCAAGGTAACATTTTGTTGGGTTAATTGCACAAAAATAGATTTCTGGTTGAAAGACTGGAGTCTGAAGTATGATGCTGAGTCACTAGCTTGCCTAGTGTGGTGCAAGCATGATGTGACAATTTGGCACCTTTCACTGACTATGACTGGGCCGTGCACAAATATATGATGATTCTCTGGGAGGCAGAGATCTGCACAGAGCCTACATTGAAGTTTGGGCAGCGGTAATGGAGTTCGGGTGAGGACAGCATGTGTGGATTTTTTCTTCATTCCTACACTACGCCGATGACTATGTTCTTACATTGTATGACTGGACTGGAGCTCTACACACATCCTTCACTTGACTGCTGCACTGAAGTTCATGGACACATTGTCTTTGATTTCAGTGACCTCACTAAATGGGTATCTGCACTACACGCCTATCCTCCTCAGAGAGATGAGCAGGCTAATTCTTTGTCTTTCATATGGTTGAAGATATGCAGCAGGGATTCCTATTAGCTGCCAACATAAAAGCTGCAAGGTTTTTCAGTAATCATTTCTGATTTTACACATTTGCAGAGATAGAACTAGGTGCCATATTATCTCCTGCTCTAACAGATTAGCCTCGTTTTCTGAGGTTATGCCCTTAGTTTGCAGGCACTTATTTGTCTATCTTTTCTTGGCAATTTGTGAACCCAAGGTTAAATTCTTCCATGTCTGAGGGGTGTAAGTGCCTAGAACTATCATGAAGTGAGATCCTACTCATGCACTAGGCAAGGGAATGGCTAACAAACTCATTATTGTCCAGACATCCAGAATCCACACAGGCAAGCAACTCTGGAAAATAGATTTCATGCATTTCACTGCTCAGGGAACTCTTTGGTTTAACTTCTACTATCCCTTGTTGGTGCTTTTGTTGCGTGAGTTGGTATGGGTGATTTTTTTCCCTCTCTTTGGGCAATCCTTCTACATTTGAGAAGATGGTTTAAAAGGTCATAGAGCTCTAAGTGATCCTAAGCCCTATCTGTTTTCTTATCTTCTGCTCCATTTCTGTGTGACCCTATACCATGAATGGAAATAGATTCCTGCAAACTTGGCAATTTAGGCTTCGCATACAGCAGTACATGTATTCAGCTCTGGGATGGCTTCATTTCACCCTTTTAGTTGTGAAACAAGAGCCTAGATCGCTTCCAAAGGTTGGCAAACAGCACCTGTCCAAAGAGCACAGCGTCATATATTTACCTACATCCTCCAGCACATGCAAGAGCAAGCAGAGCCAAAGGGGCAGCTCACTGAGCAACTCCATGGCACCTCGATGCCCACGAGGGAGTGACTGGGCTATTTGTTTTCCTTGTCTTCTTTATAAAAGGAAAAGCTCTTGCTGAACCATGACTTTGAAGGCTCTCACTTTATGGCAATCCAGTTCTGCATTCTCTTAGCTCTGTAAGAGAAAGAAAGACTGCCTTTCAAGGACCGTGTGTCTGGGAGGTGGTAGAACAAGCCTATTCCAGAGGTTCTGTAGGATAAGTTATGTGCATTAGACTCTGGTATGGGTTTGGAAATAAGTGCAAGGTGCAGCTCTGGACCAGACTCATCAGTGGTGTGCAAGCTGCTTCCACCATTGCTTAACTTCTGCTGCTTTGTTAAAAAGGCTATTTTTTAAATGCAGCCCTAAATAGGGAGTGCCACCCTATGGTCTGAGGTAAATTGGCCTGGCTTCAGTGACTTCAGGCTATTGTCTGTTTACATCAGCTGAGGGGGGATAGGCCATGAAAATTTTGCTAATACTAGAAATCCAGAAAATACAGACTCTACACATCTGTCTTCTCTGGTATGAAGGCCAAAAAGGAACGTGGTTGTTTCCTTTGCTCTCTGAATCAGTGCATTTGCTCCATTTTCCTTTTGTGTTCTCTTAAATGATCAGAATAGGCATTCTTAAAACCATAAAAAGAAAGTAACCATTTTACCATGCTGTTGTCATCTCTAGCGTTTGTTGCTATCTATTTATTAAGGTACATCCTCTTAATAAAAACATCCAAGAAATCAGTCTTTGTTTGCTGATTATACATTCAGGTATTCCAGATCTATGGCGCTTATTTAGCGTAATTGAAGCTTATGATGAGTACAAATTTTCTACTAAAAGAAAAAGAGAAAATAGCAAAATGGTACGGGGCAGCGTTCATGTAGAGATAAAGCAATGATTGTGTCATTTGTTTTGGAGGGTAGATTTGCTATTAAGCTGAAGTCTAAAGTAAGGTACATTGATTTACAGGAAATTGCTCACTTACACACATATTAGACGTTTACAAACCCTACTCCAGAAGCCCCTGAATACTGATAAGCCTTTTGTTATTTCAGCCAAATATGTCATCAATAACATCAGTGTCTGTTTATAAACATTTTTTTTTTCCTGATTCAGGTATTCAAAGTCCAGGAAAATATTTGTCTTAGGTCTCTGCAAACGAGTGGCTTGAAATTCAGTGACATTGCCCTCTTCAAAGGGAACCAAAGGAACCCGTTCCTATTTCCTAGAAAAGCCTTAGAGAAGCAAGACAGCCAATGTCACTTTCCTGAGAAGTAGCACCCTTCTTTTTGTTGTCTCCATTTAATGGGAAAAAAAAATGTTTCCTCTTATTATCCTGTGCATCTTGGGGATCTCCTGGATTACTTATGAAACAGTTATATACATGACTTGAAAGACTATATTAATAAGTAAAATATCATCCTATAATTAAGATAGAAAATTTGGACTTGGCCAGCCTCCACCTAATAGTTGGCACTGGAACCTTCTCCTGAAGGGCTTTGGCCCCTTCTGAAGGTCCTGATTTAGCAAATCGCTTAAGCACATGCTGCCTTTAAGCTGATGCTCTTAAGATTTGCTAAAGTGCACCCTACATGTCTCTCATTCTCCCCAGTGTAAAACTGCTGATAACAATCTGTCTTTTGTCTGTCTTGTATGCTTAAAGTAAAAGATCTGTCAAGCAGGTATTATCTCCAAATACATTTCAATACAGAGTGTACACAATAATCGCATTCTGCACCTAGGCACAAGGCAGTCGACTCTCATGCGGTGCATCTATCTAAGGCAAACATGAGGAAAAGAATAATCGAAATAATTGCGTACAAAGGGCTGAGCACTGCCTCCTGTGACGTGGGGTTCCTCTGCTCAGCTGCTGCCCCCTGTGGTATGGTGCTTCCTGCAGAGCTCCTTGCCCTCCCTCACTCCAATGGGCTGTGGACAGCAAAGACCCATTTTCTCCATAGGCTATAGGGCAGCGTGGGGAGACTTGATCACATGGTAGATATCTGCAGTAGGGTGAGGTGACACTGCCTGTTCGGCCAAATTTCCCAGTGCTCTCTGTAACTGTGACTGCACGGTGCACGCACAAATCAGCTATGCTGATGCACCCAGCCATAGTGACACTTTTCCTATGGGGAGGGGGGGGCAGGATGTTAATTTATTTTCCCTATTGGGTTTCCACACCCAGTTCCAACCCTATTACGTTATGCTCTCCAACTGCCCTCCAGCAGTGCAAAGCTATTCCCCACCTCCCTCCTTCTGGGCCCCTCTTGTGCCATCCTTAACAGATTTGGCAGGCACCAGTATGAAAACCAGTAGAAACACCAGTAACGCTTCTGTTTTGCCTGAGGCTGGTTTTAACGCTCCAGTGAAGTAACTGCTCCCTGCAGCTGCGTGCGCGCTGGATCGTGGTGCGGTGATTTCACCTTATTGAGGAGAGCAACATCAGCCTGGGCTCAGCGCGCTTGTCTACATGAACACCTGAATTAAGAGCTGAAGCAACGCTGAAGCTGCTGCATTTGCCTGTCAGTGCTGACACTGTAATGTGGCATTATTCCGGAGAAGTTACTCTTCTGTTCTCTTTTTTTTTTTTTCCTGCTGGACAGCCTGAGATTAATGCGGGCATTAAGCAGAAATGCTTTTGTCAAATCTAAGATGATGCAAGATCCTTTCTCAAGCCTGTCCACCTCAGACATGCCTGCCAGCCCCCACCAGCACCGTTTGCTGTCTGTGGGAAGGGTACAAAGGGCTGTCTCCAGCAGTAAAGCACCAGGGTGGGACCCGAAGCCCTTGGACAGACAGGCCAAACAGCGGCTCTCTGCGGCATCCCTGTCCCAGCTGCGGGTGCAGCCCTCTGCTGGGGTTGCCTCCTCACGGACCCATAGCAAGGGCTCCGGAACAGCAGAAGTGTCCCTATCTGCAGCGATGCAGCATCCACTGCTTTAGCAGAAAGCCCCCAAAAAAGCAGTTAATGAACCACTCTACAACCCACAGAAGACATTTCTTCTGAGCTCTCATTAGCTAGGAGTTGGTTTTCCCCCTAAAGCCTGAGTGCCGATAGCTCTAAGCTTCTTATCTTATCTAGTATAATTGTGAATATTCTCATTATCCATATTGGTGCCTGGTCTTCACTGAGTGACAAAAGTTATTTCCTCCTTCTTGTGCACAGGAGTTGGGGGAAAAATAGACGGTAGGGCAGAATTCACTGGTTCTTAGTTTATCCTCCTGTCAATCAAGCAATAACAATCCCTTTCGGATAGTAAGAGAAAAATATATTTGTGGAGATCAGCAACTGTTCATCAGCCTCTGTGAGAACCTGCTGGGACTGAGTTTGAAATCAGTGTATTCAAATACAGCATGCTGATTGAGCTAATGAGCTGTAAGAGGAAATGGGAAGGGAAAAAAGAGGAGGCAGAATCCAAAAGGGGAAAAAAGAGAGAAAGAGAGAGAGGGAGAGAGAGAGAGAGAGAGAGACAGACAGACAGACAGACAGGCAGGCAGAAGAGCCAGTTCCTGCTCAAGCTCAACTGAGACGTGCGTGGTGACCTAAACAGCACCGAGGACATCATAGCTCCATGTCTGCATAGAGGGAAGTAACGGTAGCAGCAGAACAGCTTTTCAAGAACAAGCAGTGCTGAGGAAGGACGGAAGACGTCTCTACTGTTTGAATGTTGAAAGCCCTCTGAAGGAGCCCTACCTTTCTCCACTACCAATGTACAGCTCTTCAGAGCGTCACTTCAGTTCTTGGGAGTCTCACCATGCCTGAAGCAGATGTAACGGTGCATATATATTTGTACGTATATACATAAGGACATAATTATGATGCAGCTTTTGAAACGCTGTTTTTCGCCCTATTGTACCTCTGCCATCAGCCAATAATTTTTGTGCTATTAGATGTTAGCAAAATGTGCACATGGGCTCGGAGCACTGATTGCCCCCTTGGGGCCCCAGCTCCCCAGGAGACATGGAGTCATCACCTGGGTGTCAGTACTGCTGTCCATGACTGTCAGTTTTATATAAGGAGAACCCTTTTCTGGAGATCATCTCCCCCATTTTGCAGGGAACGTAGAATGAATATTGAGTTTGTTGCTTTCTCAGCTTCACAACAAAGCTATCCGGATCTAAAATTATCAAAGTGAAATGGAGGCTTATGAAACGTGCGTGTGGGTGTTAATGGAGACAGAACCATTCTTATAACTGCCTTAAAAGCTATTTCATAAAATAGTTTCATTGTCAGAGACTTTAAACATACACGATTAATATCTTAACTGACTGTGCCTCATTTTGCATTATCTCAAAGGACAAATTTATAAGATGATACACACTATTTAGACTTTATAATGCTTGCACCTGAAACCGGCATGCTCTGCAAGATCTTTACCATCATTCCTAGTTATAGGAATATATTAACTTGCTATAAATGACCAGAAATAAATTAATCAGATTCACAGACGTGTTAAGAAGTGTGCTAATTTATACAAACTGCCAAAAGCAATTTTAAATTTTTATGAAGTGAGATGAATATTCGTTGGAAATATTAAACAATGCATGTATGAATCAACTTAGCTTAAAGCATCTCTGAAACTACCCGTGCTGTTTTGACTTGTAACATAAGGTTATGTATTTTACCGACATATTTTTATCGAAAAATTTTCAAATTTAAAAAATATGTTAGACATATTTGTTAGGTTTCACACTTCATGAAATTTCATTTAAAATTTGTAATACTATTATTAGGGCACCTATTCGTTTTATTAGATAGCTTCAGTGTATTAGAAAGGAAAACCAAAAAATGTTAATTAAAGGAAGTATCAACATGCACAACTTTTCACGGAATGTTTCGTGCATGGATATAGTCTATGCACATCAGAGTACTCGTAGGAATCCCTCTACTTCTCCAAGTAGAAGGTTCTTACAGAGTAGGATGGTCAGGGAATTGACACTTTTGCTGAGAGAACAGCGAAAGCTGTGGGTTTCCTTTGTCTCGCAAAACAAAGACAGAAAGAGGACATGTTTGTTTTCTGTAAATATGTTGGGGTAAAACAACAAAAGAGCTCTTTCAACTAATGGTAAATATTGGCATAGAAATAAATATGGGTATGTTAGGAACATAGGAATTGTACCGTGGGTCAAGGCAACCCAGAGATCTTGATTCTGACATACTGATGCCAAGGGAAGTATACAGAAATTTTTCCATTTTGAGCTATCCCCAACACCTATCCCCAATTCCTGACATCATACAGAGAATAAAAAGGAAGGAACCTGTGGTCCAGAGCAGGACTGGAGTGCACCTCATGTTTCCGTTAGCTAGATATCACCAGCACCCTGTGCAACATGGGAGGGCAATGGATTACCCTTTGAAGGCTCTCTCTGGACAGCTCTCAACCTTTTGAAGACAGTGACAGACTTAATTACACAAAGCACTATTTTTAGAATAGCTAAAACATATCCTTGTGAAAGTCCACACTGTCTATTCGAGTGATACCAAGAGAGCAGAGAGGAGGAAGGGAATTGTTCACCTTTCATAGTTTTACCTTCTAAATGGTTTTCAAATTTTACATCTTTCATCTCCTGTTTTGCATGTATTTGTGTTGCTCAAACCTTACCTTGAACTCACAGGCTCTCTTTTCTTCCGCATATTGTGCTATTGCTCCACTCCTCTCTCTTTTTGTCAGGGAAGGTTTCCTGCTCGTACACATAAGCTCAGAAATCCTAGCTACTATTCAAGGCCGGGGCAGGAGACTTAACAAGTAAGCAAGCAATTGGCTCAGTAATGGATATTTGAGGTTAGACACTGTGATAGTAGCAATAGCCACCCTGGTCTAAAAATATCTCATGAGATTACATGAAGCGCCTAAGGAGCCTGTGTGAGAGCTATTTTCATGTGAAAACAATGTCTGTGGCTTTCAAGGCAAGTGTATTTGTTGTCTTGCAAAAGCCTTCATCTGGAGAACTTTTCTATCTTCTCATGTTGCCTCCTGCTCACAACCCCCATCGTTTTTTTGTTCTTTCCACTGTTTAATGTTTATCTTCCTTCACAAAAATAAAAGTCAGATGGGAAACTGTCTTTTCTGGGCATTCCCACAGCAGATATTTCCATATTTGAACAGTATCTCAATAGCACAGTGTTCTTCAGATAATCTGAAATCACAGAGACTATGCAGGTAGTAATCACAGTACTATGCACAACTATAAATGATTATGCCAGGCAAGAATCAACAGCTCAGAAACAAAATAAACCGGTTAAAAGTGCAAAGGTTAGCTGGTGAATTTACCCCAACAAATATATTTAGTCCTGGTGCCTATAAACTTCAGGTTAAAGGAAAATGACACTTCAGGGTGGCAATTTCCTTCTCTATTGCTCAACCACAATTAATATAAGTTTATGTTTTACAATCCTGTATGGACCAGCAGCAAAGAGTGACATTGGTTTACAAGGAAGCCTTTAATCTAAAGGTACTTCAAAAGTTTCAGAAAACCTTGATCTAATCTGACAAATTTGCAGCACCTCCAGAGGGTTCATTCTCCTTGAAACATTTATTTCTCCTTTCTTTTGCTTATCCTCGATTGTGATATGAGGAGGTGATAAAAGTGGCCCCCCACTGCCAAAGTGAGAGGTATCCAATTTCTCCAGTGCTGATATTCTGACAGCTCAGATAGATAGTAAGCAAGCAGGGTTTGATTTAGGTTTTTTTCTTTCTACCTGCGTGATGACTAGAACTAGATTTAAAAAGAAACCACCCGCTTTAGGCCACAGAAGAGCTACAGAGGGAAATGCAGTCAGTGGTGAAATACGATTACTGGGGGACTAGTCTGGCTCTCACCTGGCCTTAAGTAACACACATGAACGAAAGGGTTTTGTAGGAGAGAAAGATGTTAAGACAAGCTTCTGAGCTGAAGTAGGAGTCAAGTGGGATATTTTTACAGGCTTTAGATTGCGTCCAGATTTTAAATGCTTGGTTCTCACTGAGCCGCGGCTAGCTTTTTGGACAACTTACCATTCATGTCAAGAGAGATCCCTGCCTCAAAGTTTTCAGCCGGATGTACTCTTTCCTGCTGTCTCTTTCTTTATAAACTAGAGCTAAACAAATAGCCACCAAAACAGGTTTAAAGAAGCATCGATATAAACAGGAATATTTCATTGCTGTTCTCATTTGGCAGAGAACAGGGCAGTGTTACACTTCACCATCACTCAAAGCAGACCTTTCCCTCCTTTTATGCTATTTTGTGCATATTTTGGAGTTGTTTTTGGAAGTTAATTTTTTAAGTTTTGGTCTAGGTTTCTGGAAAAGGAACAAGCTGAAGCTGATTGTGAAATTATTCGCGGGCAAAAAGTATACAGGAATCATGTAGAAATGCTGACAACAGGAAAAGGTTTTCACAAAAAATTCTTCCATTTTCGAAAAGACCATTCTTTCACAAACAATTTTATGTTTGTGTTTTTTTAACCTTCTCTGTGTTCCTAACAAGCAGAACTTGTGAAACTGTCATACTGGATCAGACCTAAAGCTCAGCTAATTTCATTTATTCTTACGGTGGTCTGGGGATAGCAGTGCTCTGGACCCAGTAGAAGGTATAAGAATTTCACAAAGGGGAGATGTAGGAAATCTTCCTTCATACAAGGTTCCCAGTCTCATTACAGAATGGAGATTGTCTAAATGGTTTAATAGCTCTTAAAGTTCAGTGACTCTTCCACAATTTTTATTCACAAGGACAAATTATGGTATTCTTGTTCACCTTATACATGCCCAATGCTGCTCAAAAACTTGCCAAGATTTTGGCCAAGGCTGCCTCTCTTTGTGATTTTCGTAGCATAATTGTACACAACATGAATGAAACTTCTTTTCCTCACTTATTATCTTCCTATCTTTCAATATCAATGGATATACCTAATGGATTTCCATTCTCTTTCAGTACAGCAAATCAGAACAATAAGTGCTGTTGTAACAGCATTGCATGACCAATTAAGTCCAGGTTTCTCAAATGCTAGGTACTACACAAATGCAAAGAGATGGTCCCTGGCTGCAACTGTTTACATGGGAAACAAAGATATGATTTAACAGAATCACAGAATGGCTGAGGCTGAAAGGGACCTCTGGAGATCATCTGGTCCAATTCCCTTGCTCAAGCAGAGCCAGCTAGAACAGGTTGCCCAGGACCATGTGTAGTCACATTTTGAATATCTCCAAGGATGGATTCTCCACAACCTCTCTGAGCAACCTGTTCCTGTGTTCAATCACTCTTATAGGGAAAAAAAAGTATTTTCTTAGGTTTAAATAGAATTTCCTGTGCCTGTTGCTTGTCATCCTGTCATTGAGTACCACTGGGAAGAGTCTGGCACCATTTTGACATCCTCCCTTTCAAATATTTATGCACATTGATCACATTCTCCCGGAGCCTTCTCTTTTCCAGGCTGAACAGTCACAGCTTGCTCAGCCTCTGCTCATATGACAGGTGCTCCAGTTCCTTAACCTTAGCGGCCTTTCACTGCATTCACTCCAGTAAATCTATATGTCTCTTGTACCGGGGAGCCCAGCACTAGTCCCGGCACTCCAGGCGTGACCTCATCAGGGCTAAGCAGAGGGGGAGGATCACCTCCCTCGACCTGGTGGCAATGCTTTTCCTGAAACAGCCCAGGATACCGCTGGCCTTCTTTGCCATGAGTACACACTGCTAGCTCATGGAAAATTGTCGTCCACCAGGACCCCCAGATCCTTCTCTGTAAAGTTGATTCCCAGCCACTCTGCCCCCAGCCTGTACTGGTGCATGGGGTCATTCTCCCCCAGCTGCAGGACTTTACATTTCCCTTTGTTGAACTTCAGGAGATTCCCATCAACCTGTCTCTCCAGCCTGCTGAGGTCCCTCTGAATGGCAGCAAGATCACCTGGATTATTAACCACTCCTCCCACTTTTGTATCATCTGCACCCAGAGGGACAGAGATCTGACATCAAAAGAGGTGAGTAGGCCCCCTAAGATCTTAAAGGAAGGCTGGGCAAAACTGGAAATTGAGTCTTAGGGCGCAGGCTTTAACCACAAGTTATTCTTTTGTGTGCAACAAGTTTTCCCTTGACTTGAAACACACTGACTGTGTTTGTTAACGATTTGGTTAGGAATATCATATCTATTTCGCTTCTGGCTGATTTCTTATCATTGCAACCAAATAGCAAGTTGTAAAGAGGGAAAACTGCAAATCAGTTGTTCCTGGCTTGAAATTTTCTTCTGGCAAAATCTGTTAGTGCAGAAGGAATCACATTTGCTCCCAGCACCTCCTGGAAAGAGGCTCCCAGTTTCTCTGACAAGCTAATCTTTCGTCTGTTTTCTCTCAGTGAAGGTCTGAGTGTCTTAGTATCACCTAAGCCCTAAAGGGTTTCTGTTGCCTTCCATTAGCTCTGCCGATCTGTCCCAAAGGGTCATGCCTAATTTGTCCGCTCTGAACAGCATGAGTCCTCCTGTTTAACGATCACTAGCAGTAAATGGAAAAGACAGAGAAAACAGAAAATGCCTTCCTGGGTCAGATCAGTGGTCCGGTTGTCCTGGCACTCTGGACTAGGAGATAGTGGTTGGGCAGAACACACAAATCTTGCTGCGGTTCAAAGTTATTTCACCTCGTGGTGGCCCACAAGTCAGTTGTACGATTAGGAATGTTAGAGGGTTTATCTCTGCTTCTTTACTTTAGAATCTATTTATGGACCTATTGTTCATGAGTTTACCTCCAGTCCCTTCTGCATGTGATGATACTATCTGTCTCCACAACCTACTGTGAGAACAAATTCCCAAAGTTCTCTATGCACTGTGTAAAAATTTTCTTGCTATTACCTATTTTTAATTCATCCATGTTTTGTTGAGTGCCATCTGCTTCTACTATATGATCTGGTGAACAACTCTTCTACATTCACCTTACCACTGCCTTCATGTTTTGTAAACCTTAGCCACATCCTTCCTCAGCCACCTTCTCTCCAAGCTGAAGCAATCCAGCCTTTTCAGTCTATTGCTGTAAGGCTCCATTCTCCTCATTATTTTAATTGCCATTCTCCACACATTTTTCTAATTCCATTATATCCCTCAGATGCAAAGACCAGTACTGCACACAATACTCAAAATCCATCAGTTTTTATAGTATGGCTACTTCCACCAGTATGACATAGTGACCAGTATAACCAGTATGACAAATCTAACAAAGCAAAATGGAAGATGCTACTAGTACAGACAGGCTATGAAGTATATCAAATATGCAAAAATGTCTTTAGGAAAAAGCATTTGTGATCAAGAAGTGGAAGAAGCACTGAGAGATGGGGAAGTTACAAACCAGTGAGCGTAGGAAGAGTATGATGTTGTGCTTTGAGTAACTAGTGATTTGATGCTGAGGACTTAGAGAAAAGAAAGCTGTGCTAGCTGGTAAGAATATTTAGAGCGCAGCATGATAACAAAGTCATAGAGAATTCCTGTAGGTAAGGATTCAAGAGATGCAAAGCAGGAGAAATGGCTTGAGCAACTGCTGGGTGCAGGACGGTAGGGAAGAAAGAGAGGGAAAATCATATCTCTTCTAGGGTATGGTGAGTTGGAGAACACTGTGGTCTAAGCAAGCAGGCTGAATAAAAAGAACAGTCCATGGTATACAAAATGCAACTTAATGATCCACAGAGTAAAGAACTTGGAGGAAAATCTACCCCAAATCTAATTTTTCACAGTAAAGAGAAACTGATTGAAAGCAGTAACAACAAACAGCAGAGCTTCTTGAATTCAGATTACCACAGGATAAAATTCCAGTGCAAATGTCTGTGATTTTATGAAAGCAATCCAATTAGTCACAAGTGACTAGGAATAAGGATTAAAACCAACCATTATAGGAGAAGGCTAAAAGATACCATCTCTAGTTTGCAATATATGACAGGCCTCCTGGAAAAGAGTACAAAGGCAATGAGGCGTTACAAGGGAAGCGAGGTTTAAAGGGGAAACTACACCAGAGACAAAAAAAAAAAAAGGGACTCAAACTTGCAAGACAAAGAGAGTCAGGTAATTCTGACATAAAGAAGAGAAGGTCAGAAGAAGACAAGGGAAGAGGAAAAGGGTGTTTTAATGTAGAAAAAATGTTATAGTCTTATGGTAAAATATCTTAAGAATTTACATGAGAACAACAAAGTTGAGAGTTCCCTGCTCCCAGTTATTATCTTAACAATGTTCTTTGCAGTCTGGACCCACAGAACGTGGAACTGGAGAGACCCAATTCTTGCTCTGATGTGAAAGGAACAATTCTTTAGACATTAGACAAAGCTCTAAGTGAAAGCTTTCATCTGGCTAGGTGAAAATAAAGACATAATCTCTTTCAATAAACATAAACAATAGCCAAAAGACAAGCAAGGCCTTAGAGCTACAATTGCTTCAGAGGAATGGTTTAGGTAGAACCAAAGCTCAATGTCCCTGTAGGCATTGTTACCGCTGGAGTTACAGTTCTCAAAGGCATGTATTCAGGCAATTGTTTCAGACCTGAGCTGCCTTTTAGGTAAGCTGATGCTGAGCTATTTTTTGTCTGGCTTTAGGAATTGACCTAGCATTCAAGTATACAATTATCCCTCTCAGCTTTAATGGGGTTTCTTAGGTACTGAAGTGTCTTACTGCCTCATACCCTTTGTTAAACAGCATTTTGGATGAGGGCAGTGATCTGACTTCTGTCTCAAACACTGCTGGAGAGGCAGAATACGGGCAGATAACTTGTCTTGCTGCAAGCGGCTGCTATAGGATGCATGATCAGGGCGAAGTAGAGCCTTCTCCGTGCCTTCCTCTGCAGGCCGTGGCCAGATAAGGGCGGAAACAGAGCGGAAAGATTCAGATTAGACTGACAACATCAGGGTAGTAAAATATCTGCTTATTCAGTGCTGTGGTTTTGGATGGGAAAACACAGCAAAGAGGCCCTTTCCTCACACATGCTCGTGTTTAGCCTTCTCTCATCCCGACAGGGCAGGCAGCTATTCTTAACTCGGGTCTAGCTATTATAACATCCAGAGCTGGGGAACTGAAGCACAGAGATTAAGTGACTTCCCCACCAGTTGTGACAACCTGGAAAGTAACCCAGATTTCCTGCTTCACAGTTTTGGGCTTCAACCACAAGCCTCTCCCCTACGGGGTCTGCAGAAGAGAACTGCCCCCACTCCAAGAAAACCGCTCCACATTAGCTAGCAGCAGTTGTGCAGACGTTGCATCTCAGGAAGGTCTTGTTCCCAGCATTGCATTTAGTCCCCTCGCCCCTCTTACTACCTTTTATTTTCTTGCAGACCCCGGCCTAGCTCCCAGCTTGCAGCGCTGGTGCCCAAGACAGGAAGGGTGCCCCGCAGCTACACGTCTGCAGTCCTGCTCCCGAGCTAGTCCCCACTGCAGGGCAGGGAGGCAAGCACAGACAGTGCGTTCCCGTTGTAGAAAGCCTGGGTCATACAGCCCATTGCACTGCGCAGGGCAGAGGACCATGAAAGCTGCACGGGTATGAGGTAGATGCTAAGGTGACTGTATCTCTCTCTGATGTTTTCTTTTTCTATTTTTTTTTTTGGCATGCAAACACCTGTAAAACAGAGTATTAACATTTCTGGCTTCAGATTCAGGTGGGTCTGTCTGAAATGTCATTAATGGAAACCTGAAAAGCCTTTATTCTTGCATGCCAGGGTCTATTTTTAAAGCATGGTATGATCCTTTGCTCAGAAAAGATCACTGACTTCCTTCTTATTTCTCCTCTGCTTAATTTCTTAGAATTACCTTCTGAACAGCCTCTGATCTTGTCACTGCCCCCCACAAACTGTAGAAGAAACAGCCTTGTGCTATCTCCAGCAACACATCCTGCCCTGCTCGCCCCGCGCTGCGATTCCCTGGTGGTGGCAGCGTAATTGGGGGTCCCCCTTGCCTGGGCTGTAACTGCCTCCTTTATCTGCTTTTAACATTCCTTCCTCTGTCTTTTTGCTCTGCCATCAACGTCTAGAGCAGTTTCCTGTAATATTTTCTGTGCCACTGGTATCTTAACTTCTGTCTCAAGTAATCTCTGCCTTTGGTGAGCTTTTTCCACATCATTTCTTTCTTCAGGCCATATATCTTTCTTTGCACCTATCCCTCACACTTCCTCCAATCCTCCTGAATCTCGTCTTTACTGACTCGTGATTTTAGTTTCCTGTTCTCAGGAGTCAGGATCTCTAGGCAATATAATATAAACTGCCAAGGGAATTTACTTTTGACTTGCTGATTAAAGTTTTTAACTAATTCTCATTCTGTCACATTCCACTTAAAGTACATACTTTATATGTTTCCTCTCCCTGCTCCAGCAATGCCCTGTACTATATTGCTATATAAATAGCAAAACCTGTTTTTCAATCATTGCTGCACTTAAGACTTTCACAAGGAATCAGTTACATGCAACACGTTTAACCAGCCGATATATCAAATAACAATTTGTATATATAAGTCTGAAGGAAGTTGCAAATATTTTACACACTGTTATTTATTAAAACTAAAAAAAGAATGAGCTTCATATAAAAATAAGGATCTAAAATCATAGCACTCTGCATATTTCCATTTGCTTAGGAAAATAAGGCCATTTAATGATGGTTATGCTTAAACATATGGACCAATAAAAAATGTTTTGGAAAGTAGATATGGAAAAGAAACATAACTGAGGATTTGCGTGTTCTGTGCTCCATTTTTTAACAACAAGCAGCAAAAGGATTCAAGTTAATGTAGCTTATTATGTCATCTAACTCTTTCTCCTTTAGGAGGGGATAAAAAAATTTATGCGATGCTAGATAGATGAGTTTTAACTGAGGTCAATGAGAAATTCTTTATGAGTGGAAATACTGGGAAATACATGTTTAAAATGTTGCTTGTGAAATACGTTTAAGACATGAAGCGCAGGAAGAATTGATTTACATTGATTTGTTAAGAAATGAGTCTGTCAGTGACCTTCTCCATGAAGAGAGCAGGATACAGAGTTTTGTTCTAAGAACATTTATTAGATTCAAATATCTACCAGAAGAACATTATTTCTCCATCTTCAGCTGCAACTAGAAATTACTTGCCATGGGGCAGTTTTAGAGTTTATCCCAGAACTGCACCTTTGCTGAGAAACCAAGCTTCAAACGAGATACAGCATTACCCATCCCTGTGTAGCAGAGTCCCTGAGAACACATGCATTCAGAAGCCCCCTTCCTTCAAAATCATCGGCTTAGTCTGAAACATATACATGAAATAGGATTGGTCATATACTTAAATACGTGCACAAGTTTCTAAAGTATCAGGAATTTCCTGAAGAGAGAAATTATAAAAAAATCAGGCACTCAGCCCCTCACCCTGTACCTTCCCACTCAAGCTACCTGAAACAGAGCTCTGAGTTGACTCTGTTTTTCCAGTCGGGCAGCACTTCAAACAACTTTTCTTAACCAAGAACATTATGAGTGGTGAAGCTACATTCTGGAGTCCCCAATACAAGAAAGACATGGATTTACTGGAGTGAGTCCAGTGAAGGGCCACAAAGATGATTAAGGGATTGGAGCATCTGATATATGAGGAGAGACTGAGATACCTGGGACTGTTCAGCCTAGAGAAAGGAAGACTCCAGAGGAGCTGATCAATGTGTACAAATATCTGAGGGGTGGGTGTCATGGGACCCTAGCCCCCTAGGGATGGGCTAGACCCCTCTCAGTGCTGCCTAGTAACAGAACAGGGAGCAGTAGGCACAAACTGTAACAGGGAACTGCATTTAAACCTGAGAAAGCACTTTACTTTGAGGGTGACTGAGCACTGGAACAGGTTGCCCAAAGAGGTTACGGAGTCTCCATGCGTGGAGATATTCAAAACCTGAGTGGACAGAGCCCTAAGCAACCTGCTGTAGGTGATGCTGCTTTAAGCAGGAGGTTTGGACCAGATGATCTCCAGAGGTCCCTTCCAACCCAGGCTATTCTGTGATTCTATGATAACTATATGCTGTGGAAAATACATCCAGGGTAAGTATGCCTCAGAAGCTAAGAAACTTCTGTTTCCAATCTTAGGGCACAAACAACACGTTTTAAACCCATTGCATTTCTGCATCCAGAAAATGAGGAAAAAGAAATCCAGAAATGCTGGTGCTAGCCCATTCTCATTTCCCAGCAACATGTACTTACCTGATGAGAAAATAGGACATACGGGGATGGGGGAAATGATACGGGTTTCTAGATTAGGGTCTCAAAGCTTTTTAAAATTGGTAGCTCTGTTTGAAATTGCTGAGAGATCACGAATATTTTCAGAGAAGAGAAATTGGTGGTCACACATAGGGTAAACTGCTGACGGCCATGAAGGAAAAATCTCTCCTTGACAAGCCTGTATGCCTTCCGGAGAGCCATAAGGATTTTTTTCTTAGTCCTCCTAATCCTACTGGAGCCTATTAAGTGCGTATTGAGCAACCAATACTCAGTACTTTCAGATTTGCACTGGCTGTCCAGGTCTTGAGATGGAGGTGAAGGTGGTAATTAAAAGGTCTCACTTAGCCTCATTCTTGCTCTACCTACTCATGTTGCTAGAGCTGCAATCAGCATAAGGACTTGAACTTTTCAAGAGGTACCTGTCAAAAAAAAGTGGAGTCAACAGGAAGGCTGCACTCTAAGAGGACTCTGCAGCTGGGACTTATGAAGCTCAGATCTGATAACATCCCAGAGGTACTCAGAAGTATAGTGCTTAAAAGGATCTCGGAGAGGTCACAGTATATACTTTCTGTCCAGGAAAATGCAGAGGAGTGTGTGTACGTATCTAGCTAGTTAAGTACCCACTGAATTATTTTATTTCTATGGTGATTGTGGCATTTAAGGGTATTTTAGGCCAAATTAGTTACTTAAATCTATGTCAATCAAATCAAAACTCAGTTTGCTGGTGGTTCCATGTGGAACTCAAACTCACTCATTTTGCTTTTTTCTGATTCTGCTTTTTTCTTTCTTAACCAGGGGAACAAAGCAGGGCCCAGGGCTCAGGGCTCAGTCTGACCATAGGCAGATGGCTGTCCCTGAACTAGTCCCTGCTGTATTGTCTAAGAGAAGAAATAAGCACTTTTATGATAGAGTTCATCTCTTCTGAAGTAGCTTTCTCTATCTGACCACAAAAGCATCATTCTGAGCACCCACTCCTGTATCACTGATGTCACTAAGAGTTATGCCCTAAATAGAAGCTATCATTGGGTCTCAGGCACCTATCAGACTAAAAGTTAAGTACATATTTAAGTCCCCATAAAGTCACTAGAGCTTAATCATGCCCTTAAGAACTTTGTAGACTTGAGTTCAGCTGTGTAGCACGTGGTTGGAAGCAGAGTGGTAACTGTAAAGATCTGCAATAGAGAGTTAAAAAACTGTTGGAGTTACTCTCCACGTAACCCCCTTGTTCTATTCTTCTTTATCCCACTGTTTACCTTATGAATATGCCTGATGGATGTCATTTTGATTTTCAGCTCTTTCACTTGTGATCTCCCTTGCTGTTTTCTCTCCTAAAGTTAGTTTGAGTAAATATCTGATTTTGTCCCCTAAGCCACTGCATACCGTCGTGTAATCTAATGAACCCTTTCCTTTCATTAGCACCAGTTTATCCAATGTTCCGGAGTAATTGAGAGTGAATTTCCAAGAAGAAAAAGGAAGAACGTGTTCACAGCCACAGACACCTCTTCACCTGTTTACCCAAGACAACTTGGGTTTTGCAGGACAGAAAAAATATTGGCAAAGAATATTGCATCACACCTTTCTGCAATTTTGTCAACCCATACCAATTCTGTGAACTAAAAGTCATATCATTCAGTGTTTAAATAAAAATGAAAGCTAAAAAGGAAGATCACTATTTTCCTCCACGGATCATTAGAGAAAAATGCTGCACTCACATTTTTGTAGAAGGCCCTTCTTTAAATGTTCTGCTTTACTAATTGAGTACGTAGCTGTACACACGTACACGGGAAATGAAGATTGTTGTCTTCTGTTTTTAGCCACAGGCTTTAGCAGTGTGTGATCTTTGTAAGGGAAAGGGGAACCAGAGGGAACAGCAAAGACCATGGCAGGGCTGAGCCCGCATCTCAAATCAGTACCCTGTTGACACCTTCTTGGCCTCCAGCTTGGGACCACTGCTGCGGCACCCAGCAGCAGCCCTGAGGTTGGGGCTGTGGCTGCCCCGTGCCTACCGTAGGGGCTCTCATCACTTCTCTCACCACTCATCCAATGGCCTCTCCTTCAGGAAGCTTAACTTTGCCACTGTTGCACTGTGGTCTCGACCTAGTGCTTATTATTAGGACTTTCAGGGCAATGCAACACCAGAAACCCTTAGAAGTAAGCTGCTTTATAACAATATAGAGAATATACAGCTTCTTTTCCAAGGAGCTTTGAGGCTAGGTGAGGAAATAAGCTCCTCTGCAGAGCTGGAGGGACCAGATGACATGCCTATGTAGCAGTGAGAACAAGAGCTGCAACCCAGGGGAGACCCCTTCTCCTTGACAGGGGCAGATCTGCTGTCCTGGGCTGCGAAGCTCTATCGGGAAAGCAGTGCAGATGCGCTTGAGCATTTCCACCAGGCTCACTCTCAGCGACACTCCTGCAGCAGGCGGGACGGCTCAGTCGTTCTGCAGCTGCCCTGTAAATGCAGCAAGACAGGTCATGCCTAAGCTTCTTAGGCAAGGCTGTGGTTCCCTGTTCATCAGCTCCAGATATGGAAGATCCTAGGTCACTCAGCAGCACAAATTTGATGAAAGTAGATGTGATCACTTCTCTGTTCAATTACCTGGAGCAGACAGTATGAGATTTGTGTCAGTTTTATGCCTTATGCTGGCTATTTGTTAAGTGGAAACAACCCGATCCAGTATAAAATCTGCTATGGCAAAATCATCTCTCCAAACCTCCTCAATTTGTTTTTAAAAAAGTTGAACTGGCAGCAGGAGTTTGTATCTTGTACAGCTTTTCTTACAATGTAACCACAGAAGCTCTGATATGATACTGGCACCCTAAAAGCAGATTCGCTGTATCTTGGACCCACAGCATCACCTTTCAGAGGCCTCCAGGGGCCACTCGAGTCTCTCCGTTGACTAGAAAAGATAATGAGATTCATTCTGTAAGTGCTCTGAATTACCCTATCGAAGCACTGCTTTATGCTTAGGCATTACTATATATGCGTTGCCTACCTAAATCAGGTGGTTTGAAAATAGTCCTCTATCTCTTCTCATTAGAAGAACAAGGGCTAATTGGTAGCACTCCTCAATCTGTAGACTAATTCATTTAGTGTTTGTGAATTTTCAACCCTTTGTCACTTTGGGTAGAAAAAATCAAAATCAAATCAATTAAAATTGATTTGATTTAAGTAGAAAATTGACATATTTAGCATTGCTGTGATATACTTGTGTGCTGGGGAAAGAGGATTTGAAGAAATTGGCGTGAGAATTTTGTAAGAGAACCAAATAGCGTAAGGTGGAGGGCATGCTCAAGTGTAAATGATTATAGAAACTCAATCGTGGACAAAGTTGCTATGATATATCCAAATTCAGAACCTTTTCTGAGTCAAAGTGGACGGATCATCTCAGGAGAACACAGGATTTATCAGTGATCACAGGGAAGGAAATCACTGCTTTCCTACAGGAAGAGGAATCAGAAAATCCCAGTGTGGCTAGTTGCAGAGGTCATTTGCTTTTTCCGACAGAGCCTGACTTGACTCTTCTTGGTAGTACTGGTTAGCTGAAAAAAACCCTTGTGTTAGCTGACAAGGCAGTCTAGCATTTGAGGTATCCTTTCCTGAAATAGGTGATAGTATCACTGAAATTAAAGCCCTTGGGAGCACTCATTCATAGCGCTGAAGCGAGTCCCACCAAACACTGGACAATAGTCATGCTTGGGTGACTGTGCTGGAAATTAATGAGGCACTTCAGTTCCTCCTCAAATCATTAGCAGGGCTGCCATAAAGAAACATGCAGTGTGTTTTAGTGTTGCAGACTGGAGTATCAGACCCGATGCACCAGGTTTCTCTTTGAGCCACAGGCAGGAAGGATCCATATAGGCATAAATGTTTGATGCTCCCATCGTATTTTGTTATGGAGCAGTAGCAGGGTAGCAGTAGGGCTACCTAACCCAAAGGCAGAATAATGAGACACGCCATTCAAATTTTGGACTTAACATTTATCGAAGTGAGTGTGTGTTTTCACATACACACACACACACACACACATATATATACAAACCAAATAGCTTGTCTGGCAATTTGGATATTCTTTCTTTTTGGCTAACAAGGAGACAGACAGTCCTACCACAAGCTGACTTACCTTTGAACATATCGACTTGTGCATTCAGGACAGCAGGTAACAGCAACAGCAGAAGCACTGCCTTTCTTAAGTCAGGGACAAGTCTCTCCTGTTGGAGTATGTAGATGTCCCTAGATCAAGGAGGGGAGGTTTGCAGAAAGCAGAATCCACTCTCTCTCATAGTGGGCCATGGGGCTGAGGCTTCTGCTCATCTCCGTGTCCAGAAGATTCAAGGAGCTGTGAAAGTTTTGTACGCAATAATTCAGCATTAGAAATGTAGCCTTTGGACAGTTTCTTCGGTAGAGGGTATAAAAATAATCAAGCAACTGGGATGATCATCAGAGCTGGTAGAAGCATTAGGAACAAGGCCTTTCTTTAAGGATTTGCTCTGTAACATTGCCTTAACTAAGGCAATGAGGGCACTTACCGAACCATTTCTAAGACAGAAGGACCTTTAAGAGCTTAGCCAGGCTAAAGTGGCGAGTCATCTGCTGAAAATCATTCACGGTCTCCTACTAAAAGTTCACAAGGCTGCTAAGCTACAAACAAAGACACTAAAAACACTAAAAAAGTGTCCTCTTCTGACTTTTATCCATTTCTGACTCTCTTCTTTCAAGGTCAACTTCAGATCCAGCGAATGAGCTCACGTCCTGCCTATCCAGCCTGGCACCATTGCCAGCGCCTTTCGCAGGGCCAGGACTCCACACAGCTTCGGCAGGCGAGCCTAAGTGCTCTGCCCCGGCAAAACCTACTCTCGCTCAACGAACCTGTGGGGACAGCCAGGGACTGATGCAGGAAGCACTGAGGCAGCTCTGTTTTCTTCCCTTTTAGCCTTCCCCATGACTCCTGGAATGTGTTTGCATATGGTGGAAAAAATGCAAAGAGCAGTGAGAAGCGGCCAGGAAAGTCACCCTTCCTGCCTGCGCTTGGCACGGGAGTCAGGCTCCGTCTGGGGAGCGCAGACATGTGAGCCAATGCTACCAGCCCTAGCAAGGAAGTAAGAGAAGGCCCTGATCTGCGCAGTAGCTGCCCTGCCCAGAGATGAGCTGAATCTTGGGGGTAATCCATTTTGGAATTAAATAGGAAAATATATTACGCGTACAAACTCAATTAGGCTTGCAGCTAAAAAAACACAAAACCTGTTTTGATCTGAATTCTGGCTTGCAAGGAATACAAAATATTTGACAAACTCTAGAACTTGTCTTCTGCTCCCCATTTTCATTAATGGGCATTTTTATTCAATCCTAAGCAATAGCAATAAGACTAATTAGTTTAACAAGTACAACAAATGGTTTTATTGACAAAAAAGAAGCCTTTGAAATATACATTACATTCACAAAGGATTAAATTACACTCTATTATCCATTTTCCATAAAATAAAGATTACTTTGATAAATCACGACTAATGTTATCTTTGGCTGATAAGAACTTTGTGCTTATTTATGTGGGTTCTATAAATAGTGTGTTCTGATTTTTTGTTCTCCCTAAATATAGTCAATGATACAGTCTGCCAGGCATTTTCCTGCAATTTGACAATACCACATCTGTGAACTAGGCAGCAAATGAAAGCTTCATTGTCTGAATATGAAACACGCAACAGAATATTTTTTCGTCAGGCACTCTACAGTAATCTGTCAAACATCTTTAAGCCAGATCTTGCTTGATCAAGGTTTTCTTACTGCTAAAGCAAGGTAGTGAAAATAAACTTTTTTTTTTAAGCCTTTGTAGTTCATTTTCCATTGTATGCTAAGTCCGGTGTGACATTTGTAGCAAGGGTAGGGTCATAGCCTGATTTAAAGCTTAATGCATCTATGAGTAAGTGCACATTTTCAGGTGCAAAGGGCTCCTTTGCACTTAGTCTTTCCAAAGCTTTGTGCTAGAGGATTTGGCAGATTACTAAAGTTGAACAACATCATCTGACAGTCAAGGATCAAGGAAGCAAGGAAAGTCTTGATTTTACTTCATTTCTCCCACACAATCTCTGCATAGAGTGGCTCACTACCCAAGACTGTAAATAGCTGGGTAAATCAGGAGACCACCTTTATGTGATGACCACCTGTTCAATATCTGGTAACCACACACACTAGGCTAGTGTGAAAATATTGACTTGAGCACTAGACTGGCAGTCAGGAAGCAGTCTAGCTGGGCAGCAAATGCCTAATTTAGTATGGTATAGGAGCACATACTCACCTTTAAAACATAGTTGAGTTCCACTTACCTATTCTGGAAAATGACCCAGAATCTGAGCTTATAAAAAAAGTAAGAAATGGTTTGGAAGAAGGAAAGAATGTCACAAACGGCAGTGATGGTTGGAAACATTCAGATGAATTAAGATTTAGATTCAGACTGGTTAAACTGAAACTTTTTGAAGAAGTAGTTTCATTCTGATAATGCCAACCTGGCTCTTGCCAGTCACCCATGCAGTAGCCTGCTGGGGAGACCTCTGATTTTATTACTCTTGCCTGTACAAGCTTCCAGCCCCTTCGTAGTCTCTTGGTGGGTTGCTGTAAACACAGGATGCCCAGGAACCCAGGCTTCAGAGCTACAGCTATCCAATAGCAAAAGCTCCCGAGGATTTCTAAGACGCATAGCTCTGGTGCAGCCCATCAACATATAACATCAGGGCACATAGATTCCGCAGAAAATTTGGGTTTTCATTTTGAATAGGAATAAAAATCAGTGTCAAAAAACAAACAAACAAACAAATTCATCTAATTCCATATGAAGGAATATGGAATTTTCTATCGTACAGGACAAATATCCAAGTTTAAGTTACATTCACTTCCCATTTTTTAAAAGTCTTTCAGGAAAAAAAAAAAATTGGGTTCCAAATTCAGCTTTGTCAAATTCAGCTTAGCCACTGCATGACTCAAAGAAGCAGTTGGAGGATTGTCCATAGCAGTTGCAGGATTGTCATTGTGAGATGTTTTGAGAGCACTGGGGAAAAGATATAGAGAGGTTCTGAAAGTTTTCTTAAGGAGTAAAGCCAATATGTGAAAGAGTTAAGTTCTATCACACACCTTTCACTTCCATTGTCAGTTTCTTCTAATCTGCTTTTTGAAAATTCTCCCAACTATTTAAACGTAACACCAATTTAGCATCAATGTATGGTATCCAGTCGTACCACGGCTGTTTTGTATTACTGCACTCATCATAAGCAAATGGTTCTTCTCCTGAATTTTTCCCTCAGAAGCAAGTGGCAGTAGATTTCAAACAAACCCACACCCATGTCTGTGCTGCTTCTAACAAGGGTGTATTTTAGTCATGGAAATAAGTCTAACCCCTTCATGTAATTTTCAAAATTTTATAGCCTTCCCACCCCCTGGGTTCACTGGAAAGTGACTCAGCAAGGCAAGCAAAAGGATTAAAGAGCAGCTAGAGTTTTTAAAATGAACGGAAAAGTTTAGCAGTTCTGAAAGTATCCTCCCCCCTCCCCCCGCAACACTTATTTCAAAAACTTTAATAAAAATAATTACAACTGAGTGTACGAAGAGACAGAATGCAGGTTTAGAGTCATAATTCACAGAATAGGGAGGAGCACTCTGAAACGTTGCAAAAGAAATGTATTATTATCTTTCCAAACCTCCTTAGGCTTCTCTTTTTCTACACTAGAAAAAAAAATCATAGTGCCTGGGCTTCTGTGCGCTTGCTAATTAAAACAACTTTTATATTTTGTTTTTTGTGATAGCGTGTACTTTTATAAAGAGAAGGAAGGAGAAAATTGTACATACAAGTTTGAACATAAAGGCATTACCGCTTGTATTGATTAACCACCCTTGGATCTACCTCAAACTCAACTCTATAGCTTACTGTCGGCTGAATACTTCTGTAGGTGAGAATACTTACTGGAGAAGGTCTAGACCTTCACTCCTTAGGAGAGCCCTCACGTACAGGCCACAGAGCCAAACTCCTCCTTGCTTATACTGCCCTTTGCCTCTGCTCCCCCTTGCCTCCTGTATTTTGCATCAATTTCTGCACAGCTGCTAGAGCTGCCTCATCTCAGGGTACCCCACAGTCCAGAGTTAGGATGCTCTTCAGGAACGAGGGAGATGTCAGAGAAACTCCTTCGGCCCAGAACCCAGCTCTCCCACCTCCCTGGAAAGTGCTCTTTGCGTCAGACAACTACGCAAAAAAAAAAAAAAAAAGTCCTTTAGTTATCTACTTTCAGAATTAGACTCAGTCTGAGTCCCAAACGCAGAGAGCTACATACTAGAAGTAGTATTCAAACATCTCTTTACCCCGTTTTCCAATAGGCTGGCTACATTCATATTGCTGCTCAAAACAGGATAATGAATTTGGTCTTTGGAGGTATGCCTCTCCACATAAAAGTATCTAAGGACCAACAGCAGATGTGCTGAGTAACCCAGCCCGGCCAGTATGTCTTTATGCACTGTGATGTTCCAGTCAGATCTACGATAAGCAGTCTGAATACGGGCCCAGTACTGATGGCCGGAATGATTCCATCTGCTACAACGTTTATGGGTCAAAACCGAGCAATTCGAGGACTGCAGCTTCATTCTTCCTGGTGCAGAAATCCAGAGTATTTACAAGATATAGATGTCAAAATGTTAAACTAGAAACAGCAAGTCAAAAATCTCATCACTGTTTCCTTCCTCCTCTTAGGAAGGCAAGCACAGGAAATAATAACATGGAAGACAGAAGTCAGCAAATCAAAAGCTTTTATTGACATATTTTCTCATCTGTGACCCTTTGTCATTTACTTCCATTGCAGAGACCAAAATTAGTGATTGATTCTAATTTTTATAAGTTACAACTTTTATAGTTTTTGTATTATTAATAAGAGGAGAAGATAAAGTCATGGATAAGTTTCTAAATGGACTTAAAGACAGGAAGCAACTTTTTATGAATTCTCATGCAAACTACTGACTGATTATTGGAGACTGAGGTTCATCTGTAATTTGAGGAAAAGGTTCTCTTTTATCAGTATGTTAGCAGGAAACTAATCTATAACCCTTTCACAAGTGACATAATTTTCACATATTAGATAATAATTGTAAGCATATTAAGCAATATTAACATTATTAAACAATATAAAATAGCTTTCTGAATATATAATACAATAATGCAAAGTCTGAACATTTAAGGTGCCTTACCTAGTAGGAGAGCATAATTTTCCACTGGAGCTCTTCTAAGCTTCCTGAATTTTTTGCCTTATAGATTTGGAGTTTCTAAACGGAATAACTCCAAACATAATATTCCAATTTATAAAAGAATTTATGTCTGATTCAAGAACTCCAGGGACACTTAAACTTTCAAATTTTATTTATACCAACAAATTATGACCATTAAGAAGGGAGATACTGCATTACAGTGGTATCACTACCAAAGCTGATTTCTGAGACCAACTGTATATGACTTGTGTAACGAGTTTTCCGAGAGATAAAAAAATATATTGTTGCTGCTTTTCTCTACTCCTCGCTCTTTTTGCAAACATTCACTAAACTGCAGATTTGGCTGCCTCTTAACTATATACTCTATATGGGGAATATTAGCATTGATAAAAACATCCATCTTAAATTTAAATGTATCTGATTCACCATGAATGACTGCTCATCTCCCTCCTTAACATACATAAATATGCAACAGCTAATGCGAGTGTAAACTCCAAAATTTTAATAACTCTCAGTGTGACACTCATACAACAACTCAGAGAAAATGAAAAAAAGTCAATTTCTTCCAAAGAAAGTTCTCCTAAATTCTCTTTAAAAAACAAAACAAAAACCAAACCAAACCAAACCAAACTCCTTATACTAACTTTTTCTTTCCTGAAGTCTTCTGGAGTGAAAGACTTCCCTGAAAGAAGACTATGTTTCCTTTAAGAAACGTACAAAAATTATCATGAGGTGTGACAGAGAACAAGTGTCCTACTTAGTATATATTTTCCTCTTTTACTGGAAGGAACGGTTCCCTGAATTACAACTCTATATAATTATAGTTTCTAGACAGAGCATGTTCAACTTTGTATCGAAGGAGGGAAGAAACAAAACCTTCACTCATGGCTCTCTACACATCAGCCAGGCACAACTACATACCCTGGCTCTCCCACAAAGTCCCCAGATCAACCTATGCCACAGTTGAACCTAATTATAATTTTTAGGAGCACTACTGCAGACATGTAAACCACTAAAATCTCTTAGTATGTTATTAACTGCATAAATGCTTGTGCTAAAGCAATGGATCTTTTTCTGTACTTGAAAAACAAAACAAAGAACCTGTACGTGCGAAGCAGGAATGGCCATACTGCTGTGCAACTCACCTTCCAAACCCACACTGCAACTGGACCCAACCTTAAGAGTTCTATCTGCAAGTTTCAATTGATACAAGGATTCCTGCAGAGGAACTGCACTAAAATAAAACCCTTCTGAGTAAAGTAAAATTACAAAAATATTACTTATAATATTAAGTTCCAGATCACATACATATATGTAGTTCAAGTATTCCTTTTTCTTATAGAAAGTATGAGAACTAGCGACACAGATAATGGATCAAAAAAACCCACAAAAAGCACACAAATTTTGCCTCAAAGATTTAATCAATAGGATTTCAAAAACAGCACCAAATATTCTAAAATGATTTATGGGCTGTAAAACTGAGGTACCTCAAGACATTCAAAAGTACATCAGTTGTCTTGAAATTATACAGTATCAGTGTTTATTGATGATAGGCTGAGAACAATAGAATGAAAGAACAGGGAAAAGGGCAAATAAAAATAATGATGAGATCATAAGAAACACTGGTTGAATTCCTAGTGAAAGGATTATTTACAGCAAGGCAAAAGCTTTTTCCTCCTTTACTCCCTTTTTCAAAGAGATTGCATATTGTCAAGGTGCATGTCCATTAGAGGAACACATTAAAATAATTTTTAATCTATATTCTATTTTCCGGCCTATAGAGAGTATTCAAAGACACAGGAAAGACTAGACTTCTGTCAAGCAGATTAAGCAAAACTGCATTCCTACATATTTTAAGTTTATAGTTATAACATAAAACTCAATACAGAAAAATACCATAATGCATACACTGAACAAATACAGTACTATGGATTCTGATCATTCTGAGGGAAGCAAGACTATGAAAGGAGCGTCTGAACTTGGTGAGGAGTTCTGTGTAGTATGGTTTCTGGATCCTTATACTCATTTGAGGGGTTCATCACAGCTGCATATAATTCACCGTAAGCTCTGCAGACCAGTTCCGTTGACTGTTTTATTATCTGATCTCTAAAAAGCAAACAAAAAATTGCAAATTGTAGGGAATATAACTATATTATACACAAGAAATGAAACAGAAAAATGCAAAAACTGGAAAAATGTTATTGTCACTGATAGTAACTGACAGTCACTGACAGTGTGATTAAAAAGTCCTTATACTTCAACTGTGAAAATAGCTTAAAGATTTACAATAAAAGAAGGCTCTTCCCTCCCTTTGTATTGTACAGGCATAAACTCAGATATATGATCCCGACAACCAAGAAATTAGATTCTTTATTTCTGCCACAAAATTGCAAAGGATGGAAAAAGAACTACATTTAATTTGCATACAGTATTTTTTCACCTGTACTCTCCTGCACCATTTAACAGAATGGTAATGTTACTGGTCTACCTTCTACCTCCTGGGGCTGCTGGCTGTCCTCTGTAAATATATATATTTTTTATTCTACTAGCAAACGTATTCTATTCATATTATCTTCACACCACCTGATTCCATTCTCTGTCAAAGAACAGGAAAAGCTGAAGATGATAGTGGTCAAACATTTAAAAGTTACTATGGTCTTTGACAAACAATACTATAAAGTCTGTATCCTGTTATTTCTATGGATCAAAATGAGTAACAACGCACAGAGATTTGAAGCTAACGTTCACAGAAAAGTTCATTATTTTTTGAAGACAAATTAGTATTTTTATTTTACTTTGTTGAATCAGTTTGCTTTAATCACCATGGCAATATGTTTACAGCTGCGTATGCATTTTTATCTATCAGAAACAGCAGTTACAATTATTATACAGTCAAACCTGTGCAAAAGGACCACCAGGAGAAACAAGAAATTGAAGTACCACAAATGTCAATTCAGCCCCGCTGTAATATGCAGCAAAGAAACAAAATCACCAAAATTGCATCCACTAAAATCAGTGCTGAATTTGCCAGATGCCGAGCACAGTGAGTGGGAACCGACAAGTTAATGGAATCTCAAATACCAAGTGTGTAGAACTTTGTTTTCGGGAAATATTAAGAAATGGAAAATATGATAAAGAAGATTAAGAGACAAAAATTACATTTTATTCCAATGCCAAGTATCCAGCCTTTGGATAAACATGATCAAGTGGCTGTGTTTCTATATTACTTAGAATACTTGAAAATAGACTGGCCTTATAATAGCAAATCTAGAAACATGGACATATGGAAAATATATTCAAGGTTTTCAGGTAAACAACTGCCTTTGAACACAATCTAGAATTGTTAAGCTACGTAACATGAAAGTGTTTTAAGAAAACATTGCACATCGGAATATAAAGCCTACTAGTTGCATTGCACAAAATACTACTAAACTGAAAGAAAAACTTTATTGAAATATTCCAGAGAGCTGAACAGCATCAACCGAGTCTTTCCATCCAATAATGTCAGTGTCATTAATCAGTACATTAGGATCTCAGTTGCCATAACAACATGATACAATTTTATCACTAACATAAACTGCAGCACTTTCTAAAAATAGTAAAGTAATTTCAGCATGTAGTTTCTGTGATCCAACACAAATGAAATGAGCTTTACGAGACCAAGAACTAGGTATATATATAGTTTAAAATTCCTTAAATGAGCAAAGGAATTTGAAAGATAACAGCATGCACTAGCAAATATTGGAGGGAATGTTCTTTGTGGTCATAAAGCTTTATTATAGTGCTGCTGAGTTTTTATTGTGTAATAAATACTCTAGCCCCTTACCAAAAGCACATGATCTGATTTTAAGAATTAAAGAACTGCTGGCCTCCAGCTCAACAGTTGTGATCCACTGTTCCAGCTATGTGACTTACAGGAAGAAGTCTTCAAAAATGACACCAAACCACTGTAAAACTAACTTGAAAAGCTGAACTACTATAACAAGAGATTAAAATTATAGTACTGGTTGAATGTTTTCCATGAATTTTGGGAAACTATGGAATTTTGAATATTTACTTACTACAAGTAAAAAGAAAATACCAAGATTCCACAAGTATGCACCTAAGTAAATATGGATCTCGACTTTAACATGATTTCTTGTGTTTAACGCTACACATTTGATGCCTAAGGGACTAACAGAATTTTTATTTTTAATTCTGTTTAGAAGCTGATCTAAATCACTGAGTTACAGCAGGTTAATAAATTACTGTGTGTCAAATGAGCTGTAGTGGCTATGCTAATTGTCCTCATAGGCTTCCCACTCACCTCCCGGCTCCCTGCTGTTGCAAGATAACATGAATTCAGCTTAAACTGCAGTAGGAGAGGTTTCAAAACTTCATAAATGGGATAAGGCTATGAGTGCATACATAACCAGTTTATCTTGGTTCATCTGACAGAAAGAAATTATTAAGCCTAAGTAATTTCACTCTGTGCCTGAGTCTTTATGGTAGCATAAAGTCTACCTCTAAAAAATTGCTTCTGCATTAGCAGTGAAAAATTGAGGCTTTCAAAATACGTTTACTGTTACTATGATTTTTAAATATACCTACGCTAAGAAAAAGATGAAGATTTAAAATTCAGGTTTAATAGCTTGACACTTGGAAGCAGAATTTAAAATGCTTCATTTACATTATTCTTTAAGCTAATCTGGTTGATCTGTACTGGAGCGGAAGAACAATTCTCATACAACAGAGTCACTTCTGCTAACTGAGCTGCGAGAACAGTATCCTCAGCAGAGAGATCCGACAAACAGCTGAGAAGAAACAACAACTCGTAACACCGCAGTCATTTCTTCGTGATAGACTCGGGCTAAGGAAGCACTGGGCTTATGGTATGAAACTGTTTGTGGATGAAGAAAACTCGAGTTGAAATATACTTGTGTTATGGACCGACAGTATCATATTAAAAAGTGATACTGGTTTGAGGTTCAGCTTAATGCTAACATTTATATTCCTATGCTAAGATTATTAACAGATCCCTGAGCTTGTATTTGTTTTTCAATATAGACAACTTTGAAACCTCAACTAAAAAAAAAAAAAGGTCAAATAACGAACGCTTTGATCATGATTTACTTGACTCCTGAAGACTCCAGTGGACTAGATAAAAACTTAGGCACTTGGTAGCCGAGGCCAACAAGTAATCACTTATGTAATTATTACACATCTGAAAAAACCTTCAGAAAGTATTTGAATAACAATCTTTTTTCAAATAGCAGAATGTTTAATGATTTCATTTGCAGACTACCATTATATGCAGATCACATATGACCAAAGCTGCAAGTGCTCAGCACTTCTGAAAAGCAAGCTTATCTGGTTTATCTAACATCGCTCCATGGACTGACAGTATTGAAAACAGAAACTGGTGTCTGGATTTCAAACTCCACACTCAGATGATTTCTGTCCTGTTGTTCAGGCCACACCTATGTATTTCAAAATCTTTTCACTCAAGCAGATTAAAACAATGTATTTGTGCCAAGATCAAACAGTTAGCTGGACACTGGCACATAAAGAGTCTAGAAAATAGTATCGGAATCACAGATACATGAGAGATGCATACACTGTTCATTTTTGTACACAAACTGTCTGGTGCCCTCTCAGTAAAATTTTAAAAAGTATTTTTACTTCACGTTAAAAGTGGATTTGCTATGGAATGCCACACCACTGACCTGGTGGGATGTCACCCTTGAAACATTAATCCTATGCTAGCTCCATTACTCAAGTAACAGCCACCCCAGGAGTCGCAGGCAGCGTGGCACAAGCAAGGACACCCTGGGGGGGACCATCTGTCCCATGTTTGACTGGTTTCCATGAGATGGTGACTATCAAAGTCATCCTCTGACACTGTTCTGCTGCTGATGCTTTTCCTCTGGGTGCAGCTGCACCTTGCACAGAAGCCACAGAAACAACGAGTACTTGTGCAGAAAAGACTTGCTGAGTTTCCTCTAAACTTTTTTTGTTTCTCACTAGACTACAAAAACCCAAATGAAAAATTACTAGAAGGCACCTAAAACCACGAGACTGATAATGCTTGTAGCGGGCATGGCCTCAGCTATCCTTCATTCTGCTTTTCTCAGAATATAGGTTAGATACAAGGCAGGGAGGCTTTGACAACTGTTGTTCACTGATTAAATGGCATATAATATTTGTCTATGCTAAAATATTATTATTGCCCCCCTGCTGCCAGAGGTACAGAGATTTTGTGATGTAAGGCCAGGTAAGGCCAGGCTTTTTCAGCCTCCGCATTGGTAAGAGAACAGAAGAAAATATTATCAGCTTTTTTAAACGTTCCCAGCATATAATATTTTTTCCCTTGACATAGGTCAACTCTTTATCACAAGACGGCTTCCACTGTAATACAATCACAGAATAGATGAGGTTGGAAGGGACCTCTGGAGATCAATCATCCAACCCCACTGCTCAAACAGGGTCACCGGAAAGCAGGCTGCCCAGGATCACGTGCAGTTGGGTTTTGAAATATCTCCAGGTATGGAGACTCCACAACCCTCTCTGGACAACCTGTTCCAGTGTTCACCCTCACAGTGAAAAAGCACTTTCTTATGACACTGCAGGACAGATAGTGATAATGAGACTCCAAACATTGTAGTGCCACATCAAAAATATGATGTGCTAGTCACAATTTTTCATATGTTATGCAACTTATATTCTTCACAAAAACATGAAGAATAACGTCAAGAAAACTTTTTGATCAGTGCAGCATACAATTTTCTGAATTTAAGTACTACAAAGTGACTTCATACAGTTCGTATCTAATTGGAAAGAAATTCTTGGCATTTTCCCTAGCCTTAGGGTTCAGTTGGCCCTTGTCTGTCATATTTTAGAATATATTCATAAAACAAGAGCAGTGATACATAATAAAGTCCTCGCTTCCATACTTCAAAGTATAAATCACTAAAAAAACCCATATTATGTGAAAAATAAAGTAATCTCAGCACAATATTTGATGAGACAAGAACGTCAATATTCTACAGTGGAAGACAACAAAGTTGAAAAATTCTAGACTTGATGTAGCAATAGGGATAAAAGAAAACTTGAGTGGAGAATTACATATTTTATCTCCCTTTGGAAGGCTTATAAATTAGTTCTAAAACAATTTACAACTAAGGTGACAAAAAACAATGCCGACACAGTGCAATACGTTCAAAAGAGATGAATACAATTAATTTTGATACTGTCCATTAAATCAGGAGTAACAACTTCAGAAAGTTACAGAATTACATATTCCTAACTGCTTGTTCAAAAAGAGGACAGTCTCAACAAATTGAATTGTGACCTGAAGGACAATGCAAATGTGATTACAGCTGATAACTTCAATTCTCTATCATGATCCACTAAAACCTAATCAAATTCATCTTTCTGATTATTATACAAGCATAATAGAAATTCAGAATTAAGATACTTACTTCACAGTGGCACTCAGAAGGAAATTCAGCTGGGACATTAACAGACTATCTGGAGCAGACAGATAGCGATCAAACTGAGCCTAGGGGCGGGAAAAAAGAGAATATGAGATCAACATACTAAAAACTTGCTGGTATATGAAGATAGATAAAAAATACAGATCTCTGGAAAGTGATTACATTAAAATGGCACCTTCTTATTTGATGGAATTTGCTGTTTTTATATATTTAAGATAGAACCTAACACAACATAAAAACATTCAAGGCAGAACGTAACAGTCCAAACCAGACGTCTAACTTCAACACTTATGCCACCACAATTTCAAGTTTCTGATCCTGACGAGTACAAGTGGAGGGCACGAATAATGACAAATAATTCAGCCCCCATAACCAGCCAAGTTTTCTGTGCAGCATGGATATATGTTTGCACCCCTGAAGACCTGACCCAGTCTATTCAGTGCAAAGGGAACACATCAGCCTCCAGATAGCAACCTAGCCTGCACAAAGTAGATGTTACCTTTTACTGAGAGCACAGGGACTGCTTAATAATCCAGTGAGGACTTGGTCTTGTTCTTCCTGACTCAAGGGGCCTAGTTCAGGCTCCTTGGACTGCTACTAGGCTCCCCCATATAATGTGGTATAAAATACTGCAGTGCTTTGATTCTAGCAGTTTTAGAGAAGAAAGCACTACGACGAAACGTCACTACTGTCTTCTACTATCTACTAGGTGATTTTACAGAAGATGGAGCCAGCTGCTTCCCAGAGGTGCACAGTGAAAACACGAGGAACAATTGATAGAAGTTACACTAAGGAAAATTCTGATTAGATATTAAAGTAAAAATTCTCACCAGGAGCTTTGTCAAAAACTGAACATATTACCCAGAAAATCTGTGGAATCTCCACCCTTGGAAATACTCAACCAGACAAGGCCCTAGAAAATTAACATCTAAGTGAGCTTACTTTGAGCCTTCCACCCTAACTTATTAAATGGTTCAATGACTCCAGCAGTTCAGTGCTGACCCATTCCCAGCTTGGTGCTAGAACTGGACTCCTTCCAGCTCGGCTTTCCTCCTGGACCTGTAGTTCCTGTATTCCTTATTACCAACTTAGTTTCAGTAAGAGACTTGCAAGATGGCAAACGGCATCATGCAGGACATCCTTCTGCTCTGCTTCACTGGATGAATCTTTTCAAGCTGGTCAAATTTAAAATCCAAGTCCAATCATCATTTAGGTGTGCAGGAAGTGGGCACAAATCACCAGTGAAGTCAATAATAGTTCTCATGACAGCTTTTCAGGGTTATCTGCCCCCTTGGAATGCAGGAGAGCTTAGCTGAGAGAAAAGTAAAGACCTTACTAGAACAGCACTTCTGAGCACATATGAGCAATTTAAAAGCCAAGGACTGAGAAAACTTTCAGGTTAAGTTGTAAGGCAGTGAATCTGACTAAGTTCTTTACACGGTTAGAGTCCTAGAAAGAAGACAGACTAGATTGGTATCTGGAATTTATTTGGTTTTAATTTTGGCCTCCTGGTCCCATCCTGGTTAAAATGTGTTCACACAAGTATACATTAGGCAAAGTTATGAGGAAAATAAGAAAGTTTGATTCTTTTCTAATTACTCAAGTAAAATTAAGATTTACATGTATGTAATTTAGAGGGCTGGTCCCCAAGCTGCGGCCTTTAAACTCCTGGTTAGTCCACAAGGCTATGAAAACTGGAAGGTAGTTTAAGTGCTTAATTCATAAATATTTCTAAGAATTTATGCTGATCTGAGTAAAGCATTCAGTGCTCTGTTGATCCTAGTGGCCTGGGATTCACTGGTTTAGAACTTGAACAGAGGAAAACCGACTATTCTGACACAAATAGGAGTGATGCAGTATACAGTTTTTCATAATACCTATTTATTAATTAAAAAAGAAACAGCCTTCTCCCCTTGCCAAAATTCAGGCCACTGTGTGATCTAAAGATTTTTACTAGATGACCAAAAGATTTAGGCTAGAACTCTCTTCTTTGTGAGTGTGTGCGTGTGCAGGAAGAGGGGGCCTTATTTACAGTTAAGCTTTCTGAATAAAGCTAAATTTGGCTAACAAAAAGAGTGGAAGTTAATATGCTGCTGGCTATTGAACTGAGAGATCGCTATCTTTATGGAAATTAGCCTTGCACACTCTAAGAAAAAAAACATTAGCTGGTAATTTGTTTTAAAAATCTATTCTAGCTTTCAATCAAAAAACCAATGAAAAACCAACCTCACATCTGCTGCATATGCCCAGCACCTAACTTCTAAGTTTAGATGAACTACTTGAATAAAATTAAAGCCTTAGGACTAAAATTATAAATGATAGCAGAACCTATATTTCAAAGCATTCAGGCAAGAAGAAATTTTGGTGATTAAAACTAATTAGAGCTAAGTATTTGCTTTTAGCAATTTATGATGACTCACAGGATAACATTCTTGTAAGTAAAGTTCTGTTTCTCAAGGCTTAGAAACTAATACTCTATTACTACCAGTTCATAAATAATTTTTGTGTGTGTGTGTGTGTGTGTGTGTGTGTGTGTGTGCATATATATATTTATTTATTTGCACTAGTCAAACTATTATAAATGAAGAAAGTCTTCCTAGACATGTAATTTAGCTATTCTTGAAGAGCAGGACTGGTTAGTTAGCTAAAGGTTAGCTAAAGAATTTAGATGAGTATCTACTGTGTCATGAAATTAATAATATTCTTTCCCATGTCTCAGCAATAACACCACAATATGAAATTGTAAAATGCTTACCATTGCAGCCTTCAAGGACACTGAATCCAGACTTGGCAAATTTGAAAGAGGACCCTAAGAGTTGGTAGTCAAAGGGAAAAAAAATTTTATTAAAATATGGAAAATGACATGAAACAATGCTACAGTAAGTCCAGTACTAATTGCTACTTATTTAGGAAACCACCAGGATTTTACGTGTTTGGAAACTGAATCACTACACCAATACTGGAATGCTGTAACAGTTCGTTTGTATTCCATCACTTCCTTAAATTAAAAATAGCCAACAGCGAGTTCTTCGTGTGTCCATTCAGACCCTTTTCTTTCTTCTTTACCATTAACTGACAAGGTCAGGAAAAAAACCTTCCACAAGGTTCAGGACAATAACTGAACTGTAACGTTCTCCACATTCCTTTAGCACTGTGGAATTACATAGGGCAACTTCCTTCTAAATCATCTGCTCCTGGACACTGCAGAATTCAAGCCTACTTGCAAATAAGTTTTCTTTACTCCTATGGCATTATGATGCATACATGCTGCATAACACCACAGTAAATCCCGCAACAACCTCATCCCAGCAGCCAGGCAGCTTGACAGACTTGAATGAAAATACTACCAGAAAGTCTATCCACACTCTATTAAACAATCTGCAATGAGCCCTCAGCTACAGCAGAATTTGAAATTGGTTTTAGAATAGGAGATAAATTCATGACTAGAAAACCAAGTGGAATTTGTAATCAGCTAGCTAGTGCACTTAAAATGGTTCCCTTTAAAAATCTCTGTTGAGTTTGAGTAATTTATGCAGAAGTGTTGGCCGAAGAAAAAATATGAAGCTCTCCAAGACAGTACTGCTTGCTCCAGAGACACATTTCTTCACTTTCAGTCAGAACTAACTTTATGACCATGAAAGGACATAAGTGTAGGCGAAGGGAAGAACATGGGGTGTATGAAAAGTTATCCTAAGAACTGTGGTTCACAAAAATAAAAGAGCAGGAATTGCAATTTTCAGCTTATTCTGAAAAAAATCTTATGTTGTCACTTTCATAATCTCACTGTCTTGGTGCTAGAACAGCCAGAGCAATGAATAAACACACAAAAATAAGACCTTATGATTTCTCATTGATATTAATTCGCCAATTTTTCACAGGACAAAAAAAAAAAACAACCAAAAAAACCACAGTAGTAATTGTCTAATGCATCCATGGTAGCTACTTGGTGTATGGTGTTAACACACGTGATGAGAAAGACCTGGATGCTGTATGCACAGTAGGTCCAATATGTTCTGAACGTCATGTAGGTGGTATTCATATTCACTTCTTGCGTTTTAGAGTCAACTTTACTCAGACACGTTTTGAGACATATTAACCAGCTATACAGTTATTCTGAGAATGCAGAGAATGCCTGTAGTGTACAGAACCTGCTGATGGCACTCAGATCAGCTGCACAGAAGGACTGACATATTCAAAACCTGCTTGGCTTGCTGTACATGCAATGTAGGGGAAATTTGTACTTGGAAGGTGCATTTGGCTAGTAGTCCATGTGAAAACAAATCAGCAAGTACTACTGAGTTTTTGCTCAGGAAACTTATTTTTCAAAAATATTACTGCCAAAATTGGTATAGCTGGCAGGTGTGCAGTACCGCCTGAGCATACACATTATATCAGCTTACCTGTTCTGGTTTATGTTGTTGCACAGTGTTATATATGTAACTTAGACCAGCTCTAGTTAACACATAGGAAGCTTGTTCATTTATGAGTGTATCTAAATGAGCTTCAATCTGAAATTTTAAGCATAAGACGTTTATAAAATGTGCATGTAAATGTTAAATAGAACAAGTTATAGGGTTAAAGAAAAGGTTTAGCTATCATCTAAGAAACACAAACAGGAAAAGGAGAATGATAACCAAAAAAAGAAATACTACAAATACATACAGCATAACTATTTTATCATTCATTTATATGTTTCAAATTATGAGAAGTCAGAAAAAAAAGTTAACTTTCATCACATACGGCTAATAAAAGAGACCAATTTTTTTGTATTTGTAAAGCCAAGAGCCCTAAAAATTAAGAACGACAAAGTTCTAATCTTATAAATTTATCTGTGGCATTTTGTTCATTGATACATTTTTATTTTGTTCATTTATTCACTGAAAATATGTGATAAAAATCAACGAAATTTTCCTGAAAATATTGGCAGCAGCATGGCAGTTTTGTTATAAACAACAAAAATCAGTTTTTCATGAGGAAAATAAAATTCAAACTAAATCATGATCTTTTGAATTCAATACTGATAACCAAGTATTTGAAAAAAACGTTAATTGAAAGGACCTACCAAAATAGAAAATGAAATTGCAGCTATCAATTTTGCTTTAAATCTCCTCCTACAAAAATGTCTTTTATAAAAGAAAAGATCTCTAATCACGTTCATAAATATATTTTACATTCTTAGTATAACCTTCACTTCACAGAGAAATCAATGAATCCAGTCACAGCTGCAGCAATCTGAGTATTCTCAGAAAGAGTTGGGAATATATACATTATTACTTCATTTTTATAGGTAACTATCTCACATTTGTTTTATTTCTCTTTCTCAAGGAAAAGAAAAAATTTATAATTTATCAAGCTCTCGCAAGAGTTATGTACCTGATATTCTAGAGTTCACGTTTTTACTTCCTGAATTTGTTTAGAAAAATGCATCTTTTTTTCTTAATTTAAAATGCCTTCAAGAGACATTTTCTATAAAGAATGCTGTTCTTATTAAATAGGCTATTCTAACTCCACTTTAATAACCTACTTATGTATAATCTTAAGACTTTTTTCAATCTATTCCTATATTTGTAAAACTGCTGAAGAAAGCAAATAGTTTTAAAATGTACAACCTTCAGTTACTGCTTATTTGAAGAATAAATAAATTACAACAGTTAATGTAGGGGGAAAAAAAGCTGTGATAGCGAAGATTTGAGACCCCCTGGAGAGAGTTGGGGGGGGATCTTTTTTATGTCAGAGTTAACCAGTGCTAGAAATTCTAATTAGGAGTAGATGGTAAAAGACAGCTCATGGCTGATCTTTATTTGACGCCTTCTGATAAGAAGTTGTGACTTTCTTCCAAATCCCCTAACCTCAAAAGTTCTCCTGAGACGTATTACAGAGATGTTCATGTAGCAAAACCTATAAATGGGCAGCGCTCAAGTCTTCCCAAGTCAATGGTTTATAAACTACATTTCAATTTCAAAATAGTACCAAATATAAACTATTATCCTGACATGTTAAGTGAAACCAACAAACAAATGAGACAGGAAGGGAAGAAGGGAACGTTGAAATAGTAAGTTAATCTATGCTGTATTCTAATATTAGCACCCCCCTATGATGGAATACAGCCAACTATTTGACTGTTAAGAGCCTTCGACTTTCATTTGCTTCATCTCATGCAGTTTGCAGACAAGTATTAGAATGATTAGGATAACAGAAATTTTCACTGATATGAGTTTGTCTGTAACTAAAAACAAAAAAAGCACTCCATCTTCTAATCTTTTCGTTGTTGTTTTATAAAATTGTGTTTTTTAAATAAAATTATAAAACACATTGTGCCTCATCAGCTCTGATAACAGAGATTGCAACCAAGACCAGGTGAGAACACTTCTTATCCTAACGGTCCCTTGATTTAGACTTGAAGCAAAACAAATATTATAAGTATGCTCATTTCACAGCTTACAGCCTGCAAAATCAGGAAAAAGCTCATTTTCTATTTGGGCTGTTAATGCTTACCTGAAACTGTAACATTTCTAGACGTTTGTCAGTGAACTCAAAGAGAGCCAAAGTTGTCTTCATCATATAAAGCGAATTTACCATGAAGGTTGCCATATCAGCTGTCCCTAAATTACTAGCAGACATAGTACACATCTGTAATAATGGATCTAGCACGCAAGACAGAACCTAAAACAGAAAACACAGACAAGGGGAAGGTGGGATGGGAGAGTCATGTAATATGAGGCTTTCCAGCTCATTCTGTCTCTATCACACATTTATTCCCCAAAGCAGAATAAAGAGAAATGAGAGTTTCCAACTGTGAAAGCAGTTTTCTACTGGATTTGTCAGCAGGTGATCAGCTACCATAGTGATGGGTAAAGTACAAAAACCTGAGAGAACAGATTCTAACCTAGCAGGAGGAAGAGTAACCCACATTAGATAATTGGCAACTGTGCAATCTTCAGGGAGTATTTACTTAATGGAGTAGTAATTGGATAATAGAATTTAGATACTGTGTTAGACTAGCACTCCATACTGTACTGTAATTACCCACTTTGTTAGTCACCATCTTATTCGTGTTAAAAACCGGGGTTTGGGAAAAGTCTCCAAAATGGCAGTAGACAAAAAAAGACTTATGTTTCACCCATCTTTTGTGTACCAAGACTAGCTTTTTTTTTTTTTTCCTAAGCTGTCAAACATCCTTATACCTGCACAAAGTCAGCTTGACGGGCATCCAACGGAACAACAGATGAGTCGTGAGATGCCAGAACCTCCCGCAGCAAGGTAAGCGTTTGATTTAGTGCAGAGCTTGGGCCAAGATCTGGAGGTGGGAGTTCAACCTAAGGAACAAGACAGTCTCTTTTTTTCTGTATTCCATTTACAGCAAACAATATGCAATCTGGTAAGACACATACAACCAGCTAATAGCAAAGTCACATGTTGCAGAGAACGACTTCAACTTCTGACAGTTGAGATCTAGTATTTTTCAGGTAATAATTGCCTGCAACTTTCAGCATAATCATCTCGTTCAATGACAAACAAGCAAAACTGAATTCCTCTTTCCACTCAAACTGTGCCTATTTTATAATCTAGCAAGCTAGACAAACTACAACTCTATATTTGTTAGACTGGGTACCAAACAACAGCCATGTTGCTTGGTGCCACTGAGTTCACCTTGAGCAGGACTTCCCATAAACACTCCAGAACCTAGTGCAGGCGGAGCTCTGGGATATCAGGCCTATCCTGCAATGCCTGGATGAAGCTAAACGGCTTCTTGATAAGGCTGCATAGCCACTGTCATGCTGAGCGACCGGGTATGAGAGCTGCTATGGGCAGCCAGAGTCATATATGCAACAGGCTCAACTGCTACCAAGTCTGTATCTTAAATTACTGCTACATAAGTTAACTGGGTACAAAATAACCTAAGTATGCCTATATAAGCTGTGATGATACTGCAAGAACTGACATGCAGGCTTATCTCAAACATGAGAAATGTGAATCAGGGATGTTTAAAAAAATAGAAAGAAAAAAGTTCGTAAAGTTTAGAGAATCTCTTCCCCCCCTCCCACCCCCGCCCCCGACTTTTTGAGGCAGGTTATAAAGTACCTGAAATGAACTAAAAGTCTGTGCTATTTTTAACATATTTCAGACTTTCATTGTAACAGGCAAATAGCCACTGTATCATTTGTAAAATCTTTATGTAATATGCAACCTAGCATACTTTTCCTCAAGCACATTCCTAGTGCTTCAGTTTAAATGTAGCTGCAGCTTCTCCTTCTCAATGTAGCCCCAAATCGGCTTCCAGCTGCCTCCAGTTCCCCACCCAAACCCAGCTCGCTGGCCTCAGTTCTTCCTGACAACACTCCTTTTCCTTCTTTTCTCTGTCTCCTGCCTGCCCCAGGGCAAATACAGATATGGCTGGATCATGGGGAGTAAGGAGAACCTGAGGAATACAGAGCATGTGAGCACCTCAAGGCACAATCTCTTTCCAGGATAAGGGAGAGCTATGCTTGCCCTGCCTTGGGACTAGCCTGACCATCTCACTCAAGGTATCTGAGTGCAGCAAAGCAAGGCACTATGCACTTCCGCAGACCTCTTAAGACTCCAGGTCAACAAGGAAAGAAGGTAACCTTAGATGGACCATACGCTACTGCCACAGGCAGTATGTTCCATACCTTCCGGAATAACAACTATTCATTAATAGCATAATAAATGAAATGAGTTTTCAGGGCTGAGGGCGGGGGGAGATTAAAGAGGCAGAGATTGATGGCCAAAGAATTCAAGGAGAGCGTAACAGACTTCTTTCGAGCACAGCATTCCAGAGGCGCCTTGACACGAATCTGTACCTAAAGAGCATGCCACTAGGGAAAGAAGAAATTTAAGTCTGTTTCCTTTGAACCTGGTCCAGCTTTCACACTTGGTACATTTAGAAAACATTGAAGATACTCCAAATGTCCACACATTGTTGCTAGGACGGATCAAAAAAAAAATTTTAGTGCATCCCTCTGGATACAAAGTGTTTCACCACACTTGCTTTCCTAGAGATATTACACTGAATTGGGGGAACTAGTGGAAAACTAAAGCTAATAATCTCAGAGAACAATTGTCGTTCAGCCTAAACAGTCTTGAAAGTTTAAAATGAGTATTCTCCTAGTAGTGAAGAAACAGTAATTCAGAAAAGGCACTTATTCAGTGCTGATTAGTACCAAAATTTACTGAAATTTACAGCAGCGAGTGACTTCCTGTTTATTCTTGTTTATTATTAGGGGTATTGATTGTGCCCTGGACACACTGTTCTCAGACCTGAACTAGACCGTGTTCATGGATATTTTGGCATTAATTTGAGACTAGAGCCTGATGGGGTTTTCACTTCCAACACACACAAAGATCACGGCAAAGATAATTTCTGTGCAAAGAAGCCTGAACTTTTGTTCCCTGAAGTAACTGATAGTCAGAAGCTTCTAAATTAGCTTCATCTTCCATTTATTCTGTTCTTTTAAAATTCACTGTCTTCTAAATGGGAACAACATTACGGAAGAAGAAAACACTGCAAGGAAAAAAGGTTAAGACCATTATATTTTACTGGAGGTTAGCTTGAAATTCCTGACTACTTCAGCAAAGGTAGAATTACCAGTAAGCGGGAGCAAAAATAAAGCAATGCTAAAGCCGTTTTGAACATTCTCTTTTTTTACATCAATATAGGTAGAAATGTTATTTCCGAATTAAAGAATGAAAATTTAAAAAATAAAGTATCTTAATTTAGAGAAGAACTCACCAACATCAATTTATGAGAACTAAGTTGTTATTCCAATTAAAAAGAAAACAAAAGAAAATGAGTCCCTGAATATTTTATATGCACTAAAATATTACTATATCTAATGCTGTTTCCAGAGTAATAGATTTGAAATGCATGCTGAATTCTATTTTTGAAGTAGCAACTTCAAATGCAAGCCAGACAGGAGCTCTTTTCTAACTAAAAGACTCTCAGAAAAGTTCTATAACGGCTAGCTTAGTACTGTTGACACAGTACTAAGTGTCTAATTATAGACACTACTAAGTTACAAGCAGCAGTTCTCAGTTCTGCGAAAGCAAGGTCAACTAGATGTCCACCCATCCAAAAAACCCTCCCCAAATTCCTAATTTTAAAAATCCAATATACAAAACAGAAATCAATTCTCTGAAATAACAATGGACACCGAAAGTAGTACACAAGTTTTAGTATAAAAGATTGTGTCGTCATTTAAACTCTCAAGCTCTGAACTGCAAAGTTTTGCGTATCAATCAGGGAGGAATAATTACTAAGTAAATAATCTTCCTCCCAAGATAAAATCCAAAGCAGGTGTCTTAGCCTATGAGAGAAAGTAGCGGAAATGATGTCTTGGAGGATTTAATAAACAGCAAAGGGAAGCACAAAAAAGTGGCAGTATCAACAATCAAGAAGAGAGTATATGGTACATTAATAGCTTCCCTCTCTCATTTATGAAGAGGGCTAAATGCAAAAGAAGAAAATCACACACAATTTTTGCTCCTATCAAATACATTAAGTTCTAGCAAGGACTGGAGTGGAGTAGAGCAGCTTTGCTGGAAGCTCATATGTGCACCTGCAAGCACTGAAAATCCTGTACAATCAAGCAATCAAAACTATTTATATACTTCCCTACCTGAAGATTATGAAGTTATGGTGATATCAAGTAAAACAAGAAAGTAATTTAAAAACATTCCTCCTCAAAAATACTGCCCAGAACGATAAACAAGAGGTTGACAGCTTTTTAAAGGGCCTAATCTGCTTTTAACGGAGTCCTTTAAGAACCTCATTGGCAAGGAGGTGGAGAAAAAGCACTAAAGAGGTGGAATCTTGGGAAAAGATATCTGGATATTTCATCCTAGTGGTTACACCTGTTATGTGTCTACTACGGACTAAGTTTACTCTACAAATTGAGATCACTTTGGTTAAGACAGCAGCAGCATAAGAAACTTGAGTGCAAATCTACCAGGCAAGCTCCAGAGAATCACAGAATCACAGAATCGTTTAGGTTGGAAGGGACCTCTGGAGATCATCTAGTCCAACCTCCCTGCTCAAGCAGGGTCACCTAGAGCATATTGCCCAGGATCACATCCAGACGGCTTTTGAATATCTCCAGCGAAGGAGACTCCACCACCTCTCTGGGCAACCTGTTCCAATGCTCTGTCACCCTCACAGTGAAGAAGTTTTTTCTCAGGTTCAGATGGAACTTCCTGTGGTTCAGTTTCTGCCCGTTGCCTCTTGTCCTGTTGCTGGGCACCACGGAGAAGAGGCTGGCCTCATCCTCTTGACACTCCCCCTTCAGATACTTGTACACGTTGATGAGATCCCCTCTCAGTCTTCTCTTCTCCAGACTCAACAGGCCCAGCTCTTGCAATCTTTCTTCATAGGAGAGATGCTCCAGCCCTCTAATCATCTTGGTAGCCCTCCGCTGGACTCTCTCCAGCAGGGCCATGTCTCTCTTGTACTGGGGAGCCCAGAACTGCACACAGGACTCCAGGTGAGGCCTCCCCAGGACTGAGTAGAGGGGCAGGATCACCTCCCTCCACCTGCTGGCAACACTCTGCCTCATGCACCCCAGGAGACCTTTAGCTTCCTTTCCCACCAGGGCACATTGCTGGCTCATGCTTAACTTGTTGTCCACCAGCACTCCCAGGTCCTTCTCGGCAGAGCTACTTTCCAGCAGGTCAGCCCCCGCCTGTCCTGGTGCCTGGGGTTATTCCTGCCTAGGTGCAGGACCCTGCACTTGCCTCTGTTGAACTTCAGGAGGTTCCTCTCCGCCCACCTCTCCAGCCTGTCCACGTCCCTCTGAATGGCAGCACAGTCTTCTGGTGTGTCAGCCACTCCCCTCCACTGTTGTATCATCAGCAAACTTGCTGAGGGTGCACTCTGTCCCTTCCTCAAGGTCATTGATGAATACATTGAACAAGACTGGACCCAGGACTGACCCCTGGGGGACACCACTAGCTACAGGCCTCCAACTTGACTCTGCGCCATTCATCACAACCCTCTGAGCTTGGCCATCCAGCCAGTTCTCAAGCCACCTCACCGTCCACTCATCTAGCCCACACTTCCTGAGCTTACCTAGGAGTATGTGATGGGAGACAGTGTTAAAAGCCTTGCTGAAGTCCAGAAAGACAACATCCACTGCTCTGCCCTCATCTACCCAGCCAGTCATTCCCGTCATAGAAGGCTATCAGATTGGTCAAGCATGATTTCCCTTTGGTGAATCCATGCTGACTACTCCTGATCACCTTCTTGTCCTCCAGATGCTTAGTGATGACCTCCAGGATGAGCTGTTCCATCACCTTGCCAGGGATGGAGGGGAGGCTGACAGGCCTGTAGTTTCCTGGCTCCTCTTTCTTGCCCTTTTGGAAGACTGGCGTGACGCTGGCTTTCTTCCAGTCCTCAAGCACCTCTCCTGATCTCCAGGACCTTTCCAAGATGATGGAGAGTGGCCTAGCGATAACATCCGCCAGCTCCCTCAGCACTCGTGGGTGCATCCCGTCAGGGCCCATGGATTTATGGATGTCAAGTTTGGACAAAAGATCTCTAACCTGATCCTCCTCCACCAAGGGAGAGTCTTCCTTTCTCCAGCCTTCCTCTCTTGTCTCCAAGGTCTGGAATTCCTCAGGACTGGCCTTACCAGTGAAGACGGAAGCAAAGAAGGCATTCAATAACTCTGCCTTCTCTGTATCCTTTGTCACCAGGGCACCTGCCCCATTCAGCAGCGGGCCCACGTTTTCCCCAGTCTTCCTTTTGCTATAGATGTATTTGAAGAAGGCCTTCTTGTTGTCCTTGACATCCCTTGCCAGATTTAATTCCAACTGGGCCTTAGCCTTCCTTGTCACATCCCTGCACGCTCTGACAACGTCCCTGTATTCCTCCCGAGTGGCCTGTCCCCTTTTCCACATTCTGTACACTTCCTTCTTCTGCTGGAGTTTTGCCAGGAGTTCCTTGCTCCTCCATGCAGGTCTTCTGCCCGCTTTGCTGGACTTCTTCCTCAGAGGGATGCACTGATCCTGAGCCTGGAGGAAGTGACGCTTGAATATTAACCAGCTTTCTTGGACCCCTCTTCCTTCTAGGGCCCTACCCCAGGAGATTCCCCTAAGTAGGTCCCTGAAGAGGCCAAAGTCAGCTCTCCTGAAGTCCAGCGTTGCAATCCTACTCATTGCCCTGCTCCCTCCTCATAGGATCCTGAACTCCACCATCTCGTGGTCACTGCAGCCAAGGCTGCCTCCAACCTTCACCTCTCCAACTAGACCTTCTTGGTTCATTAGTACAAGGTCTAGCATTGCACCTCTCCTCGTTGGCGTCTCCACCACCTGAGTCAAGAAATTATCCTCAGTGCTCTGCAGGAACCTCTTTGACTGTTTGTGCCTAGCTGTGCTGTCTTGCCAACAGATGTCAGGGTGGTTGAAGTCTCCCATGAGAACCAGGGCCTGTGATCGTGAGGCTACTTCCAGCTGTCGGTAGAAGGACTCATCGATGACTTCCTCCTGGTCAGGTGGCCTGTAGTAGACCCCCACAACAGTGTCACCCATGTTACCCTGCCCTTTAATCCTTACCCATAGGCTCTCAACTTGCTCTTCATCCACCCCGAGGCAGAGCTCCATACATTCCAGTTGCTCCCTCACATAAAGAGCAACTCCACCACCTCGCCTTCCTGGCCTGTCTTTCCTAAAAAGCACATAGCCATCCATGACAGCATCCCAGTCATGTGAACTACCCCACCATGTCTCTGTCACTGCAATGAGATCATGGCCCTGAGACCGCACACAGATCTCTAACTCTTCCTGCTTATTCCCCATGCTGCGTGCATTGGTATACAGGCATTTCAGAGAGCCACTCAAGCACGCAGGCTTCCCAGGAGAGGTGCAAGAGGATCCTCCACAGCCATGTCCCATGCTGTCTCCCCTGGCTGTATGCACCCGCTGGAGGCATCCTGACTTGAGCGGTGTTTTACTGACTCCCCTGCCACTATACCACTCCCCTTCCCCCATCCTGCCTAGTTTAAAGCCCTCCTTACCAGGCTGGCCAATCTGTTGGCAAAGACACGCGTGCCCCGCTTGGTAAGGTGGATCCCATCTCTCCCCATCAGCTGTTGATCTTCAAACAGGGTCCCATGGTCATAGAAACCAAAGCCCTGTTGCCAACACCAGCGGCGCAGCCAGCTGTTACCTTGGAAAACTCGTCTACTCCTCCTCCTGTCCTTTCCCCTCACAGGCAAGATTGAGGAGAAAACAACCTGGGCTCCCAGACCCTTCACCACCTTTCATAAGTGTTGGGCCTTCAAGGCCAGCAGCTCAGCTGTCCACCTAAGGAACACACAAGAATCTCCAAACCCTAAACATTTGATTTATTAACACAGAGTCAAAGGAAACATATCAGACGATACCTAAGGACTGAATACATATTCTAAACTGCTTTACTAGCATGGTTGTTCCGGGTCCAAGAAAAGCATAAAAGAAACAAATACAAGAAGGTTTATTCAGAACAGGAACAATAATCATGGGGCAAACAACTTTCTGGTTGAGCAATAAAGATACTCTGTGTAAGAAGGAATCAGCTAAACATGTTATCACTAGAGCTAGAAAGCAATGGAAGGACTGCCCAGCGCTGCCTCTGAAGGATAAGAGCCCATACAACAAAGCAAAGGAGAGACTGCAATAAAAGCTGATGCAGTGACTGTTTGGCAACCCAGGAGAAGTGTCATGATGCACAGCTTCTACGTGTTGTCACCACTGAGCTCTACGAGGACCTGAGAATCTCAAAGTAGTGAATGGCATTTTAATCCCTGAAAACAAAAGTTGCTTTGTAATGACTCTGCTACCAAACTTCACCACAGGTTTCAAGGACTATAGGAGACAAAAGAGACTGCCTTGTGCATTGCCTTTCTTTCAGAACAAATCTACTTTTAGGCAGCATGATGAACATGTGTTACATAGATTTCAGATCCTAAGGAATAATTTGAGGAGTGTGAATGAAAACAGAAAAGGGATTCTCAGGCTGAAGAATGTGAAGTTCTGAGAACTGATGAGTATCTTGTTTCAGATTACAGCTAGAATGCTTCAGGTTTCCTGATGTAACGAAAAAAAAAATGTTCATACGTAAGGGCTTCTGAGCAAGTCAATAAGCAATCTAAAGTAACCAGGGATTTCCCTGCACCATTTACATTGATGACAGTGAGGGAGAGGGAGAATCCAAGCCTAATACTGTCTTTAAGTTTTCATACAGCTCTGTGCTTGTGACACTCCTTACTTAATAAACCTCAAAATAGATTTGAATACAAAGCTATTTTCTTATCCTCCAAGGAACCAACTGAAGTCTCAGTTTCCCATCAGGATATATTCCAAAGAAAAAAATTCCAGGAATTTTGAAGATAACGCTCAATCCAGTATAACCAATAATCTAGAGAACTAAACTGTCTGTTGTTACGATGAAACCAAACTCAAAGTCTTATCCTACTGCTCTTCTAAATCCAAAGTAAGTGGTCTTGAGGAGTTAGCATATTTAGCCTTGCCTAAAATACTTCTAGCTACCTCTACCCAAGAGTAAGCTTTGCCTTAATACTATTCCGACTTACCAGAACTTATCAGACTTATTAGATAGACTGCAGATATTTAAAAAAAAAAAAAGTATACTATAGCAAGACGCAAGGAACACACCAGTTTAATCTAGACAGTTCTCCCCAAACAACAGCAGATAAGAATTTGCATAGGTTTAAAGAAACCCTGACAAGCTAAAAATTCACTGGCAATGATAATTAAAACTTCTGAAATTTGGTAGCTATGAACAGTAAGAAAACATTCAAAAACTTCTTTAAATTAGGTAAAATTCTTAGAATTGATTTCCATTCAGACTTTCTAGATTATCAGTAACAACTAATGATGCTGAGGGAATATGAAAATGGTGTAATTCACACAGACTCTATTCACTTCTAATGATCCAAACAAAGGAGGCACTTAGATTATAGAAATAAAAACTCCCCACTGGTATTGCTAATCTATTTCCAAAGTTATTTAAATTGCTTTAAGAAATATATTTTAAGCTAACTAATAGTTAGCTTAATAGTTCGTATTCTCTGAGACAGGCTTAGAAATCCTTTAAAAGGCAAAATATAAGCAACACTCTAGAAATGAGGAAAACCATGATTACCAGATTATCCAAAGTGATAAGTATATTATTAATTTTATAAGCAAGTATTCCTAAGCACCTAGGTGCATACCAGGAGACCAGCAACAAAGCCTTTATAATTCCATACTGTAAGCACAAAGGGTCTGTTTTCCAGTGCCTTAATTATTTCCGAAAATCAAAACATTTCTGAAAACAGTTGCAGGGCACTGATCCATACATAGTTAGCAAACAGCTGGTAAACAGGTTGGAATGTGAAGAGAATCCTACACGCATACACACACTTTTGGTCTGAAACACATTAATAAAAAACTGAATGATAAAAAGCAGCCTTGAGACCTCTCACAATGCAGAAGCATCATGACATTCACTGCTAAATGAATGAAGACATATGGAAAAAGCATATAAGTTGGTTATTTGTATTTTAACACACAAGAAACAAAGCAATAGGAAAATTAAATTTGTGACACAATAAGGGTCTTTCCCTTATATGTTTCTCAGAGCGTAATTCAACCTATTGCTTTTGTATTTTTTTTGTGAAGTAAAACTAATTTCACTCCTGAGAATATAAGATATTACGATCTCAATTTAGTAGTTCATTCACAGGAGGAAATGATACAAGATGCTTCAAAGAACTGTCTAAAACTCCCTGTTACAAGAACTACACATCAGTATAGTAAGATTCCTTCTCACTCAGAGAGTTACCTAGTGGTTAACTCCTGAAGCATACAGATTAATAAATGTGGTTGCCTTCATTACTCGCACATCTAATCCTCTTCTGAGCCTCTCTAAGCTTTTGACCTCAATTATATCCTGCAGAAAAATCTTCACAGAGCATATATGAAACGTAAAATAATACTCTTGTCAATGTTTCAAATTTAATTTATAAAATGTGCTTATGAGGTAGAGCAATAGTATGATCTTTTTACATTACCTGATAGGCTTGGTACACCATTCATTATCCTGAATACCTTTCAGCAAAGTGTCACTGAAGGTGGCAGTGCAATCACCACCTTTATTTAGGGTCAGTAAAACCAATTTCAAATCCTTTAAAAAACAACGGCAGCGTCTACAGCCGGTTACGGCCAGGCTCAGGACTGAGGCAGGGGAACAGAACAAAGGAGGAGGATTTTGTAACCTCCCCACGGTGAGGATACAGAAAATATATACTATTAATTGGGGGATCAAAATTGTTTCATCATTCTTTCTTCTCCTTATTAATTTTAATCTTCTCTCCAAACTGAAAACAGTGTATCACCCAAACCAAAGGTACAAAGTTTGAGTTATACGAGTAGAAAAATTATGCTGGATCCTGTTTGAGTAAAGATATAAGACAGAGAAGGATGAATGCAGTATAAAATATGAAAAAAGATACGAAGAAAATCTGACTAAGGACAGAAAAAGGCATAGCCTTTGGATACTGAGCTCACTTAGAGTTGCAAGCCAAGAAATTTTTTTTGTTAAGCACTATCTTGTTTGTATGTTCTTTGTAAGTATAGAGTAGTCATATGTCTTTGATAAGGTCCATCACTGATTTCTCTTCGTAAATAGAACAAAATACACAAATAAGATATTTTGGTTTAGGTATTAGGCAAAAAAAAAGTTTTGAAGAATTAATATACGGGCAGCATACACCTACAGCAAACCATAAGCTTTATTTGCTCATTTTCGGTTAAATCATACTGTCCCTTCACTACAGATTTTATAAACTCAAGCTTTAACTGAACCTTGAAGAAACATTAACAGCAGAGCACTGCATTCAAACAGAAACACCCCACGGGCACAAACTGAATGCACTAAGCAGACTTTAACGTTATGGACTGGAAGTGGCAGCAACCACACGAGTCACCTGATGGGGGGTATGAAACCACCGAAAGGAATCACTGAAATAGAAGGAAGGGAAGCGTTGTGGAAATAGGAAGTAAAGGAAGAACAACTGTTCCTTTGAGAAAGTCCTCAGCCACTGTAAAAAGACAGGAAAACAGGGCCAGAGGCAAATGGTACAGAGTGAGAAAACCATCTTGGGATCATAGAACAACAAAACGTACCAAACTCAGAAAGACCCACTGAACGGTGAGAAAACTACAGGGTTTTGCACTCAGAATACTTTCTGCAGATCTGCCTCTATCTTGTGTTTTTTCTTGTAGGTAACGTACAATTAACTTAGAAATTCACTTACAAAACTTGACTGTTTCGTTTTCCACTTTCACAAAATGTTCTTAAACTGGAAAGAAACCAATAACGTGGAACCTTCTTGATGAACCTGGGTTGTGCAATAAGTTGGAATAAAGAAAGTCACCTCTTCCTGGTTGAAGGAGCTCGCCAACTCTTCATATCTCAAAAAGGAAGGCTGGATGAAGAGCTGATCCCTAAGAAAGGGGAAGGGACTTCTAGCCTAACAGTTTGCTTTGACTTTGCAGAAAGGTGAGATTTAACGGGTGGATCCACAAACAGCAACCTGATATGAATACTGCGGGGAGAACTCAACAAGCATAGTATTAAGTACTGAATTGTAGGAAGTTCAGCAATAATACAATTCAAAGTAATCTACAGGAGAAAAAAAAGATACAGAGAGTGATGCTAGCTTAGGTAGGGTCGTTTGGAATAACGAACGTATATTCTGCTTTTAATGGCAGCAACGTTCATGTGGGAAAACTGCTTTTACTAAAAAAAGAGAAAAATGCAGATTTTGTTTTTACACAGTTTACCATATTGGGATATACTTCATAACTCCAAGAAAGCAAGCACTGATCTAATGCTGCACTGACACAGATCATCTATAGCTCAATCAGCTGACCTTGCTATACTGCACTTACAGAATTTTTTTTAATTTGACATAGAGATTTAAAAAATCTGCAAGCTGCTCTGCTGCTCCGTAAACAAACGTTGCTTATGAAAGTATTTGCAGCCATAGGTGGTAGCAAACAATCGGAAAGTTTTCATAACAACACAACTATCACAAGAATTAAAATATACAAAGGAAATTTTCCATGTAGTTCCTTAAGATCTATAGAAAGGACAGTACGTCAACCTTTGGGAAAAGCTGAAGTATAAAAACAACTGTGCATCTAATAATCTTACTAGACTAAGAAAAATAAAAGTATTTGTTCTGAAACATGAAAGTCGCATGATTCTGAAACAAACCTTGTCCATTAGTTTACTGGCATGAAGACTCAGGCTGTTAAAGAATATTTTCTTGCTCAGCAAATGCATTTCTTCAATTGTTGTCAGCAGTGTGGCTGCACTGTTTCCTACAATACCACTGAAAACAAAATTAAGATTATTTCGTTAACACAAAGGGAGGCTAGGCACAGGACAGAGTCAGATACTCCAGACGAAATTTCAAATACAATTCATTGAAAGTTGAAAACATAAAACAAATCATTACAGGGAACCTTTCTCCATATCGGGCCTAAGCGATTAATTCATAAGTAAAATGACCGAGAGAACAAACATTATCAACTATATAGTCAAACAATGAGATTATTACTTTTAAGTACAGCCTACCTAAAGCTTGGCAGAAACTTTTGGATATAATTCTAAAATTTACTGGATTTTTTCGCTTTGCTATTTTGTAACTCTGCTTCTGCTATAGCAAACATAGATTATGCAAACAAAAGGCTTGATAACTTTATTCTGTCTTACTGCCCTCTAGGGAAATGAACTGCTTCATTGGGATGTTAGGCATCTCCAGAAACACAAGAATTCATGCTCTATTATTCCAAGTGTCAAGCTATACGTAGCACCAATGTTTCATAAACCTTAAACCACACTAAATGGTTATACACCTTTGGTTATACACCATGGATCCATCTTCTGTCTAAAGTAAAAGTAATTCTAACCTACAAATAATAGCAGGTAAACCTTTGTGTCATAAAGGGACTAATTTGCGCCTGTAGCTTGATTTTTAGAGTATAATCCTGTTCCATTTAGTAGGACATTTCTCAAACTCAATTTTCCCTTAATTAGTTAGGTGTACTTCCCCTACACAGTTAAAATTATTCAGCTGACAGAAGGTACTTCAACTATCTTTAAACAATGTGCTGTTACCAGGAGAGAAAGCAAAAGGTAAGATTGCCCAAGACCTTCCATTTTGCCATCACATTTTCAATTGCACATAGCTTTATAACTACTGGGAAACAGATTTTTGGAGACAGAAAAAGGCCAGCAAAAATCTTTTAGCTGTTTTTAAAAGTGAGATTAGGAATAAAATATACTTTGCTCAATATTACCAAAAATCGAACCAAATCAAAAGTCTTGTACGTGTTCCACCATAGAACACACGTGGCTGGCCAAGAACCGCTTATCCCAGTTTGGCCATTATCTAAAAGTCTGAAGGTAAGCTCAAATCATCACGTTAATGACTCAAATTGTCTCAGAGCAGTTCAGTTCAGGATTGCAGAGGGAGGTTTTCCTGTTATTTCAGCTTCTAACCAAAATGAACCACTGTATAATGCCACAATACATAAAAACAGAGTTTCTGGCTTTTCTCTGGTTTCAGTCTCTGTGGTGGCATTTGGCAGGTTGGAAGACAATGTGTGCACCTTGAACAGAGGGATGTGGAATGAGGAAAGTATCTTCCCAATAGAAAAATGTAAGTACGCAACATAAAAAGACGGCATCATAATATATTTGCATAATGAAGGAAAAAATCACTATTCTGGAGGTAATTTTCATTCTAGCATTTTCCTAAAGGGGTACTTGAATTTGTCATCTTAAATGTTTTGTATAGCTTTTTGTGCACAATCAGTATCTACCTGGAAAAATAAAAAAGAATTTATGTGGCAAATTCATGCTGTATTCCAATGTAGATGCTATATAAATAGAGGAATAACAACAGATAAATGACATCTGTTTGATATCATGCATGTTTTTCTTTGATTCTACAGTACAGAGCATAAACTAAGACAAGAAAATAGTGTTTGTACTGTATTAATCTTCATACCTATTATAAAAAAAGACATCGTTAACATACTTTCAAATTTTGCATACCTGATTGTATGGTGGTAGAACTTGAGAAGATTAGAAATCTTGTACAGTAAAACTGCTCCTGGTTCAGCAACAATCACCTGCTCAATCCTAACCTGCAGAATAAAAGATGATAAATATCTTTCAGGTCATAAAGTCTAAAAGTCACCCCCTGTGATTTTATATATGATATACGCCTGACTTTTGAGAAATATATTTAACTAGAAATAAATTCATCAGGAGATAATGGTCCAGATAATTATAACATTCTTCTTAAACCAAATCTCTTGGCTGCCAAGCATCCAAATAAAAAAAAAAAAAGCAGGTGCATCAAAAAAAAAAATCACATTTCCCTATAGGTTTTTGTTGTAACTTGCTATTGAAAATTTCAAAATAATGAGATCGTCTTATGGATTAACATCAGTACACACTGGAATCCTCCCCAGCACCAAACAGCAAGAACAGCTGCAAAATCCCTAAACTACAACAGTTGATCATTAGCATCTTGCTGCAATTCAGAACATCTGAAGTATTGGGTTTTTTAACCAAAAGACGAAACTTCACCTGGATTAACCTCTCCTTTACTCAAAGGATCAGTTACGTAACTGCTACCAGTAGGTAAGCAGGTATATTTATAATTAAATAGCAGCTACGCTGACCATTTAGCTCAGCCAAGAGATGCTGGATACACAGACCAAAACAGTGCTGACTTTCTTTATACTTGGACAGTTGATGTCTCCATGGTACATACAGTCCCAACTCATTCATAAAAGGCTGCCCCAAAATCAGTCTTTGGGAACTCATGAAGCGGTGACAGTCACTAAGTGCTGCACTATTCCGACACGTGCTTGCGTGTGAAAGGGCAACACACAAACCACCAGCCACCACCCCTCTCCCACACTGTCTGCTGTTCAGTGGAGGAACAATCCACAGCAGTGCTTTCTTGTCACAGGCAGCTGCAGAGAGAACTAAACTAAGACTATGCTTCCTCAGTCATCTCCCTTTGCATCTAACTCGGAGACCAAAAACGCAGAGTAATTTTTGACTTTTATTTGCAAAGCTCAGTGCACAAACTTCATTTCAACATTTGTGTGAACTTTGCTCTTCAACATACACATACATATACAGGGGTACACATACGAATACCTATTTGTATGCATAGAAGGTGCTGCATAGAAGGACTTTTGGGCAGGGATACTAAGTATTGTCTAGATGTATAAGGAGAGAGAAGGAAGGCAGGGGAAAAAGAGGAAAATCAAAATATGGACAAAAAAGTAAAAGCAACAATAACGGAACACAAAAAGAAGAATTAAGAAACGGAAAAAGATAAAATGGGCAGCAGGTGAGTATCAAGCTAAACTGAAGTGATAGGATCAAAAATATCAGCAGGAGGTCCCCTGGAAAAGTAATATATCATGTTGCCATTTGACTAGATTAAAAAGTATTTTTCCTAAACTTAATATAGTTATTTTTCTTCTCTTCTTCTATATTGCAAATCAGTTAACTTGCAGTTTTGTTAGAAGTTTTACTTGCCCTATTCTAGATGTAATTAAATGCTTAATTACAAAAGATTGTCCTGTATAAATCCACTGAGTAAATTCAAAGGACATCCACATTTTGAATAGGGTGTACATTTCTGATGTCCTTACTAGAAAAGGCACAGAGAAGGGCAACAAAATGATCAAAGATTTTGAGAACTGCTTCTGTATTAGCAGTGACTAAGCTGACTAGGACTCTAGCTTGAAAAAAGACAAATGAGCAGAGATGTGACAGAAACACAGTAGGAAACAGTTTTTCACGGTCTCGTTCAATATAAGAACTGGGCTTCTTAAACGAAACAAAACAAAAACAAAAAGGAGTTGGCTTTTCCACACAGTGTATAGTTAAACGGTAGACTTCCCTCCTGCAGGGTATGTTGTAGATACAAACAGCTCATAGCAAGCTGACATATTCATGGAAGAGAAATCTAATGAGGTCTATTAAATACAAAGACAGTAGCTCTGGCTCAGTTAAGTCCTTAGTAAGTCCATAAAAAGGCTGGGATACCATTCTGCAGACATACTGTGACACACTTGCACAACTCATATGCTCTTCCCTAAGCCTGTGCTAATGGTTACCGCGAAAGCAAGGGTACTGTTAAACTGTTTTTTTTTTTTTTTTATTCGACTCACTCTAGCAATTCCTATGTTCTTAGCCCAAAGCTCAATTTTTGCACATAAGCAATTTTGGACTTTTTCTAAGGTAACAAAACAAAATTAAGATATAGATTTAGTAACCTAGTATCTTTCACTATATGTCTGATTATAACCAGATATCGACGAACTAAGGAATCTTTAATTTTGAAGGGCTCTCAAGATTGAGAATCTAACTCTTAACCAAGGATGATGAAAATACATTGTAGAGACAGGGGCACAGTCTCTGTGCAAAAACACCACAGAGCTATTTTTATATTTAGAGTGATCAGGAAAACAAAATACTTCACCTTCAGGGGTCTGCAGACACCTTCTGTGATATGCCCAACTACTTCTTGAATATTTTCTTCCACGCCTACAGTTAATGCAAACATATGTTAAGATAACACAGATTAATTTAACTCTCTTTTCTTCATGACTTTAAACCAAAAACAAATGTGAGAGCTATTCCTCCATAAAAAGCATTATAGACTACATGGTCTTTTCCCCACAAGAACTTGACTAGTTTACATCTCAGCTGAACTTCAAATCTAGCCATTAATAAATAGCTGCATGACAAAACAGGGTCCTGAGAGTCATTAGCTTATGCTATGCAATTGCTTCCTAGCATAACGTAGAGCCTGGGGATTTGAGGGAGAAGGAGCAAGGGGAAGAATAAACGGTCTAGCAAGAAACTGTCACAGTGACGCTCAATATCAGCACTTCATGTAAATATATAGAAAAAAAAAAAAAAGCCAGTAAGAAGCTCAAGAAACTACAGTATCTACCACTGCAAAAGGGCTAAACTGCAAATACACCTCTGGCAATTTCAAGTACTGACGCACCTATGGCATTGTTAAGAACTAAATCACATACGTACTTGCATGCTGCAGCATTAATAAATGCTTCTTCCCTAGCAGCAACTGAAACTAGTCTTTCACAGAGCAACATATACAAAAGAGAATATCACCCTATCTTATCATGAAACACAAATGAATTGTTGCATAGCAACCAGTACTGTCATAAATCAATCAAACTGAAAGCAACAGATCTTCAAGCTCTCACTTCAGCAATGACTCAGAATAGATTTATGGAAACAGCAATACTTTAACTCTAATTTAAAACACGCCATCAAGAGTTCATCATCAGATGGGACCCATGCAATGAACAGTAAACAAATTGATGGAGATGTGATAAAAACCAGGTGACCTTAAGCTATATTTTGCAGATCTTATTTCACACGAAAATGCATTACCTCCGAGAGTAAAAATTATAAACAAAGGTCAGATACATGTGACATGTCCCTTTACACTGAGATACGTGAAAAGCTACTTAAGCAGGAAAAATAACATTCAGTGCCGTTGTCTTCTGTTAGAATTTCAGCATCCTAAATTGGTAAGGTAATAAAATTTATATATATATTATATATATTAAATCTTATATATATAAGATTACAAAACAGAAGATTCATGGCCTGTTATGCAATGCCTTGTTCCCAAATACATCCTAACAACGTATACTCCTTTTAGTAGGATTCACATTTCAGTCTGTTAGGAGCGCTCTTATTTTTATTGCTCATCAACATAGTAAGTATCTGGCACATATGTGCACTACTGTATCGAGATCAGATTGACTTAACAACCATTTCTTAGTTATCAAAGTTTTAGGTGCAAAAAATGTACCAATTCAAACGCTAACACACATGGAATTACCATTCTGATGCATTGCATGCATGTGCTTTCGCATACACTTTAACGTCCAACTAGGATGTTTTAGTCTCAGCGAACAATAAAAGGAAACCTTCCAGCACAATTGGTTATGTAACTGTTGCAAGTATTAGTACGTCATGCTGACATGAAAGAATTATGGATGAAAATTTTCAGAGATTCAAAAATCAATTTTAGAAAGTAGATTTATTAAGTGAAGATATGCTTTCATCTGCCTCCTATACCGTATTTCATTTTTCTCTGTATACTCTTTCACTACAGAAATACCTTTCTTGTACTTCATTTTGGCATCTGGCGCTCTGGCTGGGTTCCTAGAACTCCAAGGAAAATGGGTTTCTACTGCTTCTTTTAAACAGAAAGCTTGCAATTCTTCCTTCCTTTCAAGAACAAGTCCTCTGTAAAACTGGACGGTTCCTACTTACAGAACTTCCTACTTCTTTTCTTCCAAAGAAGAAAACAGATGCTTTTCCCCAGCTAGTACAATGCAAAACAGTTAATATTCTTCTGAATATATTTTCAGTGCTCAATATTTTAATGGCATTTTTGATTAAATTAATTTTTAAAGAGTTGGCATTTGCAAGGTTACAAATTAAAAGTCTTAAGAAATTATTCTTGAATACTTAGCTGTGGGCTATTTAGCTCATTCTCATTAAAGTCAAAACTGGAACACTCCTCCATGAATGCGTCCTTTGCACAATTTTTCTTCCACTGGAACCAAATCTGCATCCATCTCACCCATAGCTGGACATTTCTTTTTGGAGTTTTTTTTTTTTTTGTTTCCTTTGCTTTTTAAAGAGGAGAAAACAAGTTTTTGTGTGGGATTTTTATTGTCTCCACAACACTTAAATCGCACTAAGCTTACTGGAGGATTTAAATAGGAATCTGAACTTGGCACAGAAACTCCTGAATTAAAATAGTAAAAGCAGCTCCATCTCCAAAAATCTATTTAAGCTAAAACTAAAGTTAGAACACCTGACTGACCTATCACAGGGAAAGATTCATTGCACCTAAACTTTAGCCCCCTCAGATTAGGTGTCTAGTCTATAGTAGTTGCTCAGGCTCCCTCTATTGGGAATAGAGAAAAACAGTTGTGATGAAAGCCTCCAAAATATCTACACTAGATGTCTAGCTTTGTGGTGGATATCATGGCATTCTGGAGAGGTTCCAGAAGACTGGAAGAAAATAAATATCACTGCTGTCTTCAGGAAAGGCAAGAAGGAGGATCTAGGGTACTATGTGCCCGTCAGCCTGACCATGATCCCCGGGAAGGTCATGGAGCAACTAATCCTGGATAGTGTTTCTAGACATATGAAAGACAAGGAGGCAGACAGGAGTAGTCAGTATGGTTTTAAAAAGGAGGAAATTGTACCTAACCAACCTGATGGCCTTCTGCGATGAGATGGCTGGCTTGGTGGATGAGGGGAGAGCAGTGGATGCTGTTAGTTTGCAGATGACAACAAACTGGGAGGAGTGGCTGATACACCAGCAGACTGTGCTGCCATTCAGAGGGAGCATGACAGGCTGGAGAAACGGGCAGGGAAGCATCCCATGAAGTTCAGCAAATGGAAGTGCCAAGTCTGCACCTGGGGAGGAATAACACCATGTACCGCTACAAACTGAGGGCTGAGCAGTTGGAGAGGAGCTTTGCAGAGAAGGACCTGGGGCTCCTGGTGGACAAGTTGAACATGAGCCAGCAACGCACCCTTGTGGCAAAGGAGGCCAACAGCCTGCTTTAGGGAGAGCATTGCCAGCAGGTAGAGGGAAGTGACCCTTTCCCTCAGCATTGGCGAGACCACATCTGGAGTGTAAAGTCCTGTGCTAGGCTCCCCAGTGCAAGTGAGATATAGACATACTGGAGTGAGTCCAGTGAAAGGCCACTAAGATTAAGGGACTGCAGCATCTTTCATATGAGCAGAGGCTGAGCGAGCTGGGACTGTTCAGCCTGGAAAAGAGAAGGCTCCAAGAGGATGTGATCAATGTGTATAAATATTTGATGGGGTGGCAGTGCCAAGGGAACAGGAACATGCTCTTCTCAGTAGTATCTAGCGACAGGACAAGATGTAATGGGCACGAACCAAAACACAGGAAATTGCATTTAAACCTAAGAAAACACTTTTTTCTTGAACACTGGAACCAGTTGCCCAGAGAGGTTGTGAAGTCTCCACCCTGGAGATATTCAGAATCAAACTCCACGTGGTCTGGGCAACCTGCTCTAGCTGACCCTGCCTGAGCAAGGGGTTTGGACCAGATGATCTCCAGAGGTCTCTTCCAACCTCAACTATTATGTGATTGTGACCTTCTGTTAAGAGCATCTGCCCTCTGGAGGTAATGAAACTCTGTTATCTGTAACCACAAACAAGATGTCCCCCTTTTAAACAGCTAAGCGAAACTCACTTAATCCATGCTATAGCCTGTGCAACCAGACACTGAAGACTGTACTATCAGGGAATTTAACTTAATCTCTCAATATCATAGATGGTGTACTCACTGATTAGCAAGTGTCAACTCTATATGAAGCATAAAATCTCAAGCTACTTCATAAGACTGCACTTCGCACCAAAGTGTTCTTATTAAACTCAATTGTATCTCATCTAGTACTATTTCACCTTACAGATCTTATCCTACAACCATTCTTGTCATCAAAAAATTTTCCCAAAGATGCAGAGGAACAGTTAACATACAATAACTTCCAGGCTTTGTTACTCCCAGTATGAAGCTAAGAATTCCCAATCATCTTATTCTCTTTACATTTCTTCAGAACTGCACAACAGTGATGGTAAACCCACACCTGGTTAAGCCTCAGAGAATAGACTTTGCTTCACACAGATATGTTAGTTTACTTGTTTACACTATCCTATGGAGAAAAAAGTTTTCGCTTGGCGATATTTTCAGGAAACTTTTCCCCTAAACATTTATTTCTCTATATTCTCAAGTAGTTTACTCTAGTCCATGGCTCAAACGCTCTGAATATATCAAATTAAGTTATTGTAACATCTCAGCCTGACATCCTGCCAGAAGTCCAGAGAATTTAACAGCTAGATAAAGCACTGCACAAGGAGGTGGGAGAATTTCAGAAGAGAACGCAAGACGTGTCAGTAGCAGTAGCACAGTCAACAATAGAACCACATACAGTAACATCCGCTATGTGGACAGCTTTTCCACACACACTGTCCACAGTTACAACAGAAGCATCAGCTCTTCACGTATAGAATCGCCGCGTATAGAATTGAAGCTTTGTCCTTGCTTTGATTTATAACATTTCCTACTTTAAGCAGCCTCCCTGCTCATTATGCAGTTAATAAGGAAAGCTACTCAATACCTACAACAGTAAGGAAAATGAGAATGCATATTAACTTTAAGTCCCAGAGAAGGATTCAAAGACTTGCAGTGTGAAGAGCTCTTCACACTCACTTTAATAAGTTCCATTTGATCTGTATTTGTTACAAATGAGTACATATGCTTAATGGATAAACAAGGCTTTGGCTTCAGCTATGGAGACTGATCACACTGCAGCAAATAGAGGCAGAAGAATAAAAATCTATGCACCTCCTAATGAAGGAGAACATCGGTATTACAAATCTTCATAGATCCACGAGAGGCCTACTTTGGCCTGCAGAAGCTTGTAGTGACGTTAGAAGGAAACTGCACTTTACTCATAGCACAGGAGAAACAGACAATTATAACAAAAATCGTCTTAGTACACAGAGGAGCAAGGGATAACAGAAATCCTCACCAATAAGCAATCATATAACAACATTTTCAGAGAGACATATATTTATATATATTATAAGCAGCCTTTTGAACTCTGAACTACAGTATAAAAAATTTCTCTCTAAATTTAGTGTAAACCTATTATGAACACAGTGAAATGAGAAGAGTGCATTTTGGAATGCTCTTCTTCATTAGGGGCCTTCTGCAAAATGCACCCATCAGCTATTCTGAAATTCTGTGCAGTATTGTCTAAGGTCAGACTCACATAACTGAAGCACAGTCTACGAAATTAATCACACCCGATCTATCACAGACATGTTTTCTATCATTACCCAATAAATGTTTTAAAATCTAGTAGTACCTTGAATAGTTACAAGCTTTAACATGGCTTCTAAATGTTCTTTTTCAGAAGCTGTAGCTTGATGCAACCAGGCCAGCATGTCTCCTACATACCTAAATGAAATCAAAAATTCCCATGTAAATCAGGGATTTATGGTGTCAGTGGGCAAAAGAAAGGTTTTTTAATACACATTCTTACTAGCACTGTACCTCAGAGGATCATGAGAATGCATTTCAATAGGACGGGGAGTACCTCCTACACCTCCTCTAGTAAGAGCGTCTATAAAACCACGGACTACGGCACTTCTCCTAGCTGTTCCAAACTCATCCAAAGTATACCTGTAATTGAAATATGAAAAGGGGTAAAACAAAATAGTTCTCATCATCACATTTCATTAGCTTAACTTCACAGTTATTACAAGTAACCATTTTTACAATTCTATTAAACTTGAATCAATGCTTTCACTATGCAAAATTCAAAACCTCCAGATATTATTGACTCTTCTGAACAGATATTGAAGATCATCACTTCTTCACCCTCCCATCTCCTCACCACACACAAGTGAATAAAAATAATCAGGGCAACACCCCGCCCTCCTCCTCTAGGCCACCGGATGGTTAGTAGCAACAAAGTTACTTCCACTTGATAGTTGTTCAGTTTTTTTAATCCATGAGACTTGATTAGATATTTAATGGACAGACAACTGCAGATCAAGAGCAAATCATCCCAATCAGCATCCCAGTAACAGAGGATGTACCAGAATATGCACATACTCATTTTTAGAGGAGGCTACTTTCCTGTTGGGGCTGAAGCATAATGGCAAGTAAAAGAGGAAAACTAACGCTGGTAACACTCCATTGTACCTACTTAGAAACAGAAGAATTTTGAAAACATCAAGTCACTTCTATTTTTTTAAAGAACAGAATTTAAGTGTTTTGAACAAAAGACATAAATTACAAAAGAGAAAAAGAAAAACAAACGACGATTTATTTTTCCAGTACAATTGCAGAACACCAAAGACTAAGTGTGGTATCACAGTGACACCTAGCAGCTGAATAATAATAATAATAATAAAGAAGCATGCCACTCTGACTGAAGTTAAATGAGTACTGCAGATGTGAACAGATGTGAAGGACAAAATACAAAAAGAAACAATATACTGTTTCAAATAGGTTCCAAGTTAATTTCAACTAGACTTCTCTTATGCTACAAAAAAGGAATATAGAAAAAGAGTAAAACTGAAGGATCCCTTGGACTATTTGACAGACAGGAAAACAGCATATTTAAAAAAAAAAGTTTCAGTACTCTTCTACATTTTTCTCCAATAGCTATATCTGGTAACTCAGAGAACAAACACCTACATTTTTTAAAAAAAAGGTTCATTTAAAATATTCTTTAATAAATAACTATTTCAAAATTTATGTGATTAATAGCAGGAGAGATCTGGGATCCACTGACTACCAATAGTCTAGGAATAGCAGTGTTGCGGTGAAAGATCTCAGGTGTGTGTATATAAACCAGATAAGCTTTTTTCCCCCTCCTCCAGTAAACAGCTATAATAGATCATGACAAATTCAACAGCAGAATAGGTCTTATTAATTTTTGAAAACCACAGTTAATAATAATTTTGTTTAAAGGAGAAAACTACTAATTTTCCTTTTACTCTCAGCAGAGCATGCTACAACTATAACATAATCCTGCATGAATAGAATTCAGTAATAACCATTATTTACACTAGAAATACAGTTATTACACATATGCATTATGGGAGAGAAAAATAATATTTGCATTCTTTTCAGCCCTACACCAATTGTTCAAATACCCAGTAAATTCACTGGCAGGGAGGAGGCAGAGAAAAGGCTTTAAAAAAGTCAGAGCGCAGGATGGAAGGGGAATACTCCTTTGAGCTTTGACTCCACATATTATCTACAAAATTGTTTTCAATTTTTCTGTTAGGAACAGGAAGTGAAGATCAAACTGAAATATTTATTTCAGATCCCTAATGACTGCAGTTCCTGGAAGTCTGTCTATGGTGCAATGTTTCTGCCACCTTAAGGTTAAAAAAATATAACTCAAAATCAGAAAACAAGAATTTGCAGTCGTGTTTCTAAACTCCTGCCCTTCAGAATCTTTATCAGATGCAGAGGCAGTAATTTGGAGGAAAATCTGGGTTTAGTTCACACAGCAGTGCTTAAATGCAAAATAACAATAACTTCAAGCTAATTTCTTCTGTGACAGAATTTTTATATTTTAACTCAAGTGTGGTATGCACAAAGGTATATAAAAATTTTTACTTTGAGAAGGAAATAAAGTAATCTTGACATTCAAAATATTACAAAGCATCAATAATGCAATTTTATCAATATTACTGTAGCAATTAGTTAAGCATAATAACCTAAGATGAGAGACGTAAGGCTGCATCTTCTACAGTAATGCTTACTTTTCCCTTTTTGGAGAAAAATATGTGCTGTTGTGGTTGAACCGTTAGTAATATAAGTGCTGTTGTCTGTGGAGAAAGATGTAGGAAGAAAAATGAAGCATCTTTTGAAGATGCACTGTAAACTAGCCAGCTGTGCATTTTATACAGAAGATGAATTTTTTGTCATAAATGTTAAGAAAGCAAAACTATGTGAAACTTGAAAGTAACTTAAATATAACAAAATATTTGTTGCGGAAGATTTAAACCATATCTGTAAGGACCCCTACAAAATGTTGTGAACACAGTTGTGACTGACCCTATACAGCTGCGTAAAAGGGCCCGGAAGACAAAAACGCAAGAAAGGACTCTGCAGTTTGCAATAGCTGAAAAATATGATGAATGACAAAAACAAAAACAAAACAAAAACGAAAAACAAAAACCAAAATCTTAAAGCACAAAGAAGCTGAGCGTACTAGCATTAACCGTAAAAAAACCGTACCTGCTTACAATGTAAAGTTCTTACAGTGCCACCTTGTGGTTATTCGGCATCTAGTGTTTCATTTAGGTTAAACAATCCCTTCAGCGTCTCCTCAACAAGAATTAAATAGTAGCACATAACATACATGCAGGTACCCCTACCCTTTGGGGGCACACCAGGTATAGTCGATTAGTTTTAACCTATTATTTTCCGTCTCATAATAGAAGACACTCTTACTGCCAGGAGCACTTCAGTAAAAACTAATGATCCTTTTAGCAAATTTTTACTTCGGGGATTTAAACTAGACAATCACATGCTTTGGATAGCATTTTTTCTTTCAGAAAAACCCTACAAGGAGAGCAGCCCACATTCACAGTTCTTTTGGATTAAAAGAGTCTGGCATTTTACTTTAATTAGAAACTAGTAAGTTGGAAAAAAGTCAATGACATTTACTGTACCGCAATTACGTCATAAAAACTTCCGAAATTTAGGAAAGTTGAAATATACTTTTTTTTTTTTTTTTAATCTGATGCAAGACTAAATTGTCACCATCCTTTTGCCTGTAGTTCATGTCAATTTGACAGTGTTATAGGCTGGAAATACTCATTTCTGGTAATCATGAACATTAACTTACTTATACAGGACAGGCCTATCTTGTAAGGCTTCCATAGCTTGAGTGAGAACTGGAGAAATGTCACATGATTCTTGTGTCAAAGTCCTGCACTCATCTGAAAAACATCAACACCAATAAAAAAAAAGCATTATTCTCGCAGTTAAAGGTAACGTAACTTCTTCTATACCAGGCTATCAAACAAGAAAACGGGTTGAAAAACTCAGAGAGGTTTTAGATTATGAGTTAAAGCCTTCAGAATATGCTGCATGGCCTTGTTTGTATTACTGTAATTAAATTTTCCCTCTCCCAGAAGCATTACTTTGCTGTGATGCCACATCCATTTTAAAGATCTCAATAATAATAAAAATTAAAGGAAGCTTAATATCTGATTGTGCCTATGTACTAACTGTTAAGCCATTCAACCATCAAAATTCTGTTAGGGGCCATAATCCCTCAGTGTCACATTCCAGGTAATCTGTTAAGAAAAATGGGAGCCTGTGCTATTTAGGCAAGCTACATATTTTTTACCTAAGTGACATATCTATACATATAATAGCTTTATAAGCTTGCATATTCCATGCAAAAAGGTGGAAATCATATAAATCAAATCACACAATTTAGCATAACATAGATGAATTTTTACTAGGGCCAAACTGCAACCATCATTTGAGACTTTAGTGTCCAATGAAAAAGAGCTAACCAGTACATTCTCCCATTGCACCAGCATGCTGTCAACCTTCCTGTCAACATCTTGGGAGAAGAGAAAAATAAAACAAAGCACCTATATTTTACACTACCAAGAAGTTCCATGAAACACTGACGTCTGGAGCCAGAACATGTATTTGGAAAAATATACTATTATTCAAGAGAACCTCCTAAGAAAATAAGTCTAAAAGGTAGGTTTAAACAAGGCTTAATCAAGTTCAAAAGGTAATAAACCACTCCTCAAATTAAGATAGATGTTACTAGCAAATTATCAGAAAAGAGAACTTTCCTGTGACCTGCAAGAAAATGAAACGCAATGAACTCAACAATTAGACTACTAAACCGTAGTCACTGACCTCTGTGGAAGACTATCTGCAAAATGCAAATAATTAACATAGTTTTACAGAAAGAGGTATGATCAGCCAGTGATTACGAGCCCATAACAGAGAGAATCTCCAAGTTAACAATTTGATCCACAAAAGCTAGCTTTTAGACAAATTTTTCACTGAGAAGGAAATCCAAAGACTTGTTAATGAATCTTGGAAAGGGTTCTTGCTGAGTTCAACCCATATTAAGGAATTAAAGGAGTCCTCCTTAAAGGGTAATATTCATAAACATAATAAAAACAATCTTAGTCCTACTTTGAGTCCATCTGTAAAGTCGTTCATAAGATGTCTCTTGCAGTAAAGCCATCTGTTCCATAATTTCCAAGCTGCAAGATAAAAAAAGATTTTATTAGCAAATACTACTTTAGATAGTACTACTAAAAGGCATTTAGAAATCTAATAGAAAGCACTACTATTTAATTAAGAAAATTTCAAAATACGCTATCGTTTAGCTGCTTAATTAACACTCACCCTGCCCTTTGCTGATTTGTCCGGAGGAGAATCTTGACATCATCATGAATTTGCTTTACTCTTCCCAATGCCTTGAAAAAATCCTATAAATAAATAAATCAGTGTTTAAAAGTAGCAACTTTCCATTCACATCTCTAGCGTTTTGTATTCCTCATTCCATTTCTGCATTTTTGCTCCTCGCAGGTCCATGTTCCAAGCGCTGCTTTTAAAATACAACCACACACACATCGCACCCTTCATTCTACCCTCATAGCCTTGGTATGTTTTCTCTCCCTGTCATCACTCCCCTACTCCACAATTTTTTTTTTTTTTAAACAGTAGCAAAGATGTGTTTTTAACACGGCTTTATACAGTACCTGCGTGTTTTACCTTTACTGTTTACCTCTTTCGGGCAGACGTTTCTAAGGACTTTACTGGATATTCCTCTATTTTCTGTTCATTAACATAAGCAAACTGAAGAGCAAACTGATAAGCCATAATGCACAATGATTACAGGCTGGTATTTTTTTCTTTTAATATAAGAGAAGTAACTACTCATAAGAAAAATCAAGCATTTGCAATAAACTGATGTTTTCCATGCACAAATAACACAGTAGCAGTCTCTAGAAAACACTAGTATATTGCCAAAAAGGTTATGTTATCGTTCCAGGGAATTAAAGCAAATCCGCTAACATATTCAAATATAAGTCGTTTTACGACATCATCTTTCAAACATTATGAAGGAGACTGGAGAATTCAGACACAAACATTTGTTCCTTCTATGACTTGGACACAATTTACCTCAGAAAACTAGAGCTCCGCTCTGTTCAATTCATACAAAAGCATACGTTTTCTCTAAGTGAAGCACACAGATTAAATCAATCCACGGCACAGCACCAACTGTGTTGAAGACAAATTTATGAAAACCCAACAACTCACAGAACTTAGGATTAAAATCTTCGTTCAGAAAAAAAGAAAATCTCACTAACAGAAATGTGACTTTAATCACAGAATCACAGATTAATAACATTTTAAATGTACGGGTTGGTTCCACCTTAGGGTAGAAGCTCACAGATGATTTTACTGAAATCTGTCACTTCAGTAGCACAACTACGGTTATATCCCGGTTATATCTCCGCTTTTTTTTTTTTTTTTTTTTTAAAAAAAGGTAGACCAGAAGTGTTGATAGGACTAATCTGTGTTCTGCTGCAAGTCAAGCACTGAATAAGTGACACAGCGTTACTGTAACTGTGAGCTGCAACATGCATAGGGAAACAACAGGAAAGAAGCCTCGTAGACTGGCAGAATTCATTTAGAAGTGAGAAGGAAAGATCTCCTATGCTATGCAGCAAGTTTAGAAAGCTGCTTCAAACACAAAAGAGAAAATATATCATGAAAAGAGCACAATGTCCCCTTCCTAGGCTTGAGATGGGCTTGCTTTAAGTTGCTTTTTTTTAAGAGCTGAAAAGATGACCTTGTAAGATAATGACCTGAACTGTATTTGCATTAAGTATACTTATCAGTTTGCAGGATCAATTCCCATATGTAAAGAGGAAATGGAATATATAAATAATACGTAGAAATATAAGATATGGCTTAGGCTAAAATACACTAAAATAAAAACTCAGTTGGCCTTTAGATCAAGCCCTTAGAAGTAAAACATTTGCAGGTTTTGTTTGCTTTCGGGATTTTTTTTGCGCTTTTCTATCTCAACCCGAATGTTTCTTTCAAGGTAACAGTTGGTACAAAAGTACACAGCAATTACTCAAGTGCACAATCTTTTCACATGTTCCAATCATGCTTTCATTAGCATTGTTTATGGTTATCTGTTCCATTTCTTTAATAATGCTTAAACTGCAAACAGGATATCTGTGGAAATGAGATACCGTGTCTCAGCAGGTAGCCTGCATTTAAGTGAATGTTTCCATGCAGCTACAGGAATAAAAATCTATTAAATATACTCAATTCTCTCGTTATTCACTTTGCTTTTACTGCAAAACAATGTGCCTTTCTACCTAAAACCATAAACATATTAAAAACTTTGGTTTGGAAGGTGGCTAAAAGTGAGTCAGCAACTAATATCTTCAACAACAAAATAATGAGGGAAGGTCCCACTTTATATTGTCCCAAATTATTTACATATTACATTATATAAAATACCTATATGTAAGTATATTCTTATGCAAAATGCACACACATACAAATAGTGCTCCATATTCCTGAAGCACTACAAATTCTCATTTGCTTTATTTGAGCTCAATGAAGTTTTAGAACATCTTAGCTGAAAATTCAGGCTCCATAAAGGAAAGCAGGAAGATATGAGAGCTCTTACTGTCCCTTAACTCATTACTCACACTAGAATTTAATGTTCATTTTCTTTCTCCTTACTTCAATCTTCCATCACATATTTCAAACTCATCAGAAATTCAACATTCTGTTAAAAAGATACGTTTCTTCTCATAAAATGAAACTACACTTCAATATAAGGTTTCATGTACAATTCAGCCAAAGTGCCTCTGCTTTTTGGTTCAGGGCAAAGCTTTTAATGTTCATTGAGTTACCTCAGTAATTGGCTCATCTTTTGTGCCTCGAAGGAGGTTCATTTCATCTGGTGTCAGCTGGAATTTTGCTATGAATGCATCTGCAACTTGTGCTTTCATTTCTAGTCTCTGACTGTAAAAAAACAAAGTGAGAGATTAGCTTTTTAATGTTTATCTCCAATCACTTTGCATATTCAGACTTCTGGAAATATAACTAGCATTAGAAATCATAACTATTAAATTCCAATAGTATATTCTTGCCATCAAAAACTTGAGTTGCATCTTCAGATATAATTTTCTGCTAAGCTTATATGTTACTGAGTAAAAAAAAAAAAGGGTTAAGGTAAGTTAATACCTTTGAAAAATAATTTTTTTTAATAAATATTCTCTTTGCATTTGTATCACAAGTTATCTAATCCAGATATTTTTCACTTGTACAATCTAATGCCTGCCAGTTATTTCCTTTCAAGTTCATTGAGGAAAGAATGGGTTTTCAGCTCATGTTTTGAGTGACAAACAAAAAACTGTAACACCCAAAATGAGAAAATGAACATCAATTCAATCTACCTTTCTGTAGAACAGATTCATTTTTGCTTAACACTATACAGTTGGGATATTAATTTACTAACTTCGCAATCAACCAAAATGTAAGGTTAATTTTCTTGTTGGTTACCCTCCCTCAAATAAACACTGCAAGCAAGTAATATGCAAACTCCATCTAGTGGATAACATCTTTCTACATGCATATTTTGTTGCACAGCCTGCAAAGACACCACAGAATGACCCAAATGAATACACTTTTATTCTGCAGGAAGAAAGGGACTGGAATTCAAGTAGCAACAGAAAAATTGTTCAAACTGTGGTCTGGGCCCATAGCGCTCCAGGAAACATAGGCTATTTTTTTGGATATCGAGAAGGTGCTAATTAGATATTTGTAGAAGAATGATGCTCAATTACTTTAAGACCATTTCAACTTCCAATATAATTATTATAAGATAAACACACTGTTATTATACGCAGGTTAAGATAGACAAGTGCACCTCTAATACTGGCTGTCATAATTACATTTCCTTGCAAGATCAAAGCTTGAAAAGTAACCTTTTACTTATCTACCACTTTTCTACTAGCCAACTAACAGACTGCGTTCAGCTGAAGAACAAACACAGAAAACAGACTTCCCTTCTGCAGATGTGGATGAACCTCCCATCCTGTACTAGTACAAACCCTTTTAGAGAGCAGCTGCAATATTTTATAATTGTCAGCACTCCAGTATACTGAATAATGAGAAGAAAGGGAACAGAAAATCCAAAGCTATTTCACAGCAAAATTAAGGAAAAGCAAGGATGAAGAAAAAAAGTGTTTGTAATTTATAAGGAAGATACGTAAACAAAATGGAAAACAACTCACTCATATGCTTTAACATCCCACTTGCAATTGACAGCCATTTTCGCCAGTCCTATGCAGATATAGCTGTTATGCCCTTACACTGACAGTTTTATTGATGCTTAAGAATTGGCTGTCTGGCTACTTAATTTTCTCAAAGAGAGTTCTGCTACTGTAAACTCAGGGTTCCCATGAAGCTGAATCTTTCTGGGCAGAGGGACAAGAGCGATGGAAGGTAATCTTGGCCAACTAAAGGGGCAATGACAGCAGATGCATCCATGGTAAACAGCAACATTGCCCAAGCACTCTGGTGGGAGTTCACTACAAGTGAGGAAGAACAGGGAAGCAGTCTAAAAAAGGGAGGGCTCAGCAGTACACTGGCAACTTTGGGATCAGATAATTTAGGTACAGGAGGAAAAGACAAGCTAGGAATGGTACTTAGAAGAGAGGAAAGAGATCGAGAGGCATAATGACGGTTTTGCGAGGAGGTAGAGAGAGTTTTCCACCACATGCGATGGGCTATGAGGAAGAAGAAAATTAGAAGAGGATGGAAAATATCAGGAGACTGGGGGCTGAGAGGGGAAGAAGTATGAGGTGATGGGTCTGAAGGGATTGATCTGCCCCATCTCCTCTTTTGGATAACTTTATCTAAATCTCCAGTATTGGGGTGAAGAAATACAAGACTATGTGCAAACCTGAAAAGACCTGAGACTGTTCTCCAACCCTGCTATGTTTTTCTGACACAGGAAGTACAGTAGCCCTCATTACAGTTGAAGGAGAAAGGAAGTTCAGTAAATTTAACGAACAGAAATCTAGCAGGGGGAAAAAAAAAAAAAAAAGCTTTTCATTTTTTTGGGTACCTGTACTCTTTAATCCAGTTTATGACAGTCCCGCATTAAGAGGCATGCCTGCACAGTGAGGTACCAGTAGCATGGGGTCAGTGACTGCTATTCCACTGCAGCTACAAAACTGCTCATGAAAACCACACTTCAAAACTCTTATGGGGTTAAAAAAGGGCTCATTTCAACGGTAAGTTATAATAACAACAACAACAAATCTTGGACCCACCTCCCCAAAAATAAAGGCATGCGATGTCACTACTCAAATTGAAAATCGGGTAAAGACTTAAAATGTTATCAGAGGATTCTAATCCATCCATGTCACCATCACTGGATTTGGCTGAAACAACAGGAAACGTAATTTAGGCAATTAATTTTATGTAGTGGTTGCTCTGCGTCTTTCCTCTTGTGAGGAAATTTCACCTTAACATTTAACTACAACGCTGAGTTGACTTAGGCTGAACTAACCGAAGCTGTGTGCCTCCTGAGTACATAAAGTTTCAACTGTTCTTACAGTTACTATTATCTCTTTTTCTTGAGATTTTTTGAGTTCATAAGAACTCTCAGTAGTAGTCTGTACACTTGCACCAAGTTGGAGACAGGGAAGGGTAGTGCAGTATTCTGGACATACGACTTTCTTTTTAGTTTGCTTTCCAGATTTTTCAGAGTTAGGGTTGCAGACTTTCAAAGAACAAGGGCCAAAGTCAGGAGCTGGATAAAAACAGACTCGCTTGTCTGTTCTGGAATCCTGTGCCCCTATCACTACCCTGCTACAATAAAGATAAAAATAATAATAAAAAACTTAAAAGACTGGCAAATGTAAGTGGTCTAGAAAACATCACTTTTGAAAAGAAAATACAAAAATAAACAAAACCCGCTAATTTCTGAGAAGTCGTTTGTGTTCTCCTCACATTCACAGTCTTTTTGCTCCTATATGCAGGCAACTCACAACTGAAACTCTCTGAAGTCCCCATTCTACATCTTTTGCTGCTACCAAGAATGAGGTTCCATCAAACACAGCACTTTAAAGCCATTACCACCTCTGGCTGTGTCTTTGGCTAACCCTGGGCATAACTGCTCACTGATCTACTCTGGACATGCTCAACAATTATACAAAACAAAGTCAATATATTAAACTCTGAGACATTGCCAAGTTAAAAGTTCCACTGTGTAAACACAAAATAACTGCCTCAAGATGGCAGCAGTGTTTTGTCTGTCTTTCTCAAGCTAGTGATTTTGAAGTAGTTGAGAAGCATCTGTCCTACAAACTAAAAGCATGCCTCTGACTTTTGATAAAGCCTTGCTGCTAATTTTTAACAGTACATTAGACTGCTATGAAGTTGATAGTTCTGCAGTTTTTTAAAATATCACTTTTTCTAAACTACTTATCTCCTGTCTTTATTAAAAGTGGCCTTCCAATAGATTAGCTTAAAGCTATTTCTTTCGGGCTCTCTGCAACAAAGGACACGGGATTTCAACATGCTACTCAAATACAGTTTCGAAACCTAAGTTAGCTACCTCTGCTTATGCTGATTATGAATGCTGTTGCGCTTATCAATCTGCATGAGAAAGAGATTCTATTTCCTAGAAAACGATCGATTGGGAACAAAAAAATTTAAGTAGGTGCTATATACCCTTGACCTCTACCTGGCAGTGTACAATATAAAGGAGATCACTAAATTCGTATAGATATTCAAATCTATCTATGAGCCTCAGAGTTAAGCTAACAGCTATTTAACTGGAATTTAATCAATTTTAAAGCATGCAAATGGATTAAAATGTCACTCAAGCTTGTTATAATATTTCACAGTGTAGTGTTACGCAAAATATCCAACATTGTAGTAACAAAAACTAAAGCCATCTTACATCCATCCCGCGACAATCAATACCTGTGTAGATATTTGGTCATTTCATGTCCTACTGCCCTTTCTGTCAACATAACCTCTTTCAGATTACGGTCTAGGCACGTAGAAGATAGCAGGGGGAAGGTCGATATTGTGTTGCTATCCCAAAGATTTTTTTTTTTTCCTTTTACAAAAGTCATCCCTGCATAAAAGAACAAAACTAACAGATCATGGGAACACAGCAGCAATGCAAAAGGGGAAAGTATCAAGCACTGGTAGACTTTTAAGCTCGAGGGTTGGAAAGGAAATCCAACAAAGAGCAATTTCCCAGTTTTAATCGTTACCACGGAGACAGAATTCTTCTGCAAGAGAACTCAAAAGACTGAGAAAACTATGCACTTCAAGCACGTTTCCCCTGAACCAAATACAAATGTGCACTGTTTGTTAGGATTATCACCTAGACAGCTCAAAAAACGAGGCGGAGAAGAAACAGACTTTTCCAAAGTTTAATTTTGTACTGCCACTACATGTATCATAGATATCTGCTAGCTTCCTTTACCGAGGAAGAGTCATAGCAGCGCATTCTGAAATTACTTTCAATTTACAGTATTGAGGATTCACCACATCTTTAAAACCTCATAAAGAGTATTTTTAACTCAAGGAAACAACAGCCATCTTTAACAGACATGTACAGATGCTGTTCAGTAGTCCTTGAAAATTCATTTTTCTGTGATGCTTTCTGTGGAAGGCAAACATACAAGATAACACAACAAAAGATTTACACACACGTAAGTGTTAGGAAACTCCACTCCTAAGAATAAATATCAGTTGCAAATAAAAAAATGCTTTTGTAAATGCTAAGGGCAAACATTTTCATTTGCCATTTTGTCTGTCAAACATATCTTCTACTAAAAGAGAACAGAGAAGCTATTATGAGAAGCTATTCAGGGACTAACACATCATGGAATGCAACTAAGAAATTTTATGCCCAAGCAAAAAATAGGAAGGTATAGAAAATCACAGTAAATTGTCTAACACATTCTCAGGATACAGGGAAATAAACAGCAGTCCTGCTAAAGAGGTGTAACATCTCTGGTGAGATCTCATTTGGAAAACAGACTGCAATCCTGATCATCTATGTTCAAGAACAATGGGCTCCTGTTAGAGTAGGGCTAGCAGGATGCTCATGGGGATGGAGAGTCTATTCCATGACAAGAGACTAAGGACACTGTGCTTGATAATCTTCAGTTGAAAGCTCACAGGGAACACAACTGCTGTCTAAAGATTGCTAAGGTGGTGGGGTGGGGGGGGCGAGAATAATGTGAATAAGCTATTCTCACCTGCAAAACTATTCACATCAGCCATTTAAGTTAAGTATCAGTGTTAAGTATCTGAAGGGGGGGGGGGGGGATGTTCAGAGGATGAGGCCAGCCTCTTCTCTTTGGTGCCCAGCGACAGGACAAGAAGCAACGGGCAGAAACTGAACCACAGGCAGTTCCATCGGAACATGAGGCAAAACTTCTTCACAGTGAGGGTGACAGAGCATTGGAACAGGTTGCCCAGAGAGGTAGTGGAGTCTCCTTCCGTGGAGATATTCAAAACCCATCTGGATGTGATCCTGGGAAACATGCTCTAGAGGACCCTGCTTGAGCAGGGAGGTTGGACTAGATGATCTCCAGAGGTCCCTTCCAACCTAAACCATTCTGCGATTTCATGTATGTACTTCTTATTAGATAAACCAGTGTTTAGCAATGTGAATGGAGGTCAAGTTAAAAAGGAATATATCGCCAATAAATAGATTCTTTTGCATCTTACAGAGATGAAATATTGTTAATACTGTTGTACCAAACAGAAGGGCAGCTTCAAACAGATGCATGGTATCTTTCATACAACTTGGTATAAAGACATTTGAAATGAGAGTCCTATTCTAGTCTTCAATTAGTCATCAAATGCCAAAATGTTGCCAAAGATACAAAAAGAACATACTGTTCTCCACATCCACCTGGAATAAGATCAGAACAAACGACCTTAAACAGTAACTAAAGGAGACCTAAACTGAACTTCAGGAAAATAAGAAAGAACTGAAATCAATTACCAGGGGAAACCACGGACTCTCTGTTCCTGGACTTTTCTAAGAGCAGATAAACAAACATCAGACAGGAATGGTACTGTATAACTGATTCTGCACTTCAGAGAGACATTTCTTGCTGTTCATGACTAAAGTGGCAAATTAGGTTCTCTCTTCAGATCCATTATAGCCTTGCTATAATATCCATTATATATTCCTGCTTTATGACCTATTACCCATGTTTTATATCAGTATAAATCAGGGGAAAAAAATAAAATCAGTCCCAGAATTTTAAGCCTTTCCCCTCCCTCATATAGAAGAGAGAGAGAGACAGACAACAGAGAGACATGAGGGACCACTGTCCTAAGAACAGCACTGTCGTAGCAGTACATGTTCTCGGAGAAACGTTTTTCCTAAGACTTTTGACTTTGTATTGAGGTGACGGCCAAATCATTCACTGAACTCTGAAAACTGGGGTTGTTGGAATTTTAGTAAAAAATAACTTTAAATGTGATTCAACTAACATAAAATGAAGTATAAACTGCTGCTCTCTAACAGACAACACTTAGAAAACAGGTTTAACTGTATTTTTAAAAATGTGAAAAATACTAATGCTACTACTGATTTTCCAGAAGCAACATAAATAATAAGTACTTGCTACTGAAACACATGCATTTTGCTCTGCTGAAGAATGCAAATAACAGAAACCAACAAAGCAAATGTTATTTATAAAATAAAACTTTAAACTTTTATTGGTATGCGTATACCAGCAGGATAACCTTAGAAGCTTGCTGATACACTAATAAGAAATCACAAGCAAGCAACCTATTTCCTAAGCTTAGGTAATCAAGAGCATAACTTCAAAGAAAGCTCCTATATCTTTTCACTTGTCTGAAAAATATCTGTTCAAGCCCCTTCCATTAACATTCTCTCATAAAAGTCAAGTATCATCTTCTTTCTTTCCACAAAACTAATTCTCACTCTCATCCATTTTCTATTTCTGCAGGCTAATCTTCCATGATCACCCTGGGCACATGCATGCACTCATGGAACCATCTTTACTTAATTTTATATAAATTAATATTGTAATTATCATCTTTTGGTCTCTTTCTTCAATTGTTAGATCCACGAATGTCATTTGTGGCTAACCTCAAAACAATCTTCCACAATACCTTACCATTAAATGGCTAGTAAAACTACTACGCAGCCAGTCTTCTGGCATTCTATGTATTTTGGAACTAAATTATTTTTCTCATTTTGGAACTGTACTGAACTCCCGGAAATTTGGTCCCAATACAAGTGAAAAAGCTTAGTATTTCAAGTAGATTTTTTACGTTGTATAAAGAAGAAAAAGAACTAAACTTGGGTGGACCAAAAAAAACCTAACAAGTCACAGGGAGTTTTGAGTAAAAAAACAGAAAAACAGACCTAAAGGAGTGAGGTCATTCTTCTATCAAGTCTATTAGCAATGGTAATAAGTAAATCCACATGTTTTTAAAAGCAACAGATGTTGTTTGAAAGCAGATTCACCTCCTTGTTACTATATATAAAAAAAGCCGGTGGCAACCTAAAAGCAATATCAGCATGCTTAAATAGAAATACAGAAATCTGTAAGATAATGATGTGGACTTTGAACAACTGACAGAAACTGTCAAAACCACCTGCTTCAATATTTCTTTAATATCCAAGTTTATCAAATAAACAAAAAAACCCGGAGGGGAGATAGGCTGAACTGAGATAGGTTGAACTGTTTTACTTGAAATACTTTACTTCACACGATGTGGTTCTACTAAATTGTGGTAAGTTATGGTGGAAAGTCGTCATGTCTTAATTGTAAAGATAGCAAAGGGGGAAAAAAAAAAGCCCCAATTCCTACGTTATGTGATTCTACAATAATATGAAGGATAACTGCTCTGCTTCTAGTGTACACTATAGTTATTTTAATTACTCTAGTAAATTCAGAACAAGCAATATAATTGACCACAGAAATACACTGACTCTGGCATATTCCCAAACATAACAATGCACCTGTAGTAACAGAAGATTAATTTTTTTTAATCTAAGTAACACACTTTATTTAGCATTTATACCAATCACATCTAAAGCTCACATACTAAGTTACAGGAAAAACAACGTGCTGCCAAGCGACAACTTGAGAATGCCAAAGTTTTAAATGCAATTTAAGAACACGCTATTTTCTTCCCCAACTATCTAACCAAGTGTCTTAATCATACGTTTTGCTAACATAACTCCAAAAGAGCTCATCAGGATTACATACAGGATAGCTCAGATGGACCACTGTATGTTCAAACTAGAGCTTCAAGTTAATTCTTACATGTCAATGTTCTGAAGAGGCTCCAGAAGCATCATCACCACAGCTGGGAAATCACTAAAAGCAGTGACTGCCATTTAAGCATAAATGATTATATGTGACTGAGTACATGATTAAATGGTACACTTAGAAGTTTCTTTACTTCTCACTTTTCTCTTATATACACTAAAATACACTTCATATATTTGCATTGGGTAGTTGCTATATCAGAATAAGACAACATTATTTCCACTTGGCCTGAAAGACACCCGCATAAAAGGCGCAGCCTCAAAACAATAGCTTTTGGGAAAGTGAAAATAAAGTTCTCTAACAGGGAGTGTTGAACTTTCTTAAATATAAGCAATTCTACTAGCTCTGTTGATATTCTGATTTGCGTATGTTACACTCCAACTTTTAGTCACGTTACTAAGTATTGAAAAATACAGATCAAAAACGTTCCGGGTCACTGTCTTTGTCTACAGCGTAAGACAACAAACTAGACATGAAAGATGTTTGGGCAAAAATAGCAGAAAAATAAATTAATTCAGTTCATTCAATAAAGAGGTTATTTTTAATTGTACAACATACCTGACACAAGACCAAAACTCAAGACTTCCAACTAAGCAGACCGTCAAGCTTATCTGCTTCCTCCACCTTGACAATAACCTCTTCAACAAAAAGTACACCTTACAAATGAGAACACACCTGTGAGCACCAGGCTAGCCCCATGCTATACCAGTTTCTCCATGTGCTAAATGAAGCAAGGGTTTTCTAGATAGCTATAGGGTAGCTATGGAGGTATAGTTAAGATATACGCAGGACATGATCTCGATTTAAAAATTCAGACTTAATTCATTTCTACTGCAACACTACTAACAATTACTCCTCTATCCACGCATCTATAGCCATTTTATGTGCTCACTTCAGGAACCACAGACACTCCTCCTAAGAAAAACTCCTCCCAGGACGCCTCTGAACAAACAACCCAAACACTATGTACAAACGTTCCCCTTCAAAAAAAAAAAGCTTTTGGATCTTACATATACATGTTTTACAATGTGAAACACTTTTTCCACCATATCTACTGTCCTCATGGAAATGAGCTGGTAAAACCAACCATCCAAAGCATTAAAATTGATTTATTTCCACAGATGATCGTGACAGGAAACACCAAATTTCCAGACAGAACATTTCTCAAGATACTACCACTCTGCTCTCGACTTCTTGACTTTCACAGGAACCCCATGAAGTAACAAGGTAACAAGTCTTAAAAGAAAAGTTCACAGTTTTGAATCCACGAATTTTAACATTCAAAGATCATCAGGATTTCATAGCCCACTGCAACATTCCCCAAAACACACCTATTATCCACTCACTGCAGAGTAAGTGCTTAATTTTCTTCTCTCTTTCATAGGCGCTAGCTGCTATTTGCCTGCTGCTTCTACTAACAGTACTTTTGAGGCAGAGAAAAAACTATTCCAGACCCTGAAAACAGCCAGACATTTCACTCAATTTATATCCAAAGATACTTTTCCTAATACATACTTATTTAGTCTACACTGGCATGTCCATACCTCCTGCTACATTGTCAAGATAACTTGGCACCAAAAGCTACCAGTGCTGGCACCTTTATGGTCAAGCTCATGCAGTCAAGAAATACCTCTGAAATAAGGGATATAAACTTCTATTCAAAGCTTAGTATAGGATGTCCCTTCCCTTGAGAGACCACTTTAACATCTCCAAGTCTTATTCGGACAGTAAGTTGTAGAAAATTGGCTTGGATAGTTTGAGGAACTAGAATGACGAACCAGGAGTTCAGGTAAGAAGCTTAGGAATTTGAATATTATCTCTAACTACAACTAATAACATAGGTGATAAGACAACACAAAAAAATACTTAGGGAGCATAATAAGCCACATCCCTGCACAGAACCACTGACATTGCCACTCTCTGCAACTACTACAGACCCCCCCCCCCCCCAAAAAAAAAAACTTGCAAGGATGAAAGCACAATTAAACGCTCTCACTTAATGTTCATCCTCACACGTTCCCACAGCCTCTACGCACCTTTAGGAAACTCCACGCTTCACTGCTATCATGCAGCTCCTCAAAAAAACCCGCTACGTAGGTGCTAACCTCATACAGGAAAAAGAATTTCTGGAGAGGTATTTATATTTGCAACATAAAAAAATGTTGCCATCTAAGAGAATAAGTCACTTACAATCCCAGTGCTTCCTTTAAATAACTACTTTGTATATGTAGGTGGATAAAGTTATAACTCCAGTTGCGAAGACTTTGGCTACTGATTTCTAGTATTTCCCCGGTTTTAAAGTGAACCTCCTGTTCTTTCTTCTAATTGCAGTCTGGTTTAAAAACGATACTAATTATAACACTGTCTGACAAAGTTTACTTCTGACAAGAACTGACTAGACATGAAGAGAGTTTACCCAAGTCAAACATTCCACCTGTCATTTACTGAAAAAGCCTTAAAATTATTACACAAAGATAACTAGACATCCTTGATCAAACTCAAAGCTAAGAGAGTTTCTGCACGTTTCAAGACTGCATTCTTAGAAAATGAAGGGAAGTAACATGTAAATAAAAAGCTGTGAACTATTAACTCTATTTGCCTAAGATGAGTAACTTCCTAACCTCAGCATATTATCTCTGAGTGAAGATGGTAGCTTTTCATTTTCCCTAAAATTTCAAGTCCAGATACAAAAAATAAACATTTTTAAATACCTAATTAGCTTAAATGAATGAAATGCATCTGCAACTTTAGCATCTCCCTTCAGTTTTATAATCCAATCACAACATATTCCTCCTAGGAGGAAATGACCAGCTAAAGTAAATGCTAATCAAAATAGAAGATATTATTTTTTGACTGATAGCTAGTGAGGTAAATCATTTAAAGTATGATTTCAGAAGTTATTAAAAAAATGACAAAAAGGTGAAAACGTTCTCAATCTAGAAACTGATGGCAAGGGTAGAATCAAAGCAACTTTGCTCAAAGGCAGCGTAAACAACTTGTTCAGCAAAATGATGCAAGGTATTATGTCTGCTATTACAAAGTTTTAGTAATTACTAATGCAAAAAAGAAGTATGTAACTTATTTATATTTAAAAGCTACCACTTCTCAGCATTGGTTTAAGAACTTAAAACAATTCAGACATACTGTGGTATGCAAGACAAAATTTGATTTTTTAAAAATATTTCAAAGTTAAAATTAAAAATTGCACAGAAAATTCTACTGTGTTGATGCAATTCAATAAAACAGCACAATCTCCTTTAATGGAATTTAAGAATTAGCTATATATCACTTCGGATATATCCTCAGTATCCTCCATTTTGCTTCAGAACAGGAATTAAAGCAACTTACCTTGTCTGTGAGACTTTGCAAAAAAGATGACCACTTCCCTATCTTACCACATCATAAATAATTTGGTTATTTTGAAAATGAATATAAGTCCTGCCTTTTGCTCAATTACTTCCTTAAACTGTGACTTTGCAAAACCCTTCATTCTATAACAACCAGCATGGTATTTTATGCAGTATTCCACATTTAACTTTTAAATTGCATAGAGATAACCTCACATTCAGACTTTCAGATGACATAATCCATCCTCTATCAAAGTTGACAGTATGAGCCTACTGATTTTGAAAGTGCACCCAGGACTATCCCAAGTCATAATTTCCACTAGAAACTTATCACTGGAAATAATTATTTCTAATCTCCAGTGATCTAAATATAATTTTCCAGAAGAAAGCACATAAAGCAAGGAGATTCATTCCTCTATACTGACAAAGGCTAAAGCTGTAAAACTAGATGCTCTAACCATAAAAATGATAAAGATCATATGAATCTGTCATAAACTATTATCCTCTTCCCATGAGTAAAAATATCAGAAAGAGCAAGATGCAAATCTTTTCTTCCATGAGAGCTTGGAGGACCAAGGGAAAAAGTATTCGGTTAGCCTCATTGAACAGTACTTATATATCTTAAACTTGGTCTTAAATACGGAAAAAGAATGTTATACTGCACTTTTTGTGGTTACGTACTATCTCTGCACTAAAGAGTGATTTCCAAAGGACATATTGGAATAACAACAAAAACTAAAAAAAAATTCACAGAACTAGTAATGAAAGAATGAGCGCCGAAATACTTTTGGTAAATTTTTGTCAGCGAAGGAATTCATCCAAAAATCACAGACTAGGACAGTGACTAAGAAGAACAAATCCCAGTTCTCCTGCTCCCCAATACCTTTATTTTAAAACCTAAATCATCCTTCTTTCAAAGAAAAATACAGTACAAAAATCCCAAACAAAAATAATGGCCAACAACTTCTCTATATTTATATAATGTGAAGGAATTCACTTAAAAGGTATGGATACTTCCTTTGACGACTTACAGGCCCGCAGCCTTTTTCTATAAAGACATGTATTTGTAACACAGAAAAGCCCCTGTTATGCAGCAAAGAAAAAGTAATTCTTAAAGTCATTTGCACAAATTTTGTGCAAATCTCTTAATTATACAGGAAATAGCAACCGGTCAGTCACCAATTACTCACTGGCACTGCATTACTGGAACACAAAGCTGGAGGGAACCACAGAATAGTTAGGGTCGGAGGGTACCTCTGGAGATCATGTAGCTTTCTCAAGCAAGGTCAGCTAAAGCAGGTTGCCCATGACCGTGTCAAGTGGGGTTTTTAGTAACTCCAAGCATGGAAACTTTACAACCCCTCTGGGCAACCTGTTCCAGTGTTCAACCACCCTCATAGTAAAGAAGTGTTTTCTTGTGTTCAAGTGGAAGTAAGGGAAAAAATTAAGTTCAGAGATAACTGGAAGAATCCTATATATCTTGATTAATACCAACAAGCTATTCCAAATATTTCTAAAAACTTAAGTCCAAGAAACAAAACATATTGATGTTTTCGGAATTCTGATCTGATGTACATCCTTATCTCTTATAAAACCATATAACTTATACTGTCAACTGGCATCAGGTAGAACACATCCGTATTCGGCACACTGTACCACTATAACATATTCTCTTCCCTAAACAGTCATGTTTATGACAGCAAGCACTAACGCATATTCTTAGCTTTCCGTGTCTTCTGGTAATAAACTAACAGTTCAACTCCAATTAAGCCACAAACAAGGACAATGTCAAAAATAAAAGCACAAATAAAAAAGCAAAGTCATTACTCAAAAATAAGAAAGGCAGAACCTGATCTAAAATCAAATTACACCAGCATGGTCATGTCTTTAAGAAATAAATAAGGTAGCATACATACTTTTCTGCTTGGAGTTTCGTTGTTTTCACTATCAAGTCCTGGGTTTGTTCCTTTGCTGCCTAGAACATGATTAGCATTGTAAGTACAAGAAACAAGTGTACCAAATGTATTACACAACCTTTAAAAGTATGTAATACTTTTGTGGCTTTCTCAGCTGAAACAGTGTACTCTCGGAAATAGATGGCTTTTTGCAATACGTATTCACTAAGCCTCCCAGCTTTCAGGCATGAAAGAAAATCCCTAATTAATGTCCTTATCCATATATATTTTTATCTTTACATAGATTTATATATGCACATAATTAATATTTAATTCCGATATAGTTAACATAAACATGTTACATAAATAGTACAAATAGTTCTCACTATTTTGTCTGTCCATCAATTGTAAATTCTTTGCTGTTACAAATGAGAAGTGAGAAAAGTTTATCTGGATGTCAAACTGCCAGTGTCTGCCCAGACATATTAGACAACATGAATACAGCTGTGCTTCTCAGCTATACTCAGCCCTATTGCCCAAGCAGCTTACAGCTCTGTTAAGCCTAAGTGCAATACACTCAAAAAGGCCCAGTGCTAGCCCATCCCTAGAGCTCAGCTCTAAATGCTCAATGATGACAACACAAGGAAATCCATGTAGAAACAATTCTGCTGCAGACAGCAGTCGCATGACTATAAGGATTGCTGTAACTGAAGTTAAAAGAGTTCAGAAATACGTTTCTCAGCAAGCACATCATAGAGATCTGGAATTGTTTTTCTCCCACAGGACACCACTAGTGATGTTTCAGGGAGAAAAAGAAGGAAATTAAACACGTACACACACACACACACACACACACGTACACACACGTACACACACACACACAAATCCTGAAATCAAAATGCATTCAGTATGGAAGAATACTGCAAGAGAAGAGGGTAGGAAAGAGCTATAAAGGTACTCTTGGTGAATAATCTCAAGACTGAAGCCAAGCTGTGTTTAATACGGCTAAATTATTGTCTTAGCCAAAACCAAACAAGTCAGCCTTGGAACCTCTGAAAGGTCTAACGCAAGCATAGTCACACACTGATTCATTCTAGCCCTTTCTACTTGCCACATTACAGTAGGTATAAAGCAAAAGCAGTTAAGCTACAGGAACACCTTGAAAGGTGAAAACAGGACTGGAAACTATGTAAATATGACTTCACTCAGAGGAAGCCCGAGTATTCCGTAAATATAATAAGCAAGTACTGCTGAAGTGCAAATTGCTGAATTTTCTAAAGGAAACTATAACAGAGTGGCATATAAGACTTGACAGAATTTACTGAAGATTTAGCAACTTCAGAATCATTTAAAGATATCCTTAAACTTTTTATATTTTATATATATTTACACTTTAAAGGCTTATAATATACGTTGACTTTTAATGCGTCAGCCTAGAGGACGGGGGTTCACCATTCAGCAATACCTTTCACTTAAAAAGCCAAAAACAGAGAGAAGACCAATAAAGAACTACAGCTTTCTATATAACAAAAAAGACCATTACAACTAAAGACTGGACCTGGACTATTTTGTGAAGAAATCCACTAATTTCAGGTATTTTTTTCCCTTTAAGATTTGCAGATTTTAATAAACCGAAACAGATGGAAGAAGAAATTTGCTTTCTTTCCAAACAAGAGCTCTCCAGATTTCCTTTCTGGATAGAAATACTAATTATTAAGGAGACTACTAACAGCCAGATAGCAGAAAAGAAGGAAAAGCAATTTTTCTGGCTAGATACATCAATAACCATTTTTTATTTACATGCATCCAAAACCAGGTCAGATACATTACATCGTAGAATAGCAGCACTAGGAGCCTACAATCCAAGCAAAACAGGATAGCTGGCAGAAAAGAGTCAGACTTGCCAGAAAATCAGAAAGTTGATATTTGCTATTCTACTTCTGGATCCAAAACAAAAATATTTCTCTTCTCCACCTCAGTATACTAATTACAACTTTCATTATCTTTGACAGGGATAAAGCAGGGTTAAAATTGTAATGCTTGCCTTCTTCTCTTCCATTCAACCATCACACACACTAAGTCACTGTTCTGGACCAGTACCTATCTGTTTGTATTGAATAACGTTATAAACTTACAAAATTTAAAATGGAAACGCTTTTAGACTAAGAGAAATATATAGACCTTTTTGTATCTTGCCTTTGCTCTACTGTTCTTATTACACTTCTCTGCCTTATGTGCAATATTCCTTTCTCTATCTCGCATTTGCTCTTCTCTTGCAGTACAGTGTTTTACTCAGCTTGAGCACATGCCATCTTGATGTTCTCTTACAGACAAAGTACTAGAGCACTTGACAACTGAGTTTGCTAGTTCATGAACTCATTAACTTATCTTACATTCATACAGACAAGTAAAACAGGTTGAAGAGAGAAAAGTCAGAGTTGTAGAGGGCTCAAGAAGAAACCTTCTGTGAGGAAGAGAACAAAACTACTCACTGATTTTAACAGAAAAATGAATCACTGCACGGTGGCCCTATTTACTCTGAAAAAGATATGATAGCTTCATTACATAATCTAAAGACAGAAAAGAATAAAAACCTGCATGGACACTTGACTCATTTCCACATCTGAGAGTTTAACCAAACAGTGCCTACACTGCACCAAATTCATATCCAGACCAACAGTGTTCCAGGAGACCTGAGACCTCAGAGGTGCATTACCTTTCGGAAGGTGTACCTTCCAAAAATGGAAAATCAAGTGGTGCAGTGAGCTAGACTGTAGGTATATTTCTTCTCTCACACTTTCTGCAGAAAGCTCATGAAACTAGGAGCTTTCTCAAGGGAATTATATACAACGTTTATGAAGCCTATTCATCTAAACACCTTTAAATACACAGTAGAAGAGGGAGAAAGCAACTGTTTGCACAGGAGTTTTTAGAGAAGAACTCTCACTCACATACTACAATTCACGTGCTATGCTCAGAACAGATTTGGTTCGGCAAAACATCTACACTTCGGCCTAGATGCGACTATCCATAATCCTTTTAAACTCATCATTGGATCGAGTATTAAACTCATACACTAAAATCAGGCCAGATGTAGTAATGTTATAAAGCACAACCTTTATCCTCTAGTATATTATGGATTCAGGATTATTATGAAACAAACTTATTTTTGTAGCACCTCAACATCTTGAGACATAGTTATGAAACAAAATCAACAGGATCAAGACTGCACATTACATTTGTCTCACTCTTTGAATTATAATACTTTCTCACAAATATAGCTGAGATATTTATGTGAACATTTAACTCAACAGTTGTAGTCAATGCCACAGACAATTTTGAAATCAAAATACAGAAACATAGCTAACCTCTTCATCTCACAGACATCCTAGTTAATGAAATAGTTTCTCTCCATGAAAACACTAGTGGATATTGCATTGATATTCTCAGAAAGGTTTATTACTATCTGCTGAATTGGAAGTAGGAGCAAAGGAAAATAATTTGCTCAATATAATTTCTAAACAAGTAAAAAGAAAAATATTAAAGTAATAATAATAGCTATACTTTGAAAACATTTCAGTTGCACTGTTAAACTTCCGAAATAATTGTTTAGCCTGTTAAAAGAAAGCAGTTACACTTCAAAAGGAAAAAATGGAACACACATATATTACCTTCAAACGACTGGACATATCTTCACAACAGCTGCTCATTGCTTGCACATCTTCATTTATACTCTCAAGCTCCTAAGCAGATTCAAACAACAAACAGCTGTTTTTTAAATCAGATGTCACACTGGGGCCCAGCTTCATCCCACCAAAATAAGATGTCTGAGTTGGGAGGAACACACAGCGGACCAGAAGTACCTCTACAGATCAGTGTTCAAAAGGGATTTTTTTTTTATTTGTTTGAAATATCACCTTTCTCTGAGCAAGATTTTGATCACAGGGTACAATTTCTGAAATAGTTTTACTGTAAAAGTACGTTTGTCCTGGAAAATCAAAACATCCCTAAATCCTTAAAAAAAAAAAAAAAACCACACACATACACTTTAAGTAGTAGCAGCATTCTTGTGAGACAACTGATAAAACTGTAAAAACAATACCTCTTTAACTTGCTTAAATATGTGGACAAACTCTTCATTTATGGCTAAGCTTCGACGTTCAATGTCTCCACGCAAGTTTCTTCGGGTGCGTAAACTGTTCTCAAAAAAAAAGGTCGAGAGAGCCTTGAGAGCTTCCAGCATTTCCTGAGAAATAAAGAAAGAGCCGAAATTTCCATTCGGTTACAAAGGCGAACGTTACATACAACTAACGCAATTTGTGGTTTTAAAGAAAAGAAACCACCAAAACACGCTCCAGCTCGGTTGCTAAATAACTAAAATAAAGGCTGAGGTCCTTCTTCTTCTTCTCCTATGTCGTGACGCACGACTCTTGCCTATTATTTTTACATGCCGGCTTTAAGCAGATTATATTTGGTTAGAGGGCGACCTGTCCACCTGCTGCAACACATCTAAACGGGGGAAGAGCTCCCGAAGCGCCCGCGGAGCTCAGCGCCATGAACCTGCCGCTGGCGGCAGGAGGACCAGCAGATGTGGCCTGCTGCGCCCCTGGAGAAGGGAAAAAACGAGCCGCGTTTCTAATTCAGGCGCCGCAAAAGCCCGTGCCCGGGAACTGAGGGCACGGCCGGGCTCCTTTCTCAGGCTCAAAGGGGAGGCGGAGGCCCCCGCCCGCCCAGCCGACCCCGGGAACGCGCTCCCCGCCGGGCAGGCCCCGCAGCCCGGCCCGCCCCCACCTTGTCGTTGTCCAGCCGAGTCTCCAGGATCTTGTTGAGCTTGCGGGAGAGCGGGTTGCTGCCGGGGGCAGCCGGCCCCACCACACCGCCGGGGAGACCCCCCTGCGGCGCGGTGGTGGTGGCGGCGGCAGGCGGCGGCGGCGGCGCGGCGGTGTCGGCCATGGCGGCGGCGGCGGCCCCCCCCGGCCCTCTGCCGCCGCCCGCACCCGGCGCCGCGGCGGCGGAGCGGCTCCCCGCGGAAACGCGCTGCCGAGGCTTTGGTTCCGCCCGCGGCGGCGGCCGGGCGAGGCGGCCGCGGTGGTGGGGGGCGGGCGGAGGCCGCGGGGTGCCCTGCGCCGGGGCTGGGGTGGCCTTCAGGCCTCCCCTAACCCTTCAGTCCTACGGTTTTTGCTAATAGTCCGAGATGGGGCTTGTAACTGTTCCGGTTAGTGCTGAAACCTAAATATCTGATCGCCAATGCAAGTGAAACTCTAAGGGAGATGATAAGAAAAAGGGTTCTCTTCCTGAGGACAGATGCCCACGTTTATTCCTATCTCTTGCCTTGCCCGTTTGTTTATTCGGACATGAGTTTGAACTGGGAGGCTTCTGGTTGTAGTTGCAGAGCAGCGGCGGCCGGTCTTCAGGCGGCCCTCCGAGCCCGAGTCCGTCCTGGGATCCCCGCTCCTCCCGGACGGAGTCCGGCCAAAACCCCTTTCCATAGGTCTGGGGCATCCGAGATGCTGCTGCTTTTGGTTCAGACGCAAAGAGGTGCCTGGCTGCGTGCTCAGCTGGAGCGCTGCGGATGCCGGCGGTGACAAACGGCGTATCGAGCGTGCGGTTTTGACTGAGGGATTTCTGTGAGCTGTTCCAAAGGAGACAACATAGGTGCGTCGGTGAAGGGGAAAAGCTCATGGAAAGGAAGAGACGGTATACAGCATACAGGTGTTGCATTCTCTTGTTTTAATTACATAATTAAAGGGAGGGTTCCTTTCAAAGAAAAAGTAACTTTCTCTTTCATTTACAGGGTGTACATTTCATGCACCGTGGAAAGGTAATATAGCCATCTATTTTTTTTTTGTTTTTTATTTTTTTAATTCAGACATCAAGTACATCTGACAAACCCAGAAAATCAGAACAACTTAGGTGGGTAGTAGAGAGTGCAATTCAACAGTCAGGCATCATCATCCTTTCAACTGCTGGAAGTTACTGATCTGAAGTTTGGGTTTGTTCAAGCGTGAAGCCTGAGACCGTATCTAATGAACTCGATGGAAGTCTTTCATGGGAAAGAGTTATTGCTGCTCTATGCTGAAGATTAATTTCTGCATTTATGCTTCAGTGATGTCACTTAACAGCCTCTTTTTCAGAGTACTGCGACATGAGGGATCAGTGTTTCTCTTCCCCAGAGCCTGTGTTTTGACACACGGCTTGCAAGAGCTGTCCAGTTTCCTGAGCAGAGGAGGAGATGCCACAGCCAGCTCCCGTTTAATGCTCCGTCTGTCTACACAGGACTTCACACCCTTTGCAGTGTTCGGGTACTACTACCTCTACCTTATTCCTTTAACCTGCTTGCTGGAGACAGCTGGCCAGCAGATCGGTTTTTGTGGAAGGACAGCACAGAGGAGAGTCAAAACGGATCAAGGCACTTTTTAAGGGAAACTGGCCTGTTAGTGACGTTTTTTGGTGAGAAAAGCCCTGCAGCAAATAACACTTCCCCCTCTGCAGCTTGACTGCTTGTGTCATCTATCCATTAGTGCCCTTTCATCACACAACTCTACACAACAAGCATTCACAGCTGAGAAAAAAAAAGAAGTAAAAATGAAATAGAAAAATTTCTAATGCACTGTCCCAGCTGGGCTGGGACCAAAAATCTAGGAAGACAGGGATCCCACCAGAAGCTTTGAAGTCATATATGCCTTTTGTATGTGATTTAAAGTCTGTTTTCGTTTGTATGGTGCTGTGTGGATCTAAAAACAAAGACTCAAGTGGTAGCTCAGTTCCTCAAGGTTTGAGGACTTTGGGTTACTCTTCTGTAAGCTATTCCTGAAAGAACTGCAAATGAATTGAGTAACATTTGATTTTATGCCCAAGAGAGAGCACTGAAACTTTGAATGTTTTTAATTCGCTTATTTTTTCTTTTGGTTTGACCGTTTGAGTCATCTCAAGAAAATGATATGATTAGAGCCCCCCTCCTGAAATCATAGCACAATGGGGACAGTGAACTGGATATTTTTCTATTCCATTTTTATTTTTTGTTTGCTTCCTCATACATATCTCGTACATAAAAGGTCAGATTTTCTGAACTGTCTTTGTAGTGCCTTGCTTCTACTCTTGGCTAGTCAGCAAGCAGGTCTTCAAGTATTTTTAGACACCTTGTTTCCCTCCTCCTTATCTTCTGTTCCTCCACCCCATTTCTCCGACGTTATCTCCTCCTGTATGTCCTATGCTTCCAGCTAAGCTTCCAAGAGCCAAGAGCTCCCCTCTGTGTGTCAGGAACGCAGAGATGCCGTTACATTTTGCATGCAGTTACAGACATATGCAGTCACAGATGTGAGCAATTAATATTTAAGCATGTCAAGGAAATCCTGTTGTTAGAAATATTCCGTCCCAACTCTACACTGGTTGTTGTTATCAACCAGTTTGAACAATGTTTCAAGTGCTGTTAACCTGTTGGATGAGTGGACAGAATCAAGGCACCGCTAAAAGTCAGGACATAAACATCTGAGCCACAAGTTTAGATAAGTCAAAACCATTGCCAAGTCTCACCAAGGAAATCATACCAGAAACATATGAGGAACCACAAAGATTTTCCTCAGTCAGTTGGTACATACATTGTCATTTGAATCATCCAGTTTTGCTTTCAGATGATCCTTGATGGGAGTGCATTTCTTCAAGAGCATGTTTCATGAGCCAGAACGCTTGTAGCCAATGTCATGCACTGGGTTGGCAGGAACCTACAGGATTTTGAAATAGCATGTGTTTATTTGTGTGTGTATTCTCTTGGGAAAAAGAGAAAAGATAATCAAGGGAGCACATTTTAATGTCCTATATCTGAAAGAACTACTTATGTGAGGGCACCAGGGCTTAACTTTTGTTCTTCTTTTAGGCATATTAGATGCAACTACAAAAAAAGTCCCTCACTTTTTCTGATAGGGATAATATTAGCTGGCTAGATGTTTTTTTCAGATCAGTTTTGTTTTTTTTTTTTAACTCTCACAAGTGTCTCTTGCAAATGCAATGAGGTCACCGTCTAAAACTCAGCTGTTCTGCCATGGCTTGTATGTGTTTCAAAAGCCAAAGGAGGTTTTGACATGACATTCTTACCACTTTGCTTGTTCACTAACCAAGGTTTTCCTGTTAAGTCAAGTGAACGCACATTGTGGAATAGAACAATTCGGAATTTGCGAGCCTTAACTGCCAGAAGGAGCTTTGACTTCAAATATCAGTCTATCATGTAGAAATGGAAGGCAGTTTGTGTAGAGTAAGCAGTTTACTCAAGCATAGGCTCCTTTACAAAAGCTGGAGATGGCAGCAAACTACAGGTGTCAGCAAAGAAATCTCTGGTACATAGTATTTTTGTTGATTGTCTTATCTCAGTTCCTTTTTGTTTTTCTTTCTCCAGGAACAGACAGCAAAATAACTCGTGTCGTTAAGGAGCTGGTGAAAGTGTGCATAAAACCCACACTCACTACGCTACAAATAGGAACAGAATTTAGCCTGAAGAACAACTGGCATATGTTTTGTGGAATGCAACCTGCCTAAGTAGCCCAAGCTAATAATACAATCGTATTTTCAAATACATAGAGTTAGGTGTACTTTTTTGAAGGGAAAACCAAAAAGGTTTACAATAGTCACCTGGATCTGCTTCTCAGAGTGCTAGGCAAGAAGAAAACTCCCGTGGAAGGATAGGTTGGCTGGGGTCAGACAGAGATGTGACTTGAGCTAGTATCTCCTTACCCTGTGGCAAAAGACGAATGACAGAGCAGGACATAAAGAGAATGTTTCCTTACGCACAGAGAGGAGGAAATAGCTTTTCCTATGGGTGTAGTGATAGGCAAATGAGGGTTAGAGCGGATGATTTTGTTGTAAAAATAAATTGAAAGAGTAATAGATTAAGAAATCTTTGGAGGAGGAGGAGGAGAAAGAAGGAAGGGAGGGAGGAGAAAGAGGGAGAGAGAGGAGAAACTAATGCAGAGCTTTCCTCAGAATTATGCGTGGGGAACATAGGAACAGGAAAGGTTATGAAGAGAAGTCAGGGAGGTGAAAGGGTATGTAACCAATGTCCATAACTGGTTGTATTTTCTTATAGTGTAATAATTAGAAAGAATATTGACAATGCTACTGTTACATACAGTTCACAGGCCCTGATGCTTTCAGATGCAGCAAAGAGCATCTGTAGGAAGAGCTGGCAGTAGCAACTTGCTGCTCAGCTACCCAGTCCCTGCGAAAGTGAGAATAGCCCAGTATGTCTCCCTATAGAAGATCAGGTCTGTGAAACTCTGCTCTGCCAGGCTCTCCGCTGCATATAACATTTCCCAAGAGACAGGCATGACTGCCTTAATGTTTTTCACTAGTTTCTCTGCCATTAAATTATTCATTGACTCTCTCCAGCATTTTGAAGTCATTTTTTTGCTGTGATTGGACTAGAAAATCCATCTAATAGGCAGGAGCTCAGTAAAATGTTTCTTCAAGTCAATTAGGGTTGGATTTTTTTTGTTGGTTTGTTTCCCAAGAGAGAGAGTTATATTGTAGATATTTTTCACCAACCCAGTCACTGAGCTAACAATTTTTCAAAAGCTCAGCCAGTGTCAACCCATTTTTCAAATTAAGATATGACCCCATAAGTGATATGGCCAAAGGTCACCCTGACAGTGACCTGTAGTCAAGTAATGAAACATGTCTTTGTGCCTTGCAGCTCCAGAAGAGTGTACCATTCTGAACTTTGCAGATAACTCATGCTATTTCATTTAAGGATTTACTGTCATGCCTCACTGCCAGCAGTACTGGAGATAATATATGTGATGCTGAGTCAGCCAGCTGGTTGAGGAGCTGGAAAGTTCCTGTTTGTTATAACTCACTGAAAAGATAACACTAGCAGTACACTGTCCACTCTATTGCATACCAAGCCCATGAAACCCTCCTATTCATCTCCTGCTAAGAAAACAACTGTTGATTTCCAAGGAAGCACTATGGCAGCAAAAAAAATAGGGTTCAGTCTAAGTACGTTTGGCTCTAGAAGTGTACAACACACAGGTCTTCTCTAAGGAAACTGAGCTCTAAACTACATGGCTGAATCCTTGGTCTCGCAAAGTCAATAGCGTTGGTCGCAACACTGTCACTCACTTCAGCGAGGGCCAAAATTTCACCTAGAAAACAAGAAACAAATGGCTTAGTGGACTGTGCCTAGAAGATGGAGGCAGGAGAACTAGTATCTGCTTCTGGCTGACCAGTTGCATGATCTTAATGACATTGTGTCTATGTCTCAGGTATAAAGCTTATCTTCCTTTGCATATATCTTTTAGCATGGAGATGAGAATTATAATATAGGAGATTATTATTATTAGGATAATAATATAGCACATAAGGGGAGTATTTCTGAAGAAAAAAACAGAAGCAAGAAACTAGTAACACATGATATAATGCTGATGGTGCAGGCCAGACATGCTGTCTTTCTCTCCAAGCAATGGCTGCCTATGCCGCTCTGGTGAAAAGTCTCTGGAGTACGTTTTGTTTTGCAGATGAAATAAAGGTAATTCAAACCACTGAACAAAATAATTCAACTATTCACCTTCAAGCCAAGAACCTGTGCCCTTCATGATGTCCTCACTTCAGCTGAGGTCAGTCTCTAGCAAAGGAAATCTAGAGGATAGTATCAAAACTACTGGGCAATGCTTTCACATCAATCGATTGATTGACCCAAGACCGTCTGTGGGGTCATGACATGGCCGTGACACAGATCATAAGAAACCAAAAGTAGATCTAATAAATCATGGCAATGGGTCTGGCCAGCTACATGAATTTTTTATACAAGTAGAGAAAATGCTGTTTTAATAAGTACTTCAGCAGCCTAAGTTTTAATGCAGACCATAACTGTTGCAAGCTTGGCAGAGTTCCCTCTTTCAGACAACTCCTCAGATTGCTGTACTTAAACCCATACCTCTGGGTTTAATGTCCCATCGTAAGGATCTCAGTAGGATCTTTAAGTTTTTTCTTCCCTTGACTTTTCTGGCATGTTTCCTGTGAATGGACTATTTGTTGTGAACCCTACGTGGAAACTGAAATCCGGACCACTGCCTAAAACTCCCACAGCTAGTGATGATCACTGACTAGTCGTCACTGAAATGCCTGCATAGCAATACTGCGTTGGGCAATTCTTGTTTTCCCCAGACCCCAAGCATTATGGTTGCTGTGTGTTTACAGGTCAAGTCACTGGAGACGTATGATAAATGTAGCATATATTGCTGTCATCCAGTATATTCTGGACTACTATAACTCTTTACCTGGCCGAACCAGAGGTTCCTAAATATAGACATAGTCATAGTCATGAAATGTATTCTTATAAAGTAAATTTTTGCAGACATTCTCCATTTCATTTTCTCTACTGCATTTTTTGGCCAGTCTCAATTACAAAATCTATCTGTCTTTTCCAAAGCTCCTTTTTAAACTCCTGTTGAATAGCCTTTGCCGCTTTGCCATCTTTGCTTCCCCCCACCCTTCTGCCGTGCAGACAAGGTAGAGTGACGGGCTTCTGTCAGCTCCAGGCATTTTTTTTGCCCTAGTCATTGTTCAGAGCACAGTCCGTAGAGTTAATAATAACTTCTGTTCTGGGTCTGGTAGCTGTTCCTTGGTATGTGAGTGCATAAGGTGATAGATTTCCCACTGCTGATCTTGAGCATTCTACACAAATGTTGGTACTGGCACAGGGCGGGTAAGAGTATATGGTCAGGGACAAGGGAGAGATGAGGCTTGCCTCAGCCATTCATCTTTGTGTGTCAGCTCATACAACCCTTCCAAAGCCTTGGCCAGATGCCACCACCCTCAGAGATGCTGGAGAGCTGCACTAGATAAAAATAATTTATTCAAGGGCTGACACTGGTCTCAGTAACTGCAGCTTAATTACAAACAATTTCTCTGCAAAGATCTGTTCACCTCCAGAAGAATATGTTTAAGCCTGCAGCTCCTTGCTAAAATTGTCTGCCATCTCTTGCCGATGGTCATTTATGCCTTCATGGCATCCCTATGACTGACACACTGGAAGCCAATAATTACATCCCTGGGGAATGGCAAAGGTTCTAGGAAACAACACTGTTTCTAAACTTCAGCATCCCTGGTACATATCTATACATTTGCATTCTGAAATAGTGAGACTGGAATCAGACTGGGTGGCTTGGCCAAGCACAGTCAAAGTGGTAGCAGCTTAGTCTGACCCAGTCCTCCCAGTGTCTCTGTGGGACAGCAGGCAGAAGCGTGGTAATGAGGTGCTTGCTTTGAAATGCAGAGGGAGGACTACTAAGCCTTTCCACCTTGGATGATGTGGTTGTCAGATGGCTGGATAGTATTGATGTCGCTCTGTGATTACATTTGCAGGAAAAAGTGTTGTACATTTTGCTGCTCACATAAGAATTATGAAAACATAGGGTTTCTGTGTAAGCATCTACAGCAGTGGAGTAGGTTGGTTAGACGTGTATAATACATCGTCAACAGCTTTGTGAAACACTTGCATTCTCTGGCAGGAACTCAAGGAGCATTTCACACACCTCCAGTTACAGTATTAATTACAAGATACTATCAGGTTCCCCAAAATGGACCCCAAGCTTCCTTTTGCATGCCAAATAGCAAGGACTATCTTGTCCATGCAACTTGAGCTGTCTTCAGAATAATGTTTATGCTTCGCACATCATTGTCAACTTTACTTAAACAATGACATTTCAAAACGTTCAGATGTGCACGCAGAGCACGCGTCTTTCAAAAAGCAAAAGATCAGGTTGAATTAGCTGTCAGTCTGGAGGTTTTCAGAGTGTATTTTAATTTAAATTGTAATGGTTAGTGGCCTATTTCTACTCCTGTCTCATATGTGGCCCATTATATGACAAAGTCTAGACACCTAATAATACATGCAGGGTATCATCTTAAACACAGAAGCATCAGCTGCTTTGGTGGAAATTAGCTGACTGTCTTCAGGCAGTATTTGTTAGTGCCTCACTGTGGAAATGCTGAAAATGCTGATACTGACGTGGAGCTAGACTTTCCTTTCATTGCTCAAAAGGCAGACTATTTTGTTATTGTATTAATGGTTGTGGTCTACTGCTGGTATAGGGAACTCTGAATAGTAAGTGGTCTGAATCCTTTTCACTTTCTTGAACTTGGATGCTTGAGGACTCAAAGACAAAATTAAGTAGCTATGAGAGGATACGTGTCACCAACTTCCCACCATCTAAAAGTTAGACATGAAGTCAACAGCTAACCATCCAGGCCTCCTGCTTATCAGTGGAGTGAAAGAAAGGCTCTTTCAGAAGGCAATTCATCCTAACATTCCTATCTAGTCCTCTCCACTGGCGGCACAACAAACTTGTATGATGGGCCATTGACTAGACACCTATTTCTTTACTCCATGGATCTGACTGTGACCTTTGACTGCTCTACAAATAATACTCCTAAGGGCTCGTATGCCCCAGTTTCAGTGTGTTGGGAATGAAATACTATGTTTGAATCTCTCATATTCATGGAGAAGGGGATGAAAAAAAGCAAGATGTTTCATCTTGCAACTAAATAAACAAAAAAGTCTCATTTTCACAGAAAGATGATCCACTTGGTGCCTGTAGGCATGTGACATATAAGAAGCATATCATCTTGGGTGACATGTCATGGACTTGCCAGTTCCACAAATAGAACTGCCCAAGGGCTAGTTTAATTTTTGCACCTGAATCAGAAAAGCTTCTAGATTTTCAGTCATAAATCAATGGTACAGTCTAGTTCATACCTGCCTCTTCTGTTTCTTCTTCTTTTACTCACTTTGTCACCTCTTCTCCTCTCCATCTTCCCATCCAAATCCATCTCTCTGAGGTATGGGTTTCAGTCTACTGGAGATATGCCTGCTTGAAATGCATTATTCTCCTTTTCAGATACCAATATCGATTCATTTTTCTTTTCAGTATGATAACTTCTGGACACAGTTTTTGTTAGCAGCAATGGAGATAATGTGTACACACGTGCCAGCATGACACCACAGGGATATACAGCTTGTGTCTGATCCATTGAAATGAACAGCTGTTTTACCAGAGACTTCAGTGAGATCAGGAATATGTGTGCTGAGCTCCATTCTCCAAGGTGTTGAGCACTGGACTGTACTCGAAGCTGTGCTTAAGTGCTTGGTGATTCGTGGCCTGAGTTTCAATATTTTACAAGGCTGAGCCAAAGTTCCTTTCTTTTTTCAGTCACTGAAATTAACAGAAGCATTCCTGGATATTGCAGCATAAATTAACTTCAGCTGAAGAAATAGTATGATTGTGAAGGAAGGGAAAAGACAGCTCTCACTGCATCAGTCAAGAAGGGAAGCACTGTCTTCCCAAATTTGGAGGAAGACAATGAGAATTAATTCCTTCCTCATCACTGCCTCATCCCCGTTCCTGCCTCCTTTAGCTCCAGATTGTTAAATGACCATGAGATGGGCAGTTCTTTAATATGCAGAGCTACCATAAAGTCCTCTCTCCTCAGACAAACACGTGAAAGTGGCTTAGGAAATACCTAGCTTCTCTAAGAAAGCCTGATGAGGTGCATTTGAGTGAAGATTTTTTTAAGAGAGTCCTCAATTAAATGGGTAATTTCCCTTGAAAATGGTAAACTGCAAATTAAATGGCAAAAAGCAATTAATTATTGAAATGATAATATCCTTTTAAAGGTTAAGAGGTAATAGAAATGAAGTTCCTGTGAGCACATTAATGGAATTACTATCTTCCCCTTTATAAGTGGCAACTGTAACGACCTTGCTAATTAGCTTTTTCATTGGGAAAAGGAATACTGAAATATGTAGTTATATTGCAGAAGCACAGTCTGTGACTAGGTGATTTTACTACAGTATAATATAGAAAGAACTCATTTACACACAGTTAAAAGGTCTTTCCAGAGCACACAACTTTTGAGGGAAACAGGAATGGACGTGTCTGAATGACATAGAACGACTTGTAGTTTGGAAGGATAACACAGGCCAAGCCCAAAGATTAAAGCAGACACACAGACCAAGCTTTATCCATCTTAAGTTTGCTGCAGCTTCCCTGTGCACGCAAGGCATGGCCAGAGAATGATTCAGCCCACTGTGGCTGAGTGAGTACCTATCCTTTGCCATTCACCATGGAGGTGAGGTGGTCTGGAGTCTCCAGTTAGACAGAGTGAACCTGGGCCTCAGGTACTCCATGTGCCGTATTATACAAATAAAACACATAAATACATGTGCACATAGCTTTATGAATCCCATTTATAGATTGGATGTTCTATTTAAGAGCTTTTTAGAGACCTTTACAAAAATCGGGCTTGGTTCTTCCCCTACTGAGAACAACCCCTATGTTTTGAAAGCTGGTACGCCAGAAAGTGGATACTACCTGCGTTTCTACTCACAGAGCTAAAGAGTTTTGTTTTTTCCATGAGTGAGGCTGTGAGAGATTTTAGAGGTTCCAGCTTCACAGAGTGCCCATGATGTATAATGGACCTCAGAGTACAAACTGGAGGAAATGAGCTTCCACTTGTAAAATGAATTGGCTTTTGTCCCCAACAAGAGGATTTTCAGCTTTCCTTTCTCAAATCCCCAGAAATCATGAGCCTCTTCCTTGTGAATGCGATATGTAATATGGTGACCTAGATGCAAATGATTGCTACAGCTCAGCTCCAGTTCTGCAACAAATGGCTGCAGGGAGGAACATGGAGATGCCTTGCATCCCTTGTATTCACACATACAAACATTTTGTGCAAAATAAGCCACTAACGTCAATGTTACATGTTCTGTAAACACAGCTCATGAACCTCAAAATAGCGTAACAGGATGGTTATGAATCAGATAAATTGTGTGGAAAGCACAAGCAAGCTCTGAACTCTACCCCCACCTCCCCCATGTGGACACATACACACACATATTCCCTTTCTCTGGAGCCCACACCAAATGATGAGATGCATCAAACTTTTCACGGCCAGTGACTAAGCTGGTCAGGATTAGGAGGATCTGGGAGGTAGGAAGTCTCCCTGTGCTTACAAATTGGCCTTTTTTTCTTCCTGTTGCCTCCAGTTGCACCATTGCTGCAGTTTGCTGTTTCAACGTTTCCTGAATCAGCAGAATCAATCACAGGCTGCCCAGCAAGTGTCACTATTGAGCAGCACAAAGCTTAACTCCATATTCTGCCTGCCTTGAACAAAACACAGTTCAAGGCTTTAATAGCCTGGGGACTGAGACATTTGAGGCTGTGATTTTAAAATCCTGCTCTCAGCTGACAGCAAAGCTCTAACTGAAGCTTTAAATTAAAAAAGAACCTTCATAATGTTATGCGAGTCATTAAAAAATCTCATTTCTCCGAATATGCATGCCACAAAGCACAAGAAAACACCGTGGAAAGACCTGCACTTTGTACATTCCCCGAGTCTTTCTTCAACACCGTGTCAACAGCGTCTAGGTGAGATAGACAGATGTTCCCCCGGTAAATTAGATGCCGCGATTAAATTACTTGTACTGAGTCTATAGGCACAGAAAACAGGCTTCCGGTAGGTGAACATTTCTCACTGAGAAGTTACTCGTTCATAATCCAGACATTCCTTATTTTTCTAAACCAATTTGGGAACAGTGGAAATATGAGATTAATATCATCCACGTGTTTTTCCTCAGTTCCTGCAGGACTAAGCCTATTCACTGTTAGAGGAAGACCTGTATGCGACCTGTCGTGCCAGAGCTCTGTCCGCTTGGCAGTGCTTGCAACTACAGCACAGGCACACCTTTGCTTCAGCTCTGGTGCTGGGGGTGAGAGTAAACCTCTCCAGCCTCTTCGACAGCCTCCAGGCTCTTCAGCAACAGGACACAAAGGAGATAATGAACAGCTTGATTTGTTGTAGCTACTATTCTGGAGCTTTGCAAAATGTAGAGCACCTGGAGGCTTTTGAATACGTTATAAATAATACCTTCTTTATAGATAAAGCAACATAGGGAGGTTTTGTGGCAAATAGTAAGGGACACTTCCCTTTTCACTTTTCATTGATCTGTTATTTGTATGTGTGTCCAGGGATTAAAAGATTGATGTTAGCAACAAAAGCATTGTATCTAGTAAGACAACTGCCCTTCAGAAATGTGTTAAGTTCTGTCTATTAATTGTCAATAATACAATTTGGAAATTTACCCCCATGAGAACCACCATAAAAATAAATACTAATCATAAGACAGCATTGGAATAGAACTGAAGACAGGATGTTTTGTTTAGAGATAAGTTTTTAGGCCGGGACTCAGATTCAGATGTGACAGCCCAAAATCTCTGGAGTCTAGTTCCACCCACAGTAGAAAATGTGCAATGCGTTTGGCTTGGAAGAGACACTATACGTATGTATTAGGACCTAGTGAGTTGGATTTGTTTACTTACCTTTCTCTAGCTGAGAAATTTGCAAGCTTGCGATACTATGTTTTTGTTTGTTTAGTTGCCTTTTTTTTACTTACTACTGTAGATTGGACATAATTTAAGGTAAATGCATAAATTATCACATGTCTTCCCTAATAATACCTGTCTGTTTAGTTTTTCATGTCTATATTTAAATAATTTGATTGACTTTCTGCTGCTTCCCAGCACATAGCCTCAAGTCTGCTGTTGGGCCTACACTTCTTTTTTATATAAAATCGAGTACAGACATGACCTGAAGATCTAGTTTTGTAAAATCTTTGGAACCATGCAGGCACTATCACACTCTAACGACCACGCAAGAGAAAACCAAATGATGGCCTGCCGAAGAAGAACTTCTTGATTCTTTTTCTTGTTAAAGGCTGAAGAAAGAGATGGAGGTTTTCTGTCCGTTTCATTTTGCTCAGAGTTCAGGGACATATACACTTCCCTATGGCATTACATATGACAGCGAATTGTCTTACATGATATGCTTTAATGAAAGCTGTGTCTGAGTCTTGGGTATGTTTACTGGCTGGGATTGATTTAGATACAGTGACAGGCTTTTACTGCTGTGTTCTGCTATGCTGATCAGCTCCAACTAGTCTGTAGGGCCCTAGATGTAACAGTATCTTAGATAACGGATCAGGGAGAAGAGAGAGAGTGAAATCTGTGAGGATATTCTCCCATCTCACTGCTATGGTAGTTTTCTGACAGTATTTTCATGGTTGTTTTATCCAGTTTGACTTCTAATGATTCCAGCAGTGGGAATTCCCAGGTTTCATGTTCCCTTTACCAGCTCTGAAGCTTTCTCAAAAGAGAAGGATTCTCTTAAATTTCAAAACACCAGAACGAATTTTAAAACCAGCTTGCACTTCAGTATAGACAAGACCCTGGAGATCAGGACTTTTGTTATAACTCTGCTCTAAGGCAGACTCTCTACTTCTGCGGTGACAGGAAAGTTCATGGGTCTTGAAGCACCATGTAATAACTCTCTTCTTCTTTCAGCCTGGTTAGATGAGGACTGAAATATTTTGACTAATTTTCCCAGTAAAAATACATCTAAGCTTAATGTTCCCTGAAAGAGGCAGCAAATGGTGATGTAGCTGAAGCATGCTGAGTTGTAAACATAAAAAAAAAAAAAAAGAAGCAAGAATTTGGATATTAACTTATATGTGTAATGTGTTTAATTTGGTTTCAAATCAAAACAAAACTCCCTCCTCTCTGACAGAAAACGGATTGTGAAATAAAGCTTATTTCCCTACAAGTGCATATGTCATGCAACCAGCTTGTGGGGGCATTCAGAGACCAGCTTGTTGGCAAGCTAAGATGCTTTGGGAGCGATGCAGACTTCAGCGTGTAGTTTCTATGAAGGGAATGCAGAATGGCAGCAGCTCAGGGAGCAAATGTAAAGGCCATATAAGGGAAGCAAATGTACTGCTGTACAGATGCCATTAGCAAAACAAGCATTGACTTGGGGACCGTGGCATATATCGTGGAAGAGATAAATTGCCTGAATAAATTCATACTTGTTTGCTTCTCCCTAGGTTTACAAAGTCAGTTTGAACTGAGAGACTGGTTCCATGTGAAAAGCAGAAGTTTGTCCATAGTTATTTTAATACCAAGCAATTTCTACCTGTGTATAATCCCAACATATGCCTAATTTAGACACATTTATCACTGTTTTATTGTAACTGAGACCTTTATCTGAAGGAAAGCGTGGCAGACCACGTCTTTAGACAATGTCAGATTTAGTAATAGTAGTCTATTTCTCCCTTCCTTTATACTAAGAGCACAGTTCACATGTCATAACATTAGCTTAGTATCCCTGTCATTTCATATGTAGGTAAAATGAAGCTGCGGGAGGTAAAGCACCTGACTGAGCCAAGTGCTGACAGAAGGCATGAGAACAGTAAATGAAGAGCGACTATATTTATCAAGAAGCGCACAGCGCCGTGCAGAAAGGGAGCATGAGAGTTGGTGTACTTTCGGGGTGGAGGCTTGGCACGGTAAGGAGAGCTGATTTGAGGGGAGGGTGCTGGAATGGTATGCTGCAGAGCAGGCTTCAGCTCTCCCCTCTGGGAAAGTCATACCAGCTCCCTCTCTATAAGTCACCCCCTGGGCACATCTCTATTCATATTTTAGTGTGCATCAAGGGCATGCTTTTGGAGCGAAACTCCTTATCATCCTCACTTACCATGCTTGGGTTTACTGCAGTGATGAGTGCACCAGGTAGACTCTTTTCAGATGAAACTAAATCGGAAAAGGTGCTCCAGAAGTCCACCTAATGAGTTCTGGGCATTCAGTCCATAGAGCTGGACTAGAGAGAATCTGAAATAAAACCTCTGGAAATGTGAATATTGATCTTTTTTTGCTGTACGGATCTGATGAGAATGATGCACATTACTCAGATATATAGATGTAGCCTAGGTGGATGTATCTTAGATGTAGCCACGGGAGTAGGGCTATTTCAGGGGTATGCCTGCATTGTCTTCTTCGTGAAGCACATCGCTGCGTACATCTTAGCATTCAGCCTATATTTAACCTACTTCTCTACTCCTATTTGAAGCACTTTTCCTTGAAGAATATGCTTTCAATGTTAGGATGGAAAGCTAGATCTTGGTAGATACTTTCCAATCCATTTTTTATCCCTTGAGAAAATATACATTTTCTGTAGTGTTCTGATTTTAAGACTGTGCATTATGGGGAAAAAAGAGAGTCTTTTTTTTTTTTTTTAAAAGCAATAAAGTAGCTCTGTAGTTTAATTCTGAACATGACTGTTGTTACTATTAAATGGTGTAAACACAGGCTGAGTGCAATAAACCTCACTTCCATTCAACATTAATAATATTAATGATCAGCACTTAGATTCACATGCCATGTCCCAGGATTGTAAAAGAAACATTACCAAAGAGATTTTGCATGTCTGGTGCCGACATAATTTAAACCCGGCATAAAATTGTCTTCTATCGGAAGGAATTTATTCCCTGTCCAGGCTGGAGAGGAGACAGCAGAAGAGGGAATCTCTCTCTCTCTCAGCGGCTCGGCGTGCACCGCCCCTCCTCGCAGCCCCTCCACAAAACTTTCCCACTTTGGGAAAGGATTGGCGCTCCCATCTCCTCGCTTGACCTAACGCAGGCGGGACGAGCTGCTTGGTACTCCGGTCACATTTACCCTGGGTGCAGACCAGCTCCCAAACTATTGTGCTCAAAACGCTGGGATCAGCAGCTCGCCTGCAGACCCACACACACACATACACACACACACCCCTCAGCACACGCACCCTTCAGGCGATTAGCCCGCATTTTCCCGTCTCAGGGCTGCAGCTCGCCCCGCTCCCTTCACCGTCCCCCTACGGCTTTTTCCTCCTCTCTTCCCCCCCCCCCCCCCACTTCGCTCGCTCCCCGCTCCGCCGCGGCGCCGCAGCGCTCCCCGCCGCCCTCGGCCGGCCCGACGGGGCGGGGAGGGGCGGGGGGGGGGAGCCGGGCCGCCCCCCGCCACCGCGCCGTCGGCGGCCGGTCCCGCCCGGGGAGGCGGCGGCGGGTGGTGGAAAGGGGGAGGCGGTGAAGTGCGTTGCTTCCCGAGAGAGGAATCAAACGGGGGCAGAGAGAAAGGCGAGGAGGAGGGGAGGGAAGGCCGGGGCCGGGGCCGGGGCCGGGGTGGGGAACGTGCCGGGTCCCGCCCCGGAGCGCCCGCGTCGCCTCCGCGCCGGCACCGCGGCGGCAGAGTCACTCGGGGCGGCCGCCAGCCGCCGGCCCCGCGCCCATGTGCTCCGGGGAGCCCCCGCGCCCAGCCTGTGAGTACCCCTGCCCCGCCGCACCCCCCCCCCCGGGGCCCCCTCCCATGCCCTGCCGCATCCACTGCCCTCCTACACCTTCCCCACCCCGATCCCCCTTCCCGGAGCCCCCTCCCGCTCTGGGCCCCTCTGCCTTTCCGGACCCCCCGCCCTCTCAGACCTTCTCTTCCCCGATCATCCTTCCTTTCCCCTCCCGGCCCCCCAGGTCTCCTAGCCCGTCCCCTCCCTGCTCCCCGGCCCTGCTGGACCCCCAGGCCCCCTTCCCCCCGGGATCCCCCTATCCTGCCTCATCCCTTGATCTCCCAGACCTTCCTCTCCTCGACCCCCCCCCCTTCCCTTCCCACCCCCCTGACCGCTCAGCCCGTCCCCGGCGAGGTCCCCCCTCCCCCGGCTCCCTCCCCTCGCATCGCCCCGGCGGAGCTCGGATCCCCCTCTGCCGCCTCCGACCCCAGAGCGGGGGAGCGGCGTTTTGGGGGGCGGAGGAGCGAGCCCCGGTCCCCAGAGAGGTCCCCGGGTGCGAGGTGGCGACCTGCGGGAGGCCAGGCTGTGCCCCGCTGGGGCTGCGGGGGTGGCAGGGACCTGCCCCTGGGAGCCTCCGTGTTGTCCCCTCTTTCCAGCCGTTTCTCCTCTACTGATTCGGGGAACGGTCTTCCCTAAGTGCCGGGACCTACTGCTTCCTTAAGCGTTTGGTGGTACGCCAAGATACAGGCAGATCCTTCTCCGGAAGATGCCTCTGGAGGGATGGAGGCACCCTATGCCCCTCTCCAAGTTTTCGTCCCAAGGGACACAGATAGACTGTGACTGCGAATAGTTAGGCATGTACTTCTTGAGAAGCAGCAGAGGCCTTTTTCAATGTTATAGAAGAGACTTCTTTTTCTTAGTGTTTTAAAAGTAAACAAAACTTTTGTATGGTGCACATGCTTAATTTCACTTACAGACTCTTTACTTATGTTCCTTCCTTGCACAGATGTAGTATTAATTTTATCGCCTGTACATGAATTGAATTCACTGATTGGCATCTAATCATGCTTAGGAAAAAGCCCCTATAAATAGCTATCAATTAATTTGGCAACTACTGTGAGAAATGATCATAAATTTACAAATGCTGTTGGATTTAGACTTAATGATCCAGCATGGATTTAACAAGAAATATACCAGGAAGTAGCGCTCTACAATAGTCAAAAGTGCTTGATAGTTCTGGGACTGAGATGAGACTGAGAGCTGTCAGGGAAGGAGGCAAAGGAGTTGGGGCTCCTGTGTCTGGCGAGGGAAGAGGCAAAGAAAAGAGAGGGAAGTGGAGGGAAGTGGGCTGAGTGCAAGCAGGAATAGTAAGAGAAACCCCTGCGTTTTAAGCATGTGCTGCTTGAGGTCGTTTGGGGATGAATTTGAAAGGCATGAAAATGTCTTCACCTGCCAGAAGCCCGTCAGGAGCTGTGGGTTCTTGGCATGTTTGAACATCAAACGATAATGGGCTGCTTTAGGCCCGCAGGGATGCCAACAAATTCAGGAGCGCTGGGGAAAACGCCATCCCTCTGCCACAAGGGCCTCATCCTGAAAAGCCTCAGGTGCTGCAAACAGTTTTGCACTGAAGCTGAGGAGCCATATGTAATGTAAAGTACGTTTCCAAGGTGTTGCAGGATGAAGGCCCAGCTGGCTGAGAATAAACAAGACCTTACCTTCTTTCCCTGTTGGTACAGGACAGATCAAGGCATACAGTGGAGAAAAGTGACTAGGCAAGTGCACAGGGAAACCCTGAAGGTGGCCGCAGAGTGTTCCTCAGTGAACACAGCCGACTGCATACAAAGCTCCCTCCCACCACCACTGCCAGTAATTTGTTTCACTGGCAGTAACTCTAGTGATTGCTTGCAGTAATGGGACAGAGAAGTGTGATGTCTTAATGAAAAGTGCCGTAGGAAGAAGAAACACTATGGCAGATACACATTTTTTTATTATGTCAGTATTACTGAACTTTTTCTCCTTTATTTGTTATTTAATCAGGGACCTTTGTCTTCATGATGGGAGAAAACATCTTTATGGCTGTTAGGATTCAAGCTTCTCCTGGAGCAAGGATTTATCAAGGCTGAGAGACTCTGGATTATCCATAAACCTCCTCTAAATCAGGCAGGTGCCTCCCTCTCTCCCCATCGTGAGTGGTCTTGAGCGCAGATAGCAAGATGGCATCCAGCCTCACCTGTGCTGGTGTGATCTGGGCCTTCCTCTCCTTCCTCTGCGCCGCTGCCTCCTGTGTGGGGTTCTTCATGCCCTACTGGCTCTTGGGGTCTCAGCTGGAGAAGTCAGTTTCCTTTGGCACTTTCCGGAGGTGTTCGTATCCAGTGCGGGATGAGAGCCTCCAGACGACCGTGATGGTGGAGCAATGTGGCCGCTACGCCTCCTTCCAGGCCATCCCAAGCACTGAGTGGAGGATTTGCACGGTGGTGACGGGGCTGGGCTGCGGTCTGCTCCTCTTGGTGGCCCTGACGGCGCTCATGGGCTGCTGTGTGTCCGAGCTTATCTCCAGGACCGTGGGCAGGGTGGCAGGAGGCATCCAGTTCCTGGGGGGTAAGTGCCACGTGCCCTATGCTTGTGCTTTGGTGGGGGGGGGACATGGTGGCATGTTCAGGCTGTAGGTTTACAGGTGTGGAGACTCCTCTGGCAGTTTGGGGAGAGGAAGGAGTCATTCAAACTTTCTGCTAGCAAGGGAGACAAGACCTTGGCTCCCTAGACCATTGATTTGGCTGTCCATTTGAGCATTGGGCAAAGACTCGTGGTGAGCTGTGGTCACTCTCTTGCACTTAAATCCCTGTATAATCTTTGAGAGTTGCATGCCAAATTTAGATTGCTGAGCATAGCTGTTTGTGGCAAAGAGTGACTTCTGCGGCTGGTGTCTTCATGGTGCTTTTTCAGGCTGTAGATTTTGACAGAGCTCAGCTGAGGTGCATTTACCTGGCGAAGTGTGGGAGCTGTAGGGGCCCTGTGAGCGTTGCAGAGGACAGACTGTGTTCCTGTGTGAACAACCCCTAGCCTTTCTCTTTCTCCTTCCCACTTCCACCACCCACACAGCTGCCTCCACCTCTGCTCTCTGCAGGTGTGTGGATCTGGCAATGAGGCTGCAGCCCAGGTTTCAAGTGGGGAAAGTTCACCCCGGGTAGCGGTGGGCCACGATTGCAGGAGGAGCACAGTCAGGCTGTCTAATCCAGGCTATCTGATGGTACATTGAATCTGCTGGGTCTATGGTCTAGACAGTGTGCGTGGAAGCATTATTCCCCTCCCTGCCTTTTTTTTGCCTTATAAATTGTGTGGCCTGAACCACGGAGTATTTAAAGGTTATGAGACAATAAAACAGGATCCTCGAGTCGTGGTTTTTATAGGGCCATTTTTCCAGCAAATCATCACTGTCTTGTCACTGGCGACATGCAGATCAGTAGCTCTTTCATCCTGTGCAAACACTACACTGCGTACGCTGTTCTGTGTGTGCTCACCTCTGTAAAGGGAGCATGTTTCTCCAGGCTTTCACTGCTGATGCTCAGCAGTGCCCATACCAGCTGTGCTTCTCCAGGCAGACCACTTAGCAGCAAACTTCGGCAGGAGGACTCCTAACTCTCTCCCATCCAAATAGAAACTCACCCAGACAGGCAAATATGAACACATTCTTAGTGTGCAGGCATAAGAAAGCACAAGACAAACTTGGCTATAGTCTGACTCAGGGCTCCCAACCGAGGCCGTGCCAAGCCTTCAGCCTCGGTGAAGCCAGCGCAGCTCCCTCCTGGTGGTGAGGGGAGCAGTTCTGCTCTGCAGAAACCCTGGCTACAATTTTTGAGCAGTTGCTCCACTTCAGAGCGAACTGACTCTGTCACTTCACCCTTCCCTCAGCTTTGTGACCAGCAGGTATTCCTGTGTTTAATTTGGCTGGCAATTTGAAAATAGGACAGCTGCTCGAGAGTCAACTTTGCTGGAAATTGCTACTTCTTGAAGCCTGCTGCATTTTGAAATTCCACCGGGGCAGCCAGAAGGTGGAGAGGATACTCTGCAAGCCCGCTCGGTCTGGCTATTTTCACTCAGAGCCATCTCAGACTCTGCTTGGCTTTGACCACCCCTGTCTATTTCCGAATGCTAGCTCTGCTCATCTGGTTTGAATTTGCGTTCAGTCCCGTTTTCACGGCTGTGCTCCCCTGTCTGTCAGTAGAGTCGGTCTGGCTGCGCCTATGCTTGCAGCCACACCAGTGCAATACGATGGCCTGAGCGGGGGATGGCTGGGCAGGGGACGTGGGAAGTGTGGGGAAATGCGCCCCCCTCGTGATGTTGTCGTGGGCTGGAGGTAGGATGGTGAATCGCGTGTGAGGAGGAGAGAGGCTACTTTGGGCCATGCCTGGCAGCCCCTGGAGCTAGCCCCAAATGAGCACACTGTATCCCTTTGCTCAAGGAAGGGACGTAAGCATTTAGGGCTTATCTGCTGTAGGTGACAATTTGAAAGACATGTGAACTTGTGATATGAAACTAAAATTGCAGACTTTACTTACAGTTCAGAGATTATTTACATAGCATGTCTAATTTTCCCCTCTGCTGGGTTTTATGGTTGTCTCTCATTTCACTCAGCACTGCTGGAAATGCGTAAGAAATGAACAAAGTGAGAAACCATCATTTTTCAACCTGCTTAAAAGCCAACTGGGGGGGGGGGGGGGGAGGCATTAAGGAGAGGCCAGGTGGTGCAAGCCAATAATTTGGATGAACTGAAGGGATGTATTAAGGTAAAGATCAGCTACTTACATCCTTAGGAAGATCCTTAGCTGCTGTAAATCAATATAGCTTCATTGTTTAAATGACATGACTACAGTTATTCAGATGTCTAACTTAGGCACTATAATTACTAGGTTGCTTTATGTCAAGATAGCCATGAGCTGTTCAGATTATTTACTATCTAGGAGTGTCAGGTCTTAGTTCCCTATACTATGGTTTTAAGTTTGCTTATGCTGCCCACTGTGTGTGTTTTGAATGTGGCTCAGTGGCACTATGGTGATTGCCATTTTAGTTGGCCTCCAGATGAAGATCTAACCAAAAACCCTCACAAATATTTTTCTTGGGGGAAAAAGGAACCCTTCCCATTGTCCTTATGAATAAAAAAGCCTGGGAAAAAGCAGGCAGCCCTCTAAGTGATGCCATTGATTCATCCTCGGTGCCTTTCTCCTTGTCTGGGCAAGGAGATGGCTAGGCAGTTTCGCTTTCTGTTTCTTTTTCATCAGAATCACCTGCACCAACACACTGCCGTGGTTCCTGCTTTCAGTGGCAGAGGATGTGTTTGAAAAAACCTGTATTTCTCTTGAAGTTAAAAACCGTCATAAGAACATGCTGGGGGTAGCTAGTTTACAGTTTCAATGGTGTTCCATTAGTCTATGATCTCAGTAATTTTCTTAACATGATTTAAAAACATGGCCTTCATTAGGAACTAAGCCAACTGACAGTGGCTTGTTATGGGAGACCCGAGGTTAGGTGAGATGCAGAGTCTCCTGCAGCTGAGGGGAGCTGGAACACTAAGGTTGCTAAAACTACCTTTCTCCAATGCTAGAAACATTTTTACTACTGTTAAGAGGTGGCAGAGAACAGAGGTAAGCAAACAGCCTGATCTTCTTCTAGCAGTGGAAAGGAGGAATAACTCCAAGTAGGTCAGTGGAATAACACCTGTATAAAAGTAGTGTAGCTTGCACTAGCTAAATGGTGCCAAGGTTTTACAGCTGGGATTTCCCTAAGTTGTATGTGGCAACTGATGTGAGTGAATTATTCATGAGCACGTATACCATAAATCTGCTCTTCATATAAAAACTGAATGCCAGGACCCGCGAGAAACTGCGGATGCATGCGGAGTCAGGAGAGCTGTTTAGATATTGGTTGATCTTTACATAGTCTATTTTTGCTGTTTCAGCTAATCCTGAGTATGTCACATATATACATTTTAAGATGACTCTGGGATGATGTGTACCGAGTTTTTGTTCCTGACAGAAAGATTGTGTTGTAGACTTTTCCTCCCATTTGCAATTATCTGAACCACTTCCTTTCCCATGTAGGATCATGTGACAGCTCTGTAGCTATTATAGCAATTGCTTACATGAAAAAGCAATGTTATTTTTAGCATCTTCTGAGTAAATTTGGCATCAGGCAACAAAAAGTAGGCAACACCCTGAAGCCAACTGTTTCTTCAGTGACTTGTCAGTGATCTGCAGTCCATAGCCCGCAAACTGCTGCTGCAGTATCTCAGAACATACTACGCGAACATTTCTGTCGGATTGCTTCAAAGAACTAACAACTGAAGTGAAAGTTATGCTGTTTGTAACCTCTTGAGGGCACAGTTATGTAGATGGATGAAGTCTTCACCGATAACAATAAGTGCAGTGTTTCCAGTTGGTTTGCTTTCGGTGTTTGGAAGATTGAGGCATATATAATGTAGCTAGAACAGATTGTAAGAAAGTATCTTTGACCATATCTATCGAGGGCATGATGGCAGGAAGTGAAGTTTAACCAATCTATGGCAAATTGGACTCTGTAATTATTGATCTTCTTTCCACTGTGCCTTGGCAAGTCAATTCTACTTAAATGGGAAGACTAAAAATTTGCAGGTACGTGGCTCTGATATGACATGCTAATCTGGTGAATAGTTTCACTCTCTGAATGCAGAGCAATCATTTTAAGAACATAATGAACTTAAAGGTTAGCCAGTTTTATGAGAGGCAGTGGATCAAAAGATGTAAGTATTGCAAGGATGGTCGATTTAAAGAACATTATGCTAGCAAGGTGAAGCTTTTCATTAAAATGGTCAGTACACAGGAAATATAGATGAAGTCTGCACTTACTCAAAACTCCCTTTGTCTCTGCAGGACCGCTAAGCCAAGCTCAAAGGGTTACGAATCTAAGGGAGCAGAGCATGAAATAACCTACTGGCTTAGACACCTCTCCAGATCTGACAATCTGACCCTGATTCTAAGTAGAATGTGAGAAATGAGCCCTCTTCTTAATTCTCGTGCAGCCATGTGGTTTGTAATGTCTTCTTTAGCACAATCACTCTTTGTTTGTACTCAAGAAAAGCACAAATTTTGCTGCTCCTTTCAGTAAAGGAGCAACCTTTTCAGCAGCACTTTTTTTCCCTCTCCTTATTGCTCTATCTTGTTTTCCTTGTGTCTCACAGGAGTGCTGAAGCCCCTGACATGGTGATCCTTATAATGCTGATTAGAAAATCTGGAGAGCTCTTGAAATGTGGGGTGGTGAAAGGAATGCTCAATTATTTGAGAAAAAGAGGATGCAGTTCCCAATAACTTCTGATTCCATCTCAGAAAAAAATATGGTCTGCTGGTAAAGCTCTCAGCACCACATAAAATCACTGCAGAATACTTCTCCAAGTATGCTATCCCAATAGTGGCCATAACAGTTTTCACCACCCATAGCCTGCTCAGGACAAGTGCTTGCTGGATGTGGAGAGCAGAGGAATAAGGGACTCCATTGAGATGAGGAGAATATGGAGTGAAAGATGATGATTCTGTGTTGCTTGTGGGGCAACTCAGAGAAACCCTTTGAGATTTTGGGCTGCAAGTCTTAAGAATGTCTTCTTAAGGAATCCAAAGGAAATTTTCAGCTTTTTAGCATACTGGTGGCCTAATCTGACTTGGCAGGTGAGATAATCAAGGTCTAAAATATAGGGAGAAGAGAAGGGAGGGGAAGGGAACTAAAGTCATAGCACTGTGGGACCAGGTAGAGATGCTGTCCCTCAATGGACATTCTTGGTGGACAGTTAAGGAAGTAAGAGGAGCTCTTGGGTGAGACAGTCACTGAGTCTAAGGGACAAGCGCATTTCAAAAAACGTGGCTGACGGTCAAAAACTCCTGGGTCCAGGAGAATGAAGGCAGTCCTGCTTCTGAGAGCGGCCAAGAAAAAGTCATTTGGGTCTTTGATGAGGTAGTTCCAGTTGACTACAGGGAATGGAAACTGTCCTGGGAAAGGCTGTGTGTGACACGGAGGAAGGGAACTGCAGACAGTGACTAGTACCCATTATTTTGTCTGACAGCAGAAGTGAGACTCTCTGATTTCTGCCTGGGAGACTAAGGTCAGTATCGCTTTCTCCCTGTAGGGCGAAAATGTAACTGTGAAGAGCCCTGCTGGGGGCAGGGAGGAGCTGAGATTGTCAAGAGACTTCCAGGATGGAAACTGTTGCCAAAGTCTTCTGTAGTTCTGCCAAACCTGCCTCGTCCCTTTCCTCCACCTAAACAGCTTCCTCCCAACTCTTGCAATTTTTACCTGAAAAAACCAAACTAAACCAGAACAAAAAAACAAGCATGAACCCATTAAAAATATCCTTTTTATTCTTTCATCCCCTTTACCCTCAAAGTATTTTTCAAAAGAGTAACTTTTGAGGACAGCTTAGGGAGGGTGTCTGTTTCTGTCCAAACCTGTGCACTTTTCACTTGCTAGTTAGCTGCTCAGGGCTGTTTTGTCCCCGTCCTCCACTCTCTTTGCTCTTGCGAGGTGCAAGGCTTCAGTGCCTTGGCTGTGCCTGTGTAGACATGTGACAGGGCAATCCTCATCCTAGACAAAGACAAACTGCATGGCTGGTGCTAATCCGACGTATACATGTGCGTATAAAGGCACTGCGAGAGGGGCATATGAAAGCAACAGATGCCTCCCCGGGAGGTAAAAGAAGAAGTGCAAACAAGGAATGTAGCACTGTTAAATGTTGTTACAGAGTGATTATATGTTGTTTCATAGGCTCATACATTCAGCAATAATAAGGTCAGCAGAGAGTCCTGTGACTATTTAGTCTGATGTCTGGTGTAGCACAGGTGATAGGACTGCCCTTATATAATTCCTGTTTGAACAAGAGTATATCTCTGAGAAAAAAACTTCTAGTCTGAATTTAATTACTTCTAGAAAAGCAGGCTCTTCATAATTTGTTCCAGTAGTGAGTTATTCTGCCTCCTTTTCTTACAAATCTCTTTTCATATGAATGTTAAAAAGTTTAGCACCAAGAATAGATCACTGCAGAAACCCTACTAAAACCACATTTACTTGAAGTTCATTATAGTTATTTTTTAAGATCGAACAGTTAGCCTGCTTCTAATCTGTTGAAGCTGTACTGTGTTCTAGCTTCTCAACCAAAACAACCTATATAGAAGCAGCTTCATGACTGCTATGTTTCACAGCAGCTATCACCCTGGTTTTCTGTAGGTATCCAGCAAGGGATAAAGTGCAGTATATAGTTGACTGTGCTTTGCTTTGACTTACTGAGCTGGTTCCTGTGATTGCTAGTACTCATGCTCAGTATCTGCTTCCCAGCAATACAAGGTGCCTTCATACACTGTGATACAGTGCAAAATCAAATTTGTGGATTTGAGTTAAATTGAGTAAGACAGGGGAATGTTATTGTTGTAGGATGATGATCAGAACAAGGGAATTTGGAAGTCGGGGTTGTCTTTAACAGATTTTGTGGTGCATGTTCCATTGAATAAGTAGCTAGCTATTTCTCTGCCGTATGCAGACAGGAGAGATGGGTTAAAACGTGGGACAAATTCAGGACTGAATCTAAACTCATGCAATGTATGTCGCCTGCTGCTCTCAGTCTATAAATGACTTTACCCAGATTCTCCTCCCACTCTCTCAGTAGGTAGCCTGTATTGCTTGAATCTTTCCTCTGTGCATGGACCACCAAATCTGACTGGAGGGAAGTCAAAGTTAGGTACTTATATGTGATCGATCCAAAAAAGGTACATACTTAAATTCTCTGTATTCTTAAGACAGTGACCACATCTCAGTGATCAGGCCTTCCCCTTGGTCACAGATGTTCTCACTGTGGTCCTCCTAAGGTTGCTGCCCCAACAGAGATTCCAGCCCAGCTTTTCATGTGATTGTTCCCTAATGAAATCCACTGAAGGAGCCCTGAGTTAGCAACAGTTTACTATTTAAGATAACACCAAGCATTTAAATGTAGGTTAGGAAGCAGGGAGTTGTAATGCTCCTTGGGTACTGCAAGTGCATCTAGAAGATGACAGATGATGCTGAGAGTAGTTTCATACTTAGTTGTCTTTACTGTTTCTGCATGTGTGGTTTTCTTTCTTTTTTTTTTTTTTTTTTTGAAAACCAGCTGGGCTACCTTGACTCTTCTGGGGTTTTATGGTCTTGCTAACAAAGGAGCAGGACCCTTAAAGGCTGCAGATTTTCATATGTCCCTTGAAATCAGTGGCATTTAGTACAAATGCCATCAATGTATCTATCCTAGAGGTAAGATTATTTGATTGGGACATTAATCTGAAACAGATATAGTTCTAAGGCTGAGATTTTTCTTGTAGAGTTATCCATGTGAATTAGCTTGTTTACAGTGGATTGTGCTTTGAAAGAGGCATTCATTTTTAGTTTTCTCAAATATCTATTTACTCCTGATGTAAATTACAACTAAATACAGGGGAAAAAAGGCTAAGTTTTAGTCTAGAGCAAATTCAGGAAGTTAGAGCTTAGGCTCCGTGAAAGCACATTTAAAATGGAAATACTGATTTATTAGAAAAAAGATGCTGCTAAAATGTTAGGAAGAGTCACTTTACTTCTCTGCTTTGCTATTGATGTTGAATATAAAAGTGATGTTTTGAATATTGCTGCAGCTGTGTAGGGTTTAAGCAGAATTTTGCATTACGAACAGAGTTTTTGATATAAACAAGTCCTAGAGTGCTGCTTTGTTTATCTCTACAATGAAGTTCGGGCTTTGCCTTTTTTGCCCTCTTTTCTTGGAGAGGAACAATGATGATCAGCACTTCTGTGATGCCTTTCGTTTCAAAGGGCTCTGCTTGCATAACCTAATGAAACTTCAGGAAATGTGAGGCAGAGGAGCAAATATCTGTTTTACTGGTACAAAGACAAAGTAAATTCAGAGTTACTTTACTTCAGGTCCTCTGCATTTATGTTGGTTAGAAAGGAACCTGGGTGTGAGTTAGTCATTTTGTTTCTACATTCAGAGATCTGGCTTGTGCTGTTTCCTGAAATCCATGAGCTATATGAATACTTCTGGGAACTTAATTTGGGTGTCGAAGTGTTGCAATGTTTTCCAAAGAGGATGAGGTCATATGCCCCACAGACAGGCCAGGATTGTTCCCAGTGGCATATTTTCCAAGATTTTGTCCAGTTTGGCCTTAAACGTCTATGTAATAGGGCTTTTTTTCACTTTTTTTAGGAGACACAGCTTACTATGTATTCCGTTTGGAATTTTTTCCTGATATTCAACCTGCATTTTCCTCTCTTTGCTCACATCCTTTTACTTCTTCAATACACTTTTAACTATCTGAGCTGTTTAACTTTGGCTTTCTAAAGTACAGTAAGACAGTTTTTGGTCTCCATCATTAGGATGAAGTCAGTCATAGAACTTGAGGGCAGCCAAGGTATTGTTTCCACGCAGTGAGCAAATAGGAAGGAGCGTGACCTAATTAAGAAACATGGGACGCATAGGTACAACCAGAACCTCAGCACAGCACATCCTTCACTGTGTCCTTGTTGTCCGTCTCCCTGCTCAAGGATTTCCTTCTGCTCTCTGAAACACCTCAGATGACTTCAGAGACCTTAAGATTTCTCTCTTGCCCAAGTGCAAAGTTCTGGGTGGCATGGACACCATGTGGAGGTGTCCTGAGTCACAGAGGGCCATGAAGGATGTCTCCTTGCTCCTGGGATGATTTTTCCATCACAAGACATCACAGGCCAGAGGGGCAATATTGCATTTGACAGATCCCTTCTAGTAGCTGTCCTGTGCCTTCTCAGGCGTGAAAAGTTAAATTGCACATGGTCAATGCACCCTGACAATGCTGGTGATACGACTGATTCCCTAGGCTGGATGAGATGTCATTTACACTGTTTGTTCCTCTATTAGTCCCCTGATGCCACAGGTATAACTGAGAAGAGATGCAGGCTTTTTTTCCCTCTGGATTTGCTCTTCCTTAGAGCCTGACCTGTTGAAAACAACAGCAATGTTCTTCCATGGGAGTGAGAAAGGAGGGCAGGATCTGGGTCTCGTGATTCAGAGCTCAGCACTGTTGCTACTCATGGCGGCTAGTGGGATTTGGGAGAGGATGACGTTCCCAAGAAGAGCAGAGAACTTTGCAGGATGTCAGATCCTATCTGTATCCTTAGGTAGTCAGTGTTAAATGTAGTGGGACTGATGCCTTAAAATACAGCTCATTCTTGAGAGGGTCGCTGTACCATGGGTTGAAAACACCTTTTCCTGCGTAAGCCTGATAAACCTCAGTCTTTCAGGAAGACTGACTATTCTGAATGAATTTGTAGGTAAAATTCTTTGCTGGTGGGCTAACAGACTTTTAAGTGCACTTGGTAGTAGTTTGTAGCATTATAATGAAAGTGTTAATTAAAAAAATGTAAACAATTGCATATTAGAAATCATTATTATTTTTATCTTGTAACATGATCCAAAAGGTTCCAGGGAGAATGAAACAGAAAATGCAGTGCTCTCATGAACACTGTATCATTTCTCTAGTAATGTAAAGATCTGACCCTTTTCCTTGCAATCTGACAGTTCAGTTGTCTCGCATTGTCCTGCAATAAAGATGCCTTTGTAACATAAAGTGATATTGTTGATTTGAGAAGAATGATTTTCTTATAAATGCAAAGGGCTATGGAGTTTGTGCCTCGCTTTGAGGAGAAAGGATTTAGGAAAAAGCCATGAATGATCAGTCTGGAATAACAAAAGCTGCTTCTGAAATATAGCACCATGTAAAAGGATATGAAACCCACTAACACAGTAAAGTGTAAGAAATAGCTTTAAGGCTCCTGAAGGGTATGCTTCCTGACTTCTTCTCAAGTTCAGGCTTTTGTCTGAATCTGCAGCTAACTGAAAGCCTATTTATCAATACAATTTTTTTTTTTTTTTCATCAGAATAAACTTGATAGTCAGAACGTCACAAGCAATTCAAGTCAGGCACAATATAGCTGAATGCCAATTATTAGGAAGGGTTACCAGGGCTTGTTAAAAAGTCCTTCATTTTGAGACTCTGTAGAAACTACGGGTAGCATGTTGTTAAGGGACCTTTGTGAGTGTGTGTGGGAGAGGAAATTTCTTTGTACTTTGTTTCAAACTTGCTTTTAACTAGACGTGTCCCAGGTGCTGCGGGATGATTGCAAGCTTTAAATGACGTTTGGGGATTTGTACATCTGCCTGACAAATTTGTGCAAACGTCCTCAGTTATACACTGTTGCTGTTGTTATAATTGTTCTTGTTATAACATAGGAAATTCTAGAAATCCATTGTGCAAATCACTGGGGGAAGAAAAACAGAGACAGTTGCTGCTCCACAGAAATTTCAGCTGAAACAAGCAAAGTCAGATCAGGAAATTGATGGTGCTTTGAGTTTACTGTGTCCTTTAACATGATAAGAAATTCCTTAGCACCTGTGTTTATGCACTTTGTGGAGGAGCAGGTAAAAGTAGCAGGCTTAGTAGCAGATTATAAATGCGTATTTATTCCTGAATGCAGTCTCCTCTTCAGATAACCTGCATCCCTCTAAAAGCTCTTCTACTTGAAATAAGTTCTCAGAGAGGTAACCCAACTGGGGCAGTGGATGCCGGGTTATGGCAGGCAGAGCAGGCTAAGGAAAGCAGGGTGCTGCGGGGAAAAAAGCAGGCGAAGGGGGACTGGAGGGTGCTGCGAGGAAAGGGGAGCTTCACCCCCTTGTACAGCCCCTACGGACATATATATCCAGTAGCACTGCTGAGTCACAGAGGTTCTTGTAGATGTTGTCCAGGGTGAATGCAGGAAAATACAATAATTAAGACCTCTTCTGTGCTATCTAGTATGCCGTTTTTGGTTTTACCTCCCCTTATATTTTAAGTTTTTAAGTCCCTATCTTGCCACAGCAGAAAAACCATGAAGAGTGGCACTAAACACTGGAATAAAGCTCTTTACAGCAAAGACAAAACCCTAAACCTTTACAGGTGGATTCTGCAAAATCAAGAGTTTGTTAAAGAACTCAGGATGTTTTTACAAGAATTCATGTTACAAGAATCCCAGTGCTTTGGAGAGCTTTGCTCGGTGCCTGAAATCTCTTATGTAACCAGAAATTTTCTCTCCACAAAGCACTGCAGAGTGGTGCACAGACCAGCGAGAGCAGACTCCGGCCATTCAGGCCAGGCTGCAAGCTGGGGCTGGTTGTGGGGTGAGACCTGTGAGCAAGGCGAGCTGCAGACCTGGAGCCTCTCTGCATGGCCTGGGGACAAGGCAAACGTCGGTGTGTGCTTCCCATCAGTCCCCCAAAATACTGGTGGCTTCCCGAGCCCCCAAATAATGAACGCACACCAGGTTATTTTCAACAAATCAGTTGAGCTGCACAGCTTTGTGGTCCCTTGTGAATTTTGTCCCTGCCAGAGTGTGAGGGACTGCTCCTGTGAATAAATGTAAGCACAGTTTGGCTTGCAAGATCAGACTCTTTCTTAAGAGTGTTTCAAAGTGATGCTGTATGATAATTAAGGAGTAAAATGATTTCCTAACATCCTACAGTGGAGTGATGCTTTGGAAACCATTCTGCTTGTGAGCACTGAGCCATCTGTTGAGCCCAGTCTGTTGCTTCCTATTTCTCTTATTTTAGCATTATATTTTATTTCCTATAAATTAATTCCCCAAACTGGAAATGGACACTATGACTGAAGATAACTTATGCTGAGCCATTAAGAGCTCTATTTAGCTTGTTCCTTTTTTTCATAACAATTTGCAATAAACACCATGTCAGGAAAGAGCTCTCTTGTGTAACGTTCAGTGATCTGCAAGGGCTGGGACAAACCTTACGCTGGAGATGACAAATTCCCTTTCAGGCCACTAAGCAGGAGATCCGGTGCTAAGAACACAGGAAGCTGAGAGGATAAATACTGTAACTTTTCATCTCATGCATAAAAATTGCAGTCTGTTTTGATTTTGTGATACAGAAAAGTCATTCTGCTTATCTCGTCTAACTTAGTGGCTAGCCTGATTACAAGCTTCCCTGCTTGGCACCTTTTTAAATTCAATTTGGCTGCCTGTGTCCTTGGCACACAGTGGGTTTCATTAAATTTCACAGCAGTTAGTTTTCATTCCCTCTGTGACACCTTTTTATCAACATTTGACTCTAGTGTAATTTCAAGCAATTGTGCTTTTTTATGGAGTGCTTGTACCATAATAATTTGACAGAGCAGGTGAGGGAAGACGATTCAGATACCATTGCAAATCTGTGTAGAAAATTAAAATATGGGAAGCCAGCTCAGCTTGCAAGTGTTTTTCACATGCAATGACAATAAAAAGAAGCTGCTTTCCTTCCTTTTCAGTTGGCATCATTGTAGACTGTCAAAACTGCAGTTAACGAACTTGCTGAAAGAGGCAAATTCTTATTTCCTTCAGGCTAATCACAGCTTTATTTTTAAAAGCAGAGCTAGTGGTCTACTGCTGAATTGACAACCCAAGGTTGTGAGACAACCTTTCCGAAACCCTGGGTGAGACCTGCGGCTGTCCAACAAGTCCGTATGAGTTTTCTTTTGAACAAGAGATGCAGAGACTGGTTTATTAGGCAAGGGGATGCAGAGAGCAAATATAGCTGTCTTCCTTTTGGTATCTGATACTCGCTTCTGGGAGGCGGGATGAGGAAATGTTAGCATCCTGGTACAGACCTGGCATCTCTCACCCACATTGCCGCTACCTCCTCCCTGACACAGAGCATCGTCTTCTTGAGTCTATGTCTAAGGTGAAGATGCTGGGTTTGCATTTGTGTAAGTAATAAGTGGTTTTGAGGTATACTCTAAAATGCCTTTATTTGCAGCATGCCAGCCCTTCTGAAATGCTGGTCTTTTTTCAGTTTGCCAGGATAATCAGAACGTCTAAAAGTCATGTGTCATGGGTGTCTCATTAACATTTTTAAAAGTACTTATTAAAAGTTAATTAAAAGTGAGGCTTGAAAGTGCTTAAAAGTGAGCATAAGCTCTGCATTCAGGGATAATTCAGAGATTTAGAGATCCATGTCTCACTGCAAGCCAAGGGCAGTCAGGCTTTGGAGGCTGAAATTGTTTTAAAATTGAGAATTTTGACTGATGAAACTCTCTTCCTTTGGTCCTTTAGCAGATATTAGTTCAAGTCCTTTCCGTTCGACTAATGAAGCATCTTACCTTCCTCTATCCTCCGGCATTCACACTTCCCCTTGTAGACAAAATGTTTCCAAATATGCATGGTTTCAAGCAGGATCTGAGACATGAAAGGTGGAGATTGTGAGCAGTTCTCCATCTCCCTCTCAGGTCACCACTCTGCAGCTTCCCAGCTCCGCTGGGAAAATCCATGGATGGTTTTCCTTAGTAAGCCCCTTTCTCTCAGTGTTTTCCCACAGAAAAGGACTGGTCAGCCCTATGCATACACATTTGTAACATCTTTTTGGTGGATAGGCTGCAGCTTACACCGAAGACGGTGGCTGTAGTTCACTGGGGAAGAAGAGACTCGGCTGTGCCAAAAAGCAAGGAAATCTTGTTAACATTGTCTTTAAATGTTCCCCTTGCATCTCTGGATAGAGTGGCTGCCAGACTGCCGTGAGTGCTGTGTGCTCCAGGTTCAGCAAACGAGATATGCAGCATGGGTAAATGGGACAGTGCAGCGGAAAGTCCGTGCTGGCTCACATCTGGCTCAAAGATGTGGCCTCATCTTTTCCTCTGGGGATGGAAGCTGCCAAATGTCTTTCCAAAGCAGCGTTTCAGTGTGTGGACCTTTGGCTAAGGGGTGAAATCTTACTTGTTTTTTCCAGGTTAGCTGAACACATTGGTTTATGGATGAAGGCGCAACTAATAACTTCTGTGGGTTTTTTCCTACTAACCTAAATGTAGGAATATAGATAGTGTTGTTCCATGGCCTTAGTACAAGGGCATGACGTTCAGGAACATTTATCTGGTGTTTCTAGTCCCAAATGCTTCAGTATAAGCAGCAGACCTATCACAACAGACTGCTCAGCAGTAAAATAGCGCTGGGAGAAGTTTCTTCCCCTTTCACATAATAAATATGAAATATCAGTTCAGTTTATATCCTGAAGACTGTAGATTCCTTTAAATTTTGTATCTAGCATAATGGTGGAAGTTTAAGCCACAACCATCATATTATGCTTACGATCTAATTATGCAGTTACTCAATGGACAGGACCATTACAGACGTCCATATTTATAAAAATGTTTTACCCGTGCCATCTGTGGCAGTTTGAAAGAGTAAATAATCAAAAGATTACTTGAAAATGCAAGTAAGTTATAAATCCTAGGAGAGTTCTATCTTTATATCTCACATTTTAAAAGACTGCGATACAAGACTGCAGCCTATTGTTTCAAGATGATATATTCCATTATCAGTGCTGATAAACGCCTGACTTTGTGGCTTTTCGGCTAGAATGAAACAAAACTGCTCCTGAGATATGGATTCTGACAGGCTTCTGTGAGTAATCACGAGTTCCTTGATATATATTGCAATCTATGTCTATTTCAAAACTGATTAACATTTCTGAACCTAAGTTAAAGTTCATACTTGACATTTCAACAGTGTCAAGGTTACATTAATCAGAACTCGAAGATATGCAGTTTTACTGACATGCTGGTGACAGTGAAAATATAAACCACTGAGAAGTAGCCTGCTGAAAGTTAGAACATAGCCTGGCTTTTGGAAGCAGATATACAAAAAATGGCTTTCTCCCACGGACACATGTTCTTAGGTGGTGTAGTTGATATTTCCTAAAGAGACTCTTGCTTAAGTGACTCAGGACTTTGCTGAGTTACAAGTCCTGCAATAAGTTACTTGGAAATCATCCTACCTGTGAAACATTAACTTACTACATATGCAGAAAATCTCTTGAAACAGTTCAGATAAGCACCATTTTTAAATGTACCCAGTCCAGATATTTTCAGACAATGAATCTTAGCAAGCAAAAGCTTTCATTTCAATTGCCCTCATGAAAACAGGCAAAATTTATATTTGGTGGTGACTTTAGGCCGTATGGCTGTCTGTTTTTGTAGTAGAAATAAGAAACTGGAATGAATTGGTTATGTTTATGTTGTTTATCTTTGCTTTAGGTAGGTCAATGATAGTCTTTACACATTTCAAAAGACTGTTAATTCAGCCTAAATGAAGGCTATTTAGATTCAATCTGAAATGCATCAGATCTAATACACAAGCCTTTTAAGAAATCATGCTATTATTCATTCTGTAAAATAAAAACCTAAAGCAAGGATAAGTAGTAGTGTTGTTTTAATAACACCTAGTATCTGTGGGAAGAAATGGTAGACTGTGTTTCTGTAGATGGGTCTTAATTTTTCCCAACAGAAATGTCATTTCGACCTTCTGGGTGTGGCTCAGTGGAGCTGATCATCAGTTTTAGGCAGAGAGGGAGTACAAGCCAGCTTGTAAAGTCGTGTTGGAGCTGCAAGTCTTTTGCCGTGTTTTCAGCCTGGAGGAGACCACCTAGTGAATGAAGTGAAAGTAAATAAAGAGGATCTGGAGAGAATCAGCTGCCAAGGTAGCTAGAGAAAAGCTAGGAAGGCAAGAAGCTGGGATGGAAGAAGGGTTGGACCGTATTAGTTTCTTTCCCCTTTCTAATTTAATTTTTATATTTTTCTGCTTGCTTGGTGTGAAAGTCATCCCAAGTTGGACTTCTTTGGCAAGAGTATAAAAACGCCTACTACTTCCATTTACCTCTGAATGTGGTGCATTGTGAGCTAAATACTGATCCATTGACACAGAGACCTGGATTTGATCTAATGTCTGGAAATCATTAGTGTCCGTCTCATAAACTCTCTTTGATTCCTTTTCACATTTTTTCCCCTTTCTTCCCAGGACACTTTTTAATGTACTTTTTGCTATATCAGACAAGCATTCTTTAATCATCACACTAGCGGTTGTTCCTATTTAAACCCAGACTGCTCAGACTCTCTTTAAAATATCAGATCTTTCTTAACCTCTAAAGATACAAGGATAATGAAGAATCTTCTGTCTTGCAAACAGGTGGCAACAGATGTTGCTTTGAGATCTTGAATACCAGTTCACTTTGAAAATAGAAGCATACTGCTGTAAACCAAAGGGAGAGGTGATACAGTTTTCAGTGAGCTTGAACAGCACATAAACTAGAATGAAAAGCAAATGTTGACACATGCCTGCTGTCCCAACAGGTTTAAATGTAAATTCACAAGTTACAATCAGATTTTTCATTGCAGCCTGTCTCCAAATATCCACAAGTAAAACCAAGAAAGCAAGTACATCTTTAACAAAGTCAATCAGTCTTTCAGATGGATAATGGAGGCATCATGGGTAAAGATAGGAGGCCAGAAACTCATTCAAGGTAACATATAAAATTTAAGGTTAAGTAAGTGTCAAATGTAGGCCTCCCAAATCTTAGGTCAGTGAGCAGCCATTGAACCAGCCGTCATATGGAAACACTGTTAATATGAATAGGTGTAATCATGTACCTCTTCATTATACTGAATTTGGACTACAGAGCTATCTGCTTGGCATTTTTGAGGCAGACCCGAAGTTACACCGTGTGCAACCTGAGCTGATGGGAGACTGTGTTGATCACAAGGTAACATACATGGTTTCTCAAGGCAATTTACCATGTTGTGCTCCTTGCTGCCATAATTAAATGGCATTTTTAGCCTAGTTGTGCAAAAGGCATGCCCTAACTGAAAGACAGGGCTAATTTTCTCTTCTTTCCTTTGTGAAGCTCTTCTTGCAATAATAAATAGTATCCCATGGTTCAAAAGAGGTCATAGCTTCTTTCATGTAGAAAGCTTATGTATGCTTGTTTAGATCAGTGATTTTCCACCTTTCTTGACTGATTGACTCCTAGACTGCTGAGTGGCATAGCTAAGCTTGTTTTGCTTAGTTTCCTTTTGTGGACCCCTTTGTGGACCCTATCCATGATATCTCTTAAGTTTTTGGATCACAGGCTGTAACCCATTGGAAGACAATTGTAAAAGAGTGAATTTTTCAGTTGAGAAGCCTGTAGGTTAGAACAGTTTTGTTGCATTTGATGAGTTTTGTTAAGGACATTCTGTTCTCTCTACGTGCAAGGAACAAAAATCATATGTTTCTGGCTAGAAGAGAAAGCAAGGAATTGATCTGCCATACAGATCAGAAAGAGGATTTTGAAAAGATCTCATGAACTGCAGTAACACTTGGAGCCATTGTGGGCCGTCTTTTGCATATGTAAAATACATAATTCCTATACTTTAAGTCTGTTGTGCAAATACGAATTTAGAGGATTAAATAAATGTGGATTATGTATCCTTTTCGAAAGAGTTATTAGGGTGTAGAATACAAGATCATATTCAACCACGCTTTCAAACTGGATCTTTCCACAAGCAATTAATAGCTCCACAGATTACATGTCATTGAACAAACAGTACTTTGCAGCAAGCTACACTCCATAATGTTCGCAGAGACAGAAGCATTTAAAATCAGCTGTGGACTGGAATGAGTTTTAAGTTGGCAATGAGCTGACTTCAGACTACGTGTTCCAGCTACTCTCAAGATATCTGTTAAGGGAACACATGCAAAACATTGCACAAAAGTTCCCACCATACACTTTTGCACTTCAGCCTTCAAGTTGCAGGAATCTGAGAAGTTTTTTCCTTTTTTTCATATCTTACCATTTCAGAAAGGGGATGCTCAGCTGGCTACCTCAGGAGAGGGTGAACAATTTCATGAACTGTATCTCCATATCTCTCTGCCAGTGCAAAGAGAAGTAAACTTTCTCACTCACAAAATTTCCCTGGGGTAGCAGGAATGGGCAGAGGGCTCACAGCCCCGGTGACAGCCTTGGCACCTCCCAGGAGTTTCTTATTTGAGGAGTGCGGCAGCATTATGTAGTGCCACGTGTTGGTGCCTGCACTTAGGGCGCATGGTGGAGGCACAGCAGCGCCTGGATGTTGATGGGAATTTTACCATCTTTGGGAGTGCAGCGCAGCACGGTGACTTGGCATCTGCTTTGGATACCTGAAGAAGAACCAAGGCAATGAGATACCACAGTGCAAAAATTGTAGGATATCTGCTATAGCTGAGCCCATCAGGTATGACTTAGCACAACTGAAGTGACCCTCTGGCACGTCCCAGTGATGGGGGTGCTCCAGAAGTGTCCTAGTGAAACCCGGGGCAGATTCTTTATGTGCTGTCAAATAAGAAGTGTCAAACGGAAGAGTTTTGTAATAACGTCATTGCAAAGTTAATTTACGCATGCAGTTAGCAGAGGACACGTGAAGGTGTAGATTGCATTTGCATGTGCAAAGAATGAGTCAGAATGCCTTTCTAGCTGTTGCCCGTTATGCATGTCTCACACACATTTGATATTTTTAATTTAATACTTCACCTTATTGTTTCCTTGCTTATTTTAATTTTCTGAACTACCTCAGTGTGAAAACATGTCACACAAGGTGCCGATACTTTTTATTTATGTAAGATGCTTAAATTATACTTCTGAAGTTACTTATCCAGCATTTTATTTATCTTGCAATCATAATTATTCAGTACTTCTTCCATCCGCTTTGATTTAATTACGACTGCAGAGATAGCAGTCATAGAGATAAGTCTCTTCAGGTTCATCTGTTGCACAGAGGGCTTTCTGCCTTTTGTAATGGGTTGGGTTGACATCTGACAGTTAAATGGAAGAGAATTTTTGTCTCATCTATTCATGGCGGTTGGTGTGATATCAGGCATCCGGTGATGTAGCTCGGTTCTCACATGTGCAGCAGACTCTCCCCGGCTGTATGAAAAGGACAGGTGAAATAAATTATAGAGTTGCCAGCTGTTTTTAACATCCTTGTTTAGCTTCATAACCTAATCATGTCAAGTTTCTGGGATTTCAGGCATTTTTCTGTGGATGTCTTCTTCAAGCTTTTCAACAGTTGCCAGAAAGAACCTCATATTAAAGATATTACTGCTTAAAATTCAAGAGCGCTTTCCACTTGCTCTCTAAGGCATGGTTTTTGACACAGTAAAGGTATTTCTTATCATGCTACTTTATTTAATACAACCTTTGTGATGCTATAAACAGTGGTGGAGTGACTGGAGTCTGCACTCCTGTCAGTTTAAATTACGCTCTCTTATACACCTGGTTACTGCCAGGACGATGTCATTGAGTCCAGTGGGATTTCTCCAGGTTCACTCGTAGTGCTACTGAAATCCAGATATACACCTACTTGCTTTCTGTGGTGCACAAGCACAACTCTATTCCTGTAACCAGGACAGCAATTTGACCCACATATATCTTTTTTTTTTTTCCTTAGACTTGTGAGTATTCTAACTCTTCGCAGGCATAACTTGGGTTTTTAAGCTCAATGAAAATAAAATATTAAATTAAGAACTGAAAGTTTTATCATTGAAAATATCTATATTGCATGCCCAGAAAAGTAGTAATTTGTCATTTTAGTTGTACAGTGAATTGACATATATCCCATGTTTTTTGATTTAAAATGGCAATCCGTAAGGACAAGATTTTGAAGGGAGCCTAAATGATTTTGAGAATGATGTTGCTGTGGTTTGAAACCCTAGCTATTTTAAATTCCTATATTCCTGTGTGGAATGGTCCATATTATATCATACTTTTTCTTACTAAGCAGTGCCTGTCTGTATAAGCAATGTCCTTAAAATCAGTGCTGTGACTTGGAGCCAATAAAGACTTCCAAAAGTGTGCCTAGTTTGTCATTTAAACAAGTACACGTTTTCATTAATTTAACAATGGGTAAACTCTCTGTTCATTTAGGTCAAAACATTGGAAAAGCTCCTGGATTTTAACTTAAAACAATGAAGAACCTACCTGATTTCTCAGTGGTTTCTAATGTGATGTGAATCTGGTCTGTCTTAATCTGCATCATAACACTCAGTTACCTACTGAGAAATAAAATGCACTATGATTAAAATGGCAGCTCCCAGAGGGAAAGACAGCAAAACGTATTTAGTGAAGGAAGATATGAAAACAACGAAGGAAATGCTAAAATTTTTTGGAACTTTAATATGTTCACATTTGTTTCTCTTTTCTTGGTCAGATATTTTTCTGGTGCTTTTATTAACAAGTGACTGCTGTCTTACCTCAGTAATATCAGTGTTTTGGCCCCAGTTCACAGACAGCAATATACCCTACCCAACACCCAAGGACTGTGTGAAAGCCACATGAAGAATGGATATACTCCTTCAGATGGCAGGTTTTTGCTGCTCTTGTGGGAGCTCTGTGCTAGCTCTTATATTTTCCTGGGCCCGCTTATCTTCATCTAGCTCCTATGTGAACTGTTGTAGTTACCCCATTGCCAAAGGTTTCAAATGTAGCATGCTGCAAGGTGTCTCTGGCTGCTGTTAGACTCCTCGCAGAGTGCCCTGCTCCTCAAGAAGAGGATGAAGGCCCTTTTGCATGTCGATTTAATGATGAACTGAATAGATCTGAGTTAGCAGTTAGCAGGAAATTAAGAACACATGGTTGGAGTAGGGGGCTTCATGTTTGAGGCTGCTGAGAAACCCAGCTTGGGGCAGGAGGCTGGGACACCTTTGACAGAGCAGGAGAGAGGAATTCACCTGAGGAGACCATTGAGCTAACGTGGAAATGGGTGGACAGTCACTGAGGTATGGCCAGGTGGTGTGCTGGCTGGCTGCAGCAGGGTCATGCACAAGTGAAAGACCAGCCTTTGGGATGTGTGTTTGAGCTCCTGACATCCAGATCATCAGCCCTGTCCTCTTGCATTCCTCCTGCAGATGGATGGTGGGCTGGCCACATGGTAACAAGAACCAATTTCAAGCCCAGCTCAAATATGCTGAAGTGGCAAATCGATGGCTGTGAGGAATGTATGCAGAAGCATGGTTTTGTGCTGCTTGTGCTCTTCAGAGAAGCAGGCTGATAGGCAAGCAGACAAAGAGGGCTACTGGAAAGTAAATGAAACATAGATACCCTTATGACTGTTTGTAGAGCAGCTGCGTTGGCCAGCCAGCTCTCTGGTTCTGCAGGGAAGAGAACACCAAAGGTCTGATGCCAATCATTTTAAGAGAGCAGGAAAGAACTTGGTTTCACTCTGAGTAACTTCATATTCCAAACTTGCTCAGAGGCTTAATTACTCATCCTCCCAAGTTAAAAGCTTAATTTTGGCTGTGAGGAGTAATAATTCTGGGAGGAGTAGCCCAAGCAATTAGTTGAAACTGTGGATGAGTACAAGTAGTGAAAGGCTTCCCAAAATGATATCTTGATACTCTTTTCTGTATTAAGCAAAATATTGCGAATGATCCTTAGCTCTTTGCAACATTCACATACACCTAGGTTGCAGTGCTCCTTTAATTTGCAGCACTTCTGCTATCAAGTTTATTCAAATTTCTACACTACATACAATTTTTTTGCCCAGATACCTTCCTCTCCTGTTCCCAAAACACTGGATCACCTCACAGTGCTGTAACATCCTCTTACTGAAGACATAAAATTAAGAACATATTAATAGATTTTTGGATATCTTTGAACAGTATTTAGCAACTAGTCATAAGGATGAGCCCAAAGACTGATGATGGAGATGAAGCATTGTGTTACCAAAATGCCTACAGCATCCCCCGCATGCTGCAAACCCGCTGATAATGAAGAGCTTAGCTCTTTCTCTTTCTTTGCCAGCCAAGGCTGGCTCTGAAGTCCTTCCTTGAACAAGGTATTCCATGTATTAGAGCTTTACTCTCTCTCTCACCTGTCTCTTCAATTTTCTATTCAGGTGCTATTTGCACTTGGGATCATATGACAGGACAAGTTACCAGCTGGTATTTTAGTCTAGTTCCACCAATCTTATTGGAAGCTTTTAGTCTGGATGTGTCCACACCTGCATCTGCTTCACAGGGTCTCATCTCCCACCATCCGCAGCATCTTTTCCAGTACCTACAACACTGCTTACTAGTCTAGCTGGTTCACTTTCATTCTACTTCTACATATCACCCACTGGCTGCTCTTCTGATGTTTCTCCTAAATCATTCCCAAGATGTTTAAAGGTACCTTCACTTTGACATTACTTCTATCGCTTTCCCCTCACTGATTAGGACTGTAACCTGCTTTTGTACAGTATGCTGCAGTTTATAGCATGTTTCATCATTTTCTGCCTTCTTTAAGATGTAAGCACCGCAGGCCAAGCTTGTGTGTCTTAGTATACTTCATAGTACTTCAGAGTACGATAATGGTCTTCCAGTAGTTCTCACATTCAGTTCTTCCATTCAAGCCATTTATTGCTTGAAGGACCATTGCAGTAAATAGCAAAATTTACTCTAACAAAGAGTGGTTGTGTGAGGATCCCTGAGATCCTGGTACAGCGGAGAAACCATAGTTATCACCGCACCACAGTGGGGAATTGTGCTAGGTAGCAAGCTCTGTGGTCCAAAAGGGTTACAAGGGAGCCTCATCTCCCACACAGCGGCCTACTGCTGAGCCCCTCTGCTCCCTTGATAAGATGATGCCAGATGTGGCCCTGTTATGTGAAGGCACTTGAGATGCTTTCACCAGGCCTGAGGACTTCTGCCAGATTCAATGTTTGCCTGTGCTCTAAGTGTGCCGGTGTTAATAAGTCAGCATGGCTTGAGCAGAGCACAAAAGAGCCTTTGGCAAACAGACTTGAGAACCATGTTAATATTCTCACAACAGTGATGCTCTTCTGAAATCACGAACCGTATGTCACGATCAGTTTAAGCCAGGATAACCAGGCGATGGTGTCCCAAGAAGGTGTCCTGCTCTCCCAGCCCCACTTCTTGATCTTGCCTGAGCTCTGGTCTTCCACCACACTGCCACCACGTTTTTGTAGCTGCACCATGAACTACTCTTTCCAAAAAATGACCTGATGTAAACAAACAAACAAAAAGGTATTTTTAGCTGGATCAATTCCCTGATCTGATTCCTAGCATGGCTGCACAAACGTTTGTGCTGGCATAATTGAGAGGATACTGTGGGAGTGGGAATGAGCAGTCGTGGACATGAGGAGAAAGCCAAGAGACTGTATGCCTTACCAAAAAAGGCCAATGTAGTCATAGCTTAAAGGCTTGACCAAACCACTGAAGTCACTGGGAACATCTGTGGAGTCCTAAAAGGACTGAAATTTAAGAGTAACACTAGATTTAAGGGCAGGTGATGATGAAATGTGCTAAGTGAACATTTTCAAACAGGTGAGGAAACCAGAATGATCTAAGAAGCAGTAGCTGGAGTGACAGAGCAAGAAATGTAACAGCGTCTTGATAATTTTGTGAGGGTTTGTTTTGTTTTTTAATGGGCATAACACTACCATCAAAAAGCCCAATAGATTCTGTCCCGTAGTCAGATTTTTCTGAGTACTCAGTGTAAGTGAGAAGTACACAGAATAAACATGGTTGGGTGCTTAATTGTTTAAAAGGAAAATAACTTATGTTATAATGCATTTTTCGATGGCAGCCTTTAGGCTCCCTGCCTTTTAGCATTTTTGACTGAATCCTCAGTCACTGCTCAAGGCTGCAGAGCATTGTCATTATTCGGTGGCTAATGCAGAGATTTCAGTAATCCCTAAGGAAAAAAAGAAAAGAATAGAAAAGAAAAGAAAGAAACCTCTTGCTGATGAGATTTCCAAAGCCGGAGTTTATGCACTGTATATTTAATGAGTGCAAGCGAAGCAGTTGTACTGTTTCTTTCCAGGATGGTCTTACTCAGGACTGCTTGTTAGTGAGATTCCTGCACCTAGCATTTAAACAACACTTCATGGAAGGAAGAAAATAGATTTGAAATTTAAAGTCATGGATGTTTCTAATACAGTTTTTTAAGTTTAATTTTGTATGTAATCAAGATGCAGGCTGGCTTCCTCTGCAAGAGCTAATGCCAGAATACATCACACTTTTATCTGAGAGCTGATTTTTACTTAATGCCTGCAAGTAGGTTGTGAAAATTTGAGGCTTTTTCTCTGCAAAGTGTGCATTCATAAAGAAGGCATTTTTCAGAGCACTGTCAGCGGAAGTGTGTTTGTTATTATGCTTGGCTGCTTTATGATGCTGTTAGCATCCTCTTCACACATCGCACCAGACTGATCTATCATGTCATGTTAGTAGCTTCACTACTTAATCTGCCTTGTATTCATGTGTAATTTTAAACTTAAGAGGTGGTCCTCCAAATGCAACCATCTACTATTTGTGGCTATAAAACAAAGAACAAGTTTACCAAGCATTGCAATACTGAAAATCTGTTGTTTACAAAAGGGAGAATTGCAGAGATATCTCTGTTTCCAGGGACTTTGATCCGCTGGAAGCTTTCTGTTTCCAAATAATGGAGCAGAGGCTTCAGAAATCTTACCAAGCTGCAATGAATTCAGTTGATATCCCAGACAGAACTAAATTCACCCAATGTGTATTACTTAGTGCCACCAATTAGGACCACTGCTCTCCCAGTGTCTGCAAACATGACACCTCCTTCCAGAGACCCAGTGGATTTCATCTCTCTCTCTCCTAAGGCACATTGCAATGTAATTCATTTACACATCTTTCCCTTCAGTCTGCTGTACATTGGCTGGCTTCTCATCTTTGATGGTGCCAGCTCACTATATAATTTTAACAAGAACATAAATACCCCAACCACAAGACCAAAATTATAGGTGAAGTTCAGTGTGCTCTATTTTAACCTTCTCCTCCCGTCTCTAATTTGCCATGGGCTGCTGAAGTTAGCTTCTTCCTTATGGCTGCCTATCAGGAAACCAGTGCCCACGATCACTTGTTTTTCCTATGGAAAACAGTGGAGCACAAAGGGAAACTCGTGACCTCACTGACAGTGATAACAGTACAGAATTGGATCCTGATATGCAAGGAAGCTGATGTGGAAACTTGGCAGCCAAACAAGAAGAGTCCAACTTTCAACCCCCATACCAAATTATTCAAACACTTAAATGTGGAGTTGTTTTTGACACATGCACAGTTTCTCACACTGGAGTGGGTCATTTGTTGATTGAGAATAGTTATCTGGTATTTGTGTATCCTATACTTCAGCCAGGGTTACAACCCGACTGCAGGGAGATACCACTGATCTGCTTCAGTCCTGACATACTGGACACAAGCAGTTTTAAATGCTTCATGATGACATCTTTGAGCATGCCATAAACACAGCAGAGCAATGACAGTCCAGAAATAGGAGACCTCACTACTCTCAAAGCCTGTTCCAGACCCTCAGTCCTTTGATGGTTAGAAGTTGTCTTCTAATCTCTAGGCTGAATTTATGTATTGTTAGTACATATTTATTTGTTCTTGGGCCGGTATTGACCCCTAGCGTAAATAGCTCTTTTCCCTCTCTGGTGTCAATTGCTGTGATGTATTTATGTAGACAGCTATCATATCTCAACTCAGACTTTATTTTAATAAGATTAAAAAAAATCAAGATTTTTTAGTTCCTCTTACAAGATAGGTTTTATAGTCCTCTACCTCACGCAAATAGTCCTTGTCGCAAAGTTATACACACTGTTTTTGATTTTGGCAGCCTTAAGCTCTTTAGGTGTATGGTTTCAGCCATCTGTCTAGGTTCTTTCCTGCATTCAGTAAAGTGAGACCGTGATCTCCAGTGGGTGCCTGGTCTCACCTGTCCTAGATCCCACCTGTATGAAGATGGGTTAAATAGTCTGCTTGAGGTGCCTCTGATCGCTATGGAGAGAGCCAAGAGAATCAGCTCATATAAGATGCTTAACAGATGGCTAAGGCTTGGTGAGATGAATCCTACCCTCTCTGAACAACCTTATTTGGTAGCAATCATTGTCATGTGAGACTGGAGGGGTTGATCAGTGAGTCTGTAAATGATGTCTCTGCCACATATTGGTGTGATTCTCCTCCTTCAAGCCAGGTTTGTAGGGCATGAAAACACCTCCCAATTTTTTTTGGGACCACTTCAATGACACCATGGCATAATCCTTTATCATATGTTATGCGCTGCTGCACTGAGTGCTTCCCATGGGACAACTTTGGAAGGAAGTGGTTGCCTGGTCTCCATGTAGAAAGCCCGTTTCTGTGATTAATTATCCTGCTGCTTTTCACACCTCAGATCATTCCCATGTAAGAGCATTCTGTCTGATGAATGCCAACTCTTGCACTACCAGTTATGCCTTACTCAGCATCAGGGCCTGAATTACTAATTTTCTTACTTATGATTCAAGATCTTCACTGGATGGCCGCATGCCTGTATATTTAAATAATGAGGGACCTTGTGCAATTGCATTTGCTCACATGGATAGCGACAGCATCCTTTATTCACTACTTAAGCTTAGCAATTAAATGTGAAACTCTTGTCTGCACAGCGAGCCTCTCTAAACACCATGCAGCATTTAACTCCCGTTCTGGATTAAGCAGACCTTTTAGGAGACCAACTCCATGGGGATGAAATTGTCCCATGAATGAAAAGATGTGCTTGAAAAAAAAGACTCAAGTGTGATGCCTTGCCAATGTACTTTGTTAACTTCTTGAACAAGTGTAGCTGAGTTTCAATTATGTATGATAATATCTTCTAGCCTGCCAGTAAACATACTGTAATAGGTTTTCTAAAAGTAATGAAGTCCTAGAAATACAAGACCTTGCTCCTAACATAAATTATAGCTCTGCTGAGAAGTAGGATGGGTCCCTTTGGAGGTGAAGGGATTGGTGAGTTCTTTAAATATGTGTGGATTAGCAAAGTGAGAATTAATGAGCTATTATTATTTATAAAGGCAACGTCTGAACAGTCTTTCCTCATAATTTATATTTTCCAAAATCTGAATTTATTTTGCTCTTACACAGCTAAAGCTTTAAACTCATAATATTTTTTCTATTTAACCAAGATTCATTAGTATTTAAAATGAGGTCTCCATTTTGCGCCAGAATAATAATTCCTGATTTATGTTCTGCTTTTGCATATAACGGGCCAAGTTCCTACTTAAAACTGATGAAGCCCCATTGCTGTCAAAGAGGCTTGTAGCAGTTCAGAGGCAGAACAGGGCAGCAGGGTAGATGTATGAGAGCAAGATTCAGTTTCCAGCTCTGCCAGAGATTTGCTTTGTGATCTTGACCAAGTCACCCATGGTGGAATTTATCCACATAACAGTGAGATACCTGGCTGAAGCTGCTCGCCTAGCTCTCTCTCCAGTCAAAGAAAAAAGAAATTAATCAGCTAGAGGGCTACTAATTCCATCCATCCACTGAGGTAGAAGGTTGTACACCATGATTCACGATTTCATGTGTGATGTCTGTCTGTCTGGAATATATAATACCTCCAGCTTATACTGTCCGGGCCAGCAGAATATTTGAATCACCAGGATCCGCTGTTGAGAGTCCCCCTTTAATACTGAAATGTAAGCTTTAGCCTCTGTGCTTACTTCTGGTCCATAATCTCATTACCTAAACACACCCATATTGAACGGTCCAATAAAATAATTTATTCCAGTCACGCCTGAATATATTTGCTTTTGTCTTCTGGTGGATGGGAATACCTTTGTCAGGCCTTCTGTCTCACATTGTAGGCATTTCTTCTATTTCTGCTCTTTCCCCATTCCTGCTGGTATTTGTGTAGATAGTTGCTATTTCCTTAGAAGAAAACACCCTGATTTCTCTACTGCCTTTGCTGGCCTTGTTCCAAGTCCTGCTTTTGCTTTCCTTTTTATTTTCTCTTCAGTTTTGAGTATATTTTATTACTGTCTCCTCTTGAAAAGATGTTTACTAGTTTGCTTGATGGTTTCTTTCTGTCTATATATGCTGTATTGCAATAACCCTGACTCAGATATGTAGGTGTCTTTTTCTATTATTACCATTGTTATATGACTGCCACATTTATTACTAACTGGCAGCCACAGGCTTTACATATTAAATATATTCCCCTTGCATACCCTCTATTTCTCCTCTCTCAAGTTTATTTTCCTCTCGGAGTAAGAGGGCAAATTACATGCATAACTATCATTAATGGTAATGGGAACTGCGTGTGTAAATCTCCCTTACGTTGAAAGGAGAACGGGCCTTTGCATTTCTTGTCATCTCATAAGTCATCCTGGTGGGTTTTCTCAGTGCTTCTCCTTTGAGATTTTCTGTCTACCCTCACCCCCGGCACAGAATAAGCAACTTGCGGGGAAAACGTGGTGCAAGTCACAGTACGTTAACCAGATATCAAAATCCATATTAGAAAAGGGATAAGCTACAGTAGAGAAGTGTTGAATGTAGACATTTATTAAGGAGGATGAATGCAACCTGTGCCATGGATAATTGGATGAAACATAAATAAAACAGTGACATGATTTGTTTCCCCAGTTACCCCGTGAATAGGAGACACTGGCCCTGACTTCCTGTCTGGAGGTGAAATACTGAGTTCAGTGGCATTACTCCTGATTCATACTGATGAAAATGAAGAAGGATTGCCCTTATTTTGAGAGATGATATTCAGGGAGTCTTTGGAGAATAGTGAAGCTATTGAGCTCACTGCTTGAAGTCTCCTGTTACAACCTTGTGTATTTCAGGGCACAGCTCACACCGCCCCAGTTTGATAAATTAGTGTTTATCCTGGAACAGATATATATAGTGTGGTATCAACATGTCTTCTTAAGAGTGAGATGGGAGACTCAGCCACGACAAAAAGGAAAATCCAAGGGTATTAAGCCGTTTGGTATGGTAAAGGAGGTTTTGTTATAAAGGCCAACCAGCTTTAATATAAGAAATAGCAGTGCCACATGCTGACTTCAGTAGCGTACTTTAGCATATTGAGCAAAGCTACTTAGCTAAAACAAATAACTGGCCCACATGAAAGGATATCTTGAAGGAATTTTATGTGTGTTTTTCTTCAGAGGCCATAAACAAACCGCGCACTGAGTATTGCTTTTAGCAGTTTAATGGAAGGTTCTAAGCTGTGAACAAAAGTCCCATTGGTTTCAATAGAACAGGATCAATTCATAAGAGCTGGCTTTTTATGCAAGCACCATTATTATTGTTCTTTATTAATTTGTATAGCATCCAAACAGGCACTTTGCAGACAGATACAATAACGCTTTTGCCCTGAGGAGCATAAGGGTATAATTAACTCGAACAGTAATTTTAACAGGACGTTTCATGCACTTAAAATTAAGTGTATGTTGTTTCTAGATTCAAATCCTGAGGGAGGGATGGGCAGTGACTCCTGCAGACCTGTGGAGTGTGACACAAAATGCCCAAGCTCCTTCCTTGCCCCAGCAGCATTTTATGTACTCTACGATCTGTTGACCTTTTGCGTTTGGACTTTGAGGTCTGGGAAGGAAGAAGTCGCAAGGTTGTACAGCCAGCAATTGTGCACTCCAAAAAGCCTCACTAGAAAGTATAGAGGAGTCACAACCTCATGGTGGAGCTTTTTACTACAGGAGCTTGTCTTGACTGAGGTGTGGCTGTTGCACAGGTCATGAACTCAGAGGTGATGTCCATCTTCAGTAAAGGATAGGACAATACTCCCGCATGCTGCAGTGGAAAGTAGAATTTCACAAAGTATTGGATGTTTTCCAGTGAGAACTATAATCAATCAATATTGCCATGTATGAGTTATTTTTCAATCATGTCACGGTTTTGATTTTTATTTATTTGGGCCAAAATCAGTCCTGGAGTAAGCAAGGGCAGTTCCAAGACAAACCTTAGCATCATATTTAAAGTGAGACTCTGAAGTTACACATCCAATCTCGTTTGTCAAAGAGATGGGTGCTAATATGTAAAAGGTGGGCCTGACTAAGCTTTTACACTTTGTTTTCCTTTCTCTGTAATTCTCTTGATGTCTTTTGTTGTAGTTATATATCCACATAAGGAATTACAGCCTTGTAAGTAAATTGGAGACTTGAGCCTAGAAGGTATCATTTACAAGACAAGGGTTGTTCCCAGGTGATACACCGTTTATATTTTACGTAAATGAAGCTATTTTAACATAGAATTAGAAAAACTAAGACTTTGCTGAAGATGAAACTAGTTTAATCCACCTCTTTTTCTGAGTCCTTAAATTATTCTGATTGAAAAAGTAACATTACAATTTGCATTAAAATTATAAGTAATAATTGTAATTATGTTATCCAGATTTTATGTAGCATTTAAATTTCTTATTAGTGGTAGTTTCCAGCTATGATGATAATGTGTGAAATAATTTCCATGGTCTCATGTTCTTGCTATGAAAATATGAGTTCAACCCATAGTCTTTAGTGAACACTTTGTAAAAAAGAATCTTTATAAAAAAGTGGTCACTTGGGAAGCAATTATTAATAATTACAGAATCCTTCCTCACTGCTTTTGATCTTTTGCATGCATGGATCTAAACCCCTAATATTCACGTTGCTGACAGTACAGCACAGTTCAACAATCGCTTTGATGCCAGTAAGAACAAAAGGGCTTTTTAAAAATATTCAATTCAGCAATTACTGTCACAGCCCTACTCCTTGAATGCAACTGTGTGTGTTCTTTGCAGTTAATGAATTCATACTACCTTTTAAAATTAAGAGTAGCTTTTCCAGCCCTTACTGTTTTTAGATGTGAATTGTATAAATAATGATACCCATCATCACTAGGTGTTTGCTCTGTGAGTGTGTGTTGGTATGTGTGCAATGCATATAATGACTTTTAGATCATCAGAGAAGATAATAGTTGGGTCATTTCATCCCCTAGGCAGGGGACATCTGCCAAGCATACTCTACCAATAGGTCTTCAGTCTTTCACATCCCCGTGCAATTAATTTTTCCTGCGGCTCTAAATAATTTGTCTTGTCTAATGAAAGTATAGTCATTTTACAAATGATGGAATGATTCTGGAAACTTATATTACAGCAAATACATGCCTTCTTTTTAATGTGCAAGGCAGATTTGTTCAATAAGATTAGTGTTCTACTTAATTTTCTTGAGAAATATGAAAAGAAAATGTAGGGTCAGACAAATGCAGATCATTATGCTAGGGCAAAGGTATTTGGAAAAGGTTTGCAATGTGAAATATATCAAGTGAAATATATGAGACATTGTATAACTCGTGTCATATATTTCATAACTCATATGGATCATATAAGGTGAAATATAGTGAACAGGATGTATTGTTCATTCGGTTGCAAGTTACAACCCTTCATGTTTGACTATTTAGACTGTGCAGTCTTTGGGATAAGGGACCATTCGCACTGTGGGGCATCTGAACAGTGTCGGCAGACCTCTCAGAGGGCTCCCAGCTCTGGTACAGAGCACTGCTGCCTTGTATCACGCCGGTGATAGGTCTTGAACCACATGACAGAGGGGTCGTATTGGGTTATACTGCAGAGATACAGCCTTTGCCTCCCACATCATGAGGCAGGAGACACACCGGGCTGCATCCTGTGACCAGGGATGGTGAGGACTGGGTGCTGGCTGGTGCCTGGGCCACCTAGCAGAGCTCCTTTGAGCGTGGGGCTGTGGTTGACCCCTTCTCCCTTGTGGTAGCCCAGTATTGTGACCTCTTTCCAGCTTGACACTCACCTGTATTACCTGTACCTGTCTGGCACATACAGGAGCAAACTAATTGGCTCTGCCTGGCTATAGGATCAAGGAGTAGGAGAGAAGCCGTTAGACCAGGACTCCTCAGTCTGGTAGAGACAACATAGGCAGGGTATGCTAGAGAACTGCAAAATCCTGGGCTTGGAGAAGGTGGAGAAGGGATAATTGTTCAATGTCTCAACCCAGACAAGGATGTATGTCCATCAAATGGAGCTAATAAGAGCCAGGTTCATAAATAACAGAAGATGGTTCTCTGTGTGATAGGCAATCGATCAATGGGACGTCCTGTCAAAGAACGGTGTGAGTGCAAAAATTCAAGGAGAAACTGAGAATGTACTTGGGAGGGAGATTTACAAAGGGTCATTAAACAGGTAAAACACAGCAGGCTTAGACAATCCCCTCAGCTAAAAGTAGTTTGCTCATTTCTTATTTTTCATTGGGCATGTGCTCATGGCCACTGCTGGAGGCAGGAACTAGGCCTGAAGGACCCTTTGACCCAGTAAGGACATTCTTATTTCTTCACGTAAGCCATAATGCTATGGTAAAAGGCAATCATGTTTATCGTGTGCACAAAGGCACGTGAGTCTTGGCAGGTCTTTAGGCACTGTCAAAATGATATTACCCACAGACCTGAGGCTGCTACGTGTTCCGTTCTGGTCTGATTCACTGCAGAGGAAGAGTAAAGAGTACGTGCAGGGTCTGTGCTGGGAGATAAATCAGTGCTTTCCATCTTCTGCCTTCCGTTTCCAAGTTCTGCAGTTCTGCTATTCTGTGCAGACCTTACCTACCTGTGGGTTTCTTCTGGAAAACAAACACAATGTCTCTTACATCTGCCAGTTCTGAAAAGATGTATTTCTCTAACACTATCAGAAATCAGCTGACACTGGGCATGTTCGGGGCCCTCAGGAATAGGTCCTGGCTTGGCTGTCCTTTCTTATCCTTTTAAAGCCTTGAAGTCATTAATTTCCAGAGGATTTTGAATGCTTGCTGTTGTAGGTTGGAAGTTTGCCACCGTTGTTCTGCCTTTGTATCTCTGGGGATTTGCAGAACGTTTTAGTTGAGTCAATTCCACTTTAAATACACTTCCAATTTTAAACGGTGATCCTAGTAGTAGATTCAATCAGCAAAAAAATAAACAAGTATTCTCTCCTTCCTCTCTGCCTGGACTTCTGTGCCACAGCTCCTGATATGCTTCTGGAGCATGAGGTGGCTGCAGAATTTCAGTGACCTGCCTTATTTCCTTCTGTCAACCTAAACAAGAAAAAAAAATCCTTAATAAATCAGGTAATTCCAAGTTATATAGAGATAGGAGTCTGAAACCTGCTGGATTAGGGAGATTCTGCCTGCCATTTGCTCTCTTTTGAGCAAAAAATTACCCCTGGCATCGTTGTCTTTTGTTATTTCCATCCCTGGATGACTTTACTGTGGCCTTGTAGGCTTGCTTCCACATTAATCAGCACAGGTTTTCACTCTCAAATCCATCAACTTTTTTTTCATGTAGCATTTCCACTGCTGGGCTAAATACTTTGCTTCTCTTTGGAAATAACTTGAAGACAAGCTGGTTAATCAAAAGCTTGCCTATTTCCCCAACAATGTCAGCTGGTTTAAGAAAAAAGTTTCTTCCTGCACACTTTGCTTCTCTGCTTTCTTCTGCTTTCTTGTCTCCTACAACAGAACTATTTTGAGAAATGGTCAGTGCAACAGGAATGCTATCAATGGTTATTAAAAAAATTTCCATATATTATTTTGATCTCAAAATCTGTTTCTACTTTTATGAGTTTTGCCTCATTTGAAAAATAATTTTCCGTGTCTTTTACAGGAAAAGATAGCTTTCTACATTTTGCATTCTCCTTCCATGGGGAATGCTGATAGACTGCCCTTTCTAAGAAAATAGTTTGAAACCACAATATACCTCATATTTTCCTAGTAAGTGCATCTAGAAGCAAAGATAATTACAGATTTGATGATACCTACATACTTCCTTTTTTTTTTTTTTTTAATATGCATATCTTAGACTTGATCATCCATGCTTTGCTGAAGGGAGCTCTAAGTTCACAAGGAGGCAGGGCCACATCCTGGGTTAGTGATGGAGTGAATATGGGACCGAGTGCTGCCACAGGGTCTGCAGGGCAACATGGAGTCAGTGCAATCCTGAATAAGACTTCCAACGCTGAACAGCCTAGTGAGAGGCTTCCAGGGCTGCTAAGACATGAGATGGCAGTTACTCTTCTTATGCAAATATGCTAATATGTAATATCCGACTACTTTCCCTGCACTCATCACCGTCCTGAGTGCCTACAGGAATTATGCTTGTCCTTTTTTTCCCACAAACTCAGCAAAGAGTAGATTAATGACACTTTCTGTTCCTCCTACTTTTCCTCCTACTCATTCATTTGCTTCAGGCAGCAATAAACTCAGCAATTACAGCAGCAGCAGCCTCAGCCAGCTTCCAAACAGCAAATTCCGCCAAGAAGAAAGGCATTCTTCAGTCCTTAAACTTACTGCCCAGCCCACAATCAGAACAAAGTCTGCACCTCCTAGCAGCGAGGAAGGCAAACGTGCTAAAGCAGAGGCTGGCAAACACTTTGCTTCCTCCCTTGCCAAAGGTAAACACTAAACTGACTTTTTGTCTACCTGACTGAGTATGAGGACCTGCCCTGTTTTCCCCACGTGTTTAAAACATGAACCACCGCTTTCTTCTCCCACTCTACGCACAACAGCAACGCCAGATGGATGGTGCTCCAGTTGGAAGCAAAAGTTCTAGAAAAAGTTGCCAGTCAGTGAATATATAGTGGCATTATGCGACTCAGGGAGATCTTTAACTGTCAGTATAGGGGGCCCTACATTTTACATTGCACTGAGGGGTATTGAATCCCCAGCCTCTGTCTTCAGACAATTGTTCTTGGTAGCGTTCCTGTAGCCACAGCAAAGGGGGAGTGCTGCAAAAAGTGGCATATATTATGCTGACTCAGAACTTTCTTATTTGCCTATTTGAATAAAATATGGTTTTCATTAGATTAGCTGTTATTTCAGCGTATGTAAACTTTGAATGATTATCACATTGCTCAGGTGAATCAATACTAGAAGAGAAAACTAACACCGGCAATAAATACAGTTGGTGAAGGGCATGGAGCAAAGTCTCCTGGATCTCACCGTTAGGGCCAAGTGGATCTCTGCAGTCACTGCCAACCTCTATTCCTTTTCCAAAACTGAAGGGAAAATGGTGTTTTCCCTTCACTGTAAATTATATGCCAGTTAAGTACCTCAGAGTACCATGAAGAGATCCCAAGATTTATAAGGCTAAATTCTAGCCTCTGTTGACTTTAGCGGAAGCGCTTTACATGCATCTAAGGACAGCATACTCGACCTTTCAGTGAGTCTCCTTCCCTGTCTTTTGGCAGGCAATGCTTAGATTTTAGAGAGCTGATGCCAAGTCAGAATGATGTATTTAAGAACATTTCTTCTTGTTTTCATTTTTCTTTGATCAAGGCCAAACCAAATAATATCGCCCACGCTAAATATATATATGTATTTTCACAAGTGGAAACTTGCAGGACCTTTGAATCTGAGTTCCCTGACCAGCAGGTCTATTTGTTTACTATAGCTTTTTCTGAAGGACTTGCTTGGTGAAGCCCTGTTTGCACTCATTAACGGAGGTTGCCCTGTGGACTGCAGTTTCTTTGTCTCTGCAAAGTGCCTCAGGGTGAATGAGAGGTGTGCCTTCTGCAGTTAAAAATAATTAAGTAAAATAGTATTGCCAATTTAGAAAGCCAGCAAAGCCTTTGACCTTCAGAGTAAGCACTGCCAGAAATAAAATAAAGTGTGAAGGCACTGTAAGACTTAAGTGTGTTGTTGAGTCTAGTGGGAAGAAAGCCGGTTTCTTGAATGGAGGGCCCCGGAGTCTCTTGTTGATTGCAAATGACACTGCAATGCAAATCATGAGCTGATATTTTGGGATATTCTGTTCAACTCTCACTGCTCCAGGGATCCAAGTCTAGAAGAGAATACACTTCTCTTCTCTCCTAATGAAAAATCGCTGAAAATGCCAACCTTACCCTTTGTCTGGAAGCTCACGCCGTCCCCTGAGAGGCAGGAAATGCCCTGATGTGTCCATCTCACCTAGGCTCATGTGAACAGTCAATAGCCATCTCTCAACTGGGGAAAGGTATCTTCCAAATTAGGAGCACTTCTGGGATTATGCTCGCTTCACTGCTGTTATCTGGATCCGAACAACTGAAATCTCCTGTAGAACCACAGGAACAGAGAAAATCCGGAGGAATCTAATACATGATGAGTTGCATTCTGAGACAAGCCTTTGTACGCCAGGGGAGTGGAAAAGCAGAATAATAATTGGAAAAGGAGTGCATTTGTTCTTTTTTTCTATCTTAATATTTCCCTCCTTGTGACTCTCAGAAGATTTTGCAGGTGATGCAGTGTCTCTGCTCTGTTCCTTGTATAGACAGGATGAGGGATTTGTTATTTTAAGAGTATGGACAAATTTCAGCTCCTGTCTAATTCCATATGAAACATAGTGAGGATCAGCTACCATTCTCTGCGTTTATACCAGGCCATCAAATGCAACATTAGCTGATGCATGCTCCCTGGCCGTCCTAAAGTTTATTGTTGATATTCCAAGAGTACATGAACAGCAAAATAGGATATAAATCCCCCTTTCTTCATAAACAAATGTACAAAGTACACTCTTCTGTAGGAAAGGCGTACTCATATCATCCACTTGTGACAGAAGGTCTGTTAAATAGCCAAAATACTTAGAGTTTTAAAAAGGAATGTAGCGTGATCCCTGTGGACCTGTGGACCTGTGATCCCTGTGGACCTGTGTACGTTATATTATACTTTAAACAAATCAATTATCAAAAGAATAGGAAAGAGAATATATCTAAGGCCAAATGTCTCTGCAACCTGTTGGAATAATGAGGAGACTGATCTTCCCTGTCTCCAGTTTGGGCTCTCTGCAGCTGCCAATGCTGCATTGCAATACTCATTACAAGCCGAAGGAAAGCCCTGAATTTTACCTTTAAAACTCCAGTAAAACTCCATTTTGCTATAATACTGACCCATTTATATTTTCTAAGCCTTTCCTCACAGATATGAGAACAATGCTGTGAAGAATAAAAAGAGCAATTGTCATGACTCTTCTGTGAGGGAGGTGACTATTATCAGCCCGTTTGCCACAAGGGCCCAGTTGCAGCTGGAACTAAGGGGCTCAGTGGTTGCCTAGTCCTCTATGATTTTTACAAGGCCATACGGTGCATCAGAGGCAGAGACAGGAGCCGAGATCAGGAATTCATGACTCTGCAAGCAGATCTCCTTCCATCCTGACCTTGAAAATTTAGAATTCAAAATACCTCTCTTCATATGCATTATTTAATAAAGAAGTGCCTTTTCTTAAATATTCAAGAAGCCAGACATCTTTCATTTTCTCTCTCTATTCTCCTACTATCTTTGTGAGTCTCATGCAAGAGCTAAGCCTATTTAAGTTTCCGATAATGACGCATATTGTAAAAGTTTATTACAACAGAATTTAATGGCTAGGAAGCAGAAGTCTGCAGGCTGAAGCATTATATCAAAGGTAACCTTTTAATAGAAAATTTTACAGACATGGTAAATTTAATCCTATTCAACTATTTTACTCTTCACGGTGTCTTCCTCATATCTCTATGAGGCGGGGAGAAAACAGGCCTGATTTCCCCACTGCCTTGCATAATTATTTACACTACTGCAAAATGGATATAAAGTGCTTCCAAATCCCAACGGCACAATTTTCCACACAATTGGCAGAGGAGCCAAGAAGTGCACAAGACATCAAGCAGTAGAGGACTGAGGGCTAAGCCTCATCCCTCCTGCCTGTAAGCACCTGAAAAACTGAATTTTTGCATGTGATTGCCTTAGGTGTCCTCTGTAGTCAGTGATGAGAAATAGGCCACCTGCAATGGCAAATAATGACATTAACTGTACTGAATTACTGTCTGCAGGTAACTCTGCCTATCTTCAGCCTAAAGGCTCCATTCAGTTGCTTTAATATAAGTGTTTAGCATCGTATGAGATGTCCAAAGGAATCTCTCCCAGCCTCCAGCTGCCACTCTGGAAGTGCATAGGATTCCCACAGGTTTTGTGTCATATCTGCCATTCCTGTGCAGATATCTGAGATACCCTAGGGAATCTCAGGTAGCACCGAATGCCTCTGTTTAGGCAATTGAATCAAGTGCTAATTAACTAACTGGAATCCTAAATTCTGGACAGGTAAATTGAGATGAGGGAAATCTGAAGTTTGTTCTAGGCAATCTGAACATAGCCTTTACTTTTGCAAGGAGGAACAGCAACTGATTTCCATCACCGTAGGTTAACTCATTTGGCTACTAACAGCACTTCAGATGATCTCTTGGGTGCTTATTGAATTAAATGTGAGCTATGGGACGCAATGACACAAGCTCAGTGAAGATCCTCAAAAGCATACCGTGGACTTAAGTTTCCCTTGCCTTGCCTTGCCTTCTATTCCCTTCTTTTTCCCCTCAACTGCCCAGTGTTTGAGGTACAAGCGTTAGAAAAAGGTTTGGATTGGAAATCAGGGTTTCATGCTTTTCTGACCAGCTCCTGGATGTTCTTGAACCATTCAAGTTTCTATAAATCTTTTCACTGATCGGTACTCAGCTTATTTTTCTATAAACTTGAGGTCATGACACTGATGTCCTTTGTATAGTTCTTTGGGAGGCTATGGAAAAGATCATGTGAAGGTTTGATTTTAGGGACAACTTGTTCTTTCTCATACTATCAAGAGGCAGTGGGGTAATTATACTGGGAAATTTCACTGAAGAAGTAGAGTCTTTGTGTACTTTCTCAGCTTCAGGATAATACTGCGGATGTCTGATCTTCTCTATCAAGAAAATACTACATTTTGATATTTTGTGAAATGAATCATAGCACCTGACTAGAAGTAAATGCAGAAGAGAAACACTGAAATTCTCTGAGATACGATTGTTACAGAAGCCCATCACAGTTATCGCAAAGTTTGATCTAACATTTATGATAATCTGACATTGATCTAGCAAAGCCCTTGCCAATTTTGAATAATAGTTTCATTTTCTCTGTTACTTTTACTGTGGTTCAATACTTTACTCTGTCTTTCTCCCCTTGATTACCTAGGAAACCTATTGTGTTCTTTCCATCACTCTCAGAAATCCTTCCATTGAGAGCGGTCATGATCCATAGCAGACATCTTAAGCTCCAGGTGAAAATCACCTAGAGTGTGACCCTCAGATTTCCCATGGCCAAGTCAATGCAAATTATGTAATCCTAGAGTAATCATTTCTCCCCTTAACAGGGACATCGACCCACACCACTGTCATGAATACTCACTATGTTAATGGAGGGCCAACCTCAGTTTCCACACAGAATTTGACCTTGCCCCCTTTGGAGACATCTATGACTTTCCATGGGGGTGAAGTCAATACTCTACCAGATTGTCTAATAGGTTCTAAATAGTCTAAAACGATTCTAAAATTAGTAGACTATTTTAAAGAGTGGAACTACCCTTTCTAGAGATATTTGGAAGTATTTTGTATCAGGTCATGAAACTGACATCAATCTCAAGTCAGTGCAAGGAGATTATTTAAAAACCCTCAGGAAAATCTTTTTCCATAACATTTTCTAGATTTTTATAATAATACATCTGGGAGGTCAGTTGGAGCAATGTCACGCGAGTTTTATTAATCTAGGTGCCTAATGGATTTTTTTGTAAGTGTAAGTAAGTCCCCTGTTCAATCCTTTATAACCTTCCCAAGTCTAATGTTCTCTGGAGTCTTGTTTCTCCTGGTATGTCAGTGGTAAACTAGCCTTCAAAGATAATTCTTCTTTAAGTGGAAGTAAATCCATTTCCAGTCTAAAGGACAGTGTCTACATACAGGTTTAATTTGGTTAATGACTTCAGTTTCAGTGGTCAGTGTCAGATGCTTGTATTATTTTTCTTATTTGCTTCCCGAGAATAGGTTTCAGGTCCTCATATGGGATTGACTATATTTAATTAACACGAAAGTCTCCAAAAAGCCTTATTCAGACTTGAGCCATGCATCTTCATAGCATGAAGGTAAAAGAAAGACAGGATCAGATTAGATAGCTGGAGATAAGGGAAACTGTAGGAGAAGTACACCAGTATGATATACAGCAGCATGTGTATTGCATGTGTACGTGTTCTGAGTTTACGCAGCACCTTACCCCAAATTCCTAGGTGCTACTAACTCAAATAGGTGGTCTTAACATTGTGATGAGAGGCTAGGAAGGACTTCTAATGAAGCTTTCCTAGGGAGAAACTCATTTGTTAAGAAAGACATAACAAGTATCGCTTTTTTATAGGGAACTCATTATACAGGAGGATGGGCAATGAATTGATAGCCGCCTCCTACAGCGCAGTAATTTTTTGTCTTTATGATATATTGGCATGTCATTATCATAGGCTTTTGTAATAGAGGTGATATTCAGCAAGTGAATGGGGCTCAACTGAACTTCAGGCTTCATTTGATGTGCAAATGAAAGGTCCAGTTCAATAGGGAACACATGTTCCAAATGTGTCTACATGAAACTCCACTTAATTTCTGCCACAGCCTGCAAAGAACACGCTATATCAGATAAGGACTGGTACCCCTTGAGGGCCTGCTTATCTTAATGTCGCTAGCAGGGGTAAATTGAATTTTCAGTTTGAAAAAGCTTTTCATTCAAAGTGAACAGCTTGAGATGTACTATACTCCTGATTAGAGACTGAACTCATGAACCGAAGGTTGAAAATTATCATACCTAACAAGAGTGAGCAGGAAGAAGCCTTCAGACGTATGCTAAATGCTTGTATCCTTGAAAACAAAGTATTAAGTACTAAACAAAATATTCTTTGATAACCTTTTCTCCCAAAGAGTGCTTTGAAAATGTCTTTGCACTTGCCCAGCTTTATGGAGGAAAGAGAAAGAAAAGAGATCGTGTCCCATTAAAGGGAAGGCAAGCATCCCCTGTAAGTGTCTTTTTTCCCTGCCAAACTGTGAAGCTCAGAGAAGCTGCCACAGCTGCCTGTGCTTTCAAAGAGGCTTCATACCTGCCAAAGATCCACTCAGAATATCCTAAGACTAGGTCAGGGTGACATATCTTATTTCCAGCAAAGAGCATAACACTTAGGATGATATATCTTGAACTCCAATATAATGTAAACAGGTCTAAGCTAAGTGGTTTAGCGCAATAGGAAGAATCGGATTATACCATTAGAGGGAACAGCTGTATTTGAAAACAAAATAATTCAGATTATGCGATGTGCTTCTGTTTAAGTCATAGCAAAGACAAGCAACCTTTGATTTTAACTGAGTTACTTGCAAAGTAAAGGACTACTCAGTCTAAATAGAAGTGAAGAAATCTGGCCATACAACATGAAACTAAATAAAACCCATCTTTCACTCCTGAATATGGTAACTACAATAAACTGCTCTTGAAAACATCTACTTTCTGTACTTGGAGGCTATGTTAAATAATTACCTACTGGCATGCAGATCAAATTGCAGATATGTTAAAGGGTACTTGAAACACTAGAAACATTTGAAGTGAAGTGTTTAAAGTTAGAAGCAGGAGAGACAGGACTAATTTGTAAATCATCAAATGGCCCAAAGGCAAACCGTGTATAAATGCCTGATTGGGTACTTTAGTGTGTCATCATTGTAAAAATGGGTTCCTCCATGCTGTGTGCCTAATATTGATAGGCAAGACCTACTGGTGGAGTGGAAGCTATAATAAAAGCTTCTGTCTGCCCAGGTAAGATAAGGCTCAGGTGCAAATTTACAGTGCTGTCACTACCGTGTACTAACTCCCCACAAGGTGCTTTTACTAGTGGGATGTGTGACACTAGTACAATGAGGTATCTTGCGTAAGCTAATTGTATAGACTCCCTTGGTGACCAGCAAGGAGGAATGGCTGCCTCCGTGCTAGGACAGAGGAGATAATTGCCCTGTGATGCTGCACACCTTCCTTGACTATAAAGGGTGTTGCTTAGGGAAAACTTTTTGCTGATGATAGTTAGGTGAAGTGAATATCACTTTCTGCACAAGGTAGGTAGTTCTACACTGAATCTAAGAAAAGTATTTCGCACTAAAGCATTTTCAGGCATGCCCAGTCACATTTTGCTCATTGGTGAATTATTTTGGATTTGCACAGGAGTAACTGAAAATAGATTTTTTTGGGTCAATAATGGCCTCAAGTTGCTTTTAAAAAATGCACAGTTTTTGCATCCAGAGAAATATAGAAGATGCAGCCTAAAAAATAGGTAGCTAGATTTATGCAAGGACTTTCAGTAGAGTGAAAGCTAAAATGTAGATTAATGTACTAGGGTAGTGACAAAGAAAAAAGTATATATATAATAAGAGGGAAGAAAAGTGTGACATGCGGGAATGCTAGCAAAAGACGGCTCTTTATTTTATGGATGCAGTCACCTAACATGAATAAATCTGGCTTTGTAGGCAGGGGTCAGTCTTCATTCATCCCATCATCACAGAGGTGATGAAATGATTTCCCTAGGGAAGCCATTGCCAGTGATGGCAGAAAAACAGGAAAAATCATTACAAAATGTGCTTCTACTGCACTATCTTACACTATTATTTAATCCATTGCAGTATTCCTGACTATGAGACATGCTCTAAGTTTTCTTGTCTGTTTTTCCTGTTTAAGGATACAGACCAAGTCAAAACCAGCAGGTAGAGCGGGCCAGATGGCTTTTCTCTGAGCCATAGCTCATGTTTTTGTGATAAGATATGAGAATTTTAAACTGAATCCTGACTCTGCAGGGCTGACTGCCATTCACTGCATTAATTTCATCTTCTTCCTCTTTCTTCCCCACCCCCTCCCCACCTCCATCACTGCTGTGAGCACTAGTGGGCAGAAGACAGAAAGAACAGTGCAAAAAGGCCCCATTGTGCTTCTTATGGAGACATATGGTAGTTCTCCAGTGAGTATTGAAGCTTGCTGTTTTAAAATCAGCCTTCTCTGTGGCATGCTGAGTGCTCTTATCCACGAACTGGGACATGCTTTGAATCAGCTGGAATTCAAAATATGCTTTTTGAGGGTTACAAGAAGACTGTGTCAACACTGCAGACTTTGTATTTTAGCTCTCCAGTTAATGTTCTTTGGTGAAAATTCTTCAGTTCCCTTCTGGTCTCTTTTACAATGATTTGTTGATGATCACTGGGAAAATAATCATTTTCTATGTCAAATGTTACTGCTCCATATTAAGCTAATAACATGTGCCACAAATGACAGATTCAGAGTCTCTTGGATGTGGTTTTTTATTACTGTATTGTTTGGGTCTCTAACAGCTGAAGGTGCTGTGGGTTTCATGTTCTGGTTCCAAGAGAGTTGGCTTCCTCTTCTATTACTCCTATGTATTTATTACATAGCCTCACAATTGTATTTGGCACTTGACAGATACGGAAGAAGATGAGTGGCCAGATGTTCTAGTCCCCTCACCCCCCCCCCCCCCCCGCCTTGCCTGACTAATTACAATCTGACTCACATTTTAAGCCCCCCGGCACTCATTTTACACAGAAAAAAACTGATCACATAGCAGACAGCACGGTGGGAATCTGGCCCCAGAGGCCCCTAAATTCATGGAGTGATGCAAGAAAATATAAAGCACTTGCAACAGCCATTGCAAATAATGAGAGCTTTGGGTAAGTTGTCCCCTCCAGCGGCTATGCCCACAGGAGAGGCCTCTTCAGTGAATGTGTCCTTGCCACGTCCCTCCTTGGCCGGCAAGCCAAACCACAGGGATGGGCGAGGGACCATCTCGGTTAGAAGCGGAGCAGCGGTTCCTGGTTATCCTTCGCAGGTGGGGCTGCCCCTGTGGAGCTGCGTTGTTATGGAGAGGAAACCCCACTGGGGTTTGATGGTGGTCATACAGTTCAATCTTTAAGGCTGCTGCCTTAAAGTACTGTCATTTACTAACATCTCCTTATGTTAAGGCTGTGCCCATACTCACGTAAGCATTAGGGCACCCCTCATCCCAGTTTTCAAAGGTGCTGAGTGCTCTCAGGTTACCAAATCACTCTTGGAAGTCGGTAGGTCATGGGACCTGTTTTCTCACACTCTTCCAGCCTGTGTTTACACCTTTTAGAAGACCTGACTCACGAAAGGACATTTGGGAAAATGTTATGTGCAGAGCAGAAGTTATTTACCCTGCAGCTGAATACTGTGCTTCGGTGGAGGCAGTCTTTGATCTTTTGTTCTAGGGTTTTAAGAGTCACGCAGTTAGTCTTTGGCAGATTGGTAGCCAGGGTCTTTTGTAAGTAATCTTTAAAAGCCAAGTCACTTTGGCTACCTCAAGGTCTGAGGATTCCTCGTTTATAAATTAGATGATTTTCTGGGAAGTGGATTCACATTTTAATCTGCACTTGAGCATCCACCTTGCAAATCCATTTAAGCTGCTTGAATTATTTGGCATTGCGGCAGAACCTCAAAGTGTGAATTAGCTTTCCTGAGCAAGATTTTCACTCATGCAAATTTGAGTTTTGAATACTGCCATTTAAAAAGCAGCACAAAGGATAAATACCACCACCTAAGCAGGGATTCCAGTTACACCTGGTCGGTTTTGTTTTTCAAATTGTGAATGAACCACTGAATGAAACACAGAAACACTCCCATACTTGTAGCCACCTATTGTTTAATGAATATACTATAATTCATTTAGAAAGATGAAAGTACTGGAGGGCCCTAGGTAGCCAATTAAACATTTTTCGCAAGTACAGATAACGCCTCAAGAAGATCTGTTTTTTTACCTACTGGCAAATTATGCCTACACTTTTTTCTTCCTGAATATAATTTTTGGACAGTGAAACACAGAGTAACTTTCCATTGCTTTGGTCTGATGTTTTAGTATTTTATGAGTTAAAATATTATCACTCACAAATAAATGAGCCAGCCAACAGGACAGCCAGCCAGGTAGGTGCATTATTCTTGTACAGTCAGATACTTCATGAATCACTGCCCTTGTATCAATTTTTAATTAACTTAATATATTTCCTATCACCAATTTGAAAGAAACAACTGCTTCAGAGGGAGTTAAGGACTTTGCTTACCCCTCACAAACAGCAATGTGTATACAGTAGAAGAAACTCTACAGAAACTGCTTTCAAAAGTATCATGTCGCTAGAACTGGCTCTTTCACAGCTCCCTTTCTACCTTCAGCTTCTGCTTATGCAGCATTACTAATTTACCTTGAAAGCTGACACTCGTTAGGTTTCCAGCAACAAAATCTGTAGTGACATAGTGACTTAACATTTCTGTGTTTCCTGGGAGAGCAAAGGAAATTGTGTTATGCATTGCTGTCTGACCCTCATTATGTATTGCATCTGTTCTGGCTGGGTGCTGTCTGGGGTTGTCATAGTCCTTCAAAGACACAGACACATTTTATATCGTTCTATATAATTTATATATTTAATTAGGCAGCTTCTAGGGCTCGAAAAACTGGTCTAGGGTTTTATTTATTTTTTAATGAGAAAAGAAAAGCCTCAAGCAAAGATATGGATGCTGCAGCCTCCAGCGCAAAGGTGGCTCCTGAGCCTGCCTGCAAAGGTGCTAGAGCCACTCTCGAGGGAGTGCTGGCTTTTGGGGAGTGCTCCTACAAGGCAGCTGGTGAACTCACTTAACAGCACTGCATCAGCGCAGTTTAGTGTAAGATTGAATGTGTTTTTATGCAGTTGCTTCAGGCCTTTCAGGTTTCCCCTTTTCCAACCCATGACGCAGCAGCATGGTGGTGTGACCAGCAAGGCCCGATAGGAGGGTTTGCTTGACACTGGTGGTGGCAGGGGACTCCACCACCTGCTGAGACTCCAACGAAACTGCAGCCTTTCACCTGCCTGGTGGGACCACGTGCCGAGTGTAGCTGGTTGGCAAAGCCACCTGATGTCATTGGGTGGGAGAGAGGCTCCAGCTCTGTGTGAGAGACAAGCCTGCAGAGGAGCATGAGGCTGGCAGCGTGTGCATTAGTCCTAAAGCCAGTCATAATGCCCTGGGTCCCTAATCGAGCTGATGGTCAAGCTCCAAATCTCCATCCTGGGAGATGTTTAAAGCTCAACTGGACATGGCCTGGGGCAACCTGCCCCAAGCAGACCTGCTCTGAGCAAGGGATGGCACCCGGAGGTCCCTTCCAACCTACGCAGTCTATAAGCTAAGCACTATGCAAGCCCAAAACAACATGCAAAACTGCAATGTACATGAGCGTATCTGGGAACGATAATTAAAATGAAAACAACATTTTTTTTTTACCCTCGTGTAGCCTGCAGCACCATCCTGACAGGATCTTTTCTTCACTGAGATTGGCTTTTCCACTAAACCAACAGTCCTCTCTTAATACCTTTGCATTTTGTTTATTAAACTCAGGAAAGGGAACCTGCCCTTTTATTTGTGCTCTGGGAACATGGTCTTGGGGTTTAGGCTAAAGCAGAGAAGAGACACTGCATCAGTTAGGAGAGGAGGAATCCCTCTGCTTCAAAATCCAGCTTTAATTACTGCCTGTCTTCTACACTGGTTCAACCCCCACGGCTGGCACTGACTTCAAATGAGGGTTATGTGTGAAGCTTCTTAAATTAAATCTGCATTTATCTCCACCCTTGCAAACGAGAAGCCTTGACAAAAGTAGCTCCCGCACTGATACCAGCTACAAGGAGTTCAAGTATTCAGCATGTGAAGTGAAACTGGACTTCATCTGTTTGCACCTCAGGGGGCTATACGCTCTCTGCGTTTGGAAACACGAGGGCTGGTTTTGAACCGGCGCCGCGCGGAGCCGCATGCCACGCTGGAGCTTAGGTGAGGGCACTGCTGAGAAATGGCTGCTCTTGTCAACAGCAATGAAACAGAAAGTATTTTTATTTCCGATAACCTCAGGAGAATCTCCCTTGAGCAACAGACACCACCGCATGGGGCCAAACTGTCAACGGCTCGGATGGACGCCAACACAACACAGAAACCCTTATCTACAATAGTTCATCCCAGGAGAAATCCCATTTATTTTTCTTCTTGCCTGCTCCCGTGTCGGCGCAGCACAACACTGCCCTCATGTATTGCTTGATCTTATCCGGCACCTGCTCTTCCAGGCAGGCTACCTGCAGCACATGCCACTGGCCAAAGGCCAAAGCGATTTGGGGCTAGAAGTGTGGGGAAATGTGATGCTGCAAAAAACAGTAATAAGCCTTCATATTGATTAATGGTCTTGCAGAAGTTTTCTTTGGTATCTGATCCTATGTTAGTATTAGCGCCTGCTAGGGTGGTGGAAGGCGTTACTGTTGTTCTCCGTTGTAATCAGATTACACTTCACAATAGAGAAGTGGGATTGGGGGCCAGATTACACGAAACAACAGAATTCACTGCACATCATTGCTGGGCAAGGCGTAGTAAAAATTTTCCCTTTCAAAACAAAGCCCAAACCTCACTGTTGTATAACAGTTTTGAAGCTTGAGGCTCAACTCTTTCCTCCCTGTGGACATCGTCCTGAGGGAGGGTTGTCTATGGCTGTGACGTAGTACAGACATGTGGGGCAGAGGCTTGCAGTCTGTTGTGTGCTGAGGTCCTTGGTGGCAGTCTGCTCACCAAGCCTGCTGGGCATGACTTGCCAAGGCCTCCAGTCCTTACTCACATGAGTTTTCTTCCGCAAATAATCCCACTGGGATATATTATATGAAGAAACAGCGGCAAAACTCAATCCTGTGAATGCAAATAATATCACCAGAAGAATCTGAGCTACAAACTGTTGGGTACATTTTCTGCAGAAATATCTCTTTGTGTTTGCTCTTTCCTCATATTCTTCTGTTGGCATCCACTTTTGACCCATCTAACGGAGTCCTGGGCTGGATGAACCTTTACTTTCCATGCTTGCTTGGCAGAAAATAACTTTCTTCTTTACCAGGCATTTCTGAATCCTTTTCCAGCAAAGTAAAGTAAATAAAACCTGATGAGCTCACTGCTGACATTAAATATTTCAAAAGGTATTTTTAAAAATTATATAATGCTGTGATTGCTTTCCTTCCAAAGGAGCCTAAACTGTGAAAGCAACTGTGTGACACTTTACACAAGAAACTGCGAGAGGATAATTTTGTAGGCTACAGATTATTAGACTGTTTGTTTTTTATTACTTTTATCAGTTAGGTTACAAATAACACTTTTGAGATGGGCATATGTGGGCATGCGCATGAGATATTAGTGAGAAAATTCTTAGAACTCCAAAATGAATGAATGAACTAGGTGACACTTTTATAACTGAATTACTATAATATTTATTGTGATTTATAGTAAGTGTATTCCATTACTGAACGAGGAAAGGAAACACAGAAACACAAGGTTGTTCAACATTTGCCTGATGGGAGATGGGTGGGAGAGGTGCCCTCCTTCCAGAGCAGCTCCCTGAACTTCCCACATACTGTCCCAGGGCCTGCTGGGCACAGATGGGTGCAGGTTGCTTTGGAAGCTGCGTGGTCCCTTGGCAGGATGCAATAGTGTGGCACTGTGCTGCACCTGCTCCCATCCAGCTATCCAGGGGAAGAGATCCTCATGCTCAGGCTTGCCTGTACTCAGCCACGGCAACACATCCTCCTGCTGCCAGGGGCTTCCCTCTTCTGCAGAGGATTTCACTGCGCTGAGACGCTAGAAAGCCTTTCCATTGCACATTCCCTGCTTATTGGTAGGGGCAACAATACAGAGAGGAGCTATTTCTCATGAACCTGTACTGCTGGTGGGGCACAGGGACTGGGGGGTTAGGCTTGATGTCTGACTTTCCCTTAAAACTATGAAACTGTCTGAACAGCTCTTATCCCTTCCCTCCAGGAATAATTAAAATTTTTGCCAAAGCAGGCCTGGTTAGGAGGTGATACTGCCACAGGTCATTTGGAAACATTTGCTAATGACCACCTTGGTCCTACTGCTAAATGCCAATTTACATTATGCATTTCACTTGATGTTAGTGCTTACTGTCAGAAATGCTGGCTCAAGATGTCATGAGGTGAAGATGTTGAGGCTAGCAGATATTTAGTAAATCTGCCCAGGCTGCACTAATCAGGAAAGAAAGGGATAAGAATTCTGATTAGAAGTGGCGTCATTTCGTTTAATGTAATTTTTAAAAGGCTTTTAAGGACATCATCCTGCTGAAGGTTCATATACTATCTGTATCTTAAACCTAAGCTGTTAGAAAACCTACATATAATGTCCAGATCTAATGTTATTCTGCCAACCAGCAAGTTTCCAGGAAAAGCAGTGAAGATCTGTAATAAAATAGCATTTAGTATAATGTGCAATTGATGCCAAGAAACAAAAATGTAGAATTAGCTGTTACAACTTTGAAGAGCCTGAAACAAAGGGGGAATATGCATGAATAGCTGGAGATTCCTCAGATAATGGTAATGTCATAAATTTAGAATATTACAACATACTTTGTAGAGTGAAGTAATTTCATATTCTAAGTAGAGAACAAATATAAAGAGTATGCTGTAGATTAATGAATTTCAAGCAGACACATCAAAGTAAATACAACAATAACATTGCCATAAATAAAAAATATGACAGGAAGAAGTTCAAAATATAAAGACAAAGAGCCAATTTTTACTCTCATTATCCCTATGTAAATCCAGCATAACTTTCTCGATCTCTTCAGCAGCTCCAGGTCTAGATGGGAGTAGCAGAGAACAGAATTTGACTCACTATTATATTAAAAGTCAGGAAAGGATAGAGCTATGAGAGAAAAAAGCTCCAGGGTTTTTATGAGATGAGAGATCTTGAAAGAACTGAAGGAAAAGCCCTGGAGAAAATGATGAAGTATCTGAAATACAGAACTGCCTTTTTTTGTGGATATGGCAATATCATGGCTGTGGGTTCACCAATTGGTTGAATTCTGAGTTCAGCAAATCACCACGAGAGTCACTCCAGAAACTAGTGGATCATGTGGGAGCTGAAGAGAGGGACGATGCATTCCTAGAAGCCTGTGGGTTTTTGGAAATGTTTGAAAGGGTGGAAGAATTTAAAGCACTGGCTACCACGGTTGTGTTCTGGGAGAAAGAACGAAAACAAACACCCAAGGGAACAGATCCATCCGGTCATCCTCATGAACTTGCCCACTTTGTTGGTGAGCAGAACGGAAAACCAAGGTGAATTTTGTGTAACAAAGCGCTGAGGAGCCTGTTTGCCTGAGGTCGCTCTGCCCTGTGGTAGAGGATCCCCTCAGGCAGAAGAAGAAGTTGGACCCTCACCACGGGTGAGCGCCATGGTGTCTTCAGCACAAATAAGGACTCAGCAGGCTGGTGAGCTTACCAAGCTGGTTGTGTCCTACTCCTTAGCTGGTGTTACCCCCTCAGCATGGTGATCGGAGGAGGCTCATCCTGTCATCTGCTGCCACTCCTAACTCTCCCCAGGCAGTGGAAAAGAAACGGAGTGTTTGGTAGATGATTTTTGAATCCTCAGAGTTGTCAGTCCTGCTTGAGGCTCCTGAACATTTCAGCTGAAATGAATAAATATGCAGATGCATCTACTTACTGCGGTGACTTTAGCAAACGTGTGGAGGGAGTGAGGCACTGAAGCCTGAACACAATGAACGTAACTAAATATTTCCCCTGGAAGCTGTTCAATTGTTATAGCCAGTGAAAGTGCAGTTAAGTTTGGCATGTCCTCTCCCTTCTGTTAGCTTTGTTCTCCCTTTTATTGCCTTTGTCATAGCAAGCATATATACACATACATAAAGTAGAAGGCTGGGTAATGATGGGGCTTGGCATGACATTATATTTGGGTTCTGCAGCAACCTACTAAAGTGCCACTTGCCAGCTTCCCATTCAACCTGACGGGATCAGGCAGTCAGCATACCACATAGCAAAGGTTTGCTTAAAAATAGAGAGTGCTTGTGTCAAACTTGAAGGAAGCATTGACTGAAGCCTGAAGAGAAGTTAGTACTTCCTTCAGTGTTTCTAATCTGTCTCAGTGACCCACACAAAGAAACCAGCTGCAGACTTCTTACGTTTGCTTTTACCTGTAAGTGCAGAGCAGGCAGCAAAAAGAAATCAAAGGGATGTCAGTCATACTGTGAAACTGGGTCAGCGCACAGCAAATGGAATTTATTGTCGATACGTAAAGAAAATGATAGGTAAAAACGTGAAACATAAATTGAGGTAGTAAGAACAGCTTGCAAAGGCAGCCTTTGGAATCGCAGTTGTCTGGCTTACTAGAAGGATTGAACATTTGAGAAAACAATTTCTAGACAATAAATCAAAACCTGGGAAACTGCTAAGATACCTGACCACAGCAGTGGGATTTTCAGCTTGAAAGCATTGTTTTCATCATATGGGTTATGGCCCCCAGGGAGCTGAGAAGCAGGATGCGGTGCCTACTCTGATTTCCTCAGATTTTTTCATTTTCAGCTATTTCAGCCAGTCTGAAGTTGTGAGGAAAGCTTTTGCATTCAGTCCTCCTTCTGGAAGAGCTGCAGAAGCTTGTGTCCTCTAGGACAAGGGGAAAGGACTCTGGGGGACCTTGGGAGAAACCCCGTTACAAAGTCCTTGGAGAATTTTAAAATGTCTGTTTTAAAAGTTCTGGGAATAGTCAACATAGAGCTTGAACATACAGCTCCTTGTTACAAGCTATTGGCTGCTGAAAGGAACTGGGATGAGATAATAGGGCAAGTCCTAAATGGATGAATTTCCCTGGTATGCTATAGGAGGCTTGGGAATGCTGCATGCGCACCCTAATATGAATAAATTACAGATCAAGAAGCTGAGATTTGACAGAGGAAATTAGAAATAGAAAGCTGGGGGAATTAATTTTAAATGGAGAATTGTGAATCCTTTCTCTCTCCTCATTCCCAGGTCATGGCATTTAAGTTCAAGAATAACCTCAGGACACTTCCTTGTAGTGAGTGGGATACACCATGCCAAATTTCAACAGTAATGAGGAGGCTGAGCAAGGAATGCACCTTTGAATTCCTCTCATTTAGCCTGATGCCAAATGATTTCTGAATTGGTATGTAAACTAATGATGATGCCAGTAGTTTTTGGGCATAAGGTGTCAAGGATGGCAAAAATAAGGCTCCGTGTTACTCAAATGAGCGGTAGCCACCAACAGGGACAGGCAGAGAGGTGGTATGTATTGGCTCCCTTCACCACAAAACTAGTTATCTATGTACGTGCAAACAGAATAAAACATATTTGCAGTTGACTTGCCAAGCAAAAGCCATTGAAGTAGAAAAACACTGGTGTTACTCAGTAAATTATAAGCTGCCTTCTTGAAGGAAATAGAGCGTTAAATGGAAAAGCTAAGTGAACTTTGATGAAGCAAATGGCCCACGCTTGTTCCATCATTTTTTATTAATTGCTCCAGGTGTCTCTCTTTGGGTCTTTGAGTGTATATTTGAACGCTCTGCTGTGTCTCTGAATTGTCACCTGGATTGCAGGAAGCCTAAGCTGACCGTGACAAACTATCTTTCCAGGGTTGTTCTCAGGTAGAGGAATTTAAATGGAGAGGAAGGACCACACAGATGCAGGATATGCAGAAATCCCTGGAGCAATGTACAGATAGGGGATCTAGGGGACTGTGCAACATGGGGTTTGCTGCTCACACGAATCAGATGAGGCTGTTAGGATGAAAATCAGCCCCTTTGATGAAGCACTGTGCCAGAAATTACTCTTCCCCAACAGCTTTTTCCGTGTTGCTTCCTCCTGAGGGCAAGATGTCTTTTGCACAGATTCCTACCTGGGCATGAGGGTTTGATGAACATGGGGTGGGGGTTGTATCACAAATGTCCTCCTGCAGCCAACTGTAAGTCCAGTACTCCTGTCCTTATTTAAAAGAAAGCTATTAAGCTTTAATTATTAAGCTTTTTGTAGAGCTATTGTAGATGAACAAATTTTCTTTAGACCTCCAGCTTCTTTGTTGCTGTCACCTCAAATGCCACTGAGGCACCACAGTGATGGCAGTGTGTCCTGTGATGCTCTTTAGACAGATAACATTGGTTGCCAACGCAGAGTATTGATTTTTGCTGATCACTGATGAGTAGCTGAAGTGTAATTTTGCATGGAGAAATTCAGCTATTTCAGGCTGTTGGAAGCGTCACTTGGGCTGGTGGAAACTTCCCAACCAGCAATTATCTGCATGCTTCACTGACAAAGGCAGTTCCCTAGGGAAAAATTCTCACCCCTTCTTTCCGTTTGTTTGGTCTGCAAAGCATGTTTTCATGAGACATGTACCTTGCCTTGGCCTGGCATGGCGAATTCAAGGGAGTACAGATGAGTCCTCCTATCAGGAAATGAAATAGCGTGACATAATCATATTTTTAATGGAACTGCTTCTGGACTGCTGACGTCTGGCTGCCTTCAGAGTAATATTTGTCATGGATAGTGCAGTGTGCCTCCAAGAGGAGGCAATTAGCTGCCTCTCATCTCTACCAGGTATGCAACTCCCTAACTGTCTTATTTTCATGGATATTTTATCTGCACCAATTGTTAGCTTCCTGACCAAGCTACTGGTGTGTATGGAATCTTTTATGATGGGTTTTGGAAAAATTGTTCACACTTTGTAGGAACAATGCCTGACTGTGGGCTCTCCCCCGCCGCCCCCAAGACTGCTTAATGCAAGGAGGATGAGAAATCCTTCTAGATGAGTTCTAAGCAATGGATCCTCTGTCATCCTCTGGAGATTTACTCAGCTGAATTTTGGTATTTTTGATGTATCTCCTTTGCACTTTGATATATTTTTCTCCCTGTCAGCAAGTCTCATCTTAAGCAGGAGCAGATTCTTTGCAATTAACTAGCATTTTGAAGAGTCACAGTTCCATTTCCCCGCTTCTTTTCCCCCTCCAGTCTTCATCTGGTATTATTCTTGCAAAGTCAGAGGCAGCTGGAGAACTAATCCCTTTAACCTCACGGTAGGATTTCTGAAATTAACTTTCTAGGAAAGAAACTTAGTTCTTACTGCACATTGAGAATTCAGAATTATTCACTCCCCTTGAGCCGCAATGCTTTGATATCCCCATGGTGGATGGTGTATAAAACTTAGGACAGGTATTCATGTTAACAGTATTAGTCAAAAAGCATATTAGAGTGTAGATATTATCATGTGGGATGCGACTTATATTCCAGCTAGTCAGGATCCCTTCTTCAACTGCTGAGAAGGAATCTTGAAATTGGTAGTTATTCCTCAGAGATCTTTTGAGAATTTCTGTGGCCCATATTCAGATTATTTACTACAGGTGCTTAACATGGGCTTTGCAGGTTCTATGGCATTGAAGGGTAGGAGTGCAATGAGTGATTCTGCTATCCAGGGCCAGCAGATCCCAGCTTGCTGAGCTTTCTGTGGAGGGTAACTCAGTGAGTTTTGAAGGCATTCAGATGGTCTAAATATGACCATTCCCATACTTATCATTTTTGACTGCTTTTATTAAACATTTTTGTTATCGGTTTAATCGCCTAATTTCCCTTCTCTTCAACTTGATATCAAAAACAGAGAGTGGTCTAACAGCATATTGTTCTTTCAAATCTCTTCTGAAGGAGTGGACACTCAGTAGATGTGTCTTCCGCCTTGTGTAGGTGTTTTTCTACTGCTGTTTTCTACTGTTATTGTCTCTTGTGTGGAAATGATTAAGTTACTTAAAAAAGCTTGTTTGGATAAATTTAGAAATTATGCTTATTCTTTAGCAAGGTCCTTCTTTCAGCTCATTTCCTGGCTTGGTTTGTTGAGCTTTAAGGAGGTTAGAAGACTTTGCCAAGGTCATACAAGGACTTAATGCATCAGCTTTGATGAGCTCTCTGATCCCAAAAGGCACAAGGGCATTATGGATGCTTCAGTCTGTGAATTAACACATGAGCTGCCCTTGCTGTGCTGGTAAGACAGGATTGTCTGCAAAAAGCTCTGTCGCAACAAACTATAGTTTTCTTTTGTTTTATCCAAAGGTAAGAAACATTTACAAATCACATGGTTCCTAATGTGGCAGATGTCTAACTGAGGGCTGTGTAACCTTGCGCCTGCAAAAGGAGTCTTGCTTGGTTCAGCACACGCAAAGCACGTTGCTGGGCTGAGAAGCTGTCTCCTGCCTTGTATCTGCGACAGCAGCTGTGAAATGTGAGGTGGCTTGTAAATTAATTACCTCATTTTGATGGTATGAAAGCTATCTGGTAATGTTTTGTATTCCTTTCCTGGAGGCACCTAGATGCTGAATAGCTGTTGAGGGTCTTTTTTGTTGTTGTTGTTGTTGTTGTTGTTGTTGTTGCTGCAGGGCCTTATGTTTGCTGGTAGCATATGTTAACTGTGACTTAACAAGAAGATTCACCAAAGGGACTAGACAGCATGAAACTGTAATTAAGCCTCCACAGAATTTGAGCTTTTGGGGCACATAAGTTAATACAGGGAAAAACTTATAAACTTTGATTTAAAAATACCTACAGTGAACAAAACAGAACTTGTAATTAGTTCCTCAGGAACCTCTGCATTGTGGAACTTGTTAGATTTATTTCTTTATTTTGAAATCAAGGGTTTAACCAGGCGAGATGGGTCTCTGAGTCAGTGACAGCATTTGTCATTCATGAAGGAGAAAACTTTGTCTAAAAACCTGTTCCTAAATGACATTCCTCTCTTAGGAGAACAGAATGGGGGGGACACGGGTCATCAAATCCAGCCCTCCGATATCGTAAGCAGCCATGAGCTGTGATGATGAGCCATGAGCCAACACTGAATGAACCTGTTGTCTTGACATCCCTTTAACATTCATTGGTAACAGCCATTCCTCAGCATCGCACTAGAGGGTGGAGGAACTGGGGTGCAGAGGGCTTTGGAGGCAGGGGGGCTGCCTGCCATGCTCCCATATGTGTCCCTGCTGTTCCCTCCAACCCACTGCCTGCCAGATCATAAAGAATAAGTCTGGGGAAGAGCCCCAGAGCATGGTGCTCAGCCACAGCTGAAGGAGGAAAAGGGTTTGAACTGCTGACTCACATCGAGTGCTGCAATTTATGAGCAAGGGAGATGGGGGAAAGAGGTTGTTCTAGCCATTAGATATGCAACCCATCTATTACTGAATTCTGACCTTAACAGTCTATGAGCAACTGATTTTTCTCTGCTTCTGTGTGTAGCACAGCAGTGGGAAACTATCGTAGGTCTGATGTTAATACACAGATAATCAGCAAGCTGGTTAATCACTGCATTCAGATAGCTCTGAGCCTGTCTTGCTGCCTGGCATAGATAAATCGGGAATGAGAGTGATATAAAACAATATTTTAAAACTATTAAAAACCAGCCCTGCACTTCAGAATTTGCTCTACAAATTACAACACTGATCGAAGGGAGAAATCTGTTTTCAGTTCTTTGTATAGAATATGTGTATGCATGTGTATAAATAATTGACACTGCTGGCAGTTTTTCTCTTTATAGTAAAGATACTGTTTATCAATAAAAGTGATTAATAGCTGTTTTGTCTCCAAACTATGCTAGTTCATTAAGTGCAGAGCATGTAGCTACTTCCTTTGCAGCTCTGGGGAACCAGAAACCAGCCTGCCTCTTCCAAAGCAGATGCAGCAGTTCAGAAGGACGCTCCTTCTGGGGCTGCTGAACACCGTAGTCTGTTGACGAGACTGGAAGGGATTTCATGTCTTGGCAGCTCCACCACTGGTACCTTAGCAGAACTCCCTGTGAGCTTCTCTGGAAAAGACCTCCACCGCTGTGGCCCCCAAATCCTGTTGGTACAGCAGCAGAATGAATTGCTGGGACGTGTAGAGAAGCTTGAGGGGGTCTGAGTTGCAGTATTTGAAGAAAGCAGTACTACATGGCAGGTTCAATCTCTGTGTCGCTGCACAGCCTGTTGTGCGTTACACTGCACAGAGGGTTTTGTTGCCTGTGTAATCACCTCATCATATACTGACGATGTTTGCATTAGTAAAGAAATTCTCCAGGAGACCTTGGGTTTCTCTCAAAAGCAGCCATGGTAAAAGTTGATATTTAGACATTCAAAATGGTATTTGTATCACTGTTTCCTAACTGGGAGAAGCTCAGCATTAAACCCAGTGAAAAGCCTATGCAAACTCTAAGTCCCATTCACACACCTAGCATTTGACTCCAAACACATGGCCAAGATCGAAGCAGATATCAGGTAAGAGGCATTCAAGGTCTTTAGTGCGTATAGACTTCAAGCTGGCTGGCTGTGTGACATGAGTTGCCTGAGGAGCATATAGGAATTCAATGGATGCAACTGCATATCTATATTAAATCATGTTCTTATCAGGGTGCTTGCATAAAAGCTGCCATTTCTCAGCACACTGAATTCTTCAACTTCCTGATTTTCAAAGCATTTGCTGTGAAAAGGGTTAGTTTGTTCCAGTGGAGCTGATGGAAGATCTTGTGGTCTAATCCTGCTGGATAAATGGACTTAGTTTTTCCCTTAGCTGAGGAGCAAGTGGTACCTACTAGGGAAGGATTTTTGATGAGCTTCAGGATGATGCCTGGATGGATTTGTTTCCACCTCTTGCGGCATACATATTGTCATACAGTTCTGAAGAGAATTGCACATTTGAAAAGGCTGCTAGCTTTGAGAGATAAAGACCTTGCAAATTTGAGAGAGTCACTCTCTCAGTGTGCACTGAGAGAGTCACTTTTGCACCCCTACTTCCTGCCTTCTCTGCTCCATGACTGGTCAGCCAGAAAGCTAGGCAAGTCCCAGGCCCTGACTTGTATTTACTTCTATCTTGCCACTGCAGTACCAGACTGGGACATGGAGGTACCTTGTTTTCTTCCTTGAGGACCAAGATACTGTGGGGGACCTCAGGACATTATCATGGCGCAAAGAGCATGTGCAGTGACAGGTACAGTAGGAGAGGTGACATGAGACTAGCTGTGGCTTATTCTTTATAAACCCTGAGCTACGTTCTTGGTTTTTGCAACCATCAAGCCTTTTTTACAGCAACACTGAATAACGAAATGTTTTAAAGTACTTAAATATAAATTCGTGACCTCTGAGAGTTTTTTCAAAGCAGTGCATTTGCTACATTGCAGTTTTGGAAGATGGCCCAAAAATTTCCCCGAGAAGAGACCACAATAGCGCCCTTAGAAATGTGTATTGGTTTGAAGGGATTATAAGGATTAAAGAGTGTTCATAGCACTCCTTGGGTAGAAGCCGATTTGCAAATCTGAACCAAAAACCAGTGTTTAAAGTGAGTAATTTTGAAAGCTTACTGTTGCCTTCCAAACAGGAACTCTCCAGCGCTGGTGTTAATTAGTTGATAATCTTCTGTAAGGCCTTATGCTTGGAACACCTCTCCAGGAAGGCCCAATCCTAGTCCTCAATAGTTAATGCCAGTTGTTCCATTGATGTCAATTGGCTTTGGATCAGGCCCTACATGCATGTAATATTGAGTTATATGGCACCTGTGCATTTTCCATTGGACTTGGCAACAACAGAGCAGTCTCCCACCGGGTGTTATTGAGTAAAGTGGGTTCCATGGAACAGTAAGTGAGAAAAGCTTCCCAAGAGCATCTGCTCTGTCCTTGGTTGCTGCTGTTGCTGCTTTCATTGTAGGAAATATTTCCTTAAACTTGTTATGCTGGCAGTGTCACTCATTCTCTGGTCACTGTCTGCGAGTTTCAATAAGCTGGGCATAAAATCATGTCCAAAAGTTCTTGCTCTGACTTTATTTACCTTGAGGGCAGATACAGTCTAGGGAGGAGCTTTGAATCCTATTATGCCAAACGGTGGCTGTAATGGCTGGCTGATGAGGTGGATACACCCATATTTCCATGTCAGAAAGCTACATTAATAATGTTCCTGAAAGCTGGTTGGTTATTTTGTAGTTTGTCTGAAAAATAAGATCACCTGCCATGTGTCCTATTTAGTGTACATGCTCTGCTTATGGTGTTCTTCACGGTCGGTAAGAGACATGACTCTGAATGACTGAAAGGAATTGCTTACTGCTGTTTCTGGACCCAGATGAACCCTGCCACTCCTTGGTTCATAGGCCAGAATAAAAGTAGATTTACCACATAAGGTCACCTCAAGATGCGGCAAGACATTACATTCATGACAGGGACCAGTGAATGCTGGGACCTCAGTCCCAGCCCTAGCCACAAGGGACCACAGTGGACAATGATGCTTTTGACAAACAGGCAGCAATGTGGTCATTTCCAAAGAGGGCAATCCACACACAACTGGATAATGAGATTTTTCCATGCAGTCCCCACAGACATTTGTTTGCTTGGGAAACAAAGAAGCATAACAAGACTTTTAAGTCTATAAATGAGACCATATCTCTCCTCCTCATACTTACAACATGGATAGCTCTGTCATCTTTGATAACAACACTAAAAGGACTGTTTGCTCAGAAAACAAGCCCTCATTGTTCAGAAAATTACCATTTAAATTTATTTTATTTTATTAAACTTTTACTGTTTGTCTACCCACAGCGAGGGAGCGCTGGAACATATACAAAGCAGCAAGCCTGCTGGAGTCTAAATCAGACTTTAATAAGGGAATGTCATGTTTCATTTAAAAGCTTCTCCTCACCTTCCTTTTTTGTGCCATCAAGTGAAAATAAAACTAGGATTATAATTACATAGCTGCCTCCGCTCCGCATTATCTGTGAGATCTCTCGCGTTTTTTTTCCACACCTTTTCCACTCCACCCTAGCTTTGCTGCTTGCTTAGCAGACTGTCAGACTCCTGGTGCTCCCTTGAATAAGCAGATGACTAGCTGTGGTCCTTGTTCATTATGGGGTGACAAGCTAAAGGAATAAATGCCTACAACATGGAAAGTTTCATGCTGCAGATTATCAGCCTGACCCGGCTGGGTGGAAAATGAGGTGGCCTGAGCTTCCCCACTCTCTCTAGAGCGTCTCTCTGTCCATGAAATTGGACAGAGACTGACTCTGACAGATGCTCACCCTTTCTGGGATCTTATTGCTGTTCTCAGATCCATCCTGCCACGCTGCTGAATTATGTCCTTACAAAATGCTGTCAAAGCTTGCTTCTCCTTAGAGTGCTTGACAAATGTTTTGGCCAAAATCTTTTTTTTTTTTTAATTTTCCTAAGCCTTTTCCTTTTTCATTCTTGTATCTTACACCTTTTCTTCCTGATTCATCATTTTTCACTCCTTTGCACTTTTCCCCTTTCTTTCTCTCCTATACTTTTAAAACCCTTTTGCCTTCTTCCCTGTGAACAAGCCTCCCCATTCACAAAGATAAATAGCACATTTGTTTCCTGTCCTGTCCTGAATTCCTAGGTCCCATTTCTAGTCCAAAACCCACACCTCACGGTACATCCACAGGGATCCTGGGACTCCAGCGATGCTCCGTGCACTGACTGGCATGGTTGTCTGGGTCACAGGGACCCTGGACTGAATTTTCTTTAGGCAGGGATTTTTGCCTGTGTCTATACAGCTAAATGAAAGAAGGTCTTCAGGACTCCATCCCTGGCCCTTAGGGTAAGTGGTGTTGACTGGTTGCATCCATAAAGTTTAGGACATCTAGAATAGATTTGTTTTGGAGAAAGTTAATTGGAGCAGTGAAAAAGAGAGCTGGGAGGTGCGCTAACTCAGGCACTCGGGGCAACAAGTGGCTCAGGGCTTCAGCTCAGTCCTTACCCCTCTTAGCGGGGTGCAGATACCTTTTAACTTCATGTGACTGTACAACCCTTAATAGAACGAGCACCAGTCCTGAAGTCAGTCATGTTGTAGTATTAATTGGTCATAACAGGATTTTGAAACTGCAAGGAACCTCCTATGTCACTGAGTTTAGTTTCCTCTTACTGTGGATGACCCCATTATATACACCCTTACCTAAAAAGTACATATTTTCCTTTGAGAGAGTCAATTGCCTCTTTAGGAATTAGGAAAGTACCTCACTTGGGAGTGCTGTGTTCATTATGGGATTTTGCCTTTTGAACACTAAGCTGTGGTTGTGCAGATGCTCTCAGTCCAGAGACATTATTGCTGCCCCGAGAGCGGCAGTCCCACCTCTTCTCTGCCTCAGGTGGCTCATTCTTACCACCTCCCTTGAGCAGCATAAGTTCTCGCACAATTGCACTGCTAGTCAGATTATGCAACTGATGCAGCTGAAAGCTAACTTGACCAAGAAAAAAACAATTATATCTGACTGTATGAGATGAGGCCCACCATGCAGCTGTACAAACAGTAGAAATGGGACATTGCAGGAAAGAGCAGCCGGGAGAGCACAGGAACATCTCCTGGGAGCAGTCTGGGTTTATGCCAGGTTAAAGTGACTGCAGCCTTAAAAATGCCACTTTCAGTAGCCTTCACAAGAGATAGAAAATGAACCAGTTGCACTTTATCTGATGAAGCCTCTTTCAAACTTTTAATTAAAGTAGGGGGCATTGTTCTGAGTAAAGGAGAAATGCAGTTTAAGGGGAAAAATAGTGGCTGAGCACTTGATAGTTAAAGCACCAACCGTTGTCATGGGCAGGCACATGCTGAATCCTGTGCACTGGTTTTTAGCCCAGAGAGCAGATAAGAGCGCAGAGGTTATACGACACCACTGCTTGTTCTCTGATTCCACAACTCTCTGCTCATACAGGTCTTTTCATCTGGAATAGTTGCTTGAATATGTAACTGTGACAAGAATTCACATTCTGCCTAAACTGCCTTGAGCTAGTACACTTAGCAATTTACCATGCCCCAGATTTTAATAAACACTTATCAGAAATATTTCATGGTAATTTTTGATCAGATACATATAGACAGTATCAGTAGCAGCATTCAATGGAAATTTCAAGAGCTTTACCACTCAAGCCTCTCAGCTGATCTGAATTCATCTGTAGGCAGCCTGATCAAAAGGAAACCACTATTGGCATCTAAATATAAAAAATTCAGTTTGTAAACGATCACAGTCCTTTGTAAAGCCCAGTGAATGGCAATAATTTTAAGGGCTGTAAGCATCCTTTGATTTTTTCTCCTACTTATTAGTGTTATCTGTGGCAAGATGCTTGAGCAAAGCACGGGATTAATTTGACCAGTTTAGCATTTACTGCTGTGATGTTTATTTATTGTGCATGGAAGTCCAAGGATTTGCCAAGCAACATATTATTCACTAAGTGTAGAACCCGTTATTAGTTTCCTGGTGTATACAGCCGATGGACTGATCTTCAGGATGCAGTATTCGCCAGATACGCCAACAAAGCTCCATTGCTTGATAAAATGTATGAAGTATAGGGCAGCTAATGCAATTCCATAATAGCAGGCCATAATAACTATCCTTGTAAATGGAATGTTGCCAATAAGGATTGACATTTGTAGCGATTTTTAAAATTTAAATAAAAATCACCTATTGGGCCTGTCATACACAATAGGATGGACTCAAAGATAAACCCAGAAGTTACTTGCCAGTGCAAGGTTTCCTGGCATTAGCACAAATTGCAAAAACATGCTTGATCCTACCTCAGAACAAAGTCTGAATAGTATCCTAGGTGTCTTCCAATGCTACGTTTTTATGATTCTGCTGAGGTCAGGGGCAGAAATAGCATAGATGGATCAGAACCATGCGGATCAAAGGCAGGAAGATAAAGTGACAGCAGGGAATCTTATCAACAGAAAACACCAAATATAGGCAAAAGCTGTTCCTGTTTCATTGTCCTTTATCTCCTGCTGAGAAATTTTCCATTCAACTCTGTGCTTCATGTATAACATACTGATTTGCTGATTTGTAGTTATGGCACTTTTACTACCCTTAATATCACCTGAGAGTATAGCTCACACAGAAATCACTTTTCAAACACAATTGCGGAAATGCAATAGTGTAGTAGATAAGTACATGTTTCTTCTTATTTTCTTATTTAAGGAAAAGTGACCATTGCATGTCACTTCCACTGTTCTGAGTTAGTCTTTCTTTCCTATTAGATGCGTCCTATGCCACGCTTTCTGATTTTTTTTTTTCAGTTTTATGCATCTTAATTGCAAAGCACCCTTTCTTTGTTGGTTTCTCACGGGCAAACAAATGGAATGTCAAAACACATTTGCCTGGTAGTGTCAAACATAAATCTCATTGTTTCTCAATTTAAATGTGATGCTCTTTGCAGAAACAAAATAGTCCTACAAATATAGCTAAAACATGCAAATAAAGAAAATTAGCTTGTAAACATACAATCAGAAGTACTGTGATGCATCTTGCTTTTCTCCCTCCTTCTCTCTATAAATATATACATACTTTTACGTTTAATGTCTTTGCCTGCAGAACGATCATCTTGCATTGTTTTCTCCTTAGTGATGTTCTTGAATAATAAATAGAAATTGTATTAGCATAAAATCTATTTGCTAGTTTTGTTTGTAGAGCAACAGTGTTTTTGATACAGTCAATATGTTGGTAGAACTCAGAGTGTTAAAATTCTGCTGCTTCATTTCAAAGTTTATTTTCTGGGTGCTTTGTGTCAGTGTTACGGTCTGGTCCCTGTGGCTGCAATAGAAGCTTTTGATCCTGCTGTAGAGTTGCTAGTGCTGGTGCTAACTCTGCTGTCTCCTCCCGTTTCTGGTGAAATCAAGGGTCTCAGGTCCTTTGATCTGTGTTAATTACAGAAGGGCATGAATGCAATGTTAATTGCTTAGTTTCTGACTCCAGTTCTTGTCCTCAGCAATACATTTCTCCTCCCATATTGACTTTATGGATACAAACACATAGATTTTACCCACGGATGGGCCATGCCCTTGCCAGTTCTCTGTGACCAGACTTTGAGCAGCAATTTATTCTGTTTAGTCATGTGCTGAGCAGAACAAGAGCAATTCCTTGCCTCAGAATTGCTTCCTGTTGGATGTGAAACCTGAGCAAATAATTTTTCATTCCTAAGAAAAAGCTAATATTGTTTTCCGGATGTTTATCCCCCATTGTGTAAGTACTAGTATCTCTATTATGGGCAATATTAATAATTGACAGAGGGCGTGAAATACAGTTTTAATATGAGGTACATATATTTATTTAACACTACATATTCACTTTTAATGGCATTATAGATTTTTAAGTAGGAAAAAATTTACATTCCCTCACTGGGGTGTGATTGAGTTGTCTTACATTTATTCCTATGTGGGAGAAAAAGTTCATACCTGACCTCGAGCTATTTAAACACAATCTTAAATAGTCATGATAGTATTGAAACCTACTAACTCTTGTAAAAGTATCTTCAAAGGAAACTGTGATAGGGTGCAGTCACTGGAATGTATTTATATAGATCTACGAATTGCTGCCTATATCTGTAACAAGCAAACAAGGTAGCACCTCAGATGACCTTTATTAAATACCCCTTTCTTTGAGGGGATGGTCGTAGAATCTGCCACCATTTAATCTATTTAATTGCTTTTGGGGAATTATACTATCAACCCCCCCCCCCCCCCCAACCTGAGTCACAAAGCCAAACAAGGCACTATAGGACTGTAAAGTCTACCCTGTTGTTCAGAAGTACTAGAAATAATCAGTCAGTGTCTTTTGGTGTCCAGAATACATTTGAAAATATGGGTCGTTTTTAATCAGGCCCCCTTCTTGTGCTAAGTGCTCTCTAATCCAAACAGTCACTGAGTCACATACATTTTTTTCACTGGCATTGAGCAGTCCCCATCTGCTCTTGGCTGCCTCTGCCTCGTGCTGGCATTGCTGTTTGTGAAACCATTACATTCAAATGACCCTAGAGAAGTTAATCCTTGAATTTTACATCTTGGCTGCTTCACCCATAAAGTGGATGTCATAACATTTGCCTGCCTCCATGATGATGTGTGAAGCATAGTAAGCAGAGGAGGCTGGGGGGTTTCTGAGGAAACATGCATATTAATTTTATCAAGATGAGAGGTGAGAGGCTCTGGTTCAGGCCTTTGATCTGAATCGTATGACCCTGGGACATCGATTGCACTCTTCTAACCAAGACCAAGACTAAGACTCTAAGCATTCTGCTTACAGGCTACCCTAGGGAAAGAGGGTTTAGGGGGCTGATGTTGGTACTTTATGCTCTTTCAGGAAACAATATTGAGACCATTCTAAAGGAAGCCTTCTTGAAATCCAAGCAATTTTTAAGGAATGGAAAATCTGTTTCCAGTTCAGCCTGATCCTGCCTAGTCGAAAGCCCTGGGAGGGATAGGAATTTTAGGTGCTGTGAGGCATGTAAGAAAGAGATGATAAGTGGTGACATGCACGCTTGTTTCTTTTTTTTCTCTCCTTTTGATTATTTTTGGCTAAGGAGGTGTAAGGAGGTAGAAAAAAAAATCTACTGCATACTTTGGCATAGAAGTATTTTCATAAACATGAGCACAAGCTGAAGTTGCCTGCAGCTGACTAGGGGTGGTAGCCTGTGCTTATTTTGAGGTAGTTGTCTGAGAAGAAGTCCTTTGGTAATCAGGGGCTTTCCCAACTGGAGGTAGACTGTTCATCAGGGTGGAGATGGGAATTCCATGCTGGCATGCGATAGAGGTGCTGCCACCTTGACTTCATAAGGCCTGGTTCTGCCAAGCTTTATTCCTGTGTGTAAGCCTTCCTCAGGCTAATTATATCTCACTGGATTTCAGTGGAAAGGAGAAACTTTTCATGTAAAAGACAGGCTGAGGCGAGGTCTTGTGCCTTCACTCTGGTTTGGCCCAATGCAGAATAGCAGCATGGCTTCGGGATCTGTAGACCTGATCTAGCATCAGGTTTTGTTTGAGCTTAATATGCCTTGTTTCTCAGAATGTGAACTCGAAGACCTGGGAGAAGGTTTAGCACAGTACTTTAGCAATGTGCCTACAAGGCCTTCCAGACCAGAGCAGACAGTAGTCTCCTCAGCTCATAACACAAGTAGTGGAGCTCAGGGGTAAGTATACCTGTCTGTTAGATATGCACTAAGACACTCTCTGTAGCAAGATTGCACAATATTGCACCTAACTTCACTGACATGGAAGATGTGTGCTCCTACAGTCACAAAATACTCTTATTCAGCCAGTTGAGTTCCCTTAGGGAAACTCCTGGAGCCCAAAAGCAGAAGTTCTATCCTCCTAAAACTCTACCACTCCCTCCCACAACTGCTGTTACCTGAGTAGTATTGTCAGTATAAATTACAAACCAAAATAAAGAACAAACTGAGATACCTTCTGAATTAGTGGAGATCTGGCCAACAATAGAGAATTATTTCTAAAGCACTATCATTGTTCCCAAGAAGAATTAAGAAGAATTATTGTCCAGTCCCAGTTTTGCTTAAGGGGAGGTATCAAAGGGATGAGTAAAAGAAAGAAGAGCTATTATAAGCATGAACACCTTCATTTCCTTTCATCCACAACACTGAAATCTGTAGGAGTCTTGCACACATATCTGACAGCAGAATTGGGTCTCATCACTTGCAGCTTCTCTGTGATTTTTTTCAGTTTGAACTCCTCTAGTCATTTCAAGCTTTTGAATAGATCTGGTCACACAATGGCTTTCCTTGCCTCCTGTCACTTCCATAATCACTTTAAAAATTTTTCTCCTGAACCCCATCTGCACCCCAAGCCCAAAGTTTAAATAGGGCATTGGCTCGAGCCCTTTCAGCTCTATTTGGTAAGACTTAACTGCTTTGGAGTGATGTTAAAGCTGATATATGGCTCAATTTACACTGCCCACAAAAGGTAATTGTTCAATTTTATTTTTATAGTGCTTCAATTTACAGCAGGTAGTTAGATTTTGTATAGGCTTATGCATTTCAGATGGCAAAGCCCTGTCATTTTAGTGCAAAGGTTTCATGTAGCCACCTGCAGACTGTATTTTAAAAAGCTTGGCAATTTTTTTGTTCTGGGTTCTGGGACAACTTTGTTGTACCTGTGGTTTAATATTATGTAGTATTAATTATACCCTATAGGCAACTCCACAGCTGTTGGTCTTTGCCTCTGAAAGGAATGCTTTACAGGTGTCCAACCACATTAAAGGGGAAAATATTCTCTACGTTATTACTTTGCCATTTTTCAGCAGTAGACCAGGCACTGGTGTCCTGTGGTGGTTCTGCAGCTTCAGGAATTGCATGTGAATTCCTCCTTGCAATGGGCTATTTCATCTATAAAAAAATGCATAGACGGGGTCTTAGGCATGTTATGAATTTTAGAGACTAGTCCAGCCTATAAGTGTCACCACGTGCCACACTGTTAATTATTTTCCCCCACAGCAGATAAACTTTATGGGACACTAAAAAGAAAAGAAGTTGCCGGCTGCAGTGAATGACGTGGGTGACAGTAATCTAGATGAGGTAGCTAAGCAGTATTTCCCTGCTGCTTGGCAAACCAGCGGAAAGCGATGGAGTTAGACTTTCACAGGAGACCTCACAATGGTATTTCAGTGTACAACAGTCCATTAAATCATAGATACTAATTGCAGCTGGATGAGAGCCTATGGGGTGTTTGTGACAGGGGTCAGGGATTCTAAGGCCAGAACAAATTATCCTCTTTTTTTATGCTGACTTCCTCCATAACATGCCGGTGAATCTCATCTAACTACCCCTGTACTAGAAGGGCAAAATCAAAATTTTAGCACCTGGAGAGTAGTTTCTTTTTATATCCTTTTCAGAATAGCAGCAGAGATGGTAAAGTAAGACAAGGGATGCAAGGCAACAGTTAATTACATCTACTTTTGTGTTCTTCCAACCTTTAAACCTCTATCTACAGACCCCTCCTGTGTGCTGTTGCTGGTACCATCCCCATGCTGAAGTCCATGTCTTTGTCTAATGGCCCATTTTAGGACTACGTAGGAGCATATAAGTTTCCTTTCTGATCCTGTCACTCAATTTAATCTAATATCCTCTCACTGGTAATGGTGAATGTATCTGAAAACGGGGGAAAATCTCTTTTCAACCTACATCAATTAGGAGCATGTTTATGACACAAAACCCCTTATGTTTTTCCTTCTCAAATCTTGGTTGCTGCTGAAAGGTTAAAGCATAAATAATTTTCTCATTGGTAACTTGCTCTTGCCTCAGTATCATTAATAAATACAGTAACCAACAGCTCTAGCGTGGAACTTTTGGGCATCCTGCTGTTAATCTTTTGCCACAGTAAAAGCAAGCTGACTATTTTCATTCTTTGATCTCAGTCTCTTAGCCAGTTTCCAATGCATGACAAAACATTAACTCTCATCCATGATTACTCATTTTCCATAACAGTCTCTAGTGAGGGACTTGGTTAAAAGCTTTTAACAAGTTTAAATAAATGGTCCCAGGTGGTTGCTAAGGGACAGGGTATTTCACCTCTCCATGTGAAATATGTGAAATGCAGAAGCATTTGAAGCCCAAGCTTTCTTACCTGCAAGCTATGACCACAAGAGTGGAATTCATCTCAGCTGCCTATAGCTGCCTACAAACCAGCTGTCTAATCCAAGCTACTTATCTAGGCTAAGTTTTAGTTGCTGTAGAGAGAGAGAGAGACCTCCAGAAGGCAGTTGATTGCATCCTAAAAAGTGTATTTAAAGGTTTCATTTGCTGAGATACTGACTTCAATGGCAAAACTAGATTAAGTAACCTTTGTTCCTATATTTGCAATTCACCTTCCTTTGGTTGTGTTGGTATAGCCATTGCTGGGACCGTACTAGAAGAGGAAAAAGAAAACTGAATATTTTTGGCTTATTTGTAACCTCTCAAGAGATTCTTGGAAATTAAGAATGTGGTTTCACAGGCAGCTGAGCTCATCTAATGACTCATTAACACGGAAAGGTGAAGGTCTTGGTCATCTTCTCTTCTCCTCTCTGATAGGAGCAGTCTGGTCCTCCCATATATGCCCAGCCATGTGTTCCCATCCGCTCTCGGTGTCAGCATGTGCTCCTATACTTGCATGATGGACTTGTCAGGGAAGTGATCGAGGAGAAAATGGACACTACCAAGCATCATAATTTTTTTAGCCATGTCATGTCCTTGATCTTGCTGTTCTTGCAACAACCTGAATGGTAGGACTGGTGGTGAGGGAAGAAACTGAGGAGGAAGTTGGACCAAATCAGTTGGTGTTAGTGCATGTTTCCACGGATGCAGAATGACCCATGAAACCTGGCCCTGCATAGTCACTGGTCATGAGGTAACATTATGTTGTGCTTTAGAATCTGTCCCCACAAAGGCTCTTTTTATGCCAGATCAGATCAGTGGTAGGGTTTACAGCCTGGCCCCGTAAACAGTTATAATGGCACAACTGAGAGGGTGGCAAACTGACCATGGGAGTGTGAATACTTGGCTGAGGGTGGTAGACGAGGAAAAAGTTTTAAGCTATTTTTGCTGCTTCTGTCAGCATCTTATCAAGCAACCTTTATACAGTTTGGAGTAATTTTGTTCACTCCAGGTACCTATTTTACTTCACTGATTATAGTGGGAGTCTTGATGAGTAGCTTGCACTAAATAAGTAACTTTCAGACAACTACAGTTTGGTAAGATGAGTGTCACTTAAGTTGTTACTTATCAGCACTACTCAAGACCCTGAATGCAGCTGTTATGAAGCGTTGGCCACTGTTGCCTCAGAGGGCTCAGGAAGAGTCTTTCACAATATGTTAAAATCATTTCAGCCCTAGGTCAATTTTTTAATGTTATAATTATGCTTGGAAACTTCAGCTGATGACTGCTCTTTCCTGTCTCTAGCTCATTTAAGTGAGGACTCCATTAAGACATTGCAAGTGATGTGGTAGTTTGGTATGTTCAGAGTCTCTTCACTTATTTAAAAGAGTGCAGCAATGAGCTGAGTCATCTATTATTTATTGATAGCACTTAAGCACTGTGGTAGATGCTGTTGCAAACAGCCATAACATATGACTGAGAAATTAAAGTTTGTTGCTGCTACTTTCTAAAGATTGTTTCAAAAGACCATTCAAAAGGGGAAGTTTCCAGGCTTTGACACCTTTTAAAGGGTTGCTTTGGAACCTCTTGCTATGTTGCATGAATGGTTATTTTCCAGTGGCACCAAAAAGCCACATAAATGCCTCTACATACTCAGACGTCCAGATAGACGTCTGAGTATATGCATCTTGTAGCTAACCTACCTTCTATCTAACCAAACTATCATTAAGACTTTAGGGATGAACTATACCTGTAGCTCAGTGTCTGGAAGAGAAGAGGACTTAAATCTTAGCTTCTTCACATCCCTTAACTTGATGATCTTCAGGATATCACAGAATCACAGAATCACAGAGCGGTTTAGGTTGGAAGGGACCTCCGGAGATCGTCTAGTCCAACCTCCCTGCTCAAGCAGGGTCACCTAGAGCATATTGCCCAGGATCACGTCCAGACGGGTTTTGAATGTCTCCAGGGAAGGAGACTCCACTACCTCTCTGGGCAACCTGTTCCAATGCTCTGTCACCCTCACAGTGAAGAAGTTTTTGCTCAGGTTCAGATGGAACTTCCTGTGGGTCAGTTTCTGCCCGTTGCCTCTTGTCCTGTTGCTGGGCACCACGGAGAAGAGGCTGGCCTCATCCTCTTGACACTCCCCCTTCAGATACTTGTACACGTTGATGAGGTCGCCTCTCAGTCTTCTCTTCTCCAGGCTCAACAGGCCCAGCTCTCGCAGCCTTTCTTCAGAGGAGAGATGCTCCAGTCCCTTCATCATCTTGGTAGCCCTCCGCTGGACTCTCTCCAGTAGCGCCATGTCTCTCTTGTACTGGGGAGGCCAGAACTGGACACAGGACTCCAGGTGAGGCCTCCCCAGGGCTGAGGAGAGGGGCAGGATCACCTCCCTCGACCTGCTGGCAACACTCTGCCTCATGCACCCGAGGAGACCTTCTTGGCCACAAGGGCCATATCAAACATTCTGTTGTTGTGTGTTGTGTAAAAGATGAATAGAAAATGTCATTACTGTGATGAGGTCTACTTTCTCTGTAAGTTGGTGGTGGCCCAGCACTAAAATTCTGTGCTTAATCTTTCAGAGAGATCTGAACTTTGCTTCTAGGTTCTTCTCTACTGTAAATATCAATATATTTGTTTTGTGCAGGTGATTTTCACTGTTACACTGCATTGATACCTGAATGAATCGTGAGAGCTTGTAATAAACAGGAGATCAGAATAGGTAAACTCAGGGTCCCTTTCTAGTTTTCGTGGGGCTTTTAAGGACCAGTCTTTTTGCACCAGTGCTGGAAATGCAGCAGTTTGTGTAAACTCACACAATATCAAAAACAGTCAAGCGTGAGAAGTATCTGTTTCGTGTTGGCAGGAAAGAAAAAGCATGATTGTTTTCTGGAATACTGGTGTTCTGTGCTTTTAGAAAGTCAAGATATTTCCAGACAAGACTTTGTGCCTTCAGCCACCCCTAACAATCAAAACAATGTGTTTAACTACTCTCCACGTATTTTTATTGCTGGTAATGGAAGCTCAGAGTCCTCATCTCTTGACTGTTCCCATGGCAGACTGCAGAGGAGCTGATGACCAAAAAAAAATGTGTCTTACATACCTCTGTACAGTTCCTTGGAGCTCTCTGAAGCTTTGCCTCTATGAAACATTTAAAAAATGATGAACCAGCCAGTTCTGAGGAAACGAGTATTTTAGTGGAATTTTCCTATCTACTTTTTGCTCTACCAAAGTCACTGGCAATGCTCCCATTTATATAAATGGAATTAAGTTTCATCTACTTCCTTGATGGTAATATTGTGCCTATAGTTTTGTTGTGTGTAAACTTTCCATGCAAAAAGTTATTGTGAGAAATGTAATTTCCTTCTCCCATCATTAATCAGCACAGGAAAACAACCCTTAGGCATTGCGGACTGTGGTACAGCAGCTTAATAAAATCATTTACATTTTATCAAGGCTTATAAAGTGTACTCAAAGAAGTTACAAGTCTGTCAATTCCTAGTCAGTAATTTATGATAGCCTTTATCATAATAATTCATAATCATAATAATAATCATAGTAGTTTAGGTCCTGGACACCTTAGTTATATGTATTTGCAATAACCTCTTATGGAGTGAGAAGAGAAGTGTTTACTACTAGGAAAAAAAGTAACTGGACTCCAAGGTGAAATGTTATAAATTTATGAATCGAAAGATACTGGAGGTCTGTGTCAATCTATTTGGAACTGAGGGAATTGGGATTCTTGAAGGAATAGCTGAGGGGATGCTCATGTTCTTCATTGTTAAATAGCAATCTAGCCCAAGCACTGAACTTCAAAACTCAGGTGACAAATGACACTAGAAACCCACTCTTCCAGAATAACCATCCAAATGGCTCAAACAGCCTCTGCTCCCCTTGCTGTCACAGGAATAGCTGTGTTTAGTACATGGCCTTTTTTTTCCTTCTGTTTAATGTCAAAGCCCTTATTGTGAGTGGTAAAATAACGGTAATATGGTCCAAAGTATTTGGACGAGCGAAGTTTCCTGATAAGAGGGACCGGATTCATCTTATGTGACTTCAACTCCTTGAAGGTCAAAATCTACTCTAAAACTGTTGTTTCTTGGATAATTCTCTTGGCCGCAGTGCTGTTTTAAAGCATCTCCTATCCTGACTGCTCATTCCTGCTTCCATATTTCTCCTTTTGATGGACTGTTTATGCTATTAAGTGCTATGCAGTGAAATGGAATAATCCAATCCAAGAAGCACCCCCCACCCCCTTATGTTACAGCTAGACTAATTCTGTCATCTGTTTCACAACATGTCCTCTCAAAAAGCTGGGCCAGCACATCTGAGGAGCAGTGAAGTCTTGAGAGGAAAGGCAGAGGATGGGGAAGGTTGCCTGCTGCTACTGCCAAAATCGAAAACTGGTTTTTAAGATATGTGTCTCATAGCATGGCATGAATCACCTTCCAGAGGTACCTGTCTCTATCCATTGACTATGGCTATAGGCTAAACAGCTAACAGATGAAGGAAGCAAATCAGGTGCCAAAACATAGGTGCCTGCTTTAAGATATTCTTGGCCTCCGGCTGATACTCTATGGGGTAAGTCCGAGGTCATACCTGCCAAGCCTGTGCAGATATCTTCTTTGATAGCCAAAGCTGTGCAAAATGGTGCTAGATGTGTCTAGGTTCCTGAATTGCTCTAGAAATCCAACTTTAGACAGTTAAAGTTAACTGAAATGAATCCCATCCTAAGTTCTTGAAGATCACTTGCCGGGGAATACATGCAGAAACCACATATGTGAACTTTGTCTCCCAGCCTTTGTCCCTATTCTGGAGCTGTGCACAGGAAGGCTCATTGTGTATATCTCTTCTAATGAATATTGGGGAGCAGAGCCTAAAAAATGAAAAATGTGTGTGAATCCTGTACAGACAAGCGTGATCAATTTTTAAAAGATCTTTTTTACTAATGAATTTTCTTAGAAACCTCCGCCTTGCTTCCCAGTGTATCCATGGAAGGCCCATGTGATTAAAATCCTTGGGCATGCCATGGAAGATGGGACCGGCAATAATTATAATGAGTTGTTTGCTGACTGTTAAATAAAGATGAAATAAATTGTCCAATTTTCGGTCGCCAGGGCTGATTGTTTGAGCATATTATTCATCTGGGGAAGAGTGCATTGTACTGCCAAGGCTGAGAGCACATACATTTATCATTAGTAACAGCACAGGGTTGAGTTGCTTTCCTGTAGCCTTGTCTTTTGTTCCTGAGATTAACTTGCTTTCAATATTACAAATTCAGTGTGGATGAAACAATTCCGTACTCAGTCATCTGAGGGCTAAATATGGTTTTCTCTCATGTAGAAGTGAAAGGTTTTTCTATCTAAACAGAATGATTTTGAGAATTTACAGTTATTTACTACTGCAAAAGTGTATTGGGCTTTACATGTAGGAGGAATGCAAGATCTTTTCCCTATGCAAGTGGACACATGGTCTTTTCCATTGGACCTACTTTTCTTGCCAGTGAGACTATTACATCCCCAGAGCTTATAGCCTTCGGCAGAATGGCACCTCTAATCCAAAATCTGGCGTTGTCTCAAACCTGAATCGTTGTCTATACACCTTTAATAAAGCCATTTGATTTTCAGAGCTGTGGAGTCTACTTATCCCCTGAAATTCTTGCCTCTACTGCAAAATCAAGTCTTTCATTTGGCTGTCAAACATGAATTTAAATGCATGATGTCATTCCCCTTTGCCTTTTAACAGTAACAGATTTGCTGATTTGAATGACAGGATGGAGAGGTAGGGTTAATGTAGACAGAGGTGACTGTTTATTCTGCATTGTCTGGTACGATGCTATCATCTAGGCCTTGCTTTGTTTAGTGCTTTAGATCCAATGGAAATTTCCTAAGTGATACTTTGTGATCAGGTGCTTGTGAAGAGGAGGAAGAATATAGTTAATTAGTATTGAAAACCTGTTTAAATCACTGGCAACACTGAATCTTGCAGTTGTCTATGATTTAGCATTCAAATAGGCAGCACAGTTTTGCACCCCTAAAACAAATGGGAATTTTACCATTGATTTCAGTGGTTCTTTTGTAATATGGGAAGTGACACTAAGGCGGCTACCTGCACTACTCAGATTGTTTTATCTCTATGCATCTATGCCAGCGCAATCTCAGGTTCACAAATATTTGTAGGCGTTGAGATCATGAGTTGCCCCCTCACTTCCCGCTGGAGCTCTGCCCCAGAAACTGGTGTCTCAGCAGCTGTTGCATTATGAATCCATGGCAGCACGAGGTCATTTTCAGGCTCAGTTTCGGAGGAGCCTTCCAGGGACCACACTGACTTCTCCCCAGCTACAGCAACCGTTTGCCTCATTGAGGCGGCCATGCCAATTTGCTCCTGTGAAGAAAGGGGCTTCCAAATGCCTGTGCCAAAAGACTATAGGTTCCTGTGGATGGATTAATAACAGGACGGCTACTTGCTAACGCTCCTGTGGCACTTCCTAGTGCCTCCTGGTTTGTCTGCGAAAGGCTTTTAGGCAGCAGGCTCTTTGAAGCAGGGAGGATTTTATTCTGAGTGTCTTGGAGACCAAGAGCAATGGGCCTGTCATGCAGGTAAGAAAACCTGTCTTCAAAGGGAGGAGGGAAGGCGCTGGCTCTCTCTTGTCTGGACTGCCTCCCGCCAGTTAGCACTGACTGGCGATGAATATTATATAATTCTTCCCGGAACAAATGATCCAAATTCTTAGCGCTTATGGGGAAAAGGTTGGAGGCAGCCCCAGGGCACTGCATGAAAGGAAATAAAAAAGCAATTGTAAATCATTACAACACAGTGGAAAAAAAAGTCTATTGTCTTTTATTACAGCACTAAATCAATGAGAAAGGAGGTGGGTGATTTATCAGGGTGGAATCCAAGTTGCTTACAACACCAGAACTTGCTTTCATTAGAATTTGATCAGAATTTCTGATTTTCTGATCAGATGGTTTTTCTTTCATTAGCCTTTATGTAACTGCAGCCCTAAAAATGAATCAGTTCCTGCTCACAAGTCAGTTCTGTGCAATCCCTATTGCACAGAAGTGGAGTGGTTGTGTAACTGTCCTTCTCAAAGTGAACACAGTTAAATGTAAAAACCCTAAGAAAACCAAGGCCCCCAAATCTTCTTATATGGCCACAGCAATAACTAATAAGACTTAATGCTTCATCTGGCTTTTCTCCCTGTTATTGAAATCCAGCACTACAGCAAATGCAAGCTTAAATAACTCATCACAAACAGGAAAAAGAAAGTTGAGGTAAGCTACTTGACTTTGTTCAAAATTAGATGTCGGCCAAGTTCACACACAGAAAGAATACAGTTTTAAAATATTTTAACTCAAGTCCATAACCAATACTTCCTTTTCATATGCTGTCTATACTGCTTTACTGCACTTTTTGTTTTCGTTAATCCCTGATTCTCCATAATGCAGTGGAACAGCTTCAACAGGAATTCACATATTCATGAAGAAAATTGCCTCTATGATTCCACCAGAACGAATTAGAGGAGAGAGAGGGACAATGAGTGAGCAGCAGTGGGAATCTCTTTACAGCTGAGTAGATTTTCTGAGTAGAGAGAAAAAAGACTCATGGAAGCTATCATTTTGTTGCTTGGTTGTAAAAGTTCCCAAAATGTAATACTGGTGGGGTGACATATATATACCTTTTTTTAAAGTGTTTACAAAATGAAGGGGACACAGGTCCTGCGGATCAGTTTATAGACCTTCTGCAGTGCCAGGTTTGTCTGTTTGCTCGCAGGGTCGGGGCTGCTTCTGCTCTGGGCATACTCCAGCAACTTCCCTAGTGTGACGTCTATGAGAAATGGTGTGCTCCTGACAGCTGTGATATTACGTTCTTGTATGGAGGAGACAGGAAACACTTTTTGGGGGTGATCTTTCCTTTTTAATCTGAATTCTGTGTTTATTCAGAACTCTGGTTTCTCTTCATATTTATCAGTAAATTAACTCGGGACTCAAAAAGATGTGATTCCTGATTTCTGTTTCATGCTGCTTACCCCTTACACACTGCAGATGTCCCTGGATGGAAGTCATGTATGGAGAGATTCTGGGCTGGGTGGTCCGTTTCTGGAGGAGAAAGAGCTTGGCTGCATCACAGAGGTAACTAAGCAGGAGTAGGATCATGTCATGGAGCTTGGAGAAGTGTTAAGGCTTTCTGAGGTCCTGCTCAGGGCTTTGTTGAGAAGGAGACAGCAACCAGTGGAAGAACCAAAGTCCTGTGGGGAAAAGGTCCCAGAAAGTTTTTTGGAGCCAAAAGGAGATGGATTAAACCTTTGCAAGAGCTGCAGATACTCTTCTTCATGAAGGACCTTTGGCTATTGAGGTCCTGGGAGCACTGCTATATTGCAGGGTTGGGGTAGCTATGCCCTGAATTTGTCTAGGAGCAAGATTCCAGGGCACATTAGACCCTCATTTATGCTGTGGTTTCCACAAATTCTAGATATTGTGTGTAATGCTGTTTCTCTCATCCCTCTTTGCTAAAAAGGTGTAATAAAAAGAGAAAAGGTAAGAAAAGGGTAACAAGAGTGGTAACAATAGTGCTAAAAGGTACAGAACTGCTTCTACCTAAAAAAAAAAAAAAAAAAAAAAAGAATAAGTAGGTAGGACTATTTAGCCTGGAAACGAGAAGACTGAAAACGTTTTGACAAAGGTTTATAAAACAGTGAGTTAAAAGGAACAGTGAATAGCAGACTGTCCCTTTCATCATAAAAACTAAAGGGCATCAAAGAAAATAAGAAGGTAGCAAGTTCAAAACAAACAAAAGGAGGTGTTTTTTCGCAGAGGTAGTAAGTAATATCTGTAGCAATTGGTGAAAGTGCTGAGCTGCCTCTTTACAACAGTAATTCATGGCAGAAAAATTCCTCAGGGGCTAGTGAGTATAAGGATATCGTCTCTGGCTCAGAAAGTCCTTGAACTGGAACGCCTGCAAGCCTGGAATACTGATCTGGGGAAGTGTCCATACATGCTTCATCTGGTCTTCTTCAGATGGCCAGATAGGGAACTACAAGGATCTTTGATCTGATCCAATAAATCTGCTCTTACAGTTGTAAAAAGTTTGCATCTCTCTCCATCTGTTCCAAAGGCTTGTCTGTAGGAGGGTCAGCTTGAAACCTTCTAAAAAATTGTCTTATTCTTCCACATACTGCTCGCGGTTTTAACCATAGGTGTGCACACTAATATTGCCACAGCCTGGAAGGCTGGCTTGCAGAACAGAAGCGTCCTATGCTTATTCTTTTAAAGTATGCTTGGACGCTTTTTAAAAGTGTTTTTTTTTTTTTTTTCCTCATTCATAAAAACACAGCCACCTACTGATGAGTTAAATGTACTGGGCTTAATTGTCTATTTCTGCACTAGGGAAAGACATGGAAAGGTAAAGATAGTATAAGCTACCTTGGTGAATTCTAGGGTTGAGTGCTTTCCAGGGTGTATTTAAAGGCCTGCCAACTGCTGATATGAAGATAGCTACTTCAGAGCCACTCTAATTTATGCTTATCTTTCTACAGGCTTTGGGAAACAAGTAAAGGAGAATAGCACACTCCAGTTTTGCCCTCATACACTCCTTATCCTCAGACCATAAGCATGACAGCCTTTATGCTATGTCTGCTCTTTGTGGCGGGGATGGAGATGGAGAGGAGACACAGCACAAGCGGCAGAGGGAGAAGGAGGGGAGTTCTCTGTAGGTAGCGGGAGGCTCATTTCTCCTGGTTTTAAATGCCTTTGGGATTTTTCTTTCTTCTTGGATTTTCCTATTTATGAAAATACTGGCACTTGCAGGTGACCTAAGCTTACTTTAGTCTTTCAGAGTAGGATGAAAGGTCTTTAACATAATGGAGAATCAAGCCTGCTAGACAGCTGCAGGCAAATTGAGCATCGGGTTTAGAGCTTTCCCCAGCACTTTTATCTCTGTTGCTTAGAGTTGCTCCATCAGCATGAGCATCAGCTCACCCTCTGCATCCTGTATCGACCTCGCTAATTCACCCTAACAAAATCAACAAGACAATGCATCCTTCCAAAAATGAGGTAACGACTGGGGACCCTCTGTTGTGTGCCTTCCTCCTCCCCATCTTCTCTCTCGCTATCAGAAATGTTTATTCTTTCATTTCCCCCACAGCCTGCCAGGAACAGCCACTAATTCATTTGACGTTAAATGATGATCCTGTAGCTGGGGAGAGCAAGAGGGTGGTCTCCTAAGCACAGCTAGGAGTCAGTACTCCAGGTTAATTACTCGGGGAATTTATGTGGTGACCATCAATCAAGACTTGGGCACATCAGATTCTTTTGCAGAATCTGGCCTATGTCCAGACCACATAAGAGGACTTTTGCCTTAATATTATTATTTTGTATGTCAGCTGAATATATAGCCCAAACGTATTCTGCAAATGGGAAACTCAGGCAAAAATATCAAATGTCCCAGGACTGGGAATGGCTTTCTGCGTATCAAACAGAATAAATTTGGACTGCCTAGGGTGAGTGATAGATTATAACAATTTGGATTGTTGGGGAAAGGGCTAGTAATGGATTATAACGTGTTGCCCTTGTTTGGCGTTACTGAATCATGTCAGGGAATTATGGAGTGAGGGATAATATGCAAGAGCCAGTTTTGCTAGTGGGAGCGAGGGAATGTATCAGACAAAAGCAGGCTTGTTGCTTTGGTATTTCCTTCATCAAGCCAGAGGCTCTCTTAAGCATTTGGGAAGAGCTGTTACTCCCCCCTGGGACTGACTTCTTGAGAAGGCAATGTTTGCCAAATAAAAATGATCAGTTGATGCATGGTATTAAATACTTTTTTAAACTTTCCATATAGGAAAGGAATCAAGGGGGAAGAAAACTGCAAAAAAAAAAAAAAATATATATGTTTGGGGTTGGGGGGGAAAGGCTTATCCTTTTATGGCTGGAGCCCAGGCCAAAATTACAATCTGCCCTCATTCTCCTTCATCATAGAATGATCCTTGTCTCCCAGTTCAACATACGAAGTGGCTTTCAGTTCATTTTGTTTGGCTCAAGCTTAGCAGAAGGATAGGGTGAGAGTAAAGAGAAATGGTTCTCATCCCATTCTAGCTTCATAGAAATTAGTTGGAGAAAAGTTTGTGAAACAAAGGCTGGACTTTCTTTCCTTTCTCCTGCTAGAAACTTTGGGAGTAACAGTACTCACTGGGTTTAGACCAGCACAGAAACACAGGGTTTTCATGATCTGCTGGGGATCTGCCAGCTGTGGCGTGTTGGGGAGGTCCTCCTCATCCCTGAACTGATTATTCCATAGGAAAGAGTAATCAGAAGCTCATTTTTCACCGCCCTGGGTGGTCTCATCATCATTCAAAGCCCTTTGGATTAAATTATAGTTTTAGGTCTTCCTTTGGCCAGCCACAGAGAAGTGGAGGCCAAATTCTTTAAGCACCTATCCAGGTGCAGGCACAACTGGTGGATCTGAATGGCCATCCTCACTGAGAACACCACAGAAAAGACGCTAGAACAGATGGGATTATAACCACAGGTGAGATTCAGCACTCAGATAGTTCACTCATTGAATTAAGTGTGAACTTTGCCAGTGGAAAGGCCTCGGAAATCTGAAATTAGGTAAAAAGAATCAAATGACAACCAAAGTCTCTTTTTGAAATGCAGTAATCTGCAGATTAAGAGTTAGAGTGACCAAATGTATTTTAAGAAAAACACTGAAGAATATATATAACGTTATAAAAAGGTTCGCGAGCTCACCCTTTACTTTGTAAAACTGTGCTATTTAAGCTTTTTATAGCATTTTCACAGCCCACAAGATGCAAAGTGCACAATAGCAGAGTTATAAAAAAGGCATAGAGCATACATAAAGCACCTGTAAGCACAAGCTTTGTGACAGCAATTGCTTCCTGCTATTGTGCTTTTCTGCAAGAAGATAAAACAGCCAACATTTAGAGTGTCCAGCGATCGATGAGTCCATATCGACAGCCCGTGTTCCAAGGGCTCCACGTTCAACCCTGCTGGCAGCTGAGAGCGGAAAATCTGCTAAGTGTCTGTCTGGTTCAATAAGGTTTTCTTATTACCATTCTTCCATTGTAAACCTTGGGTAAGTGCCACATAGCCAAGGGAGGGGAAGAGAGAAGAGGGAAATCAGGCACATTATTTCCATGAGATGAATGCATTGGCCCTGTGGTGGTACTCTGGTGACTAGACATCATCTGCTGTAGGTAGGGAAGAATAAAAGCAAGAGAAGAAAATAGTACAGATGGGGAAAACCAGAGGAAATGGAATATTAAGGAAAGGCAGTTCACTGCTCATTTATATATTTTTTTCTGTTGTTATATCCCCCTGTTGTTGATAGAATCGCTCATGAAGATGATGTCCTGCACCACTCAATGTGGCTGTTAGCATTAAACATACCATTTTTTGGACAACAGTACTGAAACCAAGAAAAGGATGTTGAACCTGCTAGAAGGAGGGGCCCAGATGTGGCTCCCTTGTCCTGGCACTGCAGCCCCAAGGAAGGGTTCAGCTAGAAGCACCAAAGACATTTTAGATGGGATCTGTGCAAGGCATGTGCCACAGGGCACTGAGGAAGGCATTTGGGGCAGTCCTGTAGCAGGGCTGGCTGTGGTGCCTTCTTCCCAAAGTTAATTCTGCTGTCTTTTGTCTATCTTTCTTTTGATGAGAAGCAAAATCAAAGATTTAGAAATGTCATAAAAGAGACCTAAAGGCTACTTTTTTTTTTTTTTTTGGCTGGGTGTTATAAAATGTTACAGGGAGGAATGGGGGATGGGAACTTTGAAGAGGGTGAAGAACTTGGGTACCCAACTCCCCGTGACTTTCACAGTCTCCCTGACCGTTGTGAAAATTGCAACTTTCATGGCCTGGATATCACCACAGGTCTGCAGTGAAGCACAACGGAGTTTGAGTGGATGTGTTGTGCACCAGGGGGAGGGTCTGCTGTTCATCCTTGGAAATGCTCTTTTCCACAAGTGTTCCAAAGGTCTCTCTGTGTGAACATCAGAGAAAACTTAATGCCTTCAGTGACCGTAGCTCTATCGGCAGATGAAGGTGGAGGTTTATAGCTATCAGTGCTATACAGTAACACGGAAGGTTATAAATATGCTGATACCTGTAAAGTTTATAGGCCAAACCCTCCCCTGCACCCTCCAGTTTTATAGCAGAAGGATGATTCCCTCTGCTCTTGCTGGAGTAATAGGCAGGGAACTCTGCATGTCGAAACTGACGTTCCCAGGTGGGCCATAATCTGCTCTCCCATAAATAAACATCCACGCAGCTGTCACAAAAGCTTTCATAGATGCAGGGCAGGAAAAAGAGAGGATAAAGATATGTGGCAATTAAAATATTTATTATCCAAATAAGCCTAATGTCCTATAGAGCTGACCTGGAATGCATTTCTGTTAGGAAAAGTGAAGCAAGCCAGCTGGATGCTTTTCCTTTGGCAAAGTGAGGGACCGCTGGAGCTAAGCACGGCATGCGCCTTGACTGATGCGCTCCGACAGCGTAGGCCTGCCATACTGATGGAGAATCAAGCCTCATATAGAAAAGCATGCCACCAGAGTCGCAGACCAGAGGAGGCTCACTGGGGCTATGGGCGTCTCTTCCATGGTCTAGGGCCAGCACATGGCATTCAGTCGTTTGATATAAAGCAAGTAGCTCTGGAGTTATACTGAAGGTGAGTTAGGGACTGCCTAGAAACACAGGCAGGGTCACTGTAACACAAAACATCAAGCATTGTCCTCAGTTCCTGCATCTTATCCCCTTCCTGAAGCCAAGGACCTGCCTGACTCCTCCTCGTCCTACTTTTCTCTCTGGTACTTAGGCAAGAACTATTATTTGTCTTACGCTGGTGGGTAAAGAAACACGCATCTCTGATTTATGGATTGGCTTTTAAAGTATTTAAAATCTCTGAACATTTAGAGACAAATGAAAGTGCTCAGGAATCTGTTTGTTTATTTGAGTTCTTTTTGTCAATTTGCAGCTGCAACTGTAATTTTGGTGGCTGTGTTTTTAAGTAGAACAAGTGTGGATGCTGCGCTGGTTTACATATAATACGATACTAATGTAATGCCAATTTTAGATAAGCATCTTAATTAAAAACTGCAGAAAGCATGCTTAGATATTTTCTAGAAAATAAGATTGGAATGTAATCTAAATCTTTATGAATTCAATGTGGAGTAACAGATAATCTTGATGTTCTGAGGCTTTTTGCCTTGGAAACAGCATTTATTTTGAAATATTGAAGCCCTTTTACACAGAAGTAGTCCTGTTTTCAGGAAAATTGCCTACTATGTTGACAGAAGGAATCAGTTTTTGTGCTGAAACACAAGACATTTGAATACTTTATATCTCCAAATGAAGAGCATGTTTTCACAAAAAGTCTAAAAGACTAGCCTATGTAATTATTAAAATTTAGGGCATTTTCAGCAACTGTTTTGCACAATAAGGTTGTTATATTCACACAGTCCTCTTATTTTTGCTTGCTTCTCACAGATGCCTGTTAATAAAAGGCGACAGCCGAATTCTGGTACACGCAGAGTTTCTAAATTCCCTGCTGCTCTCAGGGCCAGATGCGTAACAATGGAAAGATCCTAATGATGCTCTGCTGAAGGCAGTCAAGATTAAATAGCAGTTGAGCGTAACATTTGGCCAGGTATTTTTTAAGTGTCACTGGCCACGTCCTCAGATAGTGTAAATCAGTAGGGCTCCACCGAACTCCGCGGGCCGTGCTGGTTTCTCCTGGGAGATTCAGGCCCTGCTTTTCTGTCACCCTCTAAAGTGGTTTTTTTATACATCAAAACTCTCTGAATCAAATCTCTAAGGAGTAGGTAGGATAAAAAGCACGATGAATTTAGGAGCAGCTGCCCAGGAAGCTAACTGATAAAATGCTCCATGAGAAAAGGAACTGATATTTGAGAGTAACAGGCCAACAATGGAGCTCAAAGAAAAGGTTTGAGGCTCTCAGTTGTCCCAGTTGATTTTCTTTGCTAAAAAGATACCAGATAGTCAGAGCTATCTGCACACTGGAGACTAGTGTGAAACATACTGCTAAGTCTGTCTTCCAGCTGACAAAACAGTCAAGCCATTACCAGGCAATCTGGCTAGCATTATATCTTTTAGTATATTTCCCGACTTTAGTTTCTGAAATCTCCAGAGGATCATGAGCCTCCAGGGTCATCAGGGTTCTGACCTTCCTTTTACTGCCATAGCAACCAAAGCTGTCTTTAGTGTTTAAATTAGTTAATCAATTGCAGTCCTTGATTTACACTGGTTGGCAGCAGCCATCCTTGAAAGCTATTTCTTGACTAATATGTGCTTTTATCACAGAAGGGTATTCCCACACCTCAGTTGAATAAAACCCTTTCATAGAGGAATTCACTTCATCATCTGAACTCAGTAACTCATCTGGGGCCAACTAGCATGAATTACTATTATAGTTTTTTTTTTCCTAGAATCATCTTAATTCTGGTTTCCACCCCCTTAGAAGAAGACAGGGGGTCACTTCATTGGAAAAAAGCACAGACTCTAATGGCTTCCATAAAAAAGGAGAATATACTACCTTTGAACTGTGTATAAATGAAATTACAATGCACAAACAAACTAATCACTTTCAAGATCTCTTTTGAATGAGGTCAAAATATGAAGCATTTTCTGTTTAACTAGCATATTCTGATAATCCGTGCATCTTCTGAGAAATAGTGCAACATAATAGCCCAATAAAGGATTGAGGGCAAGGTCACTGACTGAAATGTCCTGAGACCTGAGATTGTCCATTGATTTACTGTTTTGAGTTCTGGTCCATCCCTTTGCGACTCAGTTCCCTGCATTAAAAAATGCAGCTAGCGCTACCTTGCAGAAGGGGAATCAGAAAGGTTGATCAGTGAGCTTTCTTTGTTTGAAATGACACATTCTTCTCTATCTCTTTTTCTCTGTAAAACAGATAAATCTGCACAAGTCAGGTACGGACCCTTGCAGACTAGTTCTGCCTGTGCTCCAAGCTATCATAAGAGATATTTTGGGATTTTTTTCTCACCTAGATTTCTAGATCTCAAAACTGACCACATTTAGTTGAAACAATGTGTATTTATTTATTGTAACGCCTATTAATGTTAGTGGTCTTTAGAGCAGAAGGGTATGGTCTTTGCAATGCAAAAGCACATGTGCTGCTGAATCATGAAGAAGCCCTCTGCACCTTAGCTATTGCTAATCAGGGTAAAGTGTGCCGCCTGCATAGTAAAAAATAATCCCTAAAGTCCAGCATGTTGATTCTTTTTGTTGCCTTCTACCAGTGGCCCCTTGGGAAGCGTTCATCTAGGCTCGCTTCTGACAACATTACCTCATCATTATGCTAAACCTATGTTCTTCCTGTCTTTACACAAATAGTCTTGCAATCCAAATGAGCACACTCTTTGTTGTTTTAAAGAGTGGCTGGTACCAAAGCAAATCATTTTTCTTTTGATTAACATTTTCAAAGGATAACCTTCGTGAATTTTCCACAGAGGCTGCTACTGCTGCATGGTGCGTCTGGTTGAGCTTTAATCATTTAGCAGTTCTTGGCCTCAAAATGCTGTTGTTCTTGGGACTTCTTAAAAATTGTGACATGTTGGCCAGTGGGGACGCCTTTTGCCAGATGGGCATTCACTGTGTGATATATGTTTATATTCTCTGTTTACTGTCAAGAAGGCAATTGCTGAGGGGAAGGTGGAAGCAAAGAAGAGGCATCTTTATAATGTGCAATGGCAGCACATCTGACACAGGACTGAGTTCTAGCTAAAAGGATCAATAAGATCAGAGTAATTTTCAAATTCTTACTTAGACCCTTAGACATATTTCCACTGTAGTTTTAATAAGGCCTTCGTTTGGATAAATGTTGATGCAAATTGGATCAAAAAGTTGAGGCTTTGTCACATGAACTGAGTACTACTAAGTGAGCTGACAAGCACCAAATTTACAGCTTCTCTGGAACACCCCTGGCTAATTGCGGAGGGATTAATTAATTATGGTGCTCAAAGAAAGGATTTCAATAGTAACTTAAGAAATTTATTGCTTAATGTAAAATAAATGAAGTGGGAGAGGGGGTAGAGATTAGGATGCTGCTTGCATGCTTTTTGACTTCTCTGTTTTGTAATATTTAAGCTGATTGCAGGTACTCAGAATAGCTCAAAGATCACTTTGGCACAGGTTGGCACCAGCCATGAGCCTGATAATCTGGTCTTATTTTCTGATTTGACACTGCAGCGGATAGACACCCAAGCCCTTTGTGAAGTTAACAAAACAAGACAAATCATTCTGGTACTGTGCCAGATACCAAGTGGTTAGCTGCTGTAAGTGATCCTTGCTGTATTCACACTGTTAGCAGTTGGAGCGTGATTTTGGTTGTAGTTGGGATTCCTCAGCGCCCAGAGGCAGCTGGACATTATTTAAAAAGTAACTATAAAAACAAGAGGATGTGGGTTGTGGCATTCTCTCCCTAAAGAGAGGGTAAACCAGCAAGATTTAAGAAGACAAGGTCATGGCACCTCAGAGGAGGTTTGTATTTGACTTCTAAACCCATTTTTGTCTTTTTGGTCTGCAAAGGGCTGCATCTCACTCTGGGGAAACACCATATCATCTTCAGTGTGTGTGGGATAATTTATTCAGGCCTTGGTCGTATAGGAAAGCCTTTAAACCATTTGTCAGTAGTACTTCTATTGGTAGCAAAAGTTGTATTTGAAAACCACATAAAAATGAAAACAAAGTGAGAGGAACCTTATGGAGAAAAAGCAAAATCTCGTGTTTTCTCCTGTTAGTTATCTGGTACTAAAGCCACAGATATTGTCCAAAGAGTCTAACTGATGAAAAGTCACCGAATGAAGAAACCTGCATTAACAAACACGTGTAAAAAGCAGAAACCAAACTTGAGGTCCACGTTATTTGTAGGGAATGTTTTAACCATATGTAGATGGAGAGCAGTTGTCTTACATTAATGTCAAGTCATACCCTTCTTTCATTCTCCACCAGGCTTTTCTCTCATTTTCTTTTTCTTTCTCTGCAGTTTGCCTTTTGCTAGCTTTCTCTGCTTTTCCCCTTAGTTGTTCTTTATTTAAAAGAGAAACTGTAGAAACTTCCTATTTCTGTCTTACCATCTGGTCTCACTTTGCAGCGGCTTTGCTGGAACTGCGTGGCAGGTATATGTCATTCCAGACACATACATGTTCTAAAAGCAGCTATTACAGCCGTGGTTTTCCCTTGGAAAATGCAGTTCCATGACAGATTAGAATGATATTGGTTTGGACCCAGAATATTTAAAAGCAAGGTTCTATTAAACCAAGATCTCCTTTTCTAAAAGTAGGAGAGGAATTTAATCTTTATAGCTGTTATTCACTCTTCATTTTAAATGCCAGAATTTTATCTGCGTATTATTTTCTGCTTTCCTTTTCTACACAGAAGCTGTCCTTTTCCTTATAGACCATCTTCCCTTCCCTTCTCTTCTCAATTCAGTGTTCATCACTGTAGTATCTGAGTGCATGCTTCTATGTAACTAATATTTGTCACATGTTTTCATTTTCACTTACTCCCTAAAAGCAGTGGGATGTTCAGTAATATCATTTGTAAGTCGTAGGAAGAGGTTCTGTTTGGGTTTGTTTTCATTTTTTTAATTCTGCTTTTTTTTTTTTTCCCACCTGCTTGTTAGTGGAGAGGGGCTTTCATTTTTCTCTTTGCCAATTTGCTCTGATAGCCTTCAGCTTCCTAAGTCATTCTCAGTGCCTATCCACCTCATAATATGTCTGAATCTGAGATGATTAATTATGGCATAGCAGTTTATTTTCTTTAAGTTGTGCATAGCCAAGTAGGACTTAATGGGCTTCAAAGAATGAACTCAGAGGAATAGCAGGACATTTAAACTCTCTTTTTGGATAACTAGAGGAATTGTCAGGAAAATAATAATAGTGATATAGATAGCTATTACAGTAAAGGCTGTGTGGAGAGATGAGGGGATTTATTTGTAAAATGGATTAGTGGGGAACTCCTTTAATGTCTGATGCCTGGCAATGCAAGTTACCTCTGAAAGCTTATTTTTTAAATTGACTTTAGACGCTCTGATCTCTGCATCTGCGGTCATTTCTGAGAAGTGAAACATCATAAAAGATTGAGTTTTCCAATTAGCTGAGGAAGGCGTTTCCCCCTTGCTTAATGAAACCCCAGCAGCCGACACACCCAACAACAGCAAAACAAGGCTTGCAAAGCACACGTCAACAGGGAAAGCCTTCAGCTCCTGCAAGCCGCTACACTGACCCGCATTCCTCCTATCCGTTCCTTTCTGCCGAGTGGTTTCTGCCATGTTGAAAAATATGGCTTTTAGTCATCCTGAAAGCATTTGGAAACTTGCCCTGAAGTTGCTGAAGAATGCTTTTTCAGGCCTGGATTCACCAAGGGAGGTGGTGAGGAGCTCGAAGTCCCTGGGAATCGATCCGAGCGCTGGAGCCAGGTGCTGCCCTCACTGCCAGAGGGGATTCAGACCATCTGTCTCTTGGGGATCACGTTAACTCAAGCTACGTGCTGCTCCCTAGGGGGCTGTTCTATGTCTTCTTTTTTGTGGAAACAGTTTTAGTGGCTATGAATCCCTTGAATATTCATTGTACTAGAACAGAAAAATAGGAATTCCCCTCCCCAACTCTTTCTCTCACTCTTCGACCCAGTGGGGCAGGTCCAAGAGCTGGGTCTGAACTGGGTCAGCCTCCTGGGACCCTGGGCACTGGGGGTCGGGGCACTGCCTCCGGGCAGGGGCAGGGGGCTGGGAGGGGACAAATCTGATTCTGAGGTGCTCTGTATGTGTGTGTGAACCGACAAACTATTATCTGATTTCATTTTCACGCCAATTTTGTTTTCATTTTTGGTGCAGGGGCCAATAATGACATAACTCAACTAGAAATTATGTAGGGGATTACTCAATAATTATTTCTCTGTGCATTTTCTTTACTGAGCTGCTTCTGTTTCAGCTCTGGTGTTTTATTCATTTGACAGCCGCATTCATTTCATAGCTTAATGCTGTTAAAAATGCTATTATCTGCTTTCTCATTTTGTAATGCTGTTTAGCACTAATGATTCATGCAGATAATGTATATACTTCGTAAGTGAAAATAAATACCATGGGGTTTGCTAGAAGAAAGGCAATACAATATTTGAGAGCCTCATTCCCTGGAGAAAAGAAACTATAATTGTTTTCATAATGGATCTGCCTGATTACTTTTAAGCATCACAGTCTGTGGGACTGTGCTCTTTCTCCCCACCGTCTTCCCACAGCAAGCTGAATGCAGCTCTGAGGAAATCTGGAGTACAAGCCTGCGTTTGCGGTGGGGGAAAGAAGAGTGTTGCTCAGCCAGGGAGCTGCCAAGCAGATGCACCCGCTGCAGCTGCCCAAGAAGGAGGACCTCTCCCAGGACCTTGCCCGTGGTGCTGGTGCCTTGTCAGACACGACTGCCTGTGGTGCGTTTCTTGTGTCAGCACCGCTTAAACTATTTAACAACTATAACCATGTGACTAACTCACCTGGTTTTGTCTGAAATAGTTTAACATGTTCATAACTCTCAATGAGAAAGGTGTGGACGGTGGCAGCTCCCTGGGTTTCTCCTCAGGGCGGCAATGTTGCCTCCAATCCCTCCAGTGGTTCATGCTGTGACCTGACATACCCTGCACATTAGGGTTTTTGGAAGTCTGCTTTAGGGCGTTCCTTCACTCTAGGGAAGGTCTTCCCCCACTTCCATAATTCCATCTCTCCTGCTCCAGGTATTAGTAGCTGCTGGAGTTTGGTGGATGTGCATCAGCATCATGCCACAGTTAAAATACGCTTTATCCATCAACTAATTCCAAAGTGAGTTAGTGAGTTTCTTAGGCATACTGTTTTTAATCTTAACGGCCTGCAATGGTTTTGGTGAGGGAAGCTCATCACAAATGAGTCACAGGTGTTTTCCTGAAATCCAGAAGGTACAAGCTATGGCCAGTAATTTCAAAAGTGACCAGTGATTATGTTCCTCACCACTGATGGAGACCTTCTTACGGAAGGCTGAATTTCAGACGATGAGTGCTTAAAGCCAGGGAAAGACTTAACTGGAGCGTGTTAAGGAGAGCAGTTCCTCTTATTTCATTAGTAAGGTCTGGTGCAGTGCACAATTTAGGCCACGCTCTAGGGGAACAGCCATGAGGATCTAGCTCTGCTGATCACCAGTTAATTATTGGGATAGGTATCAGGCTGTCATTCCATGTTCATTAATTCTGGATCTTTGCACTGCCAAACCACCTGGCTGTATCAGTGTGATCTGGGGCAGGCATTAAGATGTGGTCATATTCCTACTGAATGGTGCATATTAAGTTTTGTGCTTGCTGCTGGATGATAGTAGATATGTGGTCCACCTTGAAGTTAGGTCCTTTGAAACAAAGCCTTTAAGGGAGAAGAAAGGCTTTCAAAATTTCTTGATTAAATTTGAGTAACTGCAGTGAGTTTTTACCTGTTCACTGGTTTATATCACATGGCTGTTGCATTTTTGCTGTGACACAACGTCCCCTAAAACTGGATATAGAGTCTTGTGGGGCCATGTCCACATTTAGTCCCACAGAATACCTCACATTATGAATATAAAAATTGCACCCCTAAACCATAATTCATACTCCTTGCTGAAAATTCCCTCCTGCTGTCCTCTCTCCCAACTTCGTGCTTCTGTCATTTGCTAAATAGATTGCCGCTTGAGACAAATAGCTTTCCACTAATAACTAGAGGTGGTACCAGCCATGTCAAAAATATTATAAAATCCTGCTGTCTGTGCTGTTTTGCTTAATCCTGAACACAGCCAAGAGAAGCAAGCTCTGAACAGAAGGGATATAAAATCTCCTAATTCAGTATAGTGACAGATAGCGTACTTTGCCCTTTTTCAGATGTTTATGAATGGTTAAAATTATGGCTAGGCTTGGATTAAGCATCATTTCAACTCAAATCTTGCATTTAGGTCTTTCAGACATTAAGTCATTTGCAAGATGGGGTAAAATTTAATCTCACACCCACACAGACATCTTCATTTCCAAAAACAGGATCTCTCCTGATGTTTAATGACTCTCCAGCATGTTTTGAAACTGAATGCTGAAAGGAAAATACAGCAGTCAGCAAGAGAGTGCTAAAGCTCTCTCTGTACTATTTTGGACAGCATTGTCAGTACCTCTGGCTTTTTGGGGTTTATGCATGTGAAATATTCTGGCCGATATGTTTTATATTCTGGACAATCTTTATCATGTGCATGTCATGTAGCAGCTACTCATTTTTGTGAATGTCATATCAATATTTCATTAGCCAACATTTCTTGTTTCTTGATGATAGTTAAATACTCAGATTGTCTAGGATTTGGTTCTCTGCCCTGTCTGGGTTACTGATTTCCTTTGTGTACAATCCCTTTTGACAAGTCATTTGTGTCTCTTGAACTTCACTCAGACCAGCTGGAAAATGGGGTGAAAAATAGAAACCCTGGAAACCGCTTACTGTGTTTCAGTCTCCTTTTATAGATGCCATTCATTATTAAAAAAAATCTGTGTCTTAGATGAAATATCAGGTGATTCTAACCTGTTTTACTGTTTTAATGGCAAAATCTTCTATACTGGACTTTTCATGAGTGATGGAGATTTTGAGGGAGTACTGTAGTCACTCAGTCACTGTTAGGGCAGAGAGTTGTCAGTGAAATAAAGGGAAGGTTTTGTGTGAATTCTAATCATAGGTGATTTTGAGTCTAATTATGTCACTTCTTTAATTGACTGAGCAATGTTTGAAGGTGTCAGCAGCCCTTGCAGGGATCAGAATATCTTTAGTGGCTTTTAGCACCTTGGTGAGACTGGATTCCCCTGAAACTCACCCGAATAATTAGCTGCCTTTGGCATAGTATTAGACTGCTCAGGATAAGGATAAAGGCAAAATGCTGTGCATTCAAGCTGCGTAAGTCTAGCAGATATCCTTCACTGAGGGCTGAGTAAATGAATTTTATCTCATGAGCAGGGTAGACCAGAAGGACGTGCTTATGTAACGTGAGCATGTGGCACCTGTAGGTCCACTATAGGAATTCATCAATTCAACTTTTAGAGTTTCAATCTACTCTTGCAATAAAAAGCTCCAATCAGTCCCTTTGACAACTCCCTGCCTTTAAATGGAACATGGGAGGGAGAAGGAGAGCGCTTCAGGGCTCACCCTGATCTCAGAGGATTCCCAGGAGAAAAACTGAATGGTAATCTGATTTTGGAAGAACTGATTGCACGTTGAGCACAAAAGTGTGATAGGGATGCTTGCATCGTCTTCCTCTGCTCTTTTCCCATGTCTTCATGGAGAAATTACTGGCAGCACCTGGAAACCTAAAACTAAGCAGAGTCACAAAGTGACCTAGTTTAATAAGGCAGACGACGATTCTGCAGTTTCTAAGATGTTATTTTACCTTCTGTTTTGTTCCGTCTTATTGCCCAAGAGAATGGGGATATCTGGGAAGAAACCAAGATCCAAGGTTTAGAGGTGAAAGCTGTAGGGTCGCAACATGTGCTGTGGGTTTGGGGTGTCTGCTCTAAAGTCTTAGTTGAACATCCGTCACCAGAACGAGTCACATGATAAGTGACAAATACTTTCTTGAGCTCGCCACCCTGAGCTCTCGTGCACTACCTCTAGATGTGGGAAACAGTTCATATATGCTGCAATGCAGATGTTATATGGATCTTTAATGAATATTACTAATAACTTTGGCAGTTGTTTTGTGATACAATTGTTCTGTGATAATATTTCTACTTTTTTCTCACACATTTAAGTTTCGTAATGTTTATTTACTTATTTTGGCAAGCCTGAGAACAAAATGAGCCGTGAGGGTCAGCTAGGAACTCATTTCACTTGCGCAGTGAACATGTATTCGTTTGAGTGAGCTGAACTGTTTATAGAAATGCAGAGAGGCTGGGCTGCAGTCCTGTGGAAATACCACCAATTCCGCCCCGTTTGGAACCATAACAACCTGGGCACAGGGTTTCTAGGCGAAAATAATTTACAGTGCATCAGGAAGGCTGCTGAGTCTATGTATTTTTTCCACTGCTAGTCTCCAGATGTCTTGCTGTCGCTGGGGAGTGTAACATGGCTGTTACTACCAAACAAAATAATTCAGTGACTCTGTGTTTTCCTCTAACAATTATTTGTGTTTCATTGAGTGCTGCTGAAAGATTTTAACTTTTCCTGTGGGGAGAAATGTCAAAAAGAAACCCAGCTGCAGACATTTTTTCTTCAGTTAGATCTTTGCTATTTTTCTGAAAAGGGACATTTTCTCTTTATGTTCTTTAAATTATTTTTTCACCACTTTTTTTTTTTATTTTGTTTGTGAAAAGAGAAGAACAGTTGATAGGCATTTAGAACAGGGGGTGAAGTGGTAAATTTGATCTTTTCATTAGTTGCAAGGCACTTAGAAATACGTATTGTAACATTAACAGCACCCAGCAAGGTATTCCACATGTATAGAAAAGTACAGTGAATGCTTTTGTCCATTCTGCTCTTTGGACCTGAGTCACAAAACATTCATTCAAAAAACAATTTTTTTTAGAGACCGAAGGCCTTCTTGAAATAATGGGCTTGGTCCAGCTGCATAGACATAATCACCTAATGCTATTGAAGTTACCCTAGGACACCTGAGACAGCATAAGTTTGGCAGACATGGCACAGGGCCTACAGGTGACCTGTGCACCTCTGGGGTGGCAACTCAAGGCTAGGGGGAGATCCTAAAGCACTGAATAACAGTGGGCAGCTGTGTTTAGCCAGCAGAGTTAAGCTAACATGGGTATTTGCTTGCACAGACCCCTGAAATGCTCACCCTAGGGATGAAATTCTGAAATCACTGGACAAATGAGAACGTATTAATTAATTTCATTGGATTTCACTCCTTTTTTTGTTTTAATCTGTGTTGCCAGGCCTAGAAAAGTTCAGGTAAATACCCTGTGGGGAACTACAGTCAGGTGAAGGCATGTGCTCCTGGTGGCAATATACAGGCAGGTCATCCTCTTACCCTCAGTCGCCTACAGAAGTGAGTGCAGAGGAGCCAGCAATCCCACTGTGCCCTCCACAGCCTTTCCTCCTTCACCGTTGGTGTGGGGCTCTTGCCAAAGCAGGCCTGGAAGAGAGATCCCAGCTTTCTTTATCCGGGGGAAAGGGTCTCTGTTTGCAGCCATGCTCTCTGCTGTGGGGAGGTTTATTATTCTGGCTTGAGAAGTTTGCAGCTGTAGTGTTTTTGCGAACTCAGCTGCCCTTTTACCATTACAGCCACAATTCAGGGAGTATTTTGCAGTGGTTTCCAAATGAATCCAGTAGCTTTCTTAGGCTGGGATGAGCCAGGAGTTAGACTCAGTGGTAAGCACAGCCCCAAAGTACGTCAGGTGAGGATCGCACAGCTCTGTAAGCACGGCCACACGGTGTGACGCAGGAATGTGCACCCTATACGGGACAGCATCACTGAGGTGTTTGTAGCCCCTTACTGCTTGCTCCATATTGCAGTAAGTCTGCACTTGAAAGGCATTGCTTTGTCAGCTACATTAATTTTATTCTAATGGATGCAGTACTCCGTGTACGTATGTATTATGTAATGCCTCCATTAAGCCTAGTAGAGGTTTCTAGTGGCTGATTTGCTGTAGTCTTTAATACTCTTTTTTATGTTCCTTGTCAGTATGTTTAGCCCTACTATAACATTAAGTAAGTCATTTGGCATCCAAAAGATAATCATTATCATTTATGTCTTGAAATGAAATCAGGAACGAAAAACACTGAGATAAAGCAACCCAAGATTTTGGGTTTGTTAAACCTATAAAATTTGAATGGATTGAAAATTTACAGAATTTGAATAGATTCACGTTCTACTCAGTCAATAACAAAATCTGTTGAACTTGTTATTGGTATAATTTTGGCTTGGTAGTTTCTTTTGTTCAGTTGTTCCTTTTCTAGTTTTCCTCAGCAAACAGGAATTTTTGGAGAATGGAAATGAGAGTAAGAGAGAGAGACAGGGAGAGCAAGAAGGAGAGAGAGAAATGGAAAAGAGAAGGAAAGAAGAAAAGAAGGAAAGTGAAGGAAGGGAAGAGAAAGAAAGCAAGCAAGAAAGAGAAAGAGACAAAGAGCAGGAGAGAAAGCAAGAGAAAGCAAGAGAAAAGGAAAGAAGGAAAAGTAAAAAGAAGAAAAAAGAAAAAAGAAAAAAGAAAAAGAAAGTTTTCTTGTGTGTTTTAGCCACAAACCTGTTGCTGTTCCTCTTGCTGGCCTGCAGAGGCTACTTTAATTTTCTTCAAATTGAAAAAAGGGCAGAAAAATTGCCGTGCTGAAACTGCAGACACATCTCTCAGTCTTTAATCGTCTGCAACACATTATGTCTGTAACTGCTTATCCCTGCTGCTCAGTAGCTGTGTTACTCAAAACTGAACTTTACATCTGACTTTTCTTCCAAAATTTATCAGAAATTATCAAATTCAGAATTTCAAGTATGAAATTGTTTTTACTTAAACAGCAATTAAAAAGACCAGTCCAGTTTCCAAGCAATATCTGAATGACTGGCTTGTTGTTTACTTCTATATGACCTTTGGTTCAGTGGTTTAAATAGTTTAAGGCAGGATACATGAAAATCAATGGACTATAGGCTCATTTAAGTTGGTACATGAACATTGTTAATATTGTATCACAAACTCTAGTCTATTTAAAGCATAAAAAACTGAATGTTCAATAATCAAGGATAAGTTGTCCTCTGTACGTTTTTATAAGCCCATATAAGTTTCTTGACTCCTCTTCCTTTTTGATAAGACTAATTTTTGATCTCTGAAGGAGAAAGAAGCTGATCTGTCATGAGTACATCTTGTGCCTGGACATACGACATCATGTTGTATGGCAAAAATGGCTTATCTTTTCTGAAAATTGGATCTTTTTTTTAATCTACAATAAAAAGGAGTATGCCAGGTTCAAAGAAGGAGCTTAGTCAGGGTCCATATAGGTAGCGGAGGTTTTAAACAGCTATGGCTAGGTGGTATGACACTGGCATGAGGCTGGTTCTCTCCAAGTGACATTTCTTGTTTTTCCCTTCAGATTTTGAAATGGCGGAATAGTGGGCTGGGGTAGTGAGAGGGACAAGGAATCTAGAAGGCTTCTTCACCTTTAAAGGATTAAGGCATCCTCCCCCTGCGCTACTCTTAGTGACACCAGTAGAAATTTTACATATGGTGCAAAGGTAGAGTTGTTGCCCAAACACTGCAGAACATTAGGAAAATACAGGCTCCTCATTTGCTCATTAAGAGCATTCTTTTCTTATCTACAGATATATGCAGATAAGGTGCTAATTATGTGGATCCATCTGTTGTATTTGGAGTGACATAAATGTAGATCCTAAGCTTTAAGCTGTTCGAAGAAGCTTATTATATTCAAGACCTGCTTTTTAAGAGTATGATTTGCATCTGGACAAAGATTAAGAGGCTGTAAAGACCTGCAGGTTGCCTGTCAGATAATGGTGAAACACATTTTTCCTCTCTTTTGGAAACTTCCACGTCAAAGAATTTTACTCAACCTGGACGCAGCTCCTATGATTTTTTTTGACATCTGCTCCTAGCTCCTGGACTACATCGCTATCAAACCCTGGGGTGGGGGTAGGAGGGGGTGCTTTCCTTCTTTCTTCAGCAAGTGATAGCAGTGACCCAGTAACCTGCTAGACGAGAACTTATATCTGACCATTCTACAGATCTCTTAGCCACATTTGACTTGTGGGTGCTTTGTGATGTTCTCTGGCACAAACATCTCCATCTCTGGATGGAGAGGGAAACGGAAAGCAACTTAGCTTTAGAGTACCTGAAAGTAAGGTGGTAGGGCTAGAAGCTCTTCCTGTGCAGCTGAACTGTCAAGAAGAAACCAGCATTTTTCAGGGTTTGCAGCAGAATTTGAAAAAGAAAAAGCTCAGGGAAAGATCCAAGAAATTTGTTGCTACACCAATGTGAGAGTTCCAAATCTGTTCCAAATAGCTCCCTATTTTTCTCTTCCAATTCGAAGCAAACCCATGTAACACCTGTCTTGCTTAAGGAACACCAAAAACCATCCGCACTTATCTGTTCTTGCATGTACGCTGCAAATTGGGGCGTGCTTGTGTGATAGCTCTTACAGTAGGAATCCTCAGATAGCCCACCGCGTTCTCTGCCCTCCTTGCCCCACCATCCACTCACTATGGGTCCAGACCCTGACAGGCTTCATACCTGGGCCCTTCTTCTCAGATGTGTGCTCAGAGAACAGTGACAAGAAGATAGGATATTTAGAGGCTTGTAGTTTCCTCCTGTAGTCCAATAAGGGATGCTGCTTTATGGAGATGCCAAATATATTTCAGTGGCTGATAAGAATTTGCATTAGATGATATTAGAAAATACTGAGCACCTTTCAAAGAAGGAAATCAGTCATTTTTAAAGCAAGGTGAACTAACAGTAAATAAGGACCAGGGGAAATAAATCTGTGTGCTGGTGACTTCAGTTAGGAAAAGCAGGCAAGAAATATTGAAGCTCTGCTCTAAAGTAGACCTGTGTGATCCTGTTTAATTGTTATGTCTTGGTAAGACCTAATATAAGATTACGGAGCTACAAACTGGCAGTGAGTTAATTTCCATATAGTCCCTCTTCATGTAAGAAGGCCTTTCAATTTGGATACTGCAGAGGTCTCTCTATAGCACTGACCTCATTTTTATTGCAGGTTTATACCTGTATCTGATAAGGACACATGAATAAGGGAGCCCAGGGCACATGTCTTGGCGTAGGGCTCATGGCTGGCATACTCTTGCCCTAAACCAAACTGAGATTAGTGAACATGGTTTGAGATCTGCTACTTTAGAGAGACATTTTCTTAACAATATGATGAACTCCTCCCTGGCTTTTTGAGGTAGGAGTATTAAGGGCAATATCATTGTATGTAATATTATATTCATACTTGAAAGTAGTTATATCAATTGATTTTGCCCAGAAAGTATGCCAATGGCATGTTACAAGTGTACGTATGTTAGAAAGTAAGAATCAGTAGGGTTTGTGTTGGAAATAATCATAATCTTCTTTCAATTTCCTCTGGCCAACTGTAATGATGTAAATTACTGTTTGCCTTGGTTCTTACTTATTCACTGTCTTTTTCTTGAAAATATTTGAATATGGACACAATGCCCATCAAATCACAGCTGCCACCCTATCATCAAGGAAAATATTGCTAAGTTAAAGCTTAGTTCAGATTCAGGATCTGAAGCCCTTGAATGTTTGTGTCTGATGTACAACCCTCAGAAAAATACAAAACTCACCCAATAACAGTCATCATATACAAGAGAGGTCCAAGGAGCATTCGGGGAATCTATTCATGTTCTTAGCTGTTGACGTGGCACTGGTGGGTGGGTGTACACAGCTGTTTGATCACTGGGAAATATTTCTTGTTGGAAGTTAGCCTGCAACAAGATGGTGTGCTTCTTTACAAAGGTTTGTGTCTAATGGAAGTGAAGCTATATGAATTGCCTCTGAAACAGGTTAAAGTGATGGAGAAAGATTTGACAGGAGATAGGTAATGTCTATTGAAGGCAAGTCCTATTGCATCGTCCAAGCACGATCAAGAATGTGTAACCAGGTCTGAACAGCTTCAGTTTGGCAGGCAACAGCTATTAAAGGTACAAAGAAGTGTAATCAATTCGTATTTTGCATATTGACAGCTGCATTTTCCAAGATACCCCTTCCTACATTGATGCCCTACCATCGGTAGTAATACCTTCAGAGTCTCTCCTCATGGAAGGAAGCTACTGCGATTTAACACTCAGTCTGAGGCCCTCCAAAATTTGCAGCAAAAGCTGGCTCACGTATTTTGAAAAGGTTTAGCAGAGCTTCCCCTCACCCTGCTCCGACTCAGGGCTTATATAAAAAACTTTTTAATATTAAAATATTTCCTTTTTTCTATGTGGTCTTTAAAATAAAACCTTTGGGGCTGTTAATATCTCTGATGTTATTGCTTTGAAGACTGCATTAAATGATTTAAAGGAGAAGGAAAAAAAACTTTTGAAGGACACATCCTTTTCTAACATTGGCAATCAATCTGACTTTGTAGCTCTAGATATAGGTGGAAACTTTGATATAACAGAAGTTAAAGGCAAAATATTTTACATGACAGTTTGAACAGATGCGTGCTTCTAAGTGCTGAAGTTTCATTTGTTAAAATTTCGTTTAGTGAAGGATATTCTGCAAAACTGCAACCATCTCGCTTCATTTGACTATAGATTGCTAAGTACAAAACATCTGCCTTTTATGTAGCTAATTCAATAAGGAGAAAAATGAGCTTTTTCTACCTAAAAAATGAGGAATCCACCAGAATTTGAGCAAATTAACCTGTGTGTCAACTTGGAAGTAAAAACTAGGCATAATAAGCAATGACTTGTTTAGAAAGCCCAGAAAGAAGTGTACGATAAAAAATGTAAAAAAACTGACTTCAGTCCATCAAGACTTATTCTTACTTGCTGTTGTGAGGAAGACCTTAGGGAAAAAAGATTCCTGTTTTGCAACATAGTTTCCCCATTTACATGTCTGAGAATTCAGAATAATTCCCATATTTTAAATGGTGAGATCTTTGAAGATTTTGCAAAAGCAAAAAGATCACGGGTTAACCGAAAGGCTTGTGGGCTGTCAGCATTGGGTGGTGGTGTCAGTCTTTTGCTTTTTAGGTTGGAAAGATCAAGCAAAGCTATAAGAGAGAAAGAGAGCGATCATGCTGGTAAGAGTTCCTAGTCTCACTACTGGGACACTTATGCCCGGGAAACAAAATTTGAATGTGTTTTATGATAGTTCACATATTCTAGACATATACCATTGGGCATGACATTGGAGAGGAAGATCTATCAATCACCCTCCTTTTAAGCAGTGACTCTGTTTTCAATTTAAGAACCATTTTTGAATGAAGTGGGATTTCTGGAAAAAAAGTTTTCTCCTTTGACAAATGAGAGTTCCCTGTACGAATCTGTTTCATTCAATTTATTTTATTCCATCATCTATAAAGGAGTCCCACATCCCGGTCACTCTGAGCTTATTCTAGCTACAAGCATCCCTTAACCATAAAAGATATGATGATGGATTTCTCATTTCTAGATAAAAATGAATCTTCTGATATTGTTGAACTGGATTCACTCTGCTCTTTTAGCATCTTTTCTGTCCTTTCTCATCAGTTCTTCAACATTTTCCCTATTTACCTTTCACGTAAGGTGATTTTTTCACCTAAAGTGACTTTTCCTTATAAACATATCATTAGGTTTGTTACTTTCATTATTCTGCAGAATGAAACATGACTTAAGTTGATGGCATCTTTCTGAGTGCAAAAGATATTATAGTATCAAATCTGTATCTATATTATCTATCTATACATGCATCTTTATACCTATAAATCTATCAGCCGGGACCATGTTTCTTTTAAGTCTTAAATTATTTTTGAATTTGTGATGCTACAGCTGTTAAGATTGCTTATTTCCTCTGCCATGTTTGAATCATTTCCTCTGTTTATATTTTCCCTTATAAATTTTCCTTTCTTTTTAGTTTACGTGAGACTTTTTTGTATACAACTCTGCAACATCATGTAGAAGTAAGGCAATATATTAAATTGATGAATTATTTTGCAATATGCAAATTAATATATTTAAAATGTTCACATTGACTAAAGGTTTATGGTTTCAAACACTGGATAGGTAGCGTGCAGTACTCATGTATTGTCTCAAAGTTTTAAGAACCAGTGTGAGTATAAAATTTCCCTGTATTTTGAGCCATTATTCAAACCTCCATTCAGTTCTTATCAATCAGATTTCAAGGAAGAAATACTTAATCTGGTTGATACTGTAACCAACTTCTTAGGAAGGAAAGCAGTCTTTCTCAAAGTGTGATCTATTGTAATTGAGTTATAACAGCCTAAGGGATTATTACCATTTAAAGACTATAATAACTCTAATTTGTAATCATTGCCAAGATACTAGTATCCAGCTAGCCAAACCAGGTGTAGTGAGAGCACCTGAAAGGAATGTGTTTTTCAGCAGAAGTTGGAATCCCTGGTCCAGCTTTACGCGTGGTCTATCTTTGCATTTCAATACAACACCCATTAAGAACTGCATAATGCAGGTGGGACAAAACGCTTACCTTTAAAATGGCCTGTGGATTGAGTACTTCCGCTCCTCCAGATACAAGCGCACATGTGTTTGTGAACATGGCTGCATGAATCTGGGGATACGGTGGAACAGAGGCCAGTGGAGGAATTTCCCTCATTCTGTCCCAGGACTAACCTTCTTAGGGATTAGCCTCTCTCAGCAGCAGTTGTTCCTCAACACACCGTGCAGTCCTGGTCCCTCTGTTACCCGCTGGTCCTGTTTGTGTCCACGAATTCCCTTCCCAGTTTAAGCGGGATGTGCACACCCGTCCTGATCCCAGCATGTTGTCAGGGCACAGCGAAAGTGTGCACGCGGAGGAGGAGGCTGGGGGAGGCCTCGCAGCCCTGTGGTCGAAATATGGATCTGCAGACAAATGTGAACTGTGTCAGTAGTTTGTTTCAGCTGATGATGGACACGTGTCCCGTTACAAAGGAAAGGCATCCCAGTAGATTTGATTTACCAGGGCTGCAAAGCATGCGTTTAATGTCTCTCACAGTGTGGAGAGGGCTGACCGTGGAAGCAGCTGAGACAAATTAGCAGGACGGTATAACAAAGATTGCCTTCACACATGTTAGAGTCATTGAAATCATGTTTTTATGATGCTGATTAGCTTTATAGACTCTTAGCTCTCGCAGTGAACAAGCTCTGTCCTTAACTACTCTGTGCCCTGTAGTGCAAGGGAAGTGACATTCCTCTTAAGCTTCTCTCCCTTCCTCACTTCAGGAACCAGCCACTTGTCTCGGAGCAACTCCTGGAGTGCGAATTTGATTTATGGCATCCAGCATGTCACCAAGGATTTATATTACGTCAAGGGGATTGTAATCCTCTGTTTAAAGTGCCTGTGAAGAAAGACTTCATGGAAGTCAGGCAGTCTGTTGCATTAGTTAATGGGTATTGCTATTCTGATAGAGTACTTTCAGGTATCGTAACTTTTGTCCAATCTGAGCTTGGAGGAGAGGCGCATAAATATCTATGCTCACACTGGCACGTGGGCATCCCTCTCTGCCTTCTCTCTTTGGCAGAATTTGGTTGCTGCATCGGTGGGGCATTTGTGAACATCCTGCTCCTCAGGAGCGCTAGAAAGAGAGATTTGCTAGCACAAGTGTTCATCTTGACACATCATTCTGAGATATGCAGATATTTAAAGTAGGAAAATAATGAAGACTTGCTCAGTTTTAAAGGAAGCTATACGATGATGGAGATTTTGATTTAACTTTGTGTTGTCACTCCTAGCAGTCACTCCAGCTGCCTCAGATTCTGACTGTTCACGTAGAAAAACCCAATTTGCAACAAATATCGAGCAAGCCACGCTTCAGAGATTAAGAAAGGCCTTTTTCCCCACTTCTGTGCATACTGAAGTCATGTCAGACTGAGCAAAAAGCAGAAACAGAAAATACGATGTGTTCCTCAGCACTGAATAATTCACATGATTTATTTAGCATCTCCCTTGCCAAGTGAGAAAATAACACATTATTACCCTTTTTCATCTGAAAAACTAGTGCTTGCCCTGCTATCCTGAAGTAGCCATTCAAGGTGTACCAAGTATAACAAGAATTATTTTGCCAGATGTTTTCAGCTTAACATGAAACAGAGCCTGGCTCTTTGTTTTCCTAATGTGCTAGCTTGCTCTCTGAGGGGAATGATCTTTGAACCAGGTTCGCCACTCACCCGTAGACTAGCAAGGTTAATGTTCGGATGAAAATGAAAATAATTTTGATTTGAGTAGATCAAATTTCTCAGAGTATAAAATAATATAGTTGGCAAAAGCTATAATTCATATAGTGCAGTCACCCGCTAATGACATTTCTAGGTTGTTTCTGAGTGATTTCAAGACACTGTGCCATAAAATCCTAATGCATTTCATTAGAAGAAGCATGTGTTTTATATGTAATGATCAGCAAGCTCTAGGGCATGCAGGAAGAAGTAAGGGGCTTCTTTAAAGCATTTTCATTGTATAATATAGTGTTTTGCAAATATTTTTTAAGAGTTGACATTTGTGAGTGATAAGTATTTCTTCTGCCTAGTAATGTGCTGGAAACAAAATCATGCTGGAAACAGCACAATGTGCTGGAAAAAAAAATTAATTCCCGATACAATATAGAACTAGTCGATACATCAACTGCTCTTGTATAAAGAGAGTCCTGTGATGAAGATTTTGATTGTTCTTAGATAAACAAAAAGCAGCCTTATAGATTTCATAATATGATTCATAACAGAGTGATTCATGACAGCTAAGTTTCTGGGATATTCAGGGCCCGACTTTCACATGCCTTAGAAATCCTTTGCACCATTTTGAGAGAGTTAAGGAGTGGCAAGTTAGGCATAAAGTAACCTCTCTTAAAGGAACTCTGAACCAGCAGAGTTGTGCAAATTGGAGTGCAGGCTTCTAGACCCAACGTTCCCCTTGGGCCAAGCAAAGCTATTGCTAATAGGAGTTAATGTCCATAGTGAAAAGATTTCGAGCTTCAGATTTTCAGAGGTTAATCTGAACTGTCCGAATCTCCTGAGGCTTCAGCATGGGGCGAAAGATCGTCATGAGAGCAGACCTTTAGTGAAATGTCCTGTACTCTCTCACACACGCAGGCCAGATATGTAGCAGCCTCCACGGTGATATTTTAGCACAGGCTTTTCCACAACAGCTAAGAACTAGAAGCAGGAGGGGCTGGCACAGAATTGAGAAAAACTTTTGTTCTGGATGCTCAGGATACCCGTGAAGCCTGAATTCTTGCTGGTCCATGTAAAAGGACTTTCTGGAGGGAGGAAGGTGGAGAGTTGCCTGTGAGGTGGCCTCTACTTCTCTTGCGGTGTGCAGGGCTTGGGAGAGCTCTGCCAGGTTGCTGCCTGGATCGCCCCACTGGCCCTTGGGACATGCATGTGTGGCAGGGGGCCAGCACCTGAGCTTGAGCTAGGGACTCTCCGCATCCTTCCCTCAGATTTAGTGCTCTCCCTCCCAGCCCCAGCTCTCCGGGACGCATCTGCTACTGAAGGGCCTGGCCCCGAACAGCCCGGTCACCATCCAAGCAGTGCAACTTGGTCTTTACATGGGGCTTTATTAAGCAATACGGCTAAGCCTGTGAATACTCCCTTGGGACAAATGATTTTACTTATCCCTCTGAGCTTAGACCATCTCTGATTTTTTACATTCTTGACTCTTCATTAATCTGTTAAATAAACACTCTATTCCTGTTCTCCCTTGTTCCCATGTAGTCACTTCAAGTTCCTGTACGAACTCTACTCCTCTCTCACTCCCTGTCCTTGCTGGTTCAAACCAATTGTCTTGCATTCCACTAGTTTTTAGCTCACAAAAGTTTCATTTCCAGGCTTACATGCGTTCCTATTTCAGCTATGCATTTGGCTTTTGCTCCCAGCGCTCCTTTTCTGGCTGCATCTGTTTTTTGCAACTTTGATACGTTTGGCTTAGGCTATTCTGAAGGACAGCTTTATTCTTAGAGTTATGCAGCAAGCCAACCTGTTTGACAAACTGACCTGACTGATCACTCCCAACACCCTACATACCTCAAACAACTGCGAGAATAAGATGAAGTTCATTGCCTATCAGTCACTGAGTCATAATCCCAGTGGGACTTTGTGGATAATAATAATTTAGGCCCAGATCCAGTGTAAGCAGATCTAATTTAAGACTGGATGCCCCTCTGGTGATGTTCAGGTGTGCTTGTCTCTCTCCACTGTGTAGAAATGCTGGCTCTTACTTTAGGTAGATTGTTTCCACTCGGTGTTTTTGAGAACTGGAAGTCTCAAATATGGGTGCTTCAGTGCTTAATTTGATCACGCTGGCTCTGGACCATACAATAATAATTATTATTAATATTCAGTGAACTTGATATTACATGGGAATATCAGCTCGCTACCAAAATAAGCACAGTCTAGGACTTTAATAAAGCTGAACCTTCTTAATCCATGTGCAGCTCGTTGTGGAAAATGAGGATCTAATTAAATTGTGCTTTGCACCTTTTTGCTCTTTTGTGTTGATCTCCCACTGAGCTCAGGATTAATTTGACTGTTTACATGCTATCAATCCCACAGTGGGTTTTGCTTTTTGGACTTTGATGTTAATGCAAAGGAGCCAGTGAGTCCCGAAAAATCAAGGCTGTTTAATTTTTTTGAGATAACACAACACTATGAGGTTTTGGTGCTTAAACCAGATATTTTATTTGGAAAACTTAGGAAAACCCACAGCTGTGATATGGTGACTCAAAGACTCCTGCCTTAATGAGAGACACGCAGTTGTCTGTTGTTCAAAGCATGGGATAATCATCAGTGTCTGAACAAATTCAAACTGATATCAGCTTCTGCTCATTTTATTATGCAATTTCCACTTCCTCCATCTGTCGCTTATATTATAGAATGGAGATGCATTGATAAAACAGAGGATTTACATCCTTTCTGAAAATAAAACCTAGATAATCAAACATTGGCACCTGGTTTCCACAACCGTATATGAGAACCGTTGTGATCTCTTTCTTAGTGCAAGCCTGGTCCAAAGCGCATTGAAATCTAACAAAAGCTTCTCTGTTCCTGTAGTCCAGCTCCTGGCCACTGAACACCCTGGAGGTACTGCAACCTAAAAACTGGCCCCACTGTATGTTCCTCTTATACCTTTAATAAACTGCATTTTGATCCAACTGAGTTGTATTTGAAACAGTGCATGCAACTTAAACTTCATAGTACTGTAATTGTGTTTCATAGCACGTACCCTTCACAGCATTTTTAAAATCTGTAAAAGGAAATTAGAATCTGGTGAGATTATTTAATGAGCTTAAGATGTTCAGAGGGAAAAAAAAACTCTATTAATAAGACACTTCAGTTTCACAGAACCAGGGATATTTCTGCTTCTTCCCACATTTTTGGTGCCAATGTATCACCTAGACTTGGCAGTGTATGATAGGGAGACAGCCTTGAAGTGAAGGAACATCAGTGAGTCCCATTCTGCCTCCTAGTAATGCTTTAAGTATTCTGATGATGCTATCTCGGCGGCTGCAGATCCCCAGCCCTTCTTATGCTGAAGAGCCCTGAAGCATAATGCAGCAAGAGGCTGGTCTGCGCTAGGGCCGGATCCTGCTGCTGTTCAGCCCCCACCCTGTCTGTCGCAGATCTGTGGGTGTGTTGGATGGTTGCCCCGTGGTTGGGCTGAACAGGGGGGGTGGGGAGGGCAGGCTGGAGGAGGTTTTTCACTGCTGCTGAACTGCAGCATGGTCCAGGCGGGCACATGGTGCTGCCGGATGGGGTTATAGTTCATCAGCGTCCTGAATGATAACAAAGACTTGATTCTCTGCTGGAAGTTCAAGACGGGGAAAGGCGGGAGGGAGAGGAAGAAAGAGAGACTGGTCTCTTTAGGACAATTCATTCACTAATGAAGTCTGGGGGGGGCAAGCTGGCCCTGGCTGCACTTGGGCACTCTGCTTTAGAGCAAGCAAACCTCTTTCTCTTCCCTTACAAAGATGTTAGGCTTATTGCTTAAGGCAGATGAAGACTGCCAATGAATAATCTGTTTCTCCCAAGAGTTTAGGCAGAAATCTAACCCTTGCTCCCTCTTGCTGTATCATCCCCTAAAATCAGTCGCGTGTTTATTGCTCACCTGCACTGTTTTTCTTAACTAGCCTTTATCTGCCTTTGTTGCAGTGATTTTTCCTAATTTAGCTCTGTCAGTTAGATGACTACCAAGAATTTAACAAAGCAGAGACCTGGGTGGCTCACCAACTCTCTCCCGTCTTTGTCACTGCCTGCAGACCTGTGCCTTTTAGGAAAGGTGCTGCTGTGCTCCCACATCCGTAAGAGGATCATGCTAATCTCCTCGATTATAAAGTTGATGTCATTAACTCCTTTTTTGCTGACCCACAAATAATAAAGTCTTTGGATATTTTTTTCTGACATAAGCATTTCATTTGCTCTTTGGAGAAAGCAGTATTCTTCCCAAGAGCTGAAATGGGATTTACCGCATATTAATGTCTTTTTTTTTTTTACTCTTCATCCCTAGTTTCTTTCATCTGTATCAAATCAGTTGCACTGGCCTACCTCAATGTGTCAGATAAGAACTTCCTGTACTGAAACACAGGAGGAGCTAATCTTATTAAAATAAAAATGTCAGGCTAAGGAAAGAAATCTTGTGGTGATTTTCTTCTACTCTGGGCAACATGATGGTCTTTCACATCCCTCCATTAAGCGAAAGTCTTAAGCATTCAATTTCTTCTTCAGTGCTTACGAGTAGCAGCCACTGGTGACTGATCCTCCCCAGTGCAGGGACTGGGACTGAGTTGACCTGTTTGTGGACATCTCTTCCTTGAAGTTTCATCTAGGAAAATGTGTTAAAGGGTTCATCTGTTTTTCCATCTCCCCTTTAATAGCTGAGGAGTGTTGGTGAAAACTGAGTAGGTAGTTCCACAGCTGGAACAGGGGGACTTAGAAATCACTTAGAATCCATCTTCCATAGGATCTGCATGTAGCCAGTCTCACTCTGATGACCCTAGAGACTGCAAAATGGACTCACTGGAAATACCAATGGCATGTACGAGTCACATACATACACTGTTAAATTCACATGGCTTAACTAGTTGCCCCATATCAACTGAGTTGCAGTAACCCTCGGGTGAGCACTATACCTGTCACAAATGCAAAGTAGTTTAACTTACCTTGACCTTCTTTCATTGTCTCTCCCATTTGGAATGAGGCAGGTTATTCCTGCAGGCAGCTTATCTGGTCAGTTCAGCCCTACCTTCTGGCTCAAACTTGTCTTTTAGAAAAATATCATGCCATCCCCATCTCTTTCCAATCTCATCAAAAAGCATCAGTATTATGGCTCTGCCTGTAAAAGCATCATCTGTCTGAGGAAAGCGGTCTGGCTGGGGAATTTACTTTAGACAGTGGTAACTGATGAAGTAGTGTCCTTGGTTTCAAATGTCTGAGGAAGAAAAACATTGCATAGCATTCACCAAAGCAGAAGGGCTTCTTAGCAAGGGTAGGTTGCAAACCCTGGCAATTCCAGCCTGGAAAGCCCATCAGAAGAAAATGAAAATCACAAATTCTTAGTTCTAGCTTTTCATAAACCCTACTAACAAGGGAATTTTACTGACAGGAGACATTCATCTTCATCATTCATTTACAACAGTCACCTTCTGCATTCAGGAGGCATTTTGACAGGCAGAGAAAAGCAAAAAAGAGACAGATATACTCACTGGGGAAGGCTTATGTATAATTGAACTTGGAGACACCTGTAAGCCACTGTTATTTTTATGATTATATGAATAACATTGTCTTGACTTGTGCTCATAGACCTGTCAGGAACTATATAAAGCTGAGTAAAAAACAGCCTCCCTATTTCAAAAAGATCTTCGGGCTTCATAATGTGTCCCCCTTTTGGCTGCAGTCATGTTGTCTGAAGTCATGTTCCCTGCCTGGTCCCTGCGACTGCCCCCTTGGTGGGGTTGCTACCCTTCGAACCAGCTGACTGAGCGGTTTATATAAACACTTTCTAACCTGTCAAGCTGAAAATGGGCTTAAACAGGAGATGTCTGTGCTTCAGGCTTGCCCTGACTGGTGTGCTGGAAGGAGGCTGCGTGCGAAGTGGCCGGCTGAGGGCAGGGAGAGCAGCAGCCTCTGCTGGATGCTTGGCTGCATCTAGAAGATGCTTGCACTTCTCAGAGGCAGCCTGCCTTTCCCAAAGCCCCTGCCTTCACCTGGCTGCAACACCACAGCCTCTGGGCAGAGAGCATATGTGGTGCTTCATGCACCCTGTTCTTTGAGGCACCGCTTCACACCGTGCTCTGGAAGGGTGCCAAAGGCATCTTTTACCAGAGCTCCACAGAGGGAAGGCCAGCTGCACCAGTCGGTAGTGAGTGGCTGTCCACCCAACTCTGTTCTGTGATACGAAGAACTAGTAATGAAAATTGTTAGCATTCCCATGCAGGTCTGCCCTTGGAAAATGTCCAAAATCTGCTGAATTAGTGTCAGCTGAGTGACACAGTAATAATAGAGGCGTCCTCAGAAGGTCCGTCTTGTGATAAGTGATAAAGAGTTAGAAAACGTTGCCCTTGCACAGCTTTGCTGAGGACTTTTTATGCATGATACAGTAATCATGATTGTCAGCAGCATGTTTTCGGAACTGCCGGTAGCTGGGAAGAGCTTCCATCTGAATGAGATTTGGAGGCGTTCTTCACCTCCGGTCAGAGTAATGAGTTCTGCGTTTTGATTTTGTTCTTTGTGAGTACAGTGCTTGTGTTTAAAAGGAATATTGCAAGGAGACCACCCTTCTTGCCATGGGAGTTAAGCTCTCTTCAGTAGTATACAACGTTCACCATGGTAATGGGAATTGAATTTTACGCTCCCTGAGATCTCCTGGATACTTAAACCAGCCTCATGTAATACTATTGTGGCGAGTGTCATTGCACCACTGAAAACTAAACTAATGAATAAATTACAGCTGTGGCATTTCAAATTGCTGAATTGCATCCGAGCTTTTTATTGCAGTCATGAACTCCTGTTCTTATGACAGACGGAATGATACTTATTAGGCATTTAGGCAGATCATTATAACAAATGAATATGAGAAATACAGTAGCAAGCCTGTATATCAGAGAACTGAGAAGGGATTATCTCTTAAGGAACCTCTTTCCAGCACTAGTTGCCTTTTGACTGGAGGGCTCCTTCATATTACACAACAGTTTATTCTCCCTTATTGATGCAAGCAATCTCGGTTTATGGCTCCTATCACAATCTCTTCCTGCTTGGCCTTTTAGCTGCCTTTAATATAGAAGCTATTCCCATCTTCCTGAAAGTTAGTGTGCCTTCAGCTCTTAGATTTCATCCCGATCCCGTTTCATTTATCTCTGAATATCCCTCAATGTCACTTCTGCAGCATTCAGTTTCCTCCCTGTCTCAGTTTTGTATGGTTGTCCTCCAAAGCCTTTTCTGCCCTCCTACTTTTCAGGTTTCTCCATACCAATCTCACCTAGGTGCAGTGCTGCATAGTCCCCTGAGCTCTGCTCAGCCCTCTGGGGCTTGCTGTAGCATCACACCTCTACCAGTCTCTACTCTTTCATTCAGGATACCCCCTGTTCCTTTGATCTATCCAAGCTGGATTCCTGATCCGTTTGAGTGGTTTTGGCTGCATGAAGGGCTCAAAACAAGGTGCCTGGACTATGGTTTCATCATTTGTCCATCATTTGTTCATCATTTGGTTTACTGTTCCCCCTTTGCCCTTGGTCCTGGCACTCTTGTCATCCAGTGGTAAACCAGTTTGGAGAGTTAAAGCCAGCAGAATAACAACCTTATAAAAATCAGGGTTTATTTTTGCCAGTGTAGCTCCCTAATCTGGTTCATGTTAGCCTAAAGGAAGGGGCAAGAAGATTTAGCTGGGAACGCATAGAGAAGCAGACTACCCCTTTCCATGCCAGCTATTAGAGCTGCTCAGCTGAAAAATGAAACTCACTCCGAGGTGATAGATTGTGCCTCCTTAAGCGGCATAAGTGCAGGCTGTGTCAGGGAAGGTAGTCTTGTTCAGTGCCCCTCACATTGCCATCCCTGTCCCCAGTCCTCGTAGTGCAGCTGATCGTGCGGTTGTGCGTGGTGAGCTGGTGCACCTGGACATCAACACAAGGAAAAGAGAAACACCATTTCTCAGCTCTCCCTGTGACCACAGAAAGTGGCCCTGAATATTTACTGAAGGCAGCAGTGAGCTGTTTTGTCCCAGGGGAGCTGGGCACCTGGGTCGTTGCAGCCTGATGCACCTGGGGATGCTCTTGGCATTATTTGGTGCTACTAGTCCTCCCAGGAGGGCACTTGGACATCCTGATGACAGGGAGCAAGCTGAGACTCTGAACAGCTCTGATTTATTCCATTGGGTTAATCAAGGGTTAATGTGATGGGACAAAAGGTTGTCATCTACTGGAGGGAAGTGAGGTTGTCTTTGTATATAACCCTGATGAAGCCAGCAGTTGTGGAAATGCTGTGGTTGGTGCTTGCCCATTAAAAGTAGAAGCGTTACAGGGGCCTAGAGAGCAATGCCTGAGTTGTCCTTGCTCTAGATGCAGTGCCGTTCAAAATGTTCTTTCTGTGAGAAGCACTAAAGGAGAACCTAATGCAAGAAAGGGATTCACACTCTGACCCTTTGATTTACAATGAAAGGCATTCAGAAGAGGTAGGCAGTATGAAATGAAACACCTCTTGACAGGGGGCTAGATTCAGAAAAGAAAATTGTTCTAAGTGCACATGCTTAACTTTCAAAATGTGTTTTCCTAGAGAGGGGTAGATATAATCCTCCACTTAACCGCTCCCCTGACCTCAGACCAGAGTGATCCATTTGACTGTGGAATAGTTCCCCCAGGAAAACCATAAACCTTTATTGCTTGTGTTTGTTTAAAATTAGACCAGACCCGCTGTGGTGTTCAGCACAGATGAAAGCAATGTGCGTCAGGGAACAAAGTACCATGAACTACCTGAGGGAATGGACTTCCCCTCATCAGAAGAGGAACGGGATGCAAATTGTTCTTTCCTCTCCACAGTTTCTACTGCTCTGCTTAATCCTATTAGGCTCTGAGACCTGGAATACAGCAATCTGAGGCAGGATGCAGTTACATAACTTTTTTTTTTTTGACTAGTTTAATCTGGTTTAAATATTTATCACTTGCCAGCCATTCTTTCCTGACTATATGGTACCCTTTGTCCTCAGGAAGAAGCAAATGCTCATTTTCAACGGTATCAGTTCCCTAAACAGCCATAGAAATGCCTGTTGAGGGACAGCTGAGGAAGAAGTGAGTATGGGCCAGGTGTAAGCAGTAAGAGTTGCATACGAGGAGAGAGAAGGTGTATGGACTGTCCCTCAGTGGTAGCCAGGTAGGAAGACAGCCATCTAATTCTGGTTCCTGTTGCTGACCTTAATAAAGGTACCTAGACACTGCAGCTTACTTTTTAGAGTCAGATGCAGACCCATGCTGTAGACACCACAACCTTGTCTTGATCAGTTTTCCTGTAAAAGCTGATTTCCAGCAACATTGTAACTAAAAATTGCAGATATTTATTCTATCAAGTTTTGTTGCTGTTGTCTTTAAACTGCTAACGCTATCTCATATTGAATTTATGCTTATTTCCTTTATTTAAAAGCAAACAATGAAAGCATGTAAACACTTGTGAATGAGCCTTGAGGTAGATTATCAGCTCTTTAACTGATACTTGTGCACTGTTTCCCAGAAATGTGTTGATTGGAATTGAGGTAGGTAGCCTCCAAGATTGTCATAAATGGAGGAGTTTACAAAATGGAGAAGATACTGGCTGTGGGTTTTGTTCCTTCCTAGAAATGTAGGATTTGTCAGCCTGTTGGCTTAGACCTGCTTATCATATCCCCTGGCAGGAGCCTGCCCCTGTTGCTTTTGCAAGATTGACACTGATCTTTATCTCAGCCACTTCAGATCACAGCTTCATCTGCTAGGTTAAATGGCTACTGAAGGGGAGTGCTTCTGTGTACATTAGTCAACCTCTGTAGTTAAAATGGTACATAATTTGTTTGTAGTTGGGCACAATGGCAAATGTATATCTCTTTTGTTCATTCCCTTCCTCACAGACAGCTATGAAGGACTGCTGATTTGATTGCACAACCTAGCAGGACTCAGCGGCAGGGCTTTAACTTAACCATATCTTAGGTGTTTGTGTTGTAGAGCCACTCTTCCTTCTGCTTTGTCTTTCTATGCACTTGTTGCATGTCGGTATTAAGTCACATGGAAGATGCCATGGACGCAGATGTCTACTAGCATCTTAGACTTGTAATTAGCTGTGACTACATTGGCTGATGGGGAATAATGCCTAGCGTTGGTGCTAAGGGTTGTGTGTTCAGGTTCTAACTAGACTCCAGAAGGCTGTATCCAGTCTATGAAAATAGCTGTGCCTGCTTCTCATGGAGTGGATTTTTTTCAGAGCAAAGAAGGGCTACTGTGAGCTATGTTCTTTGAAAAGCTGGGCATGTTTAATTGCTTGAGCTTTTTTTTTTTTTTTTTTAAGTATTCTCCTTCCTTGTTAAACTGTGATACAAGGAAAGAAAGTTGAAAATCTTCCAAAGTTGACATGAGTTTGGGTCCAGCATGAGTCCCTCTAATATAGCTCTGTGATTCATCCAATTTTTTCTTCAACTTTTGTCTGAAGCTTCAATAATTCAAACTGACAGCTTTCCTTTTTCTACCTTCTATCCCCCAGGGTCTCAAGGCACCTTATAGCTGTTATTTAAAGGCATGAAATTCCTGTGCCTTTTGAAACTATTATCCCCTCTTCTTCATAGAGGGAAAAGAAGGCTTCAAAAGATTATGTGAGCAATGTAGTGGCTGCCCAGAATTTTGTGGCAGGGCCAGGAGGAGGTTATAAACTTCCATATAACTCACCAGGTCTCTGTAGTGATCATGATAACATTTCTCAGTCTTTACAGTTTCAGCTCTTTTACTTTGAAAAGGAACATGACATCAATGAAAGACAAAACCAAAATTCCTTTTAAAAACAGTCCACCAGGAGATTATATGCATATATTTAACCCCGCGTCTTTCCTGAGTGATTGACTCTGCTCTGTGAGTCCTACCACCTGAGGGACGGTCAGAGCTGCTTTGGTCTCCACCACAGCCTTAGCCTGAGCACTATTGGTGCCTGGAAGCTGGACCAGGAGGGCAGAGCAGACAGGGTAAAAAGTATTCCTTTGATCTTGGCCCTTTCTGCTTCATTACTGTGAAAAGTATACAACTGAATACCAATTCATTTGTATTCAACCTGGTAGCCCTCCTTCCAAACCTCCTTTCTTTTCTAAAGCTGACAGGATGTCACAAGGAAGTGACAGGGCAGTGACAATTTCTGTGTCATGGTCCACTTCTACTTGAACTTGATTTTTATCTGGCAATGAATCAAGCCACAGGAGTCCAGTCTGGGAAAAGAAAAAAAAAATTATCGCAAGGGAGCAAGCTGAAGCTAGAAAGTTTTTCAGTCCACTTGGAAATAAGAATGCATCACAATGTGCTTTTGCCTTCCACACCGGACCCCTATTTTCTTACAAGGTAGACTGGGTATAAAAGGGGGTTTGCATTATTTATTACTGTGCCTCTGTCACACATAATGAGGGCTATAAAGTATGTAAGAGTTTGTAATTGGCTATCTGCAAGAAGAAATCCTAAGGGGGCTGTGTAAGGATCAAATAAATTACATTTCATTAAAGTAGTTATGCCAGGGATATTAGAAAACTGTTTTCAGTTGGAGGAAGAAAAAGAAGGAGAAGCAGAAAAAGAAAAATCCTCAGTACTTCCCAGACCTACTTCTGTCAAAGCTTTTACAGTATGAGGCAAGATTTCAGTCCTCCTATTTAAAATTCCTGATGTGTTCAAGATGCCAAGTAAGCAGTTACCAAGATACTTGTACAAATAATGCATAAATGGAATTTATCTAAATTGTTTTATTAATAAACTTTGCTGAACTCTCCCATACGGTTGAAGCAGGGATCCCAATTCCCTGTTATCCGCAGTTGGCACATCAGCTATCAGAAATGAAACTTTTATCTCTTCTTCTCAAGGGGATATAAATGCCTGGCTCTCCTTTCCTGAATATAATTATTGTTCTGATAATTCAGAACAAGGATTCTGTGGCAGTAAAATGCAAAGGAAAAAAAAGATGAACAGCTGGACCTAGAAGATGCAGTGGCATCATTTTAAAATGAACATTTACATTTCAGAAAAGCTGTGATGAAAGTGATCTCCATGCTTTTGGCTTGCTTACACAGCTCTTCTGATGCCTCTGGAGATAATTTGTGGTACAGTGGAGGTAACGCTGGGCAGATAGCTGGGCAGGTGCTAGGCTAAAAGATTGAATTGCTTAGTTAGACAAGGAAAAGTCTTGTCAGATTCAGGACGGAGGGAATATTCCTTCTCTTATAGCAGTTATTGGGTTTTATTCTAGTTTTAAGCAGGAAGCCAAAGTAGGTCAGAGATTCTCTCCGGATAAAATATACTTAGTTTTGAACAAGCAGTGGAAATTACCTGAAGCTGAAGACTCCAGGCTCTCACTCTCCTGTAGACTCCTGTATCCTAGTAAAGGATCAACATTTTAGGATGAAGCAGCATGTAAATGTTTGGCACATGCTGTGGGAGGTCAAGGAAGGCTCCAAGAGTAAAATCTTGGCAACATTTCCTAGCAAGCTTATGTTGTGTTAAAAGCAGAGAAGGCTCCTGCCAGCTGTAACGACCAAGTTTATTGGAAGGGTTGTATCTGAACTTCTGTAACTTACTCAGTGACAGTCAAGGCAGACAGCGACCTGGTAACCTAGCTCCAGCTAAGCTCTTTGCTACATGCAGAACTCTGTCAAACAACTCTAGCTTGAGAACACCTGCAGATGGTTTTATCTGCATCACAATAAACATAGTGCCATTAACAAGAACGTCCATTTCAAATCTGAAGTATAAATTGAAGGGATTCAAGCAAGGATCAGCTGCGCTAGTGGCCAGTGAGCAGCTGTAAGTAGCACAGGAATCGACTGGTTCTGATCGAGCAATGCACATAACGCTTGGTACAAAAGGATGGATGAAAATATGGGATTTCTCTTCTTCCCTGAAGGCTTTATCAATAGTCTAAAGTCCATAATTAGTTGCTTCTGCAGCTAGCTAATGTTCATCTTGTAGCTTGTTTATTTTTCATTTGTTTCCGTTTGACTTATATTATCCCTCGATCCCTGTAGGAGGTCCAACAAATGCTACTACTGCTGCTTAGCTCTTACTACTCTTAGGTCCGAATGAGAATGCATTCTTGTATCTAGCAATTGCATGCTCCAGTCACCAAATGTTTATCCATTAAGCCAATGATCTTGTAAATTGGAGCAGAAATATTAAGTGCTGGGGATTACATCAAGGCTGTGATAGGCTTTTATCAAGGACAATCTTTATAGTAAAGATGTACTTGAAGAGTCTTTCGCTGGTCGTAAAGCATCGTTTCTGAAAAGTTTGTAGGAAGAGAGAATAGCAATGAGCTCTAAGACCCACACAGTTTGCTTCAGGATTTTGCTAGTTAGTGTGGCCATCACTTTCAAGATCTTGATTTAACTTGACTTAACTTGCCTTTTGTTTTTTCTCAGTTGAATGCAACAAACATGATTCATTATTGGGTTGTTCTGATCTTATTTTGGCATTACTTTCTCTTTTTTGAAGGAAAAATTCTGACAGGCTGCAAAGCTAGCAGCCACAGATATCCACTGGATAGAGAAGGTTGTATGGAATGTCCAATTCTAGCAGGGAAAACTGAAGAGATTGGGACTGCTTAGACTAGCGGAGAAAAGACAAGGGGGATGGTCCCGTATAACAACAATCTTCCTATACATGTAAAGTTGTTGCAGAGAGGAAGGAAATAAAATGCTTTCTCTGACCACTTCAGTATGGGCTCACCAAAATCCATAGTGTAAGGAGTGAAGTTAAATTATTACAAGGAAGATTTAGGTTAGACACCATGAAAAGCTTCTGTTCCAAAGAAGATACTTTGCCACAAGAACAGATTGCCCTAGAAGGTGGTGGGATCTCATTTTTGAGGGGTTTTTAAGACAAGGTTAAACAAATATTTCTCCTGGAAGGTTTAAGTAGAGCTGATCCTGACTAGAGGCAGAAAGATAGATTAGAGAACCTCCTGCTGTTCCTTCCAACCGAAATTTCCAAATCCTTTTTTTTTGTGTGTTTAAGTAAGTATGCTCTGAGCGTGTAAGATTTTACTAAATGATGGTGGGGATAAGGAGGGGGGTAGATGGGAGGCAAAAGACTCTCAGCATGAAGAGGTGGAAGGTGCTGAGACATTACTCTACAGCCTTGGCATAAGTCACAGGTGGGTGGGGGAGAAGAGGACTGCAAACTGAGATCTGAGGTGGGCTCATGAGCTCATCATGGGAGAAGCATACTCGCTTCTTCCCTCTCATGCACCAATCTTCTTTACTAGAAAGAGTTAAGTGTGCTTGGGATTTGGGTAAGGTTGTCCATATGGATTCTCTCTGGGGAAGACTAAGTGGCAGTGCCAAATACTTTTGAGCTGCAGATGTGCAGCATATTCATAACAAACTGCAGATCCTCTCCAAAATTATGATTTATCACATTTTGTGGCAAACTGAAAAATGGCACCTATTTGAGGGAAACTGACTTGATATAGTATTCTCTCCACTTCAGACGGGGCTAGTTTTTGAGTTCAGTTTACTTCAGACAGAAAGCAAAAAAATTGATATTTTTCATCTGTTTTAAAAAAGAAAAAAACATCTTTTTCTTGGATATGTCATATGACATCCAAACTTTAGGGTATTTAAAAATCACTTAAAACAAACCGCAGACAGTGGAACGGGACGGTACCCTATTTTGAGTGTCAGGCAATTCAGCTGTGTTGAACTTTATCATCCCCCTTATTGAAAACAAAGTAACTGAGAATGGGGTGATAGCTACTTTTAGTTCAATTGCAGAATCTGTACAAGCAACTAATTTCACATGGAGCCTATTATTGGTTAGATTGGACACCCTTTCCTTTGATTTTACATTGTAATTTCAGTACAAAGGCAAAATGCATTGAAACACCTCTGTTCCTGCATAGATTAATTCATGTGCTTAGCTGCATGCTCTCTGAGTAGCTTCATGGACACGGAGGGTATTCAAAAAGGCTGCTAAAAAAACGACAGCTACAGTAGCAAACAATAAATTAAACTGGCCTTTCCCTCACCAGTTCCCATGCATTTTATAACTCTTCAGTTGTCTATGACTTATCCATCAGACAGCTCTACACTATAGTGAGAGAGATGCATTTGATGGCTGTGGGCCTATATATCAGCAGTGTCCTGCCTTTGGCATTTTCCAGAGTCAGTGGCCTAATGCAACTAAGCTGGTGTATAAGTCCCTGAAGAGTAGAGGGAGGCTTAAGCCTATGAAGCACCAGTGCAAACAGTGTAATGGGAAAAGTGATTTTCTCAGCTGTGTTTGGTGACTGGCACTGACTTTAGAGCACCACAGCAGTTTATCTCATTATAATATTTCTCTTCTAGAGAAGAGGTTTCCAACTTCCTTTGTTTTAAGGGGTCTTACAGACCTTTCAGTAGACGTGCAGACCCATTCAAACATTTTTCCAGAGATAGATTCCCTAATAGCTTGCAGGAACTTGTTCACAAGTAGTCCATAGCTTATTAAAGGGTCTGCAGACCATGCACTGAAAATGCTGCTTTGAGTTATGTGTATTCCTTGAATATGGCTGAAGTTTAACTAAAATGCACAGTGGTTGATCTTCTAGTAGTCTTTAGTTTCTGGACAGGTCAACCAAAATAAAGCAAATAATAAAGAACTTGGAGTCCCCCAGACTGGTGGGGAGCAGGCCTGAGTATGTAGTATCTCCTGGTAGATATCTGCTTTGCATCAGTTCCAGTTCCCCTGTCACTTCAGGGACATGATGACACTGAAGTGAAAGGATTGGCTAGAACAGTTTTGTTGCTTTATCCAGCATCTGCAAACTATACTTTTTTTCACAGATCACTGAACTATTATACTTGACAGAGCAATTCTTTGGGATTTAATCAATCTTTGAATAGTTCCAATGGCATGGACAATCTAGAGGCAAAATCAGTGGAGTGGCGCTCAGGAGACGTGGCCTGAATTTCTGCTGCAGACTTTTCCTTAGTGCTGTAAACAATCTTAATCCACCTAGTCTGTATTCTAAAGACATGACAATCCTCTTTCATTTATCCATTTTGTCTGTTTATCTTCACAGGACACTGACATGGGATGTTTCCTTAGTTCTCTTTTTGTGGTTTTCTGTGAAATCAGATCATGGTAACGGGAATTCCTTAGAGCAGGGACTTGGAGCTTCTGCAGAGTCCAGCTAGTTTTGTCCAGCTTCCAGGTGATATTTCATATTAATGAAAAGAAATATGCCTTATCTGCTATGACTGCACGGAGAATTATGTAGTTTGTGAAGTTAGTTATTGAACTCTCTTTTATTAATTACAATAGGCATCCTTGTGTTTCTAATAGAGTTATTTCTATTTAAATACACTATGTCATATGCCATATGCTGCTTTAGACTCTTTGAACTGTCAAGCATTTGATTCTGAGCCACAAAATGATGGGGTGAGTACACAGATGGGTTGTAACATAAAGAAGTCTGATGGCATGTGATAACTCTCAGGCTTTTTTTTCATAAAGCTCATAATGTACAAGCAGTGATCATGGCTTGCCAAACAAAAATGAGCTGACAGTCAAACTCCAGAGTGTTTTCTGGAGCTCTTCAAGCATTTCAGTTCTACTCTGCAGCTTCACTCTACTTTTAAATGGGCCAGGTCTCATCCTTTTTAGAACAAGCAGTGTCAGTCATTTTGTAGTGTGAAAAACTCCACTAAGAATGATGCAGAGGCTCACCAAAACTAGTCTTGAGTGGTCTAGCTCTGTGGTAGCAAGAGAGGTAGGTCAAGGCCATTTTGAGGCTACGTTTTTTTCCCAAAGAAATAACTTCTTTTAAATGTATAACAGACAGGTTTACACATGTGAAAAGACAACATCGCCTTTAGCCTGCTCTCCTAGCCTAACATTCAGTCAGTTCCTATAAAGGGAGGCAGGATTCATAACAGGAATTGAGGTATTTGCATATTCAGGGCATAGTGAGGGCAGGAGGATAGAAGGTAAAGGAGAAAATAAAATGTAGGTGACTGGACAGGTTTCACTTAAAAGATTCATGCACTTATTGGAGATGTCGACAATACAGGTGTCTACCCTTGGGTTTCTAAGCTCATGTTAAGATCAACGGGTATCTAGGGTGAGACTCATCAGCCTAAATCTAGATGCTTTGTGCCATTAGAGATACCCTGAGGTCTGCAAGACCTCTGTGTGGGCTGGCAGGTATGACAGAGGATTTAGGGGAGTTGCACCATTCTGGAGTGGCAGCTGGAGGCCAAGGGAGATACTGTACAGTGCTTAAACTGGTAGAAGGTGCCTATGTTTGGGCAGCCAAATCCCACTTCTAGTCCGTAATGCCAATAGAGGACGATTCAGTTGACTACCTGTGAGTGTCTACTGCCTTTCGAGGTGTGCTTGTCTACCTCCAGCTAGCCCAGGAGTGTCTAGCTTTTCTTGTTGGCTCTGTGTAGCTTTCCTTATTGGCTCTGTGTGATATCTGCCAGCACCATGTGAATATCTTCGCTATCTTAGACTTAGGTAGATTTAGATATATCCTAGGCATAGACCAATGTATGTGTATTCTTTAGGATGAAAAGAATAGCTTCCTAGACTGCATTCATTGTATTGGTGACTAGAGTCTGAACTCATTTGCCCATGCAGAGACACTTCATGTTTTGATATGCCATTTGAGACATCCAGAAAAGATGACCCATGCTTTTCTGGAGCAGCAGTAGGCGACCACATGGGCTATCCTACTCAAATGACAGTGGAGTCCTATGTGCAGGCCTGAATGATGGAAAGACGTTTTCCTAAGTCATTCATGTTGGAAGAGATATCAGGAGGTCATCTACTCCAACCTCCTGCTTAAAGCAGGACCAACTTTCAATTGTGACCATGGTATCGCTTTCATACCTCCAAGTATCCACTTTAACAAACAAAAGCAGGGAAGCCCTGACTTACTCAAACTGCTTACTGTTTGTGACTTGTGTCTAAACACTGGAGGATTCACAGTCTAGATACTCCTCCACTAACCTTATGCGTGGGGGCATAAAGAGTAGGTATTGTGTGAAGCCTGAAAAAGAAAACTTGGTGATGCTGGTGCCTCCTATGTTCGGTCACCTGTACCCAACATCCATCAGTTGAGAGAAATAGCCGTGAATATAAACAGCCATCCCCGCCTGTGGAGCTTCTATTGGAAGGATGTCCTACTTGGTAATAAATACTGACTGAGGGAATGCAAATGTAAGACGGACTTTGTGATCTGATAGTGAGGGAGTCAGACTGGAGTCCACGCTTCAGTGAATATTGATCCTCTGATCAATTGGTACAGCCTCCAGCTACCCTCTACTATGCATTTGTGGCCAGTTTTAGCCTCACTTGACCATAAACAATAAGATGTAAATTGCCTGGGCAGGTGCCTGTTTCCTTGGATTTCTGTAAATATCCCTGTATATGAATACTGCTGTATAATAAACAGTAATAAAGGAAACTTAGATTAAATATCCGGCTATGCACTGTAATTCAAATAGTTCTTAAAGATCATATTACTCCTCCTACTGCATATATAAAATAGGATTAGACTCTTGGGATTTTTTATTATCTAGTGCCAACCTGTGTAGATTACAGAATTTCTTTACTGCTGCTTTACAGTATCTGGTTACAAAAAGTACCTGCAGGGGTGATTTTTGGTGGTTGGAACTGGTGGCAGTCGCAGGCTCCTGGAATCCCTGGAACCAGCACCTATTTTGCAGTGCTTTGAAAATGGTGCTGGATCTTTCCTCTCCACAGCAGCAGCTGCCATGGCCTCGTCACTTGTGCTTTTGTCAAATGGCTCTTACTAATTCCCTTTCGTTTATCAGCAGCTCTGTGCTTGATTTCTCTGCTCTTCCTACTCTTCTATTTCTTTTGGGTTTCTCCCACACACATACTATTTTCTGGAGCCTTTAGTACTATTTTAAAAGCTCTGGGGGCCAACTAGAGCAGACAAAGCCCTTACCTTGTAGGTATCAAAGTAGCATCTCTGGCTGGGGGGATTTCCCCCTCCAAGCCTGAAGCACCTCTGTAGTAATGAGCACACCACTTCTGATCAAGTGAAAATCAAAATGAAATGACACTTCATCTGCTGGAAAAGCGACATCTGCACCCTTCGTTACCCAGTGCACGTTTGTTGCCTGTGATCAGGGAGAAAGCAAGGGTTGTGACTCTCCTGTGACACGAGTTGCAGGCAGGGACTTCCCCTAGTTAACACCACAGCATTTTGCCTTGCTGCACACTGGAAGCTGACAGGCATTTATAATGCCTTTTCTTACTGTCAATGCCAATGGCCCTGCTTTGCCAGAGTTTCTGAAAGTGCCAGCAGGCAGGAGACAGCTCTGCTGCTGTGCCTGTTTGCTGAGGTTTGGAGCTAAGCAGTTGTCAAGCAGTGAATGCTCACGGTGTGGACTAACCCAAAATAATAGAAAAAGTCTCATTTGAGGGATGTGCTGCTATCCCTTCCACACTCTTTCCGGTGAATCCTTACCTGCACGTTCAGATAAAGGACTCCCTGCACCTGCTCAGCTCCTTACGGGAGAAGCCGGGCCCGGCTGGGCTTGCAATAGCTGGGCTAATAGCTTTGATCTGCAAAAGAAATAGTTTTCTGTGATTTACATGCTGAAGTTCTAGCTTGAAGTGCATTTTTATAGGCCTTAGCTATTTGTCTCCTACTGCCAAAATAAAAATAGTTAGGGCTGTTGTCTTCACAAAAGCTAAAGGGTTTTTGCAGTGTGGCACTGCTTCTTTCTCTGGAAAGCAGTGCAAACCTCAGAAATCTTACATTAGAAACTTGTCTATTTTAGGGATTGACACAATATCTTTGGGACACTGTGAGACACAGCCCAGGAGAAGAGATTGAGCTGCTGACCAAAAAAAAATCTTTCTCCTCACTTATGGTCTTCAGGGGAGACCCTGGGCGATGGGATGGAAAAGGAAGTGGGGAAGAGGACGTTCTTAATTGTCACACCGTAAGGGGAGAACATTTTTTGGCATATTATTTTCATATTTATAGGGGCACTTTTTTGAATGGTCTGCGTGATCACCCATGCCAAAGACAGCAATGAATAGAAAAAAAACTGATTTGTAATCTATTTTGTAATCTATTTGTGTCTCTGTTGAATATGAGGCCAGAGGACAACACTTATGGCTCCTGATAGGTACTGGTATAAGTGACTGCACTTACATTCACTTGATTAAGGCAGCATCAAGGAAGTATTAAACGTTTATTGTATTTAGTCAGGTTGTAAGCCATTATAACCTCTCTCAAACTATACATATTCTATTCAGGCTAAGTAAGGAACCAGCAAAAGTCCCATATTGAGTGACTACTAATTCAATGGAGAACCGTCACTCAAAGTTTAGATCTCACGTTTAAGCCTAAGCAAAGCCTGACTCAGGTATATCCCTTGATTTTGTGGGGGAAAGATAATAAGTAGTAATGGAAGGGATTGTTTTAACTACATTTTTCTAACAGAAGCATAACAGAGAAACAAAAGGACAGAGATATGATATCAAGAGAAGCACTAGCAGTGTGACCCTCAGAGAGGGGAAGCTTGTGGGTGAAGAGCTGGGAACTGTGAGTATAAAAATACCATCCCTTGCTAGTTGAATCTTAGGCTGAACTTTGACGGCAGCTGGAGCCAGTCCGCCTGCAGGCTGCCGTGGCCCTGCTCCCTTAGCTCCCGTTTGTTCCTTCAGGCCCCTTTGCTTTGCCTGGCCACTGGAACTTGCCTAAAGTTGCTCTGAACCTTTTTTATCACTCTGCGTTTGCTGCTTGGTTGCAGGTCCTGAAGCTGCAAGAACTTCAGAAGCTGACTGTTTCTGCTGAAGTATTTTGCATCATAGTTTTTAACCAATTCTTCTTTAACTCCATTGTTTATTGGCTAGGGTTCATCTCAAAGCTGCTGACAACAATCTTTCTGTGCTAGCTCAATTTCGCTTTCATGCTGCAGGGTCACTTTTATAGCAGGTAAATGCTTTACAGCCATTATGGCTAGGAGAGTTTTTAAATCACATGAACTGGAGAGGGAAAAATCCATGCTTCATCTAAAAATTGGTTTTGTTTTGCTTGTAGAAATTACTGTATCTTCAAGTGGCAGATGGGAATGTGAAAACTTTCTATCATTCTTGAAGATCAGACTAGCTATAAAGAAAAATGCAATAGGGAAAATCGTCATTAGAATGGTCTTGAAAGGGTTGACTTCAAAATTTTTGCCTGTCAGCTTCTCCAGATGGCCTGAATATCTGTCAGAAGAGCAGTATTAATTAGGGTTGTCCAGGAAAAAAAAGCCAAAGTTTTTTCTGGTCAGATCCAAAAATGAAAAGGGGAAAAGTAGAAGATAAGGAAGTTAAAAAAGGATGAAGATACTTTAGGGAAGATTTAATTTATCTCACTAAAAAGTGACTATACATATAATAGCATTCAGTTCATTTTATTTTTTCTCAGTATTGCACATGTCAAGCTTGATCAATTTCTTTTATTTTTTTCTAGGTGCAAATTTAGACTGGGTTTTTTGAAAGTAACATTAGATTCCTTACATCTTGAGAGAGACTTTCCAGGCCCTTTGTTACAGCTGTGCGTATCCTACTGCGGGTGAAAGAATTGCCTACTGGGCAATTACATTCACTGAATTTGTAGGGTATAACTGTAACTGGAGCTAAGGTTATACAGAGAGGAATACAATTCCCAGTGCTCATGTAAAAGGCATTGCAGGCTCTTAAGAGGTCCATAATCAAGGAAAGTCACCACTGGTTTATTTCCCATTTGAAAATACAGTTTCTAACTGCAAGACTCTGAGGCTAAGTCCAAAGCTAAGTGCTTTATTTACTGCCATCACTACCTCACTTTATTGATCAAACAGATTTTTTTTTTAACTCCCATCAAATTTCTCTAAATTATGTGCTTAGGTTTATCCTATGAAAGGGAAAAGGAAGGACACTGGGGAAGGTTTGGCTTTTGAAGAGGCAATGAACTAATGGGCTGAGAACACAATGGGAATGAGCCATATAGTAGTCAAGGGCAAACTATGACTTCAAGGAGGGAGGGGCAGAGCCGAATCTGTAAAACAGGCCTTGCTAGCTTACTATTAGGACTGTTAGAGACAATTAATTTATCGTGCGATACCTGTGTGTGTCCTATACAACACATCAGATCTTCAGGTGGAGGCTGCCAGTGAAGCCACACCAGGAGGCTGAGTGATGTGCAGGCTTCAGTGTTTGAGCAATGAATGTTCTTGATTGGCCTTGGCTTCTCTGAGCACAGCTGTGTAGGCAAGTTCAAGGCCGAATCTAGTTAATGTCTCTTGGTTTATTAATATTTCTATATTTATTGTTTTAGACTTGCCTATATCCAAGCTATTTCTGGGCATATTAATAGGTGTTAATATTTTACCTCTTTGCCTCATGCTACAAATTACTTCTTTATCACTTCAAAGACGAGACTTAGATCTGTGCCAAGTCACTAATGTAATTACTGTCCTCTCCCCTCCGCCCCCCTGCTTAGCAGCATCAGCCATATGCAGAACCTGTTACATGCAATTATTTTCAATCAGGAGCTCCACTCCAGACAAACAAGAATTATCTTTCAAATGCTAAGTGTTTGTACAGTATGGTTGCATGTTGTACCTGCAGCAAGAGTGATAATGAAGGATGTTGTTTATTTGGTCTGTCTCTGGGAGGAATGACGATTGCTCTGGGTAGTTTGCAATTGAGGCATCCTCTCCCCAACACCCTGCTTCGTAGTTGCACAACTTCTAGGCTGTTGGTATGCCACATCTGCAGGGCACAGCTGTGCATTGCTTGTAAAAGGGCTGTGTGGTCACCCAACAGGGGTGGCAGGGCTTCTTCACCCTCCGTTAAAGTCATAACAACCACAGTGCAGAGAAAAATTTGACTTAGAATTTTTAAAGGCTTCTTTTGTTGGGAAGAGGATGCACCAGTGGCAGCAGCACAGTCAGGGCAACGGTAGCGATCATCTGCCCAGTTAGGGGTGTGAAGCAATCCTTAACCCTTAGCCACAGCAGCCCCAAAGCTTTACCTCTCCGACTCCAGGTCCACATTGCCCTCCTGCAGTATATCGTGGCTTTGTGGCTCAAGACACACCATGGTGGGTATAAACACCCCTCCCTCCCTAAACTGAGGGAGAAGCTGGACCCAAGTCTCCCACATCATGAACCGGGAGCTCTGACTGCTCAGTGGGCAGCTCATGCTCCTCCGCAAGCTTAGCTTTAATAAGTAAGTCCAGCTCAGCCAGGAATCTGTCCCTAGACAAGGTGTTCATGCCCTCGACCTCGGGTGGATAGATGTGACAAAGGCCTGAGTTGGGCCAGCATGCGGTAGGTGCTTCCTTTACTCTAATGTTTTGTGTTGTCAGGGTCTGGGCAGCTCCTCACTTACGGTGTAGGCTTTTTTAGATGATTTTTTGGAGGTATCCAGCTCTCTTCATTGACTGTACAAGGAGCCTAGTGGCTAAATGGGACCCAGTTAAATGTTGAAGCCAGGCGTTTAATTCAGGCTTTACATTGCCTAAGCTGGTTGTGTTGAAGACAGCCCTCCAGCTCTCTTTCCACGTGCCATGCTAGTGTTTCGAGCCAGCTGTAACACTTGCAACAGCAGTGAATCACAGAGATCCTCAGGCTTCACACAGAGCAAGAAGCCCTTTTCATTTCCAAATGTGAAATTACTCCAGAAGAGCTGGTCTCTGACAGTGCCAACACCTCTGTTGGCATACACCATGTTGTCAGAAACAGAAGCCAAATGCCACCCGTGCCTCCCTGGCTGGCTAGCCCCATCCCATTGATTCTTTCACATCTCAAAGTGGCAGGTTCTTTTATGAAGCTGCTGCTTATGGACATCTTGCTGCACATTCCCTTCCCCTTTTTATTTCTTTTAATGACTGTGGTGGATAACGGAAGATGACAGATGACGACAATTATAGCAGGGTAGTTTGGTATTTTTTTTCCACCTTTCATTTAAAGAATGTTATAGGCATCCTAAGCATTTTAAGCAGCTGTAGAGATGGGTGTGGTTTCCTGGGTAGCCTAGTTGGCTGAATACATTAACTATAGGGCAGGCTAGGATGTGCGCTCTTGAGCTAAACTAGTAACTGCTCTCAACTGAAGCTGCAAAATTGGCTTAAGGTTTTCCACTGGGTTTGTGGCATTTGGATTTAATGTAGATCTTTAAATGGAGGTTGCAGCTCTTCTCCAGGATCTACATTCTCTGTATTTAAACAAATTGGCTACAGACATGTGAATGAATTATCAGAGATTATAGTATGTAGTCTTTTTGCTTTCCCAGGATCTGAAACACACATATTGTTGCTTACAAATAGGGGTGGATTGTCCAGAAAGGAAGGGAGGGGCTGAAGGGCTTTTGCACCAGGCCTAATCACACCAAGATGTTTGAGGCACAGTCCAGCTCATAAAATAAGGGAAATGTAATGCCAGTTTATGGTGCCCTATTTCGCATATTCGCTGCTCATTCAGACTTTGCCTGTTTGCAAAGCAGACTTTGCAGCTCTGCTGCAGTCACGCAGGATCCTGCTGAAAGCAATGGGGCAGGTTCAGCACCGTTACGCATACAGGCACACACACGCTTGTACATATACATATACATACTTCATAGCACAACCCCAAAATTGTGAAATTTTAAAAAAGGAATCTCCATACTGACTAATGGGCTTTAAGTTGTCTTGAAAGTCTTACACTGAAGCTAGCTCCATGAGTTTAACCTGTGCGCTGCGTGCAAAAAGCACCCGAGGAAACAACTGTTTCGTCAATACACCTAAATCCCTGACTGGCCTATCTGCACCACCACAGGGAAAAATTTGAAGGTGAATCAAAAACCAGTTGAAAACCAGTGATGTCAAAAGAGATGTCAAAACAGCAGCTTTAGGCGTTGTACTCAGATGGCACCTGTCACAAAATCAGCCTATATTTGTAGGTAAGGGCCTTTTTGCCTGATAGCACCGCAGCCCTGCGCTCTTTGCGGTCCCCTTGGTCTCTGACAGGTTTTGTGTTCACTAAGTGGAGCCTGTGAGCTCTGCAGGCAGCTGTTTTGTGGCTGTCTGCCTTGTTCTTCGCACATAAACATGCTGCTGCTTGCACTTCGGGGTCACTTCACAAGCTGGATGTCCGAGCAGTGCTAATCCTGTTTTGATCTGTCAGAGACCCTTGGGAAATGTGGAAGGCGCTGTGCTTCTGACTATTATAGATTAGTAAGAAATCGGCTCTCCGAGGAGGGGCCACAGAGGCACTGAAGTTAGGTGGTAGTTTCCCGTTTGATCTCATTGTTGCAGTCAGTGCAGGCTGTGAGAAGAAAAGGAACTGCAGGAGATGGTGGCTTGTACTCCACAAAAGAAACTCAGCACTGCTAAAATCCACAGCCAACTGGAGAGCCAGCTCTCTTTGGCCTAGGGAGTTTTCCTGTCATAGCACACTAGTTTGCCCTTATCAGGTATGTTCATTTCTGGAAGGCACAGTAATGATGAGGCTCAGAGGTAGGTGCTGTGGTCTGGTTGTTAGATAGGGTAGACTGGCTTTAATGGCAAGCACCCATGTCTGAGTGAGGTAGTTGCTCCTTTGGAGCAATTTAATGCTACACTCTTTTGGATTGCTAGTGTATTTTGACTACCTCACCAGGATTTTTGTGCAAGACAGGCCTTGATTTTACACTCCCAGTAATCTCCTACCCATCCCCTAATTTATTTTTTCTAGATTTACATGAGTTGATCTGAGAATAGCACTAGACATCATGTCGTTGTGTAAGCAAGCCTTATGTTTGAGAGTGTTGGCTCTGCAGAGCCTATGAATTTTTCCTGGTTTTCTGAAAGAAGTGAAAAAGAAATCTGGGATTATTTTTAATAATAAGTACTTTTACTCATCACAAATAATTAGAATTTAGACTAAAGTTAGAGGCAAAGGCTTAATCCAGGCCAAGGCCAAGTACCTCTTTTGTGAGGTACTTTCAAAACACCAAGTAAATGATGCGGCTTGATCCCAACAATTTATTTTAACTGAAATTGGACTTTTAGGCTTACAGAGAGGAACTCACAGAAGTGAGGAAGAGCGTGTAATCCGGAGATGAAGGGGTCTAGCTAAAGAAGTAAGTTGCTAATGGTTGTAGCCACTGTATCCAGTGTACCATCAGAGGCAGAAAGAGTGGGTACAAAATATTTGGAAGAGGATGAGCTCTAGAGGTGGGGAAAGTGCTGTGAGCAATATTCGTGGGAAAAAAGAAAACAACAAACAACAACCTGTCACTGCAACAACCCCTAAAGGGAGCTGCAAACAAGGAGCCCTTTATGCATGTAGTCTGCTCTAAACACTTGCCACCTCAGGAGAGCAATTGGCAAGTGCTGAGTAAAAGTTTGTTCTGCATTTCTGAGGGGTGGCATCGTTATGCTAATCATCCTTTCACTAATCATCCTTTCACTTGCTTGCAATGCTGCTGTTGTGCTCTCTTGGAAGAATTGGGCAGGAGGTTTCCCAGGACCTGTCCACGACTAAGGACTCGCTTTCAGCTGATCCGGTGCAAGCGGCTGCAGGCCTACTTTCCCTCCAAACCTCTCCACACCTTTTCCTGCCCCTCACACTGGAGCCATTCTAGCAATTTTGAGGTCTCCAGATGAGTCGTTGCGGGGATCCAGTTTGACTGAAACCAACCCAACCAGGATGATTCGTTTTTAGGCAAGTTCAGCTTCCTAAACTGGCATCTGCATGGGTATTAGTGCTGGTGCAAGGCAAGGGTTGGGACGTCAGAGCCAGCGTGGGAAGGGATCAGAATGACAACAAGACTGGCTTGACAGCCATCGATTGGGTCCGTGTGGCTGTCTCTGGTATCCTGGTTCTCTTCCTCCCTTCCCCCATCATTCTTATTTCCAAAAGTGAAGTTCTTCATTGCCCTATAGGGTTCTGCTGCTCGTAGCACTTTGGGAGATAGTGCTATTAAATGCTTCACAATGTCCTTTTAAACTTTAACAGTTCATGTGAAATTCAGTTATTTTTTGAGAATTTTAAGCTATCTTTAACAAATGTAGACCCAGTTTTGCTCTAAGTTCCCTTGCTTGAGAAACATCTTTCTGAGAATTTAATTAGAAGCAGCTCTCATTTACATGGAGTCTACCTGCTTCTATTAGCTCTGCAGCCCTAGGGGGGCAAAATCAGATGATTCTGTGAAAGCAGTTAGCTAAGACATTAGAAGCAACCATATCCAGGTCATGCAAAGTACTAAAACTATCTAACATTCATGTATCCTTAATTGCTTTTATCCCTTTATAGCTGTTGGGAGAATGTACCACCTGAGAGAAGGCTATCTATCTCAGGGATTTCTTTTCCATTAAGCAATGTAGATATGAAGAGGAGAATAGGCAGTGATTGCCCAACAAGAAAAGGAAGAAGTAGAATTTAGTATCAGGAAGGAATTTGAACTTAATAGAGGCAGGTCTAAGCAGCCAATATTTGGCCCTGAACAGGCACAGATGTCCTGGCATCCAATATCTTTTGGGGGAAGGTGGGCTTCCACTTCAGGATTTCAGTGTCTAGTTAAGGTATGTCTTTGAGCATGTCAGGAAAATAATAAAGCAATTTCTGTGCCTTATAGGTGTATCAGTAATGTGAAAAGCTTAGGTTTCATGAGGGTGGAGACTGTAGAAATACACAGATAGTCCCAGGTCCTGAGTCAGAAATCCTACTCAGGACTTGTGTAACTTCCATGGTGCCTCTGTCACCATACACAGCGCTTTTCTCCACTAGAAGAGCAGTAGCGTAAGTGCTTTCCAGAGGACATCATTGCCTTTATTCTCTTTGTCAAGAGAGAAATGAGAGGTTGTGAAGTCAGGAGACTTGCCCAAAGTAGCCAGGGACAGCTATAGGACTTGAAAACCTGTCCCAATCCTGTGCTCTACCTAACAGGTAAAAGGCAGCACTGAAAAAAACACATTACAAACTTTTTGAAGACTTGCCTGCTTTTTCAGCCTGCAAAGTGACAGGCTCACCCAACCTGTTGTCTACATAGTGATTCATTTTCAGTCTGATAAAAAGATCTTACAGATAGGACATAACATTTAAAGAATATAGCATGTATTTTACTGTTCTCTAGAACGTCCTTGTAAAATCTCTATCAGAAAAAATCTTTGCCGTCTACACCTGCTTTCTGGCAGCTGCTGCAGTGACAGCTGAGAATGAAATATGATAAAAATGTCACTTCTGCAAAATAATCATGGCCAATGGGGTGATCCTCCACAATATCTTGTGAAGGGAAAAACTTAGCTAAAACATTGGAGAAATTGGAGAATTGGAAAAAGCAAAGCATGTTGTGAGTGTTAAGCTAAGCACAATAATAGGTGGAATAGTTTAAGAGGTCAGTTGTTTTTGCTGAAGTGATTTGAGAAAACTTTGTGCAGCATGTAGCTGTGGTATGAATTGATCAGATGACATGAAATCTTTCTTCCTTGGCTTTTTGAAGGGGCGAAAAGTGAAGAAAAATAGCAAGGAATTATCACAACTGTCAGTTTACTGTCTTCTGCTGGAACCATGATAGACCCTAGCTGATTGTTGTTTTAAATCAATACCAATCAGCTTATAAATGCTGTGATTGGCATAGCTTCTATTTAACCCTGTGCTGTGTTTTCCAGACAGAATATGTAGCAGTTTTGCAGAATAAAAGGGGAATTTAAAAGCACGAGGCTCCTTCCAGCACTTAGGCCAGGTGTGAGCAGGCAATAAGCCAGGTGAGTAGCTCAGCTCTACACTGCAGGCCAGACACCCTCTGAAAACACGATGCAGTAGTAGGGGTCAAAATGGTTTGCTACTGCTCTCGAGACAAGAGGAGTTCTTTTCTGAGATTTTCCCATACGACAGCTTGACTCCTAGCCTTTACTTAAGCTAACAGTGGTTGCTTGCATAAACTTCTGTTTTCTTTTCTCTCTGTAGGTTTGTTGATTGGCTCTGGCTGTGCTCTCTATCCTCTTGGCTGGGACAGTGAAGAAGTCAGACAAACCTGTGATAACCTTTCTAACCAGTTTGAACTGGGTAAGTCACCGTCAGAACATCTCAGCTACGTTAGACTCAGTCCTATCTGTTGTCCATAAAAGCAGAGAGAAGCAAGGAGGGCAGGCTTGGTGAAGCAACCCGGCTGTGTGTATTTAGTGTATTCATAATGCATGTTTCAGGGGCAGTGTTAAGGTATGGAAATTCTGATATCACTACTGGAAATAATTTCTTGTAGAATATCACAAAATAAAATGAAGGAACAGACTGTGTGTATGTATGCTTGTATAGATATATGCATGTCTATGTATGTATTTAAAACATAGATTTAATAGTCTTGTGATGTGGGAGCTGACATCCCTGGAGTTCTTGGTAGGGTAGACAGAGGCATCATGTCACAGAGCAGGTCAGGGGTAATTTACTGCCCCAGTAAAGTGTGACATACTCATGACCTACTGAAGTTTAAAGAGTATGGTTTTGGTCACTCACATACTTGGGAAACTGGTAAGTAACACTTGCTTGCTATGAAAATCTTTTCCCTAATAAGCCACTGGCCTTAGTGGTGATGTCTACACTGAGAGCTGAATGAGATCCAGGGATGTGGCCAAGCTGGGCTCACTCCCACATCGGATGAGCTTCCTCTAGAGAGCTCATTGGGTGGTCCAAAATAGGCTATGCAGAGAGCTATGGATTAAGCAACGTGGATGATTAGGGATCTGGTGTTTAAGTGCACACCTAGGTTCTCGTTTAGCTAGAAGGACTTGTGAAACTGCTGATTCCCTACTCTGTAAGTGCTCAGGAGATCCCCGATCCTGTGTTGCCCAAGGAAGAGGAGCATCTGTAACCTCCTGAAGGAACAGAAGGGACTGAGCGCCCAGGCCCTCCACAGTCTGAGCTCCAACTTCCGAGCAGGCACAGATACAGTTTCTTAGTCCTGTCAAACTAAATGTTATGGTTAATATTAGCAATCCTTTCAATATCTGAGCATGCGGGATTCTTGGTAGCTTGATAATAATCCCACTATAAAGAACCCCAGACAAAAATAGCTTCCTAGGGTTAAACACAAACTCATTTCATTATTTTTTAATTTTACACTGATATTTCTGTCAGGCTTCTATAACAAGGATTTTTTCTCTATATCCAAAATGCTTCTTAGGAAGATTTGCAAATGAACTGAAATTGAGGGCAGAGTTGCACAAAATAGCACCAAACTGTGAAAAAAAAATCTTTTGGAAGAAATGCTCCAGGTCACCGTTCCTTACACCACTCCTATGATGTGTGCTGAAGCGTATTTGCTCTGGCATAGGACCAGAAATTCTCACTGCCCATGGCCACATCCATCTCTGCCACTGCTGCTGATGGTGTTACCTGCAGCCACCGCTAATTGTGTTGCTCAGGGGTTATGTGAAGTCCCCGAGAAGCTTTACCTTTTTATTCTGAACTGTAATGTCTTCTGTGCTATTAATATTAAAATTTCCTTCCAGTGAAGCCTAAAAACTTCCTACAACTTTTTTTCTTCAACTTAGAAGAAAAATGAAGGAGAGAAAGCAATTAGGAACAATAATGTATTCAACTATCAGGAAAAGTGCCCCAGAAATAAGATTCCCAATTCTAAGGAAAGGTCTCTGAAAGTATGTGGAAAGGAGTGGGCAAAACGATAGAACAGCTGTTGTAGAGAGCAGTCTATTCATCTCAGCTCCTAATCAAGCCTATGCGGAAGTCTGGTTTTGTTCCTAATCAGCCCATTTGGCGGTACCCCTGTTTGAAAGGCCAGCCAACCAGCTAGCGGGTGTAGACTGAAGTCTGCTCTTTCACTCCAACTGAGTGAGCAGCTCTGCTCCTGTGAGCCCTGCCTTTGCCACCTGACAGTCTCCCCCCTCCCAGACTTCAAGCATTTCTCAGTATTCCACTCTCGCCAGAGTGCAGAACAGTGCTGCCCTTCTGGGTTATTTCTCCGAGAAATGCCACAAGAAAAAAAGCCCATTTGAGCTCTTTGGTGACCACATCTAGGTGATTCCAAACTATAGGCATAAGCAAGTTTGTGCACACAGTGAGATCAGAGTCTCCGAGACCACCTTTGTCATCTGAATCTTGACTCATGAGTCAGATATTTGCATAAATTGAATCATTTTCGCCAATGAAGTCAGTAAAGGAACTCCTGTGGAAGATTTCAACCGTCAGCTTTTTCTTCCAGGTACACATAAGGAACATGAACAGGGGTCGTGTTGTATTAACTGTGAAGCCCTGTGTTCTCACAATATTTTATGGATCAGGAGTATATACTGGGCATGTATTAATGCACGCCTAGACTTGACTGGAGTGCTGTTCTCACTGATGTGTTAAAATTAATTTTAACTTATATTACCACATTAATTAACAGATTATAGCGAGAGTAGAAATTTGCTGTAGTGATTTTCACCAGACAACTCAGCCACTAAACATCTCTTTTCCACATACATTGGATGTGAATTTAAATGATCAGCTTGGATTTCAAGTTAATGTCAGTGCCTGGTTGATGCTGAGTTACCAAGGACATCAGTAAAGAAGAGGTACTCTTTGAGGGCTGTGTAATACCCAGGTTGCTCATCTTATTTGATAAGTACCTCTTGGTTAGTGATAGCCCAAACCCTCTAGTCTTTTCTCAGTCATTAGAGACTGGTTTACTCATTATAGTGTAAAGGCCAAAGATGATGTTTCAAAGACTTAATCTCGCTATGTCTCAAGACAAATTTAAGTAATTATTGCTTTCATTTGAATAATTAATTTGATTAATCTGCAATGCTATGCTTTCTGTTCCTAAGTCTATGAAATGAGTTGCCTCGAAAACCACACATATATACACTGCAATCAAAATCTACCCTCAGAAAAGTCACACTACAGTGAGCCCTGGGCTGGTGTGTTGATGTGAGAAATGGTGGCAGTGCGAGAGCTGACCCTGCTCCTCCTGCTTCTGTGGGTGCTAGCTAGAACAGTGTTGCGAGCTGAATTCCCGGGCCATGCAGTTAGTCTCAAAAGAGAGGGCTTTTATAGGGATGGAGAACTGGTCAGCACTCTGCCTCCTCCTCAAGGATGCCAGAGCTGCTGTTCCAGCATGGACGAAGCAGCACACAGGGAACACGTGTGCTGTTAGGAAAAGAGGGTCACAGGAGACCAACTTCAATCACAGAGCCAGCAAAAGTGTGGTTCAGTAGTAGGTGAGATTCGTTCTGCACCTGCAATGGGTGAGGGGAAAAAAAAGGTGGAAAATGGAAGTAGAAGAGAGAAACCAGAAGCTGGATCTACATTATTGGAGGATGAGAAGGACAAAGGGCGGATACAGAGTAGGGATTATGAGAACTCACTTGAGAAGCAGCTGAATTTTGCATTGTAGAATGCTATGTTAACCAGAAATGTTCCAGAATTAGCAATTAAATGAAAATGGCTTTAACAAAATAAGACAACCCGCCTACCCGAAACATGCTCATAACTAGATAGAAGAAAAAACAGCAATGTTAGAAACCCATAGCAATCCTAATCCTTAGGGGCTGTGCTAGATAAAAAGTGCATCTTCATGTCTTCAGGCACTCTGACAAAAGCATTAGAATAATAGGCACTCCAAATACTGCTGAGATAGCCCACATTGTGAAAACAAAACATCCCCCCCCCCCAGATCTTTATGTACTTTCCAAAGCAATATTTAATAAAGCTGCATGAAAAATAATCATGCTTTTAATTTACATATAAGTGGATTTGGGTATTCTTTTCTAAAAAAAAGCTTGAGCCGACATCTTGAAATGCCCAGTAGTTTGCTGCTTTCTTTACAACTGAATATTTATTTTTTGTTTTTCTGCTAGATGAATTGTGTCCATATGATTTCCTTAAACTATATTTAAATAGGTTGATTTTTTTTCAATCAAATAAGAGCATTTGTACAATTCAATCTCTAAAAAATAGAGTCATTCTTCAATTGAAGATATACTGCCAAGGACACTCCAAGCTGCTAATTAAATCACACTCAATAGACTAGCTGTTTTGGTAATGAGGATGAGGAGTAACCTCCATAAGTCAACAGTGTATCTGTAAAGAGGCCTGCTGTCTACTCATCTCTAGTAATCTGTTATTGCCATCATGAAAAAATCCACACGGATACATTAGGGCTTTGACAGATGAGCTCTGGCAAATCTTGTTGGGGTGGGTAAAGTCGGAAGTGTTCCCAGCTTTTTGTCTTGCCCCTCTGCTTCTGTTTTCTGGCTGCCTGCCAGAGTTGGTAGAAATATTACGGCCTCTAGGGCCCCTCTCTGTATTATGGCATCCCAGCTTAAATAGCTGATGAAGCTCAGTTCCCACCAAAGCAGTAGCTATGTACCAGAGTCTTCTGCCTCTGCTTTTAGGGTGGTAACTCCTAGAAAAAGTGCAATATAAATGACTGAGGTGGAGAGGAAAGAGATGTTTAGATTTGAAACTAGCACAGTTTGCTTAGTGACCAAGTGAAAAGTTCTTCATCTAATTAGTGTTTGGCCACGGGCTAATGTCTGAGGTAGAGACTAAAGCCATAAGCTAGCAGCGCATGTGCTAAGGGACTGCCTTACTCTTTTACCAGATATCTGAGGAAAGATCAAAATCATCTTAGTCTCTTGTCACAACGCAAGCTGTTACTGTTATGCTGCATTATTTATACCCTGGAATTGCCCATGGGCCCATTCAGGATAGCACTAACATGGCAAGTTAGGCTCAGCAGTACAAAGCTGCTGACTGAAAGATGGGAAGGTGATTCAGATCTGCAGAATCTTATGTTCTGCAAAAGGAATTAGCAAGCAATTTCCCAATAGAAAATATCTTTATAGCATATCATATAGTGCACATTTGGTTTTGTAGCACTAGAAGCATTAATACTCTATTTTGTTTTCATTTTTAAACGCACTGCACAAGAATAACGGCTGAAAAATGAAGTTTTTAGAAGGAAATTTTAAGAATCAGAGGGATTCTGCATTAAAGTGAAGACTACACCATCCACTTGCAAAAGCATCCACATTTTGAAAAACTTAAGCTGTGTAAAGAAAGCTTCTGAACTGACTTTCTTTTTAAGCAAAATGTGAGTGTATGTGTGTGTGTACACACATTAGGACTGGTTTTAAATGACTAAAATCAATAAAGGACTCCATTCTTGGCCACAGATTTCCCTAGGCATGCAGGCAGAGGCTACCGAGCCTTTATATGCTCAGAGGTACTCTGGACTGGGGAAGAAGCAAGCACTGGGCAGTGAGACTCTGTTATGATGGGTGAAGAGGCAGCTAAATCCCACATAAGTTCCTGGAGAGGACGCATCATGTTCAGTTTATCTTGCAAAACCAAGCGTCCTGAGAATAGCAATGTAAGATCAATACCTAAGAGTCTGCACAGCAAAATGTTTTGTCTAGAGTGGGGTTCATTTGTCAAAATGTAGATGTCTCATTGCCTTAGGAAATTTCATCTGGCCTCTAGTTGCTGCTCCCCAGCCATTAGATATACGAAATGATATTATTCACTTACTTTATTAACCTGAAGGAACAAGGATATCAAATTTAAGATGATCTCCAATTTTTAAATTAAACTATATGGAAAAAAATACTGTCTTCCTTTTGGGTAGATATGGTATGTTTGGGCAGCTGGAGCTCAGCATGGCCGCTTAATCATCCAGAATTATTTATCTCCTACGCTTTTTGTGAGGGACTACTTTTTATGTTGTTTATTGCCTACCTAGGACCTATTTTTTCTTCTAGGTGATCATCTGTGCTAAGGAGCATCCCACAAACTTGACCTGGTATTTGCTCTGCATAACTGCCTTCAGAGCTTATTATCTCTGAGTTTCGTGAGGTTTTTCTTTGCTAATAAAGGCAATGAAAGTCACAGATCTGGCAGCAATGGCTTACACTGCCTCAGGAGTGGCCGTTGGCATGCCATGCCCTGTGTACTCACCTGTGTCCTGCCCCCACAGCCTGTCCTCCTGGCAATCCAGTCAGGCATGTGGGAGCGAGCACTGTGCTGCTCCGGGCTCGTGCTTGTGAGCAGGAACAAGTGCAGAAACACCCAGCTGCAGCTGTGCAATGGAGCAGGGAAAGCTGAACAGAAAGGGGCTTGCTCCCGAAACTGGTGGCTCACAGATGACAACGGGAGCTGCCACTGAACGTGGTTTGCATTAAGTGGCCAGACTGTGGAGTACGGCCAATGAGGGCTCTGACTGAGATACACGATTATTACCTTAAGTGCTGCTAGAGCCTCAGCTTACTGTCAGGGTCTGATGGAAGTGTCCAAACACAAGACATTGGTTTATCCTATATGTGAGAAATTTAATGGAAGGGGCCTGGGGCTTAAAGAGAATGCTAGATTTCCCTGAATTTTTTTCCCAGAATGGCTAAGGAGCTAATGTGAATGGATTTGATTTTTTTTGTTCCCAAGCTAAATGCTTAAAATTGAGTTTTGTGAGTGCTCCTCTCATGAAGTACCCTCTGTGGTTTGATCAAAATTGTAGACGCTGTTGTCCTCCTGATTTAATCCTGTGGTGACAGAAAAACAAAGCATACTGGTTTAGCCAATATGTTTTGTCACCAAACTAAGTTTATTCTTAAAAACACCAAGGAGTTAATGTATCCTTGAAAAGAACAAAGGCCTGACATGTATTCTGTACTTGTTTGACTTCATGCCATTGTGGGCGTCCTTATGAGGCTGGGAACAGTCCACTGCTATATTTCTTCTGCAAGTCCTCTTAGATCCTGTCCACTTGTTTCGTGCTTTCCAGCTGTTGTGCTCCATTGCTAGCAGTTATGCACAGAGACGTCCTGCTGCTGTGGGCCAGTTTGCAGCATCAGCCAAAGCAGATGGTTCCAAAAATGTACCTTTGACGGCCCTTCGTGGTGGCCGTTCTTTGGATCACTATGAAAAGGCTCTCCCGGCCAAAGTAGCTGTCTGGAGAGCAACTTAAAAGGCTGGTTCCCATCCTTAACTAAACAAGCAGCTGAATTGTCTTCAAAAGCTCTCAGAAGCTTCTCTGTTGAAGGGTATTTGTTTCCTCAGATCATTATTATTAAGGCTCTCCTCTGCCACTTTTAGAGGGTTTGAAATATCTTAAAGAGAACTGTTGACTTGATAATTACTTTTGCTGTAGAAATATTATAGTAAATGATCTTTAAAAGCAAACAGTGCAGTTACTAAAATAACAACATAAAAAATGCACAGAAAACAGTGAATGTAAAAAAAGCTTTGTTAACTAGTTAATTGGCCTTAGGTGGCATCATTTCAGCATCTGGCTGAGTGTTGACATACAGTGCCAAAACTATGAAGAAAAAGATTTTGAAGGCAGGACAATTTATTAGAATCCTATTAAAAAGAAAGGGCGTCAAAGTCGTGGTTTTTTTTTTCTGAGCAATCTATCTGACAAAGCTGCCTTTTTTGTTCACAGATTCTCTGCAAACAGCTCAAAGTTTTTACCAGTTTTAGTGTCCCATCCCCCCACCCCTTTTTTTTTGATTGGGACAGAGAACAATTTTTATGAGCGTACCTGAGCTGCAGCTGCTAGGTTCTCAGATAAATGAATGAATCAGCCTATGCTCTAGTAAAGGAAGTGTTTCATCAAGAAACACTTCCTCTTCAGTGCTACTTAGAAAACTTCCATTCTTAAATGTCTATAGGGCTTTTACATCAAAGCCGACATATATTCTGTCGAACTTAAGGCACTTTCCTTTGATGCTAGAGTTGGCTTGCATAGTCATGCAAGGACCCTCTGTACTCAATGCAGACAAACAGGGCTAGCTAGAAGGGGATTCAGGCGACCTAAGAGCAGGTGCCTTGTGCTCTTTGTTACTTTAACAGGGTGGCTAGAATTGTTATTTAGAATCCCTTTGTAGGTAAAGGGAGAAAAATAGCTACAGGCCTCCAACTAGACTCTACGCCACGGACCACAACCCTCGGAGCTCGGCCATCCTCAATCCACCTCACCGTCCACTCGTCTAGCCCACACTTCCTGAGTTTACCTGTGAGGATATGATGGGAGACAGTGTCAAAACCCTTGCTGAAGTCCAGGTCGACAACATCCACTGCTCTCCCCTCCTCTACCCAGCCAGTCATTCCGTCATAGAAGGCTCTCAGATTGGTCAAGCATGATTTCCCTTTGGTGAATCCATGCTGACTACTCCTGATCACCTTCTTGTCCTCCAGATGCTTAGTGATGACCTCCAGGAGGAGCTGTTCCATCACCTTTCCAGGGATGGAGGGGAGGCTGACAGGCCTGTAGTTTCCTGGCTCCTCCTTCTTGCCCTTTTGGAAGACTGGCGTGACATTGGCTTTCTTCCAGTCCTCAGGCACCTCTCCTGATCTCCAGGACCTTTCCAAGATGATGGAGCGTGGTCTAGCGATAACATCCGCCAGCTCCCTCAGCATTCGTGGGTGCATCCCGTCAGGGCCCATGGATTTATGGATGTCAAGTTTGGACAAAAGATCTCTAACCCGATCCTCCTCGACCAAGGGAGAGTCTTCCTTTCTCCAGCCTTCCTCTCTCGTCTCCAGGGCCACGGATTCCTGAGGGCTGGTCTTAGCAGTAAAGATGGAAGCAAAGCAGGTATTCAGTAACTCTGCCTTCTCTGTATCCTTCGTCACCAGGGCACCCGCCCCATTCAGCAGCGGGCCCACATTTTCCCCAGTCTTCCTTTTGCTACTGATGTATTTGAAGAAGCCCTTCTTGTTGCCCTTGACATCCCTTGCCAGATTTAATTCCAACTGGGCCTTAGCGTTCCTCGTTGCACCCCTGCACACTCTGACAATGTCCCTGTATTCCTCCCGAGTGGCCTATCCCCTTTGCCACATTCTGTGTACTTCCTTCTTCTGTTGGAGTTTGGCCAGGAGTTCCTTGCTCCTCCATGCAGGTCTCCTGCCTGCTTTGCTGGACTTCTTCCTCAGAGGGATGCACTGCTCTTGAGCCTGGAGGAGGTGATGCTTGAATATTAACCAGCTCTCCTGGACCCCCCTTCCTTCTAAGGTCCTACCCCGTGGGATTCCTCCAAGTAGGTCCCTGAAGAGGCCAAAGTTAGCCCTGAAGTCCAGGGTTGCAATCCTACTCATTGCCCTGCTTTCTCCTCACAGCATCCTGAGCTCTGTCATCTCCTGGTCACTGCAGCTAAGGCTGCCCCCAACCTTCAGATCTCCAACCAGTCCTTCTTTCTTTGTTAGTATAAGGGCCAGCATCTCACCTGTCCCTACTGGCTTCTCCACCAGCTGTGTCAAGAAGTTATCCTCAATGCTCTGCAGGAACCTCCTGGACTGTTTGTGCCTAGGAAAAAGAATATTTAGCGCTAATGCAGTCCCCCACTACTGCAAATTCCTCTATCCACAAATTCCCCATGATCACATCCCTACAGCAGATGGAAAGAAGCCATCTTTACCAAATTCATTATTTTGTCCTAAGCTGTTTGTTCAGCTGCAGTTTTACCTTATATAGTGTTCTTTCTTTCTTTCTTTCACAAAACTACTTAAATCCTTTTTGAATGCATTCCAAGTTTTAACTTCTTTTCCTGCTTTTGTAGCTGATTTCACATGACTGTTTTTCATTGTGTAACAGTGTCAAGAAAAAATTATTTAGCTCTTTAATTTAACTTGGCTTTGTTTCAAAATAATCACGCCTTCTTATTTATTAGCTGATTATCTCTTACATTAATTTGTGGCTTTCATATCTCCAAATCCCTGTATATCCCCTTACCATCACACTCTTTACTTTATTCTCTGATTATTTTTCCAACACGTGATTGATTACATGAATTCGCATTGCCCTGTAGTACTGGACTCTCATGTGAAGCTGTTAAAGTTTCTGCACAAGTTTTTGCAAGTAGGAATTGTAGTTTTTAATTTTGAGGGTACTTCATTTTTATTCTTCAGTCTAGGTAATTCTTGAACTTTTTTTCATCATCTTGGAAACTAGGCTTTACCTAAATGATTAGAGTCTGCCAAATACTCTAGGCTGCAAGCCCAGGATAGTCTTAACATTAAGTAAGGTGCAAATATTTAAGATACTAAGTCTTACAATTAACAGATTTACATCGAAGACAATTCCACATACTGGATTTTTTTTGAAAGTGTCATTTATTGGTTATTTTAGATGAAAATCATATATTATTTCCAACTATATGACTGTGTGATAATTTTTTATAATATATCATGAATACCCTGGTAAAATTCTATTTCTGCAGCTGGATCCTGGCAGAGTTCCACAGCAGATCAGCTATCCACAGAGTTTCTGTTGCCAAAGTTCACTCACTCGCAAATTTGTCTTATATATTTGCCTTATATATTTGGGGGGAAGCTAAAGGGGCACATACCATGGCCTTGAATATCACATTAGAAGTCAGACACGTGAGTGTTTTGTAGTAAGCCCATCCCCCATGGCAAAACTTGTGTTCTGCATTCTTCGACTTCTTTTGGTTTAGTAAATATTCTCTCATATTCTGTGGTACTCCTTTCTGTTTTATCTTCTTTTGGTATCCTCCTCATTCACCTTGCTCTTTGTCCTTTTTCCTCAAGGAAAGGAATGTAAGTTCCCACTATTTCCTCCTTTTGTTTGCTTGGAAAATGGCCATCTAGTCCTATTGTTGCAAGGTCTGTCAAGCTGTGATTTGAGAATTAATGCTGACACTCTTACTGCCAATCCCAGTAAACCAAATCTGAAAACAGAAATCTTAATGGCTGGCTACAAATTTACCTGAGCTGACCTGGACAGTGCACCTTCAATGAACAACCAGAAGGCAAGAGCTACCATGCTCACCTTTACCAAGCAAAGCAAAACAAAACAAAGAAAGGATCCAGAACTAACAAAATGCTGAAACTGCAGCTTCTCCCTCCATACTGACTTGTCGGGTAAACAGTGATTTGTAAAAAGCAGCATCAGTTCTGTGCAGAGAAGGAAGATGCTGTGATGCATATCATCTGTATCAGCTAGAAGGGTACTTCAGCTGTTGGGAAAATTACTTTGGCATGAAACCAGACCCAGCCCATCCAATGGACATGGACATGTGCACATTTTTGCACATATCTACGTGCCCCTTGGAGGACTGACACACTTCTACCCATATGTACACACATACATACATACATATGTAAAAATATCCATATGCATTCTTGAAGAAAGCATCAGCTTTTGTGCTGGGAGGGTGGGGATCAGGGGACTGACACACTTAATTGTTTTAACTGTAGCATGTAATTAGGTGATCTTGCTCTTCATTTTAGAGTTTTCACACTAACAAAAATGACAAACTGCAATGCTGCAAACTGCAATTCTAATATTCAATACGATGGGCTCCATGAAGTCAAAGTGCTCTGGTTGGTGGTTAAATTTAAGCTCCAGTTCTGCAAAACCCTTAACCATCTGCTTCACTCTGAGTACATGACTGCTCCTGCTGATTTCAGTGCAATTAAAGTTGAATATGAAGAAAGGTCCTTCTATGGTACTCATTATTATAATGTTTATAAAAATATAAATCAAGAAAGCTAAGCTATTTTCTGTAACATGTAACGTTTCTATAGGTATATTTCTATTTGATTTGGCGTTACACTTAATCACTTGTAAACCCTGCCCTTTACAAAGCTTCATCTTCCTTTTAAAAGGAGTTTAATATCAAAGTAAAGCAAAAGTCATTTTCCAAGTTAAACTGCAGCTAAATTACCCAATTACTGACAACCAACAATCTTTCTTTATGGTGCAGCGGATTAAAATAGCTCATATATGCAGTAAAAAAAGAGAACACAAACTCAAGTATATAATTTTTCCCTTGTGCAATACAGGCTTATAAAAGGGGTAGTATTATTTCAGTCTGACACATGGCTATCTGGTGTCATTCATTTCAGCAGGTACATTTGAAATGGAGTCTCCCAGGCTTCATAGCTATACCTGGCTATGGATTTAGGACTTAGTTATACTTGCAACAACAAGTATAGCTAAGTCCTATGCAAATACCCTCCCAGATATAGGCTCTTCTTAAGTACAATAGCTCCTAATGCTAGTCTATTCAGCATCGTCCAAGTACAGATCAAGCTATTTTATGCAAGGCCTCCTATTGCTTCTGACACAGGCTGGAAATAATGGCCAAGTTTGTTGCTGGGTTATTATTGCTCTAAGGTCAGTCTCCCTGCTCTTTCATCCATCCTCCTGCACTTTCCGGTTCTTTTGTTTGTTCATCTTGACCCAACTCGTACTTGTGAACTACATTGCTTTTGTTAGATCAAGACACTGCCTGCCAAGCCTTAGAGCATTAATTAGGGCAGTGGTCCTTGGGGTAAATGGAGCACAGTATGGAGAAATAACTGTTATTCTGCTCATCCAAGATTGAATGTGCAACTGGCATTTCTAGTGCATATCTCTGACACTGATTTAACAATTCTCTCTTCATAATGTGCACTGTGTGCACTCTCCCCCTCTCCCACAGCTAATGCACAAAAGTTGAAACCACACCTTGTAAGAGGTCAAATTTCCTTTGTTCAACCCCAGCTTATGTCATAGCTGAGAAACTGTGCACACTGCTACAGGGTGAATCTGTAAATACTTTTAAAAATAGCATGTTAACATTTATTTTCTCTACTTGGAAGCATCATGATGAGAAAGATTTAATTTTTCAAGCTACCACAATTATTTAATAGTTTCAGGAACACTTAGCAATTAAAAAGAACTGTCAGGTGGAGTCTAGCTTATCACAAGGAATGCTTTAAGAACCCCTTCCATGGTATATACATGATGATTTTCAAAGCATGGATGTAGACACCCTGCATATGCTTAAATCCCATTTGGAAAATCCCAGCCAAAGCTGTAGATGTGTGTGAGTACAAACAAAGGAATAGGCAGGTCTCTTCTGAGACTGCTGTAAGGGTGGGCAAGGATCAGCATTAGAGACATTTCCAGTTTCTTGGTCACTCTCCATGGCTTATGTTGGTCTTCTTTGTAGGAAGTCAGACTCACTGCATGGTCTTCTCTAAGGAAGCCAAGAATGGTGTCAATCTACAGAATGTAACCAGATTACAGCAAGCAAATCTCTCAATCTTTCTGCTCCAGCATTTTAAGGAGATAGGCTAATAAGCCCAAAGCTAAGCCTTGACCTAGTCATCATTTTTTGAAAGCAAGTTTTGAGGATTTTGAAGAAAAAATGAAACAAGTACTATGCTGCTGTAGTGTCAACCTGAGGTCTTCAGAGTGGCTATGAGTACAAGCTTTGCTTCTCACTCATATCTCTTTTTCTGGCCTGCGGGTATCCTGCAGATGGTCTATGGACATGCTGTTTGCCCTCAGGCATACTAACGCATTAGACATGTTTGGATGTGCAAACTGACAGGCGCTCTGGAGCACCTTACATCTTGTTTCTAAGGCAGGATTAGCAGACTTGCTAAGTGCCTGACCTGCCAGGCTGGTCCCCAAGGGTGTGAATGGACAGAATATGGAGATGCCACCACCTGTGCGGTGTCAGGAAAAAAATGGCTCCAACTGGGCCACCTAGCTTCCATCTACTTTCAATTCTATTACTAGAAGGATGCTCTGTTGTTACCTTCTGTCCTTCAGAGCGAAGAATGGTTTCTGCTGCCTTTTGAAGTGTTGCATTGCTACTTGTGCCTTACTGAGAGTGCTCACTGCTCAAAGCAGGGAGACGTCAGTATCAGGATGGGGTATCAGGAAGACCTCAGTTATAATGAGTCTGAAGCGCTCAAGATTAAGATTAATTGATGCAACCCAATTTAAAATGGCCTTTGAGATGGGGTGAACTCCTGAGGAGCTACAGCAGGCATCTTCTTGCTAAGAGCTCTTCGAAGATGCCTCCTCCCTGCTGTAGCTGCAGCTTTCCTGATGGCCTTCTCTACTGCAGATGCAGTGGTGGCTGGAAGGGGAGAGATCCTTTTCTGGCCCTTTGGAGCACTGTGGGACTCCACACCACCGTTCCTATCAACATACTACTGCTGGTGATGAATTTTACTGTACAAAAATACTGAGGCCATTAAAAATATTCAAGGCTGTATTGTGACACTATTAAACAGCTTGGACAAGAAATCAGTGAAGTTTTAGGCAACGGGTGGTGGCACCGAGCTGGGACAGGAAATCTGCCTCTCTTTCTCTCTCTCTCTGTATTTTAATTAAACCTTCATACTCACTGGGAATCTGTCCTTAGTGGGAGTTAAAGATCGGTCCTTAAGGCTCTTCCCCTCATGGTGGCAACTTGTGGAAGTACTGGAATCCAAGGCCCCCAGCACAACCCTTTTCCTTACATACTTCCCTCCTGTGAACCACAAACCTGTGTTGAATCCTTCCCCCAAATACCCCCTCCCCCTGGCCTGCAGGTATAGAGCAGCTCTGCTCTGCCCCACAGTTTTGCTGCAGAGAAGAAAGTGCACTACAAGCGATGGGATAATATGGAGGTAGCTGGTCAGCAGGGGTGGGGAAGTCAGGCTAGGCCATTCAGGGTGGCACAGAGTAATGCTTAACGTGTTTAATTCCACAGCAGCAACACTTAATCATTTTGCTGTAGTTATTAGTCATATTATCATTATAATACCACTATCGTACTGGTATGTCTCCCATCACTGCTCTGTGTGCACACTGCCTCCTGACCTTACTGTCCAGGTATTTAAGAGGTTGGATTTGGGGACTCCATTCCCACAGCAGACCCCAATTTGCAGCTGGTCCCCCAATGTCATGCTCCTTTTCTACAGGGAGCCTCTGTTTCAGTCTGTGGAAATTCAGTGTCCTGCTCTGCCAGAAGCAGACGTCTGCCATATGGTCTGTCAATTGGCTATGCCTAATGTACGGGGTCGTGGAGGATTGCACAGCAGATAAAGCTGTGCCATTACAGGTGCCACCCGTAGTGAGTCTCCTTGGAAGGTACAGTTTCCCCATCTCCTTCTTATCGCTTAAACAGGGGCATCTCCACCACATAGCTGGAGTAACGCATGCATCCTGAACACAGGCTCTGATGTGTGGGAGCTCATTTATTTGGTCAGTCAATATGAACTGCTGGAGAAGAGATTAGGCAGAGAAAAGTGCTCCTTAGCAGTCCCTGTCCCTTCCTTCCTCAAAGTTTTGGCTGCAGGGATTGTTTGTGGGGTAAAGCAATAAAAGAAGGAGTTTTGATTTGGCTCAGTAAGAATTTATGCCTGTGTGAGTGGAATGTAAATGGGTTTCTTGCAAGCAAATCCTGGATGTATTGTCAGTTAGCAGTTTACAGCAGAGTCCACTTTTGAGCCCCATTATGGGAATGGCAGAAGGTGATTCACCCAGCTACCTCCGAAGGAAGCGAGTCCCAGCACTGAATTATGTGCAGCGGGACTGAGTGTTCTGCAGGAGCAACAAAACAAGCACTCAAAAGCTGCCTGGAGATCAGAAAAGCAGAAAAAAGAGAAGGGGGGGAAAAAAACCTTCTGATTGCAGCTGCTGTGGAAACCAACCCTACAGCTTCTCTCCGGACTTGGCAAGCAGAGGGACCACTTGTTCCACTACTAAAATATTTTCAGTGCCGGCAACCTCTACTTTAACTGTCAAGTGTAGTTTTCCCGTGTGTTGAAAACAGTAATTTGCCAACCAAGTGAGCTTGGAGGCTTGTCTGATGAACCATTATAGAAAGTGAAGGGGAGCAATTTAAACAGCTTTGCTTCTCTAATTTCTTGAAAAAACACTAGGCAAACCAATTACTCCAACCCTGTGTTTCCTTTTTGAGGTGGATACGTTACACGTGGGCAGAAAACCTAAAGGAGCACTTTTTACTGCATCAGTATAGAGCAGCTTGCTGGTTTTAACCCTTGGATACGCTAAGGACTAACTTGCGCTTGTTTGCCCGTCTGTTTCTCCCTAGGTGTCTAATGGTGGTATCTGCCTGGCTAGGTGGGCTTTGAGGCAGTATGGCCCTTCTTGCGTTCTTATTAAAGAAAAAGGGGGTGAAAAGTCTGAAAATGAAGTAGCACACGTCTGTTCCCAAATAGATGCAGCAGCTCTCTAAATCTGCCGTTTACACAGCGGTGGTAGTAGTGTTTGAATGCCACAGGTCAGCTCCAGAGACCGGGAAGGCGTGCCAAGGTTCCCTGTTCCCTGTTGGTCTCCCTGTGGGGAGGAAAAAAAAAGTTGCAGCCTCTCGTATCATGTGGAAAGTACCGCAGATTTCCTATCGGATCTCGGGCCGAGCTGCTAGGAAGGGCGGAGAGTCCTTTTTCCCAATCCCGGGCAAATTGGTACCAGCACGGTCTGTCTGCTGGGGTCATCGCCACAGGGCAAGGCCCGTGCTCTCCCCCTGCGGCCCATGCTGGGCGTCCACTGGGTGGCAAGGAAAAGGCTCACAAAGGCGGGGGAGAAGCGGGGGCTTTCCTGCCGGTTAACGCTGTGTGGTGGTTAACGCTGTGTGGTGTCTCGTTGCAGGGAGCTGCGAAATCGGCTGGGCCTACTACTGCACCGGCGGTGGGGCGGCAGCGGCCATGCTGATCTGCACCTGGCTGGCCTGCTTCTCGGGCAAGAAGCAGAAGCAGTACCCGTACTGAGCGGGAGTGGGGCCGCCGGGACTTGCCAGCGTCCTCCAAGAAACCACGGACACGGGACTTTTAAGTGCTTTAGCTCCTGAGCGGTTGGCGGGGAGCCCTGGGGTGGGGGGAGCGGGGGCGGCGGGCGCCATGGCCGGGACGGGCAGGCCTTTGCCACCGGGGCCTCTTTGGGGTCACCTCTGGAAAAATGCAACTCTGTAAGCAAGGAGAGCTCCGGTTTGGCTAATTGTGAAAATCTGCGCGTACCAATTAGTTGAAAGATTGGTGGAAACAAGGCGGTGTTGGAGGGCCGGGGTAGCTCCCCATGGTCCCTTCAGCGCGGCATTCCTGAAAGCACACACATGCTCGTACACACACTCGTACACTCATACACACCCGCACACACTCGTACACACCCGCACACACCTGCGCACACACACACACATACACACACACACACACACACACAAATGCGTTGACCATGGCACAAAATGAGCAGAGAGGAAAACTTCTCGGTGCGATTCTTTCTTTTCCTTTTTTTTTTTTTAAACTCTTTTTTGGTGGTTTAAGATTCAGTGTTACGACACTTTTTAATCTATACATTAAACTTAATACAAGGACCAATAAGCCACTTTATCAGTATTTTGTATATTCTCTACACACTTTTCTCCCCAGACATTTAGCCACTGCTTATTCAGCCCTATAGAACTTTTATTAAGCCTCTGTTTTATCAGCATTATTACAAAAATGCAACATAACTACTTGGCATATGTAGCCTTTGCCTATAGTACTTTTATGAAGTGCAGTAAATGGACGTTTTTCTGTCCATTGAAAATTCCACTTACGGTACTGTAGAACTCTGTTGGTTATGTTAGACTAACAGGAAACTTCTTCCAGACATAGATTTTGTCGCTGTTATGTTTAGCTCATTGATGTCGTATTGTGCTGTACCATGTTTATTATTTCAATATTCATTTTTGTAAAAAAAAATATATATATAAATGTGCTATTTTATGTTTGTATTTGAAAATCTCTGTAAATAAATTTTTCCTTGATCAGTACTTGCAATGCATGGTAGTGTCATTAGATGAAAAAGTTCCTTTCTCTCTCAGATCCTCATTCAAAATAATCCTCAGAAGTAGTTATGGCTTTGATAACTGTGCTGTAGCCTTTCTCCCCCTAAAACACATACATTTAGGCTTCAGTTACATTGCTTGAGCATAGATGTCTATTGCCACTTGGGACATCTTGGGACATCTAGTGTATCTTACGTTTTTGCATGATGCTGTTAGATATAATGCAGGACTTCTGGGGGACCATCTCCATTCTGGTCTGGCAGCTGGAGACTCAGCATCTCACACAGCACTGGCCATCCCTGTTTCAGCAATTGAAACAAGCCATTACTTTCTTAATAGCATACACACTAATCAAATGCCTAGTAAGAGATATTCCCTTCACAAGGAACTGCTGGCCTACATACAAAGCTCAAAGAATTCATTTTCTTTAAGAGAAACAGTGTGACCTTTGAGCATGGGAGTTAGTAAGGGGCTTCTGATCCTTAAAATAACAGATATTATTCCCTTTCAAAAGCATTTTTCTGCTTTTTTCCCCCCCCTAAAATGATATTTCAGTCATTGTATATTTCTAACCTACAATGTGTTCTAGTTACAGTTTTATTGGTTAATAATGCTTGCAGCTGTTGTAACAGCTGAAATCATACAGTTGCATTACACTGGACAGCTTTTTGAAGGTATGGGTGCATGAAAATAGCAAAGTAAGTTTATAGGGATCAGTTCTGATGTTGCTGAACTGGATTTTGTCGAGTTTCATTATAGGCTAGGCAGTATTTATTCACTTTATGGTACTGTGTGGTGAAAATAAAATTGCACGTTAGCCTTCCCAGATTAGCCCATAATAGCTATATCATGTCTGACTGCACCTCTGCTGAGAACCGCATCAACCATGCTGCAGAGACAGACATAAGGCAGTACAGTGACCTGCCTCTTTGCACACCTCTTCCAGTGGCACCAACAGTGGTTGTATACAGAGCACTGTGGGCTTCCTTTTGTGCTTCCAGGTTTTCTAGGCACTTCCTTTCTTGTAAAAGCTTGGGCTCACGTTCAAACCCGCTGCTGGATGTCAGTAGCATTTTGTGTACTATCACAATAAGTAGGATTTTGCCCTTTAGAGTTGTGGATTTCAGCTCTATCAAAACCAAAGGAGAAATAAATACAACTTTGGCTGTGGTTCCTCTAGATCCGGTAAGATGTTTGGCAGATATCTCAATACCAAGATGGTACCTTTATACATGATGCTATGATGGAAACACACCTTTCCTTCCACTGAAACTACAGTTTACTGTGCAAGGTTCCAATGACTTGGTTATAAAAATATAAGTGTTATTCTAAATTTGACCCTCCCTAGCTTACATCCGTGTTCATGCATCATGGAGAACATTTTGACTTTTGTTAGTTCTTCCTGTGCTCAGGTTCTGGTTTGATTTATGGTGACAAAATGGAAATATCAATTACTTCATGAAGAAAATTAGCTTTTTATTGCAATGCAATGTAATTATAGTATGATTGACTTCCTCTGAATTTGTTTATAATCTCCTTTTTTAAAATTTGGAATTGAATAAAACAGCAGTTTTGAATAATCAAGCCAATGAGATATACTGCACCTGCTCTGTAGCTGGTTATCATATGGCTTTCAGCTGCTGTGATATGAATAAACCAATCACAGCTTAATTAGGCTTGTCCATATTTGTGTATTTTGGTTCTGATATCGATTTTGCACTAGAATATACATGCCATTTATTATCACATTTCTCAGGCCTTACAGCTACAAACTAATAACTTCAAAGTGCTTTCAATTTCACAATTTCAAATGTCAATGAAATATTTAAAATATTTACTCTGTTTAATTTTCCATTTATTTATTCTTGGAGATGAGGAGCTTGGCTTTGTATTTGTCAAAACAGAACATGTAAGGTTGGGTGGAACCCTAGTTCACTGAATTCTGTTCCTGCCATAACTGGAAATCATGTCACATAATCCTGTTCATAAATTTATCAAGCTCAATTTTAAAACTAGTTAATCAGTTTTTCTCCTACAACCTCATTGGGAAGTTTATTCCAAAATCTCACTGTTTGGGTTGTTAGGCACTTTCTAAATTCCAGCCTAAACTAATTTGCCAATTCATATCTGTTTTTTCTGATTCCACCGTTGTTCTTAGCCTCAATAGCTCTCTTACATCTCTAGCGCTTAACCCCCGCTATATTTAGAGACAGTAGCCTTTTTTCTTGCAACACTTCAATTTGCTGTGCTAAAGGAGGCATGCTCTTCTGATCTGTTTTTATCAGCTTGCCTATCTGTTTCTCTGTAATATTTTGTTGCATTTGCTCCACAATCTCTGAATTTCCCTGAGTTTTCTTCATTGTAAGCACTTCTGTAAGCAGCATACATTCACACATTCCCTGTTATATATGTCAGGTTACCTTTTATGTTGCATTCTGGAGGTCGCTGGCAACGTGGATGTCATGGATCTGCTTCCAACAAATACTCTGTGAGCAGCAAGTTTCGTCGATCACCCCCAGCCAATATAGAAACTGTACAGAAACAAGTGTTATGATTGTGGACTGCTGTTCATTATCAGAAACGATCTTAGAACCAGAGGATAATTCAGGTTGGAAGGGACTTCTGGAGGTCTCTAGCACAACTTTCTGCTCAAAGCACATGTCAGCTGTGACGTCAGACTGGCTTACTCAGGGCTTTATCCGGTTGGGTCTGGAAAACCTCCAAGAACAGAGACAGCGCAATCTCCCTGTGCAACCTGTTCCACTGCCCTCATGTGGAGAAACTTCCTTGTATCTTGTCTCTTGTTTCAAGTGATGTCCTGTGCCTCCTATCTTCTCACCACACACCACTGCGAAGAGCTTGGCTCTATCTCTTCTCAGGACCCTCCCTTAGGTGCTGGGAGGATGCTGTTGTTTCATCTGAAGGTGTCTCTTTTCTAGGCTAAATAACCCCACCTCCCTCAGCCTTTCCTCACAGAGCAAGTGCTTCAGCCCACAACCAGCTTGGTGGCCCTCCCGTGAATGCCTTGCAGTTTGTCAATGACTTTCTTGTACTGGGGGAACCCAAAACTGAATGCAGTATCTGAACGAGGTCTAATGAGTGCCAGTTAGAGAAGGATAATCATTTCACTCGCTCTACTGGCTCTGCTTCTGTTAATGCATCCCAGGATGCTGTTGCCCTTCTGTGGTCAGGCCGCACTGCTGGCTCCAGTGCAGCTCACTGCCCCTTGGCCTCCAGGTCCTGTTCGCAGAGCTGCTCCCTGGCCAGCCATCCCCAGCCTATGTCACGGCAGGACACTCTTCCTTCCCAAGGGTAGGACTCTGCATTTGTCCTTGTTGAATTTCATAAGGTTCCTGTTGGGCCATTCCTCTAGGCTGTCTCAGTCCCTCAGAATGGCAGCTCCCCTCAATTTTATCAACTGGTTCCCTCAGTTTGGTGTCATCTGCAGACTTGATGAGAGCACACTCATTTTCTTCACTTCCCCCAGGTCACTGATAGAGCTGTTAAGTAGGACAGGTCCCAGGATAGACCCTGGCGGTGCCCCACTTATCACAGGCATCCAGGTTGGGTGCAACTCATTAAACATGACCTCTGAGCCTGGCTGTCTAAGCAGGTTTTTAACGTTCTGGTTCCCCACACATCCAAATCATAATGTCTCACCCTGGATACTTGAATACTGTGGAAGACTATGTCAAAAGGCATGCTGAAGTTGAGGAAAATGACATCCACTGCTCTCCCACTGTCCATAGATTCATTCATTTTATCATAGAAGGCAAATAGGTTGGTCAGGAACAATTTACTGTCGGTAAATCCATGCTGACTGTTCCCAGTCACCAAAGTGAGCTTCTATGGGGCTACCACCAGAAATAAGGTTTGGGGATCTGGTTGCCTTTGTCTGTTTAACTTTTGCTTTGCATACCTAGATAAGGAAAAAAATGCTGTCAACAATGCTAGAAGTATGCAGGCCAGAAAAACTGATCCCTGAAAGCAGGGAATTTGCTTCATATGCAAGTCTGAGCGGGGCAAGTGAAGGGGGAGGAAGCTGGTGCAATAATTTATTTACATAAGCTCAATCTTTGGAAATGTTCAGGAGAACACAGCTTGAGTAGCAAACACTCTCATCTGTAACCCTGAGAGATGGGATCTTTCTTCATCTGTGCAGCATGCACAGTGCCAAGAGTCCTGTGTTGAACACTAATGCAGTATTTTTGGAGAAGGAAAGTCTAAATTCTGGCATTTAAGCTTTAAGTCAAATAGAGGCTTTTCTGCATGAATGTGAAGACCCTTCCTGGAGTTTGAGAGGGCATTAGGCCGTTTATGTAAAAAGAAGGTCATTACTTGACAAGATTTACGTGTTAACAAATGACTCATTTTCACTGAACGCCATGGCGTTTGCTCCCTCACAAAAATACAAATATATGTCTGTGAGGAAAAAAATCCCTATCACTAACAGCAAAAAATCTTTAAAAATGTTTAGATTCTGAAATGAAAGTTAGCTAGTTCCTGATACAGCTTAATTCCTGCATTTCCTCTTTCCTGAAAGAGAATTCAGAAATCAGTTGCAACTGCAATTTATCTGTCATTCTAGAGTTTGAAATAGTCTATGAAAAAATATCAAACTGATTGACAAAGTAGATAATCTGTACATCAACATAAGCATTAATTCTGCTCTATATACTTAACTTTTCAGAGAGACAATGGTGAAATTAGATCTATCTTTTTTAAAAAGTGACATTTTAATGTAATCCCTTAAGCAGGTAGGATTTTAAATATATGCTTTCTAGTAAGTATTAAGTATTTTTATTATTATTTAAATAATGATGGATCAGAGTAAATGAGGAAAACTTTGACACACAGTTTAAAGTTCATTTCCCTCAGCGGCAGGAAGGGCGATTATTAATTAGGTTAAACATAAATAGGTGGTCTTTTCTCACGTTCCTCATGAAGAAACAAAATGATGACTTAAATTTATAGGGACATTTTGGATGAATAAGACAGCAGCTGACTCCTTTCATGGACAATTCTATGGCCTTTTTGTTTGCTAGTAAGAATATACGTTAAGAATATTCCATCCATTGTGGTGACCATCTTAAAATAAGTCACAGAATCACAGAACCGTTTAGGTTGGAAGGGACCTCTGGAGATCATCTAGTCCAACCTCCCTGCTCAGGCAGGGTCAGCTAGAGCATATTGCCCAGGATCACGTCCAGGCGGGTTTTGAATGTCTCCAGCGAAGGAGACTCCACTACCTCTCTGGGCAACCTGTTCCAATGCTCTGTCACTCTCACAGCGAAGAAGTTTTTTCTCAGGTTTAGGTGGAACTGCCTGTGGTTCAGTTTCTGCCCGTTGCCTCTTGTCCTGTTGCTGGGCACCACGGGAGAAGAGATTGGCCTCATCCTCTTGACACTCCCCCTTCAGATACTTGTACACGTTGAGGAGATCGCCTCTCAGTCTTCTCTTCTCCAGACTGAACAGGCCCAGCTCTCACAGTCTTTCTTCATAGGAGAGATGCTCCAGTCCCCTGATCGTCTTTGTAGCCCTCCGCTGGACTCTCTCCAGTAGCACCATGTCAGGTGCTGTCAAGTCATGTCAAGTCATTACAAGGAAAATGATAATTTGAAAGGAGCATATGGCACAACTTCATTATGTATATCTACATCACCATTGCACAGCTCATTTCTGCCTGCTTCCTCAGTGGCCTTTGAGCAGATAGTTATATATAGTTATATGTTACTGTGCTTTAAGCTTCCTCAGAATCACAGAATAGTTGAGTTTGGAAGGGACTTCTGGACCTTGTCTGACCCAAACCCCCTGCTCAAGCAGGGTCACCTGGAGCAGGTTGCTCAGGGTTTATCCAGATGACATTTGAATATCTCCAAGGACAGAGACTCCACAACCTCTCTAGTCAATCTGTTCATGTGTTCAACTGCCCTCACAGTAAAGAAGCTTTTCCTTTTGTTCAGACATAGTTTCCCATGTTTCAGTTTGTGCCCACTGACACATCTAGCTCATACTTCATCATCTTGTCTATGAGGATGTTATGGGAGACATCCTGTTAGGGCTCATGCGGCTATGCATGTCCAATTTGTTTAAGTGTTCCCTAACCTGATCCTCCTCCACCAAGAGTCAGTCTTCCTTGCTCCAGACTTCCCCTGTGGTCTCAGGGACTTGGGATTCCTGAGGGCCAGTCTTACTAGTAAAGACTGAAGTGAAGAAGGCATTCAGTACCTCTGCCTTTTCTGTGTTCTTTGTCACCAGGGCTCCTGCCTCATTTAGTAGCAGGCCCATGTTTTCCCAAGCTTTTCTTTTGCTGCTGATATACTTATGGAAGCCTTTCTTGTCGTATTTCACATCCCTTGGCAATTTGAATTCCAGATGATCTTTAGCTCTCCTAACCCCAAGCCTGCATACTCAGACATGGTCTCTATATTTCTCATGGATCACCTGACCCTGCTTCCACTTCTCGTATACTTCCTTTTCATATTTGAGCTTATTTCCTGCTTGTTAGGATAGACTGTTCTTGAGCTTGAAGGAAGTGAGGCTTGAATGTTAACCAGCTCTCTTGGACCCCTTTTCCCTCTAGGGACATATCCCATGGGATTCTTCCAAGTAGGTCTGGATGAATGGCAGAACTGGCCAAATTCTGCTGTCCTGAAGTGCTGGGTTGCGATTCTGCTTTTGTCCTGCTCCTGCTTCCCCAGATCCTGAACTCTGCCATCTTGGGGTTATTGCAGCCAAGGCTGCCCTCAACGTTCACATCCTCAACCAGTTCTTCCTTGATTGTAAGAGTGCCTCTCCTCATTCAGTCATTGATCACCTATGTTATGAAGCTGTCATCAATGCGTTCCACAAGCCTTCTGGATTGCTTGTGCCCAGCTGTGTTGTCCTTCCAGCAGATATCAGAGTCATTGCAGTTCCCCATGAGGACCAGGGTCTGCAAACACGAGGCTTCTTCTAGCTATCTGAAGAACTGCTTGTCTACTTCTTCTTCCTGATTGGGTGGTCCCTAGCAGACATCCACTACAACAATGTCGCCCACATTGGTCTGCCCACTAATCCTGACGCACAAGCTCTCAGCTGTCCACTGCAGGCAGAGCTTCGTGCATTCTTGCTGCTCTCTGACATAAAGGGTAACTCTCTCGCCTCACCTACCCAGCCTGTTCTTCCTAAAGAGCCTGTAACTTTCCATTGCAGCACTACAGTCATGCAAGCTATCCCACCACATCTCCATGACCCCAATGAGATCATGGCCCTGTAACGGCACACATACTTTTAATTCCTCCTGTCCTTTCCCTATGCTGCATGCATTAGTGTACAGGCACTTCGGGGAGGCACCTTCCTGACTTCCTTGCTGACTTTGCTGACTTCCTAGAAAAGGCATGGGAGCTTTCCCCATAATGTGATCCATCAGGCACTTCCTTATTTAATTGTATATGCTTGAAGTCACTGCCCTTCAACCCTGTTTTGTTGACTAGAAGGTCCCTTCTGTTTATATCACACTAGATCCTTTGGTTGCCAGCCTCATCCAACACTTCCTTACTTGATGTTTGATCATTTTCTCCCAACCCGTTATTCCTAGTTTAAAGACTTCCTTGCTGGGTTGATCAACCTGTTGGTAAAGACACTTTTACCTAATTTTGTTAGGTGGATCCCAAGCAGTTGTCGTTCCTTAAACAGGGTCCCATGGTCACAGAAACTGAAGCTCCATTGTCAACATCAACTGTGCAAACAATTTTTGACCTGCAGGATCTGTTTAGTCCTTCTCAGGCCTTTCCTCCTCTCGAGCAGGGAGGAGGAGAACATTCCTGGTCCCCAATGCCTTTGACCATCACCCCTTGGGCTATGTAGTCATATCTGATACTTTCCAGGTCTCCCCTATATCTTTGGTGCCCACATGGATGAGCAGAAGGGTTAACAGTCTGGACAAGCCTCAACAGCCTCTCCACAACATCCCAAACGTGAGCCCCTGGCAAGCAGTAAACCTCCATACATGGCTGGTCAGGTCAGAAGATGGTGAGCTCCATCCCCTACAGCAGTAAGTTTCCCACTGCTAATACTAACTGCTTCCTCCTAGAGCACCTGGAGTGCTGAGGCTTAGCCAGCACTGATGCTCTGTTTGACTATGTTCCCAGCTCCTTGTCAGCTATGAGGACAGTGAACCTATTCTGAAGTTTCAAGTCTTCTGTTGGTGCCAGAAGTCACCAGCTTCCAGCCTACACCATCATGAGAGTTCTCGCTTTCTGAGCCGAAAGGCACTGACCTGCCTGCTCCTCTTCTACAGTTGGCTGTTCAGGCTTCTGAAGCTGCAGAGTCACAGAGAAGGTCTGGTCAACCTCTCTCATCAGCTCTGATGCTGTGCAGTCTGCTGTCCACCTCCTGCAGCACCTTGACTTGGCAGCCCAGCTCCTTAACCACTGCACACCTCCCACAGGTAGACCTGTAGTCCCAGACTCAGTGAGAGGCTCCAGGAACTCCCTGCAATCCAGGACTTGCAGAGCTATGGCCTTCTGAAGCTCCATCTGTGTTGAAGCCTCTTATGTTGCAGAGACAGCTACTCCAACAGCTGCTGGGGGCAATGGGCTGTGGCATGTCACTACCCTAGCTGAGGACATGTGTGCTGGCCTGATTTATATTACCAGGCTCTTCTTTGCACCCTTCTGCACAAACTAGCTCTTATATAAGTCTCTCCCTAGCACTGGCTAAAAGGGTGATTGACCATTCCTAACCAGGAGGCCTAATCAGGAGGCCTGAAAGGCCCCAACACCCTCTGATCAGGGTCACCTGATGGAGCTTGTTAGCAGCTGATAGAGCTTCTCAGAAGAAGTTAAGGCCTCTTGAGGCTCTCCTTACCTGGCTTTCCTTACTTGTCGGTGGCAGGCATCCTAGAGCTCCTCAGAAGGTTCCCAGAAAACCCTCAACAGTCTCAAAGTCCCCAGAAGATCCCAAAGCACACCCCAGAACTGCTGCGCACATTGTGTCTGTTGGCTGCCTTCACCACAGTGACACCTCAGTGACATTCCCACGTAGGGTAGAGGAAAATCATTCATTTGCAGCTCCCTCTGGCAGCTCTGGTGGGTAAGGCTGCTGAAGCCACGCTGCAGACAGAGGCCAAGGTACTCGGGTGCTCCCAGTGCTTTTGAAAACTGCATGCAGCCCCTCTCTGCATATCCTTCATGACATTTCTTCATGAATGTCTTCCTCCTCTTTTAGTTCTCCAGGAGCTAGAGATAACTTTGATCCTGTTCACACCAGACAGCAAAATCAGTATTTAAGTATACTTGAGAACATTAGATTATTGGGCTGAGTAAACAGTCATGCTGCAGAAGACTTTTGCTTCAACTAGTCACTAAAGAACTAAAAGTGCTTTATGAAGTAATGTAAGGCAGCTTCCTACAAAAGAGCCCTGACTGGGTGGTTTTCTACACATTCCTCCTCAACCCAATAATTTTATCCTGTTCCCAAACCTCAGACAGATGTGACTGATGTAACTCTTTTATGTAACCATGGACTTTTGAAAGCCTAGTAGCTGCTAAATGGAAGGCAAATTGTTCATGTGAGTACTCTGTTTTCTGTAAAGAATTCTATTCACTTCAATGCACTTGGACCAAACTCCATGACCCTGATCTAACTACTATAGGAGCCAGCTACAAAAAACCCACTGACTAAAATCAAGTATGGATTCAATGAGCAAAATACCATAATATTTAGCCAAATATATAAAGCCAAATATTCTGTATTTGGCTTTATATTATGTTCTCGTTAATTGCCCAGCTTTTGTTTCTATAGAAAACACGTGCACGTGCACGTGCACAGACACACACGCAACTACATGTGCACATTTTACACACAAGAAAATATCTATGTCTGTCTTGGTTTTGCACTCATCTAAACGTTCCTTATCTTCTAATAATTAACTAGAAAAAGATCCTGCAAACACAAAAGCTATCGCACAGAATATTAACAGCAAATCTTTATTTAGGAGTAATATCTTTACAGATCAGAAACTTAATTTTTTTTAATGTTTCGTACTGGTTTTATAGACAAAATAAGCAGCCAGATTTGGGTAACAAAGCAGTTTTTGTGATGTAAGCCAGCTGTGAGTCCTTATCTTGCCCATTGCATAGGAAGAAAATGAGAAGTGGATTATCTAACATAACGAACATTTCAAAGCATATAAAACAAAATCTGTTACATGATGTAAGGCTGCAGTTCTTATCTGATATGACCATGTTGGGTGGATCTGCAGGGGCTCTCTCCACTGCCAAATGAAGAGGACAGAGAACAGGAAGTAGGAAATGTGGTCAGGTACTGGGGAATCCAGTAACTCACTGTATGAGGCATTTCAGTTCTCTCTCCTCCATGTTATACCTCTGAAGGTGTCAGTAAGCTTTCTATTTGTACAGCACCTACCAAAATTATTTCCTGACCTATCAGTAGGTCTCCTGGGTGCCATCCTAAGGTAAACTAACTCTCATTTTATAGCAAGAGTGTGATTTAGTTTAAGGATTTACTTTTAGTGAATGGTAGTATCCTTGGATAAGGGAACATGAAAAGGAAATCTCAGTTAAAACACAAGCTATAATTAGGACAATATATATGAAAGGCTGAAATGCTTCTAGCTTGGAGCTCAGTGGTCATATTAAGAATTATGAGATACAAACGGGTTATTTGGTTTCAAATAACTGTCAACATATATTTTGTTCTCTACAATTCTGGGATTAATATCTAATTATGCAACACAGGAATTAAAAAGACCAAGTGCATTACTATACCTACCTCTCTTTCTCGCTAAAATCAGAGATCCTTTTGCAAAGAAATTCCAAGTTTCTCGTACTGACTTTGACAAGACTGTGTGCCTTACAGCTGTCCCAGGAAGTACCTGTCTCTGTTTCTTCTCAAAAAGCTATTGTAAACAGGATATTTACTACTGTTCTCCACATTACACTTTCCACCCCTTTCATATAACTTGTTCCTGTGCAGTATGGTAGATACTTATGGAAGGTTTCGAGCTGTTCCTCAATAATTGATCAGAATACCTCACTTCAGGTTTATGATTATCCATTACTGAAAGATGCTACGGTACACTGCAGTAAATTGGATGGCTCATTTCCAAAGCCGTTCTTACAGCCCACTTTCTTGCAAACTATTGAACAACATTAATATAGTAATAGTCACTAATACCTTTTCTTCCTTTTTTTTCTTTTTTCAAGTCTTGTTGGCAACATATACCAGCACAGCTCACACTGCAGGGGATAGACACATCTGTGGTAAGAGGGAAGAAGTTACCCTTTCATAAGACAGCAGCTTATAAAAAATAATCCCAGCAAAGCCCAGATGTGCAGCAACATTTCAAAGAGGAAATATATTAAATGTTTAGAACTGTAAGGAAATATTAAGCTATCTACATTTGTTGCCAACATGCAGAAGTGGTATTTACCTCTCTCTAATGAATGACTTTTGATTTTTTGTCACATGCTGGTGAGCAGTTTCATGGTTCCTCGATCTGTAGACTGTAACGCCTGTACACACTGTCAGCATCAACTGAAGTGAATTATCAGGCAACTTTCTGGACCAGTATGCTTCTCAAGGGGATTCTGGAAGAGATCTTAGCTGCTGGTGTCAGGTCACTGAGGCATACATTTTCAGGAGCTGGTTTTGTTTCATCTATGGCCTGCAGTGTAGCTACGCTTAGCTTGCAGCTATCAAGTAATCAGAAAGAGTCAACAGATTAGTATAGACAGAAATTGCTGAAAAATGACAGTATCTGCAAACAAGGTAAGCTGAAAACTTGTTAGTATTGATAATGCAATTAAAATCATTGACACTGAAAGTCCCAACACTGCATCAAAATCACCTGTGTATACAAAAAAAAGATGATGCTTGTTCCTTCTTTTTCCAAAACCTTTGTTCCAGAAAATGAAGCTAGTTTTGTCTCCAGCTCAGTTGATTTGTCTCCTCCTCAGTTGATTGAAGTCAACTTAAATGTTTATTAAGCTTTGCACTTCTCCTTTCTTCTTTCCTCCCCTAACTCTACTCCAGTCTCCTCCTGCAAAACGTTGATCTTCTGGGCGGAAGCAATTTCATTCACTGATATAAATACTCTTGCTTCCTAGGTGGACATTTCAGGTCTGGATTTTTTAAACAAACAAAGGATTTTCACAAAAGACTCAACAGTCCAGTTCATATGTGATCTCCTTTGGGAGCCACGGTAAAACTCATGTGAATGCAGCACACAGCACGGGGTACTTCACTGGCCTTCATAGTTAGAAAACATTACTGTCTGAGCCTAGTTCAGACAGATGATTTCAACAGTCAAGAAGTAAATGCACTTAGTAGCAAAGTGTGCTATTCTTTTTTCGTTGCTGCTAAGACAGCAGGACCATTCAGAACTGCCTCACGGCACAGTTTTAAAATGTGCTGAGCCTACTTGGAGCCATTTCAGTCAATCTGATTGTTTATTTCTTTTCATGCCAATGCCATGGCTCCACTGCAGAGTGAAGGCGCTTGACAGTCCTTGAATGCATTGCTCAAGAAATACAGCAATTCACAACCCAACTGCTGGGACAGGTCGTTTTAAGCTGTCCAATGTTTTATGGAGAACAAGTAATACTCCAGTATCTTGTCCTTGTGATGATGCTTTAACCACCTGTAACATTATGGATTGGAGGGACACCTCAGGAACAGCACTAAGTTACAGATTCATTTTTCCCTTACGTTATGGGCTCAAATGGAGGCCGGCTGCCTGGCACCCAGTGACTATAGATCACTGAACTGTGGCACATATGAGATGAGCAAGTGTAAAGAGCTGACTGAGAGCTTTTCCGCGCTTTTTGGACAGCATTATTGACAGTGAGAGCAGCTAGACTAGAAAGGGAGTAGACCTGCCACCCTGACTGCCCTGGTTGCCAGTTATCTCCAGGACACAGTAAAAGAGGTCATCCTCCAAATAAAGACAATATTTTTTTCTGTGCTTAAATCAACCCTTAGATAATTTGTTACTCAGGCAGGGAGTTGCCTATGGGATTAGTGTGTTGGCTGCAGTATGGTTGCCTTCCAACTGGAATAGGAGGTAACAGCTCCATAAAGATATGAAATTCCGGTATATCTCAGGAATAACCATAGTAGGCATATCTACAACGACAGCTCAACCCACCCCCAGGACTGCTTTAGTACATCTTGTCTCTACCCAAGAAGTCTCTAGCTGACGCGCAGTTGAATTCGAGTGCTTGCACTCTGACCAACCGGGAGTACTGGCCTGATGCTCACAGCCAAAGTCCTGAGCAATATGGATATTAAAAAAGGCATTCAGGTATTCAGCAGGATCATTTCCTACAGATAATCAGCCTCAGAAACCAAATTTAGACACCTATTCCACCAACACCCTTCCCCACTTTGCCCAGCTTTACAAAAGACTGATATACTCAAGATCACTAACAGATGTTTTCCAGATTATTGTCAGTTCTTTCTAGGCTGCTTACCTCTAGCTTTGGGCCTATTTACTCCTCAGTAACCTTCTTACGAAGTCAGAGCAAACTCCTAAAATGTGTAACAGCTGTAGGACTTGAGAGCAATCTTTTCACCTAGGCAGCTTCTGACAGTGGAGAGCAACTCAACATTCATATCCATGATATTGCCATGTACATCCATTGGATGCAAACAGAAAACAGGAACTCGGTGCCCATTGGAAGTAAACCATATTCGCTGATATGTTTATGTTGCCAATGATAGCTGAGACCACAGTATAAAAATAATCTTGCTATTTAATAAAGAACAAGAGGGAAGGAATCATTTGATGTAGACATATTTAGAAAGTCCTTATCTTTACTAAGTGGAGACTTTTTTTCCTGATTCACAGCAGAGGCAGCGTGGATTGGCTGGAGTTAGAATAGTATCATGCATGTTAACTCACTGCAAAATTCTTATTAGCATTAGACAGTCTTCAGCTGCTTAATTAGTGTTTAGCAAAGGCTAAATGGCATATCTATATGGTTCTGGTCAATATATCATGTTAATGCTATGAGCCTTGTGCACCACCTTTTGAAGTTAACAGAAATTCATTATCAGAATTCACACCAGTATCCACAGTCATATATGTCTCTTTAATGAATTAAGAAAGGGAAGAAGAAACACGTGATTGTTGCTTTGTATATTTCATAAGTTTAGACTTATTTACATAGAAAGGATTCACAAAAAATCAAGTTCAACTGACAAATGCCCTGAGGATTTTTTTAATGCCTACGAGGCATGCCTTGTGGAAACCATTTACGGTCTCCTGAGCAATGGAGTCTCTCATAAGCAATTTGTTTTGTGGGAAAACAATGTCACCCCAAGTAACTGAAGAATATCATAACGACTTTCCCACGTTGCAAGTGTTCCATTGAATTGCTTGGCTTTTTATTATCACACTTCTGTATCAAAAATTAATGCAAGGAAAACTGAAAATTGCTGCAAACATGTTAAACCTAATAGTGAATTTTAAGGATGCAGCTGTTGACTTTACCAATATTAAAAAAAAGGAATGTGGTAGAAACCTATGCTTTTTGCACAGAATAAGAGAGCTGGCTTTATGATGACAGGCACTGTTGCATTATTATTCATTAGCTTTGAGGAGGATTCTTTTCTAGGACCTGACAGAACTTGAAATTTCTTAAGGAGGCTTTGGATTATGGGCACAGCATGGGCTCCCTCTTGTGAGCCATGCCTAATGAAAAAAATCAAGGAATTCTCAACAGTTATTTGATCTCATTTCAGGACTAACTTCCTGAAAATCTCCATGACACTGGGATTCCATAGCTTTGTTTGATATGTGGATCAGCTGCCTGTGGAGAAATGGCATCCAGAAATAGCTGAACATGATGAAGGGACATGCTGGGGAGCTTTGGGATGGAAGTGCAACCTGAGGGAGGCAAGAAGAGAATTGGATTATTCCATTGCTTTCCATAGAGTTACTGCTGGTGACAAAATGTTTTCTTCTTCTCAGCATCCAACTCTTAAGCACAATGACAACAATTTTTGTTCTCAATGTGAAAGGCCTAGACTTAAAGGGGAGCAATCATATCTCTTATAAGAATATGTCTTATACGCTCAGCTATGCTAAAGTAAAGAGCCTTGCTAAATGAACAATCCTGAGTCAACTTTGAACAGTGAGTCATGGTCCTTGGCATGTGCGCTATGAAAAGTATGATAAACTAGCCTGGAGAAAGCAGCATTTGGACATAGTTACACTATCTCAAGAGCCAGTCATGCCATGCAGACATGCCCCAGGTCCTGCTGTCTGTCTCCCACTGGCCCCTGAACCAGTCAATGAGCTTGGGTTTTTCCAAATATCTGCATTTCTACTCCAGTATTCCAAGGGAATCAAAGCACGCACAGTGGAAAGTGAGTCTGTGAGTAGAGGCTGATACGTCTTAGAGCAGTGTCAGGGTCTACACACTGCTACAAGTACAGCCAGGGCAATGTTCACAAATGTGAGGTCTTGTGTGACTGCAGCTGGAGAGGCAGTGTGATTTTGGGCTGCTTTTGTCTGCAAGGGAGCCAGGCATGCCCACCAGGTGCTTGATCCCATGTGGTGAGGCCAATGCCATCCTTTTGCACACAGCCAAAAAGAAAGCTTCATCACCTCATGTGGCACCAGAGGGATTCAGCTCCAGCCCTGCTCCATTCCAGGGCACAGGACTCTGGCAGCCTTGATGTGGATGAGTGCTGGGGAGTGGTGGCCAATGCATGGTTTTCCTTCTGTCTCACTTAGCACAAGTAGTCCATGCTGAAAGCCAGCTCTGCTGAGACTCCCAAAGTGACCCATGTCATTAAACAGAAAATGATGGGATATGCAATGAAGCAAACTACTTTGCAGTCACTGCTGAGCAGCTCTTAGCATTGTCTATGTAGCACTGTGGAACTGTACAAAAGCCACTCCACCAGCCAGGCAAAGCCAGTCGGCTGAATATACTTCAGTGAATATGTCTGCTGCAAAGCCAGAAGTCAGTAATGAAGCCTGAGCATCTTTGCTGCTGCTTATGTCAGCATATAGGACATTTTGTCATTGGCTAGTCTCAAAAGACTTTGCAGAGGTGGTGAATAGCTCCCCCCATTTGAGTCATAGGGAAAATGAGGCAGAAGCTCACGTAGTCTTGCCTAAGAGCTGCCTGTGCAAGTCAGAGACAGAACCAGGTCTATGAGCCAGGTCACCATCTCAAATCATTGCTCTTCCCTCTAAGCATCAGTGCTTTCTGGTGGGAACTCTTTTGCCTGCGTCCTCCCAAGTTTTTCTTCTAGAATATTGTTCCTCTCAGCTGGGAAATTTCCCTTCAGGTAACATATGACTTGACACCAGTTCAGTGCCTGGATATGGTTGCTATGACAGCTGCTCCCAGTTCTGTGGATCCTCATCCTGCCAATCCTCTGCAAACATAACTCTTGCATATCTTGTATTCTCTGGCAAATCAAAATACACTTCTGTTTTTAGTCTTTTAATTTTCTCATGTCTGTGTCTCCTTTTGTTTGGAATCAGTGATGTTAAAGCAGCCTTGTGCTAGTGATATTCTAATGAGATTTCCAGAAAAAGAGTCCCCACCGCAGTCTGTGACAGATTTTGGGTGCTATATGGTTTGGGCTACTGCGAAGAGAGACTGTGTATCTACTTTTATGGCTTGTCTTTGAAACAAAAATGCTTTCACATAAAAATCAGGAAGTCAACACCACTTGGCAAATAAAGATAGCCTAAGTGCTCTTAACCGGAAGTTGTTACAATAAACCTTCCTCATGAAAAAACTACTGGGTGATCAATACAATGATGTGAACTGAGGTGCTGGATGGGCTGACTGTGTGTATATGTGTGTGCGTGTGCGTGTGTGTGTGCGTGTGTGTGTGTGTGTGTGTGTGTGTGTGTGTGTGTGTGTGTGTGGATTAAAGAAAAAGATGCAGAAAAAGGAATCATCTCAGTAAATGCTATAGCCCACAGGGGCATATTCTTTTATTGTTCCCCGTTGCCATTCTGAAGCACACAAACACACTTAATGTTCACACCTGCTTTATCTCACAGTTAAAATCCTGGTCAGATCTGGTCCTCACCTCTCCGCTCTGTTAAATGAAATTAACTCAGACTTCCCCCAATTTATATACACTGATTTGCATGTTAATGACTAACTTTCTCTGAGTCAGTTTGTTCTATCTTCTTATTTTGCTCATTCTGGGAACCTTGCGCTATAATTTTGGCAGTTTACTTGTCTTCATCTCACAGCATAAGGAGGAAACTTGATGTGAGGTGGGTGCGAAGAAGTTTGGTCTTCAGAGTCTGGTTCCTTCCATTGCTATTGCCATGTATCTGGGCAAAGCCACATTGAGCAAAGACGACCATCCCCTTGGATGCCTTAGAAGCCTACCTGGCTGCAACAGACACTGCTCTACTCATTTCCCTTCCCAGTTCTCTGGTTTTGGATATCTGACTCAGGTACCATCCCTTCTCTTTCCTTTTTTGCTCCCTCCTGAGGTATCTGGGCTCCCCCAGTTCTGTGGAGACTCCCTGCTCTCTTCTTAACAGAAGTGTTACTTTTTAAGGGTGATTTCAGCCTATCTTTACTGAGGAAACCAGCTGGAAGAACGGCCAATAGCCAAAATAGCCATTCTCTCACTTTTCAGAAGCTGTGATACAAAAGCCCGTCTAAATCAACAGCTTTACCCTGCAAGCAACCACTGTCAGCTCTGCAAGGAGGGTTCTGCCTAACTCCTGGAAACTTGAGTAGAAGATCTAAGTCTTGCAAAAAGCAAAAGTCTCTTCCAGTCCTTTTTGGACTCTGAATTCCTCATTGTATCACAGTGAGCATAGCTTGTTGGAGGGAGAAGCCTCACAGTGTCAAGGAAAAGGAGATGAGTGGCTGCTCGCCAAGGCTGCCAGCAACTTCTGTGAACAAGCAGCTACTGATCTGCTAAGGCTGGTCCCTTGTGTTTCTGCATGCTGCTGCATCTGCTTAGGATATGACTTTGGAGCAGATACTTGTGTGTGGGAAGACACTGCTGTTTTTGTACAGTTTCAATTGAGTTTTCTGAACTTCCTGGAGCATGGGTTGCTGGTTCACTGCCAAAGACCATGAGGCTTAATTTCCCACCTTTGAATTTTTTTCCCCCTCAGGAGCTTCCCATCTGCTGCATTTCATCTTGCCCAGGTAAAGTTATGTGTGCCAGTACTCCTCTTCCAAAAAACTGTTTGTTTTGGTTCCTCCAGATTGTGTTGGCTCTGACTCTACATACTGTGACTACTGACTCATGGTCCCACTGGTCACCTCTATCTGATTCCAAAGTTTCCATTGTCTCCTGCTCTTTGCAGTTTTGCGTAGATACTTTTGCCTAAGAATACTTAGCAATCTGTTAATATGGCTACTATAGAGATCCTATTTTGTATTTAGTAACATCACTCATCAGTGCAGGATTTCTTCAGTAAAGGAGGTCTAAAAAAAAGGTCTTCAGCTGTTTCTGTGTTATTTTCTACGCGTAGACTGCAGAGAAAAATATTCTGCTGACGCTTCATAAGTGAGCAAGCTGAACTGAATTTGTTTTTTAGTTTGATTTTACAAGGTTATCAGACCTTTGAATTAAAAACCACCAGAGTCAAATTCTGATATTTTATTTACTAAGGTTTTTTTAAATGATTGTATCCAATGGAACCAAGAAAGGGAACACAAGATAGAGCAGAATTAGCTTTATCCTGAGCCCCCTTTACAGGGTAAAAAATAATGCCAAAGCTTACTATATATTTAAAGCAAAGGAAAATGCATTGTCTTCATTTCTTCCTGGGAGTTTCTACAGCTTCCAAAGGCCAGGGTAGCTGATAGAACCTTAGTGGATCAGCTGTGGCTGACCAGCTCAAAATAGAAGCATTTTGACAAGCCTCAGGTTGTGGTTAAAAACAAATGACATCCCCGTTCAGGGCAACAACAGCTCCAGCTCCCACTCAAAGCCTCCACCGGTGGGCAGCAGGGACTAAGCCACCTTGTCCAGCTGCTGGGGTGGATGGGCTAACAGTTCTGTGCATGCATATAGCATCCATGGGACCTTCACTGTCTCCTTATCTGTTTCCAACCAGAGGATCAAAGCCCTTTGAACAAAACAAAAGACCCAGATTAAAACCTTTGGAAGGTAGCCAGCGCTCATTTTGCTCACCCATTCCTCTTTTACCTTTGGGCTGGCCTTTTTGCATATGCTTACTGTTCAATCTCTCTCTTCCAGAATCCGACTTGAGAGCCCTGCATACAGCTAATGAGGCTTAGCAGCCACCTGGGACAAATACAGCCCACCCGCTTCCCTGGCCTGGCCCTTGTCCCCTGCACCATGTCCATATCCAGGTCCCAACATCACTTCCCCCTGCATGGCGCAGGACTGTCAGCCCTGTGCTCTTCCCACACTGTTCTCTTGCCTCTTGCTGGTTGCCCTCCAGATAGCGGCCTATTGACCATGCCTGAATACAGGTTGGGCGCAGCAGGCACCAGAGCTTTTGGTAATAGCGCCTCAAGGCTATGAAATTCTCTGACAGCAAATCACCCAGCCAAATGCAGGCTGCAACATTTCTCCCTGCTGAAGCATGTCAAACAGTGCAATTGGCACTTGTGTCCTTTGGATCCAACAGCACTGTATAAACCTAGGAGGAGAAAAGCTGTTTTATCGAGACGGCTGCTGCCTGTTCAGCTGCCAGAGAATACATGGATTAGGATTCTTCTCCCTGCCCTCCGTTCACTTTCAGCTCTTTCTTGGGTCATATTTTTGCTGAGGATTAACTTGAATTCAGATGTCACTGGCAACTATTGTCCATGTTGGGTCTAGCCAGGTTTCAAACAGTAAAGCTTTATTGCTGAACATTATTATAGATTCTTTCATCTCCATGTGGGAGGAAAGGGGAGAGGAAGATACAGGTCCGTGTAGTTCTGGCTCCCAGTGACTGGCTCCCAGGTGAAGTCCTTGTGATCAGTCCTCAGCTGCTATGTTTAATTAACTTTGTGTCATCATTGTTTATCATGTTTCTTTGCCTCTGGGTCTGGTAAGGATCAGAGCCAGCATACCATCCTTGTGAAGAGTGAATGCTTTGCCTGTAACTTGACCCAGACTGCCTGCAATGGATTTGCAGGTATTTTCTCAAGTATTTTCTGTACTGCTAGTAGAGGTGAACACTTCTAGGTCATCAAAGCAATATCTTCAGAGTGGATCTCCTGGTATTTTCTTCCCTGTCAGAAAGTGCACCTGGGAGGGAAAGATACTGGAAGAGGACTGGTGAGGAGAGGGGAAAAGAGAGATATAAGCTGAAGACCGGGGAAGAGTATGGTAATATACTCGTTAGTAGAGTGCTTAGATGTCTCCTCTGGAGTTAGTGCCCAAGGGGCTAATAAATGAAGTGCCTTTAGCAGCCGCTTGAGTAAGGGCTATCATTCTACAAGGCTGTTTTAGGACATAGGCTGTATTTCTGCCTATGAAATGATAGCACTGCCAAGGCCTCATAACAAAACCAGAAGGATGTGACAGTGATGTCCGTCAAACATTTCCAATATACCAGTTGGACATTAGGCTTTGCTCTAAATATTTTCTCTGTATTTGTCAGGAAATAAGTCTGTGTCCTCCGTTTCAATGTGTGCCACAGAGCAGGTTTACTGGAGCTGCGTGAGGAGCATATTGTTCGAATACTCTTATGGACAATTCCTGTCATTTCTCCATTTTTCTGATTCTTTCTGTCCCTGGTCACCCAAGAAAGCAGAAGGAGCTCCTTTTGTGATTGTGCTTTGGCCTGTGCTCAAAGTGGACCGCGTGCTCTGTATCTCTCTACGGAGGATTCGGAGTCAAAGCAGCCCACTGTCTGCGTGGTTGTACCAGGCCATATCCTGCTTCTACTTTGCAGCAGCCCCACGGGATTCAGCTCCACGATGGGCTGATCGCCAACCCTGGGAAGTCAGTGACAGCCTTTCAGCTTGTCTCAGGGTTTGCAGTTAGCCTATCTATACACACAGAGGGGAAGGGAAATCCAAGGGAAGCAGATAACCCTAGAAAGTGCCACAGAGCTCGTTACACAGGCTTGGAGTTAAAAAGGACACTGATTCTCATTCGGACACGTATAGTGATGTGGAGATTCATTTGCCATCCTTAGGAGGCAAAGGGAGCTAAACCAGCACTTCAGACATTATTGAGATTTGTGGCACTAGGTAGCCCAGTGATTCTGAACTTCAAAGATATGGGTAGGCCAGCAAAGTCCCCAGAGTTTTAATCTTTTCCCCAACTCCATCTGCAGTTAGGGATTAATCTCCATATTGTAGCCTTCTCATCTAGGAACTAGAGATATTATTCACCAATCTCAGAAGATTTTTCATAAGGATTAACAAGGATTTGGAGTAAGGTGCAAGGGCCTCTATATGACCTAAGGCTGGGCTTTATATGACATAAAACTGGCTTTCCTATGTGCTCCCATTTGAAATATTGGCATCACAGCCATGATGGTTTGGAACTAAGGTCTTTCCCTCATTGCTTTTCTTGTGTACAGGCTGAGGGACGGTAACGCTGTTGTGAGCCTGGCCTGCCACTGAGCCAAAGGAATTTGGTTGTTCTATAAACTCATACAGGAGAATGCAACATGCTCAGTGCATGGTTTAGTTTGGTTTGGTGTGGTTCGACTTGCAGAGAGAGAAATTTGAAATTGTGGAAGAAGCTCTGTATCTGAATGCTTCGGGTGAATAATTAGTGCTGAAGTGATTGCCTACACTGCAGCATCTGGGAGTGCCTTCCCTTCCACGTAGCTGTCCCAGTAGTATCTTGACCCCATATAGGGGCAAGGATGGGCAAATGGGCACACTCTTAGGAGTAAGTTCTTGACACTGACATGTGAGTAAATACATGACAATGTAAGTGACCTATGGGAGCACATTTCCACATTGTGGTGACTGTATTTAGGACTGTCACCTTTCTGGGCATGCTAAATCTCCTGGAGAGTTGGACCTAACTGATCTATGGTCAAAACAAAACACCAGATCTTGTGTGGATACACACAAGATAAATTGTGTGGATAAACTGGATAACTTATTTAGCCAGTGCTGTCATTTACAAAGTGTTCTGCCTTTATTGCCTCTAAAACAGCAGCTGTCTGCCTCTCTTCTGCCTTTCCCCGGTGAAGCCTTTCCAAAATTTCTGTTGGATGTACTCTAAGCTTATTTCTTGTCTGCTTTCTGACTGAGGCTCTTTTCTGAAAAGGAAGGAAAATCCCCATGGGACAAATGGCAGCATTCATGAGGAAACACAAATACAAGGAATTTGATCTTCCAGAAGTCTTGGAAAAGTGCAAGGCCTCTGTCACTCCTCCCAGTTGTTGCTGCCTTTTTCGTTATCACAGACCACATGTGGCAAAAGGCAATAAGCCAGTTTCCCCCTTTTCCTCCCCTCGCCAATCTGGAAATATTCCAGAATTACTTACATTTTCCAGTCCCCAGAGAAGTTTCAGAATAATCCCTAATTGAAACTAAACTAAGAATCAAAAAAAAAAAACAAACAAACCTCTATTCAAATGCAATGCTTGATGTAAATAAACTGGAGATGTTATTCACTACGTATGTGCATTTTCTTTTCCTTTGGGTCTTTCATAAAATTAACTGGGTATGTACTAGCTCAGCCAAGAGAATGTATTGCTTTGAAATCATTCCTAAATGTTTTCAAGATCTTTTTTCCGAATCAAAGACCTAACGTTCTTGAATTGTCACTGAGCCAAGATGGACTGGTTCATTAAGAATACCTGACAAGTATTTGGATGGAGGAAGTCAGGCTAATAATAGTGCATGCCTTCAGTTAGAGACAGAATACTGAAGCATAGAAATCCAATACTGATGAGCATGTAAACCCTTAACTTAAAATACGGGCACGTGTTAGGGTAGAGACAGTCACAATAATGAGGGGAGGCTACCTCTGCCCTGTCATGGCACATGGAGCAAGTGTGTACTGGAATTTGCTGATGACATGTCTGCAGATCCTTACCTTTTGTTGCTTAATGAGTGCTTGGGTATTGTTAAAGCACAGCAGAGAGACTTAATTTAATTATCAGACTTGATTAATACCTCCCTTGCTCTGCTAAACTATTATTAACAGCATGCACTAACTAATCTTTAATGGTTCAATACTATAGAAGGATATAGTCATTCCTAACTATAATTGCAGGTAGGTAGACTGAGAAAACACTGTATAGTGACAGGCAAGATCAACATTTGTGCCAGCTCTAGAAATTACAAGCCCTTGCTTCATACAATCAGATTCAGATGTCTCAGAGTAAGATTCATATTGTTTAACCATGTTTGAGTTGTAGATGTTCACTCCTGAGCTGATTTTCTTTCTTACCTTCGAAGAGGAATGGGCTTTTCCAGGGCTTAATTCTAATGTAAGTGCTTACTTTAGGCTGAGAGGAAGTGATCACTGATCTATGCTCAGTAGAAATGTATATTTCTGTCTCACAAAGGGAACCTGAAATGACTATGTTATCAGCTGAACCCTACATCTGGTCACAGTTCTTTCACCTGTATGCATGAACAAAACAAAGCCAGGCCATGTCCCCACACTCAAAAACATGATTGAACATACTGTTTGTTATCAGGCTTTGTGGCATGATTTTGGTGCCAGCCAGCAGTCTCCTGGACTGTGCCTAGGCACAGTTCTGGCATTAGTGTGGGTGAAAGGCCATTCCCACTGAACAGACTGAAATGGTGCTAAGAGAGGCTAAGTGGAGCGAAGGTGTTTATCTGTATGGACACGGGCAGGCCAGGCCACTGGGCCTCAGGGCGGAGGTATGGTTCTGGCAGATTTCACTTAGACATAGTGCTTTATGTACTTAGGTTTCTTGAAAACATGGATCAAATCTAAGCCCCCATCTGTTTGAGACTGATATGCTAAACTGTATTTCAGTGTATGGGGGGGCTTTCAGATCATGTTACAGGCTTGCCTGAGAAAAATGGTGACCTAGTGGCCTTTCCTAAACTCCCCATTACCTGAGCCATGTGGAGTGCAGATGTTGCCAGATGGCTTCCCACTGCTGTGCTGAATATTTATGGTACACAGATGGAGCATCACGGTGGATAAGACCACTGGTCTCCCTAGATCATCTCTAGTCTTGACTTCAATATGGCAACAATTTGGTGCCTTCAGCAGGTGGCATAAAATCCTTGAAACAGGCAAATGAGCATTGTCTCCCTTCGAAAGGGCCTCATGTGCACTAATCTCTCAAGATCAGTCATCAGCCTCAGTTCTGAAGGACGATGCTCAATATACCTTGTAAATGTTCCAATGTGACTTATTTGGATAGCTCTGACTATTCCTGCCCTCCAGGTACATTGGATTCTTTCAGGAATATTGGCCTCAGAAAATTCCCAGGACAGATCTTTTTCACGAAGCACAAAGAAGTATGTTTGAATTTCTCACTTTTTATTTTCAGTGACCCCCTTGTCCTTGCCTTCTGAGGCAGTAGAAATGGGAGCTCTGGCACTGTATCATTCATTACACTATATCTTTTATTTGGTGCTGGGGCATCATTTGAGGTCAGCAAGAGTTGCAAGCCAGGATCTACTGCCTTTTCTAGTGCCTATGAGGGACTGTGGGCCAAATCCATAAGCATTTGATCTTCTATTCTACCTAATCAATTCAATCGAATTTCCACATATAGATCATTGACTTTAAGGTCTGTAGTTGCTTGGATCACTTTTAGAACCCAATTTTAAAATGTATGCGACATCTACTACTTCACAGTTCTCTGGAAAAGTGGCTGCTTTTTGTGAGAAATGCAGTCAACAGCTCAGCTATTTCATGTGTGAGCATCCGTGAAAAGAGCTGGAGAGATAAATCATCTGGGCTTAGTGATGTATAGTATGTAAATACTGAGTTTATTCTAGCACCTGTTCTTCTGTCACCTCTTTCTATGGGAATACCTCATCACAGCTATCAGAAAAGAGGTAGGAAATTGCTCAGCATCCCGCCGGTTGAAACTGAGGCAGAGAACTGTTTTGACTCTCATTAATCTCATCCTTTTAATTAATTACCCCTTCCTATCCACTGGAGTCACTGATTCTACGTGGTTTTTTTTTTCAGTTTCACTTATACTTTGTCTCTGATTGATATTTACTCTTTGCCCTTTCAAGCTATTTGTTCTTTGAACCTCACCTTGGCTTTCACAATTTAACCTACTGGAATTTATGCTCCGTTTTGCTGGCCTAGCTGGGACTAGAGTTCCTCATTAGAAGGAATTTTGTTGGGCTTACATAGCAGCTCAGGCCTTTATGTGAGAAGCAGTTTGCATCCTCCAGTATGAAAGGTGCTGTGTAAAAAGAAGGATGGTGTGCAAGAACTTTAAATAATCTGCCCAAGGTTTGGTGTTACAATGACATTCTGCTTTGAAGATTTTCACATCTTTCTTTTGCTTGCTTTTGTATCTGCATTCATTTTGCGTTCTTAATGACAGTAGGAGTCACTAAGGAACACAAATCTGGTATTCCCTTCTCAAGCTATGTATACTTTTAATGACTCCCAGGATACAGCAAGAGATTGTGCATTCATTACTTTGCAGCACATGTTTTGCACTGCCATGGTGTAGCTAATTAGCTGCTGACGTATTCAGATTTCACATCTGCAGCTTTATTATCAGAATGAAAGCCACATGAATCTTCATTTTTTGTTGGTTTTTGGTGTTTTCCTTTTAATATGAGACCTTTGGACCTTCCAGATATTCTTTCTTAGGTTATTTTCCACAACTCTGTGTAAGCAATGATTGCCTGATATCTGGAAAGTTCAGAGGTATGCCACCTGTCATAGCATCTATTAGTCATCATTATGTTTCTCTGTCACATCTTCATCAGTGCTAGGTGACTACAGCCAAGGTAAATAGAAAACATAACTGGAGAAGTAGAACGCACTGTAGTATTTATTAGTTTGATCTTTTTTGAAGATCACTCTGTCAGCAGTCGTGCCAAATAAAGGCATTTGGTTCTTTTCTTCTTTTTTTTGCCCACTTACCACTCTCAATGTTATGAAGAACTTTAACCCAAACATTTACATTCCTGCTTGCTATGGCCATTTTCAATTGTTTTCAAGCTAACACACACAGTGAGCTACTTGGCAGAAAGACTAGACAGTAAGTTTATTTTAAATAAATGCTATATACCTGTCTATTTTTAGAGAACTGTTCTCCTTGCTGTCTTAACCTGTGCCAGAAAACCATGTGAAAGACTGCATCATGATCCATTCCTTGTAGGTTCTGTCCTCTGAGGTTATTCCAGATATAAGGCTCATTGAGCTTATACTAATTCAAGATAGAAGGAAAGTGTGTGCCTTCCTGAAGTTGATGGCAAAGTTCCTGTTGATTTCAAGAGGGCCAGGACTTTACCCAGAGAGATTTGGCATTGGCTTCGCTGGAGAAGTGTCAACATGGACTGCTCTGATAAGATTCTTACTTAGTCAGTGCCAAAGCATCCACCCACTCTATGTCCAAACAAGGGAAAAATCCAGATGGTGTCACATCACATTGCCATCCAGATTCATTTCAAAAGAGTTTTAGAGCCAAGTTTGGTCAATATGTGTAATATGTTTGACTCTACATTTTCTGTAATGCTCTAGTAGGCAGGTCCTAGGATAGATACCATGATTAACAGGATATGCATAACTGTTATCCTCAGCTGAGGCAACGAGATGAAGGACTCAGTAGGAGCCCTCCCTCCCTCCTGGTCTGGGTGAAAGACATCACAGGTAAGCAGAACAGGAGAGTCTATTGTCTGAATTTGAGAAGTAAAGTCTTCCACTCTTTCCTCCACCCCCCCACCCCCCCCAACTATTGAAGAGTGTATCCTATAGGGCTATGGTTTTCCGAACCAGAGAAGGTCTGCTCCTAAGGAAGCTAGGGCTGCCTAAACCTGCCCCTGGACAGAAATAGAAACAAGAGCTTAGGCAAGTCACTGGTGGCAATAAATAAGTAAGTTCATGTCCTTCAGCTCCTTCAAGCAAGACCTAAAAGCGAACCCAGGGGAATATAATAAGAAGCTCAAGGCTGAGAAATTCTGGGGTGATAGAGATGTGCGTTTCACTTTATACCACTGTCCTCATTGCCTCTGGAGGAAAATATATATTCCTCTGAGTAGAAGGATAAGTCTGGAGCCCTTTCAGACCAGTGTTGATTTTTCTTTATTGTTTAACTGAACCTAAACATAATTACAATCAAATTACAAGTGATTTGAGTTGAATAAGGGGTTTTAAAACATACAAATGAACAAGATTTGTCTTAGATCTGTAGTCCTTGATGAAAGCCTACTTGTATTTTTTTCAGTCTCATTATATTTTATTATAATATAGAAGAAAATAAAGAGGTCTTCCTGGAACTTCATTTTAACTCATATAAATTACCTTAAGAAACTTCATGGAGCAGATCCTGCTTTACCTTAATCTGGAGCAAATCCAAAGCAACTCCATTCATTCTAATCGAGCTCTTTTAAAGGAGATCAGAGCTCAGCCTTCCAGCACCAGTGTTTAAACTGCAGTCAAAGCAAATTCAGACTGCACTGAAAGCTTCAGTGTTATTGGAAATTTTCCATATCTTTTATTGTCTGCGTGCAAAATAGATCTCTGTGTTTCCAACTGTTAATCATTTCTATTTTGTAAGAATGCTCTGCGTGTAATTAAATATTTTAATAACTTTTTGGAAGCAAACCTTAATATTTACTATTAAGACATGGTGTGTGCTAAGGATGCTCATATGTTAAATCTAGTATAACTGTGTTGCTGTTAATACTCCTAGAACTGTCTGCAGCATCTTTTTGTAGCACTCATGGCCTGAGGGACGGAAAGTCCTCTATTGGCTAAAGCAATACATCTTTCAGCCTTGGATATTGGCCAAAGGCTACATACCCGGGTGATTAATATGTTAGTTGCATTTTTAGAAGGTAGAAAATTCCCCTTCTGCTGAGCTTGTACTCTTGCTGACATTACTATTTTCCAACTCTATGACTGTTGGTTATGGTTTTCCATTTTTCTATAGCAAAAACAAAACAAAGCAAAACGTCACTCAGACATATCACGACATATTTAATACAGCCAAATTATCTTAGGTAGAAGGATAGGTCTGTCATTTTATTACACTATGGGAACATAGAATTCCTGTTACACACTAGAAAGGCATTCCGCTTATTGTCTTTGAAACCAGATTTTCAGAAACAAGCAAAGACTTTCCACGTTCCATCTCTCAGGCTTTTACTAGTGAGCAAACCCTCCATTAAAACTCCTACACCCTTAAAATCTCTAAAGAAGTGAGGGAACGAAAATCGTTATTGCAAACCTCTGTCTTGATTGTTTGTGGGGCTGCGCTTATCCCTTTTTATCAGTAATGTGCACCCAGATCTGCAGCTGGACATGTAATACATTTTTTGCCAGCAGTTCCAGCTACTACCAGAACCTAACCTTACCTTATACCCATCTGCAGACACTTCATGGGCCCATATAAACTTGTGCTTCATATTTGCCCTGCAGATACTTATTTTCTCTCCTGAGGAGTTAGAATGTTACCACTTTGCAAAAAAGTTTCTTCTCATACTGTTCATGAGCTGCCACAGTTCTTTTTTTAGCAAGGAGAAGACTCAGTATTTCTGGTACACTCAATTGTTTTAGAATAAACTTGCTTAACATTGTGTGTGATTTCTTTGTTTTGGTAAAACATGTAATAACACTTATTATCATTTCAAGCTTTGAAGAGACATTTTTTCCATAGTCTAGGTCTTTCCATATTTTGGAAACAAACGATAAGAGGTGTGTTTTGCTCATTTTCTTATTTCTGATCTCTCAAGGTGGGAGTCATATTACTTACTTTTAAATGCACACATACACACCTCAAATAGTTGTCTAGAGGCTGTGTATAATCTGTGGAGAGAAATGGGTACACCAGGGTCGTGAGTCATCTGACCACCTGGCCCAGGCAGGTCTTTTCCTCTTTGACTATGAAGGGAACCTGGAAGGACTAGCACAGAGGTAGACACCCGCATTATAGACCTCTGAAGTCTGGTGAGATGGATCTCACATTTGGCCTTCTCTTCACTTTTACTCTTGTAAGTCTTCATCACCTTTATTACTGGATAGCAATCCAGATAACTGTGGCCTGCTCTGTCCCTGGTTGTGGCTGCAACAGAAAACTTAACAGGACCAGGGCAGGAATGCAGCACATGAACATCTATGCTGTTAATGAATAATGCACTCCCCAGCCCAAGGCTGGCCCTGCTGACTAGCACTCTCCCAACCAATTTTGAGGCATATCTCGGGAAACAGCACGGGCCAAGGATTGTTCCCAACAGGGGGCGCTGATGAGACCTTTTGGTTTGAAAGAGGAAGAGACTGTAGCCCTACGGATACCAACTATGTCATCCCAGTTGTCATCATGGCCACAGAATAGTTCCAGCACTTTCTTATTTACCAGCATATATGTAGCCGTTGTGTCTCATCCTGTAAGTATAAATGTAGTTGTTCATTTCAGCCATTAGACAACAGCTCTTTTCTAGCACAATGTTTTATCCATTACATTTTGTCAGGCTGAATACTTCTTTTCCTAACTTCATTTTTATTTTCATATGTGAAATGTTTTGGATTAGCTAGATATTTGCTGACATCTCTGTAGGAGGTGGTAAATTGTTGACATTAAATATCAAGACAATTATTTTTGCTTATGGAACGTTATCTAATGTCTATTGCAGCACAGCAGCACTGTTTTTCTGTAGGAGTATTGTCACTTTTGATAAAGCACCCTAGTGATTTATTTTTCAGTATGGCATCTGGCTCTTTTCTTTCATATTTTGGGTTTATATAACATATGCACAAGCATGATTTATCTGTATTCCATGTTTTGAGGGAAAGCAAGTGTCCATGTTTTTCTAGCTTATTCTTTATTTATACCTTTAATTTTTTTCCTCTTTCATGAAGGAGCAGTGCTTCAGCATTTTGCTTTTTATTGATTTGCTATTTATCCTTTTTTCCCTTGTCTTCTGATATAACTGGGCTTCAGGAATAGGAAAGACTATGAGCAGATCTGCTCATAAAGTGCCGTCTGTCAGCACTTTAAAAACCTAGATCTGGACCATTGTCTATTTGTTCCAAAGCTTTCAGAAGCTCTTTCCACGGTGTTGGAGATAAATTGACAGTCTGAAATCCTTGGATGAAATGACAGAAGGTCAGAGAAACATTGAGCTAAAGCCAAAGCCTTGTCAAACTAACTGGGCCTATGCTAGATCTGGGTCACATCATTAACAATGTTTGACAAGCTAAACATACTATGAATAGTCAAGTTCCAAGATACTTTAGTTCATCAAAACAGTCACTGTTTCGGGCACAAGATCCTGTGTTAGGACTTCACGTTTGCCCATCAACTCCCATAGGGCTAGTCCCAAGCCCTTAGTGTCTCTGCAGGATCTCTGCACAAACCCAGCGCAGTGCAGTGCAATGTAATTGCAGATTCTATGGTACACATCTTGACCTGCAGGAGAGACAGTTTTCTTCCACTTTCCTCTCTCTTACTGTTTATTACAGCAATTTGATAAAATGCAGCAGAGCACTATCTGGATATGCAATTAAATAGGTCAACTTGTCTGAAAAAGCTGCTGAGTTCTCTAGTGATAGGAAACTGTAATCACTATTCATAAGTCTTGCAGTCTCACTCAAAGGCCTTATTTAGATCAGACAGATCTATTCTACAAAGACATGTAAAGCACTTCTCCCAAAGACTTTACAACTAGAATTTAAAGTAGGTGCAACATATTAATATAGCAAAGTAATGGAAGGTATAGGGGACGGAGAGAGGAAGAGTACCAGTGAGGTGCTTGAGAGACCACTTAGAAGAATATTTTAAATGTGTTGCCTTTCACTTGTTGTGGTCTAATGTATAAAGCCAAATTGTGCTGATACAATCTGCCATTTGTAGAGGGCAATTCACAGAAGATAGGCAGGATTGTCTTTAATTTGTTGATCCAGATGGATAACAGTCTTTCCTGGTAGCAGTCTGTGACTCTCCAGCCTTTACATAAGGCAGCTGATCTGGGCTGCTGCCCTTCCTAGGTAGGGCAAGAACCAAAGCTGTTTTGCTTGTGAGGAAGGACAGAGAGCGTCGGGGAGAAACACTAGTGACTTATTCCTATATGCCTGTCCTACTGGAACAGGAAGACTGTGGAGGCCTATGGAAGGACATCCTTTTCCCTCCTATCATCTGTAGGCAGGCCAGGAAGCCTGGATGCATGATGTCTCCGAACTTTTCAATTTATAATGTACTCCTGAATAGTCAGTACAGTCCTTGATCATAAACAATGAGCATGGTGATAATGACGTTGAATATGAAGCATTGCTTAAGTTGTAAACGGTGCTTCTCAGAAACAGATAGCCTTATATCTGGCTCATATGTTAAAGAAGCTGTGAAAACTTGGAAACAATGCAGAGAATAGTGACAAAATCTTTTGAAGAATAGAGAAATGTCTTATAATGACAGATATAAGGGCATCCCTTTATTCATCACATACAAGACCAAAATGCAACCTACATGCCATTGTGGCAAGAAAATACTCAAGCTGTTATTATTTTTCTTGATTTAGCAGAGAAAGACATGACAAAAACCAATATCTGACTGTTAATACCAATCAAATTCAAGTTAAGGATAAAATATGAATTTTCATCAGCAGAAATGATTAACTGCTAGAACAAAGTAACACAAAAGCATCTACCTTTCACATCTGCAAGGGTATTTTACTTTAAGGTAAGCCTGTGTGATGGACTTGTCAGAGTCCAGTACTCTCTGACCGGGTTCTTTTAGATATTCCAAGCATGTAGGGTGTAATGTTTATTATCAGATTTACTTATTTGAAGATATTTGATGTTATGCCAGAGTGCAGCTAACAGAGGCAGCGAACAGATGCAGCAGTTTGTGCAGCAGTGTCTAGGCTCTGCTTAGAACTTCGGAGAACCTTACTGGAACTTGTGAGACTTTCTGGGGACCCTCTGAGGAACTAGAGCGTGCTTGCTGCTGACAGGAAAGGAGAGCTAGGCAAGGACAGCTACAGGAGGCCTTAAATTCTCCTAGGAAGCTTTAGCTAGGTGTAGCTGCTGCTAACGAACTCCCTTGGTTGCCCCTGATTAGAAGGAGTTCGGGTCTTTGTTCCAGCTGGCTCTTGATTAGAGAGGGTCAAAAGCCCTGTGAGTCAGTGCTAGGGAGAGGACTGTATAAGAGCAAGGCCCGGAGCACAGTGAATGGAGGCAGTAGTTTGTGTAGTTGTTTGTCTAAAACAAAGGCCATCCTCTGGTTCCCTCTTATGTAGAAATAAATTCAGCTTTCTTTGCTACAGCTGTGGTCAGTCACACTATGTATTCATCCCTGAGCTTTATGGGCACATCACCCTTGCCTATCTCCTCTGAGACTTCTTCCATTGTAGGGCGTGATTGGTCTGTCTGAGCACCAATAGAGGGGGGAGGATTGAATGGGGGGGGGGAGGGGGTCTACCATGTCTTATTTGGAAGGTTTAGCTGCATCAGCTACTACTAGGTTCCTTCTAGTCTTACCATCTGGGACTCTGGTAAGGTTGTCTGACACCAAGAGGAGAACAGCTGGGTTTGAGGGGAGGGAAGCCAATCTGTACTGTAAGTGATCACAAGTGTCTATAGTATTCAGGGTGACATAACATATGTATCCTTCTCTTCCTCAGTGGGGCACAGGGAAGAGGAAGGAACAGGACAAGAAGTTCTTTTGTGCGGGTACTAGCTGTGCTACAGGAACAGGTGTAATTTCAGTGTTACTCGTGAGGGTGCAAGCACCTGCAGTTAAAGCATGTTTCCTGGTATGTATGAAAACTAAATGACTGAACAGATATTTCAGGGGTATCAGATGTTTATAAGACGTGCTCATTCCCCCCTGTCAGTCATACCAGGCTACGACTGGCATCTTGTGGAGTAATTCCAGGTTTATATTTTGAGAAGTATGACTCTCTTTCTGCATTTTGAGTACCAAGCCCATATAAAGCAACAAGTGCAAATTATGTGTGCTGCAAAACTAATTGCTGAATCAAGCCCCTCCATCCTGAAATGTATCATTGCCAAAAGACGCTCTGCCAATAATACCCATCATACTAAGAAAGTGATATGTGTCTCTGATAACAGCTATAAATATGAAGCACTATGCAATAAAGACCAGAACTCTGCTAACAAACCAGCTGAGAACAGCCCAAACAGGATGCAAGAGAGAGAGGTCATGACTTGTCATTTGTGAAATTATGTTCTACATCAGAGACAGAGGGTGGCAGAGGACTCCAGTGTACTATGCTTGCAAGTTCATTGAGGGGAGTATCTTAAAGTTCTGATAGATAAAACTGATAAAGAAATGGTGTTCTGAGGCAATGGAAAGCATTTAGAGTTTCTACACACTCAGCAATTGAATTGAGTTGTGGCAGGTAGGAAGGGGATGAACTGTCTTGCTTTAAGAATTTCTTCAGTGTTCTTTTTCTTGCTGATATTCTCTGAAGTAATTACAATTAGAAAAGTTGAAATTTCATAGAAGATGAAGGGAGAATCATGGTCTTTCCATCTGCATAGATAGATAGATTCCAGTATGACCCATATAAATTCTGAGTATTTACTGCAGGATTTTTCCTCTTCAGAGCATCTTGCATTCAAATAATGAAGCCCTGCAGCACTACTGTGAGACATTAAGTAAAAAGAGTTATTCACATCTCTCAGACAGTGAGTGAGCCAGATATAGGCAAAGGCTTGATCGTGGTCAGAAGGTCAGCATAAAAACTAAGATTAGGTTATCAGAGCTCCGTGTTCTCAATCCTCCTCTCAAATTTCTGCCCAATATTTCTCAATAGGTGCTACCTCCTGTGCATAGGGTTGTTTTGATGAAGTTGTCTCAGGAAGTTTAGTGAGTGCCTTGTCCTTGGGTGGAACCAATGCTCTAGGAGTCCTCCAAAAGGATCGTGAATTGTAGGATACACAAAGGCATCCACAAGCAAAGAGCACTTGTTTCTGTTGAATCGGTGGCTTCTCTATGATTTTTAACTTAATTTGAAGTTGTACCAAGTAATCAGTCAGACTTCTTTTAGTTCTAAATGCCTCAAGTTCTGTTATCCATATCCTATTGCCAGAAATATCAGAAATGAAGAAGATGTTTTCGGAGAATCAGTCCATGGTCAAGATTATGATTTAATTGGCATAATAGAGACTGGTAGCATGGCATCCAGGACTAAAATATCAGTGTAAAAGGCAAAGGCATATAAGAGTAAAAAAGAAGAAATGTAGCTTCATATAGCTGAAATCCTGAATGTAAGAGTTAGGCAGATAGTATAAATGTAAAGATAGGGAAAGGAAGGAACATGACAGAGGTGTTGTGATGGAGGTCTAGTCTACACCACCAAAGAAGGACAAGGAAGTTTATTGGCAACTAAACATTAGACTTGGAGGAAGTTTACTGGCAACTAACTAAACATTAGACTTTTGGGGTTATGAGGAATTTAATTAGCCAGAAGTGCTGGGAAAGGAAAGCAGAAGTTACACAGCTGATAACAGTGACAAAAGGGTACGATCATGTTCTAGAACTGAAAGATCAAATCAAATGAGTCTGGTACACCTCAACCTAGGCAGATGAGGTTATTTCACAACCGTGAACGGCCATCTTGTGAGCTTGTGAGGGATAGGTTCAGGAAATGAAGAGTGGAAAAAGCCAAATATAGTGCCTACCTTTTTTTTTTTTTTTTTTTTTTTTAAAGAGATGAATAAAGGGGCAGCTGGGGAACCATAAACTTTGGAAAAAGTCTTAAATAATTAAACTACTTAGCAATCGAATAATTTTTAACCAACCTGCTACGATAATTTTAATAAGGTTTTTAATACAGTCCCACATCACACTTTCATAAGCAAGAATAAGGAAATGTGGCCTAGAAAATACCACTGCAGGTGGAGAGCAAAACTGGACAGCAAACTCTATACAATATTTAGTAGTGGTTCACTATCAGAAAGGAAGGATGAACAGAGCTGTGCAGTGGTCCATCTCAGATCAAAGTTTTCATTAGTGACCTGTATAATGGACTAGAAAACAGGATTATATCATTTTGTAAATGACATGGAGTTGGGAAGGACTGCAAAGTTTGAGGAGGAGAAGATTATCGCTTAAAAAGTCTTCACAATAAGGTCCCATGAACTAAAATAAATGGGATGGATGGATTGTAATGAGGACAAACTACACCTGGGCAATAAAAGGGATAAATCCTGGATAGGGAACAACAGGCAGCTGTCCTTCAAAAAGGATCTGAGCGTCCTGGTGAACTGAATCTGAAGTTCGATCAACAACTTTATGGCTATTGCAAGGAAACAACCATCACGCTAGGAGCTCCAAAGTGGAGTCAGGCCTGGAAGGCAAGTGAAATAATCCTTCTAAGCTGCCTAGCACTGCAAAGGAAGCGTAACTGGGAGCTAGTTTTGTGTTCACACATCAATTTCATTCTAAATTATTCTTCTTTTTAGGTTAGAGAAACTACCTACACTTCTCCAGCAAAGCCTCTGAAAGCGCAGCTGGGTTCATGTTTATGAAGGATTAGTCTTGTTGGGCTGAAGGTGGGTGAAGAAGGTGGGTGGATGAGGTTTGGATCTGCTGGCAAATATGAGGGCAGGCTTTGGGGTTACCAGAGATACTCACCTGTGTTATATTCCATTCCTAAATTTTTATTCATTCAATCAATTATTTATTTATTTTTGCTTAACAAGGCTTTGATTATTTTTTTTCTTCTAGAAAAAGATTGTTTGTCTGGAAGCTTTGCTGAGGAAGATCTTCCCTAGAATTTAGTATTAACAGAAATTTGATTCTATATAGATTCAATGATTACTTTTAGTCTTTCGTGCACAATACCACAAAATCCCAAATCTACAATTAGCCTTCCATTGCAGATGTGCACAGAACCACTTAGTCTTTTTAACGGACCCTCTTCTTCAACTTGCTGCCAAAACTGAGACCTTTGAAACATCATGTCAAAAGTTTCCTTCAAATGGTACGGAACCAGGACGCTAGACACAAGTTCGAGAAATATCTCACCCTCTGGGCTGGTGAGAGCCTCTGTTGTTCAAAGCATGAGAGTTCTGTCTTCTCAAAGGCTTTAATTGGATCTGCTCCAGTGCAGCGTAGTTAAAACCCTTTCTTGGGAAACAGGGTGACTGATCTGTGCCAACTAGTACAACTTCTGCTGAGATGGAAAAGTATTCTGAAAGGGACTCCCAGAGTTCTGCAATGCAAACCATACAAATATTGAGGGTACAAGTACAACCTGACCTCACTTACTTCAGCAGAAAAATGATCAGCGAATTTCTCTCATGTTATTTAAGTAGCACCCTCCAAAGCTGAGTAGCCAATTGTAACACAGAGAAGATTCTTTCTGATAATTGCTCTTTTGATAACTGAGCGATAATTTTATCAATGTATTTTGCTAGCTGCTAAGCCCATCATAAAATATGAAGCACTGTCTTATTTTGCTTCCTAAAGATTATTAAAGTAATACTTTTAGTATTTTCTAAGGATTACTCATAAACCAATGTTCTTATACACACACATCTCTATACTTCTGTTACATAGAAAACACTATTATAAAGGAAACCTGAATTCTCCAATATTGGGATTAAAAAAAAAAAAAAAACTTTCGATCTCTCTGTCATTGGATAAACTCCACTTAAAGCTAACATTGCAAAAGGGAAAGAAAAAAAAGTGAGTTAAACTTGGCATGAAGAAGTAGTGCAGTGGGGGAATAAGGGGAGGTGGTGGGTGAGATGAGACTGTAGCTTTTAGTAAGAGTGCCCTTGGAAAGCATGGATGGGCTCTGGCCTGATAGTTCAGCTACGGACAACTTACATCACTTGTGGGCTCTGTCTCTGTCAGATATTTCTTTCTGGTTTGTTGCAATATATGAAGTTTAACTTCTACAAACAAGCCACTTCCATTTTCTGAGGGAGAAATACTTTTCCTTTATTTTTCTACTCTGACTTCTTTTCCTTTCCTAATTTCTTTCCTGAGCCCTAATCCTTTTCCACCCAGTCAATACTGATTGCTGTGAACTATCTCAATTTCTTTGTTCGTTTCAGAGATATTCATCTGCGTGCATTTCTTATTTGGTTTCACGTGAGCATGTATAAGCCAAGGTAACATCACCCACCACTCAACTAGCATGAAATTCAGCAAAATAAATCTGCAAGGCTTTTGGCTTTTTTAAAGCTGAATGTTATTCATCTGGCTGAAAAAAATAAGCAACAACAATGAAAATCCCCCAAAAACCCTCTTGGCAAAACCCTGATTTTCAACTTGGAATATAGCTCTTATTTTTCTAATGCAAGAAAAGGAAAGCAGACAGCAGCTTTGTGGTGGAGAATGCCTGTAAAGACTAAGGGGACCTGCAGGATGTTCACAACTGACAAGGACTAAAAATCAAAGACATTCTGCCCCAAATCATATGATCAGTCATTTGAATGTATTGGCTATTTCCATATTGTTCGTAAAGGTCTACCTTCAAGTGGGCTGTTAGTCTGGGGTACTTGGAGAGCTTCTGCTGCTCTCTGCCCAGCATTGGTGTGCACTCTTGTGCTGGCACATGTTGGGAAGATTTCCCAGTTCAGCTAATTTGGTGTTTACCTAAAGTTGTGGACATGGCACTTTCTTCACCAATGCTTCTCTGTAAACGGCTTTTCATCACAATTTTTCAAAATTTTGCATTGTAAATCCTTTGTCTCACTTCTGGCTGTTCCTGATGTGGAAGGGCAAACATCCAGTGTATACACCGGCAAGCCCAAGGGCATGGAGTTTCAGTAAATAATACTGGATGCAGCTCATCAGAAAGGCTGCGTTTTCCCTTTGGAGATACTCGCCTGCTCCTCGTGGCACAGCACGTGCCCAAGATTTCTTGAATTTACCAGCAAAATAACGAGTGAATTCCTCATGGCTAGAGAGACTGTCTGTGAATGGGAACAGTTGAATTGAACCAGCTGCACACCACCTGGAACATTTTCACTGCAGGAGTTTGTAGCAGAGGAAAAATTCTCTTTGTGTCTCTTTCTCAAAAATATCACAATAATAGTCCCCACTGGCTGGATTCAGAGAGAGATTTGCACCAGTGGTTCTTCAGTGGCCTTGTTCATTTGCTGTTATTTTTTTTCTGTAAGGTAGTGGTGAACTCCAGTATCCCCAGGGAAGAAACTGCGGGAGAGACTTACTATCCAGGTACTCATGGACCCAGCTGTTAGTGGTATGGTCAGCGAGCAGTCATAGCATGAATATAGTTTTCTAAGCTCATCTTCTGCAATGATCTTTTTCATTTACATAGTCAAAACATGTTCTTTACCCCAAAGAGGAAAGATCATTCCAATCTTAACCTGCAATTAGTTATGCCTCAGTTGGTTCAAACAGAAAAAGCAAAGCCCAGCATCTCTAGCTATGCCTTGCTTCACTGCCAGTGGGATTTCCTTCATTATAGACTTCCCATCGGTGGAATTGGGATGTCTAGGAATCAAGAGATGTTGACATTCGGAATGTTTCCCCGGAGAGTTTTCTGGCATTTTCTTTCCGAATTAGGATGCTTAGCAAGCCTGGGACAGAAAAGCTAGAACTGCACCCATTGGTACTGCGGATGTTATAAATACCAATGGAAAGTCAAAGGTTGTTAATTTTTATGTGCATAAAATGCACACACAAGAGAAGAATACAAACTAACTATAAAACAGATGCATGGCTTCCTCTAATGCTGAGCTCATACTGAATGCTGAGAAGTTTTATCCCTCCCTTTTTATTTATTTGCTTTCTAAATGTTTGTGCGTAAATTCAGCCCTTATTAAAGCAACTGGTTGAAAGTACTAGCCGTAACAAGCCCTTGAAGAGGCCAGCTCTCCAGAAGCCTTCCTCTCAGTAACTCTTGGAATGCATCTTTATTCAGATGTGAGATGTTCCTTCAATTCCAGTGGGACTGAATACACGTCGCCCTTTAAAACAAACAACAAATCCCAACAGTTCTCTTGGGACTGAATTAGTCTCTCATTTCTTTATGGAAAGGGAACATGAAGAAATTCTGTGTGATTCTGAATATTGTGAATTTTCCACTGAAATGATTTTTCTAGAGATAATGTTTCAGCAAAATAATTACTCTCCTGAGGAAGTCTGGCTTTCCTTGTTACACCTGTCAACCTTCCTAATTTTCTTCAGAAAAAAACCCACATGCTGAATATATTGAACTTACTCAGAATTAGTTGGACTCAAAAATAAAGCACTTTGATGTACAAAAATATTTTGATGTGAGCAGTTCAAGGTTAAAGCACAGTGCAAGTCTGCTTTTTACCTGAGCACTGTGTAGCATCCTAGTCCATAATGCTGTCTTGTAGTCAGCCTCTCATAGCCTTATCCAAGGGAGAATGAGGATCTCAGGCACTGCAACTGCAACATGCAATTTGCACTGTGGCTCCTTGGGATGAGGGACTTCAGTTTCACTTGAGTTTTAAATTAAACCTCTCAATTTAGGGACGGCACAACCTTTCATTATTGTGTGTTAAAATGAATGCTTTAGAGAGTTTTCAAATCTGTTTTCACAGCTGGTTCTGCTTTTTCAGCTTTTTGACCCAATGCTAGAGCAAAGAAACTGTCAGAACTCCCAATGAAACAGAAATTCTGATTTTGTTCAGCTCTGATTCAGTTCTGCTGTGCCTTCCCGTTGCTAGCCAATCTCACCGTCCTTATCCAGGCAAAATTCTGACAGCCATCACTGGGAGTTTTTCTGAAGTAAAGGCCATTTTGACCATTGTCACAATGTTGACCATTTAAAAAAAGATAAAAATATAACATGAAATTACACTGATATGTTGTGTTGAACTGCAATGTTTTATCCACAAGGCAGCATACCTACCTAGGGAACTAGGAAAGTCTTGAAATTTCTCGTAGATGCCTTTCCAGAAAATATGAATTAGCTGAAGTGTGGACTCTGGGGCTGAATAATATTCACTGCATCTATCTGAGAAGAATAATTCTCTCTACTGCTAGAGTAAGGGAGGCCAAGTCTATCCCCTACAGACTGATACTGTTGGACAGACTACAGTGAAAGACTTTTTCCTCCTGTATACCTATAGATGAAATTTTAGGAGTTGGCCCATTGAGGTATTAGTTACCTGAATGGAGTGCTGAGATTTCAAAATTAAAAGACAAGAGGTCTGGTTTCATCTGTAATGCACAGATTAATTTCAGTACGAGGGCCATAGCAGAAGAGCACAGTTGGTAAATTTCCTTGTTAATGAATGTGAGATCATAATAACGAAGCACACTGTTACTTGGCATTTGTGTTATACAATAGTTAGTGATATATCCTGCAGTATTAAGTTTTCACTCAGGCAAAGTCATGTTTGATAAACTGGAGGTGAATAATACTCGTAACTTATTAAAAAGAAAATAAGAGTTGCACAGTTCCTCTCACCTCTGTCCTTATACTCGACTAAAGCCTTCAGATATTCTCTTTACTGCAGAGAATATAAATTGACACAGGCAAGGAAATCCAAATCCATGATTTGTGTATCAGGAGAATCTAGTATGTTTTGCATATAGCCCTACTTTTTCATTTCTTATGTGGACTTCAGTAGATATTTTGTCTGAATCAGAAAACAGAATATGACCACATTTGTCATGATTTGCCTTGCAGTATCACAGGCAAGTTTTGTGTCTTTAAACATACATGGAATTTTATAAACGTGTGCAGGGAAAATTGTCTTGGAAAACAGTACAAAAGAGGGGGCCAGCTGGTCTGCGAGTATGTGAAAGTGCTCCAGGAATGGCCCTCACCACTTTCCATGACCATAAGCTTTTTTACATTTTCCTTAGGATCCCAGTTATTGAAAAGTTTGTGCATATGAATTACTTTTTACACACAGATCGGTGGAGATCAGTCAGATAATCTGTGTTTGCAGAGTTACTCTGCTGTATATATTCAGATATATTCCAAATGTGTATCTGGAAGCGTCAATTTTTCCCCATTGATAGCAGTTAATATAGATTGCCTCACCTTTAAGTTGCTGAAGCTGGGTGAGATGAACTTGACTGCTAATACGAGGGTAGGGGGTATAGTGGGTGGATACAAGATAGAACAAAGAATATTATCGCAGACTGCAGGACTTCCTGGAGTCAATCTATGTTTCTGCTTTAAAAAAAAAAAGGGCCTCAATTTAAGATTGCCAGTAGTAAAGAACTGATCACCACCCTTGATAAGTCATTCCATTGCTTAATTACTCACAATTAAACTATTGTACTTCAGCTTCACCCTCCAGCCATTAAATGCTTGCCTAACAGAGTGAAGCAAACATAGTGAAAGGTTACATCTCCTAAGATCACATATAACTGTGATCATATCACTATTTGCCTTCTTTTCGATAGGCTATATAGAGAGGGCTACTGGACCCTTTCCCTACAAGCTGAAACATAAGCTACTCTTAAAATTCTGGGTGGAATTAATCTCATTTAACTTAAACTATCTATTAAGTCAGCGAGCTCATCCAAGTTAGACGTTGAGACTTCTACAAGAAGTGGAAAATAGGTGTCGTCTTGGATGTAATGAGTTGCCCGCTTAGGGTTTCTGTCTATTGCTTACTAGTGACAGAGCCTGCACAAGTTGCTTAAACTAGTTTCCAGATTTGCAGATAGGTAAAGCTAGGTGAAACTAAATTTATTTAGCATATCAAGACTACAAAGCCATTCCTTAATGGGTGACCTACTTACACAACTTTTGATACCTTCTCAAGATGCTTTGGCATCATGCAACTGAGAAGGAGTTCACAGAATGTTAGCAAACTAACACCCAAATGTGCCAGTGAGCTTAGAGAAAGCCTGGGAAATTTCTGCTCAAATGTAGCTGGTTTTTACTTTCCCCCCTCCAGAAAATTACAAGCATCAAAATAATCATAAAGAATAGCTTTATAATGCAAGATTTTACTCAGCCATAACCAGAGCATCTCCACTGTGGCTATGTGCTCTTAAATATTCTATTTCAAGCTCTGGAGTTATTTTGTTTTATTTATTTGTTGGATAATATTGGGATTCTGATAACCAAGTTTATAGACGGATATAAAAGCCTTCTGCTGCAATTAATTTTCTTTTAATGTTACAAATAATATAAAAATGACAGACTGCTTAATAAATCAGCAATGTTCTTTCCTCTCATTTCAATGGGGGGAAAAAAAGTAATTCAAATGACAACATAATGCCAACTAGACTTCCACTGGAAGGGGCATCTTTCATGATGAGATAAAAGTGTCATTTCAGTCACTGACAAAGCTTTTGCTGTGGTGTCTACAAAAGAAACTCTTATCTTATCACTGAACACAGCTGTAAGCTTTATAAATGTATGCTGTGGCTGCCCAGCTCTAGCTCCCATTGTTAACATCAGTGGTAGAAAATTGGTATGCAAATGTCTGTACAGTTTCTTATCCTTGGGCTAAGTATGGCAGCTTATCAGGAATGTAGTGATACTTAGAGATTACTTGCCAAACAGTTCTCCATAACATGGATGAAGGGAACTCGCACGCCCTGTCACAGCGCTTGAACGTTGAGTGCAAGGCTTGTTTAAGCTCAGCGATGTGGAAAACTTTGGGATATAAAGGAGCATAGTGATAAGTATGAAGCCATAAGGTTCCTATACAGAGGTAAAATTGCCTTCCTGCGCTTACTAGCCAGCCCTTAAGTTATGCATTAAAGGATTGCATGTGTTTGTTTTTTCTTAGTTCTGAAGGCTGATGTTGTACAGTTTGCCCACTTTGACCCCACTTCTTCTTCACTGTGTCTGCTGTCCAGGAGGCAGTCCATTGTCGGCATGGTTGCAGTTCTTGTTTGTAGTAGTATGATGAACACTAACTTCCCAAGAAAACCAAAACAGCCTGTGCCTTTACCCTCTTCTCATATCTGTTTCCCACTCCTTTCCTCACACCTAAATATACCCCTGTTCTTTCTGTTGTGGACTAGAGCATGTCCTCAAAGTCACACTCTGTTGTTAGCTTCCCAGACAAGAAGGAAATCCTGTTGTGTAGCTTCTCTTTGGTGAGACAGAGCTCCTTTCCTACCAATGTTTGCATCTTTGTATGTCCAAGGCATAGCAGATCTTCTGATAAACATACACAGTGCTCACATTTCAGTGGTGATTTCTAAGGAAATAGTGACTCCTATATGGAAAATAATATAGGAAAATAATATATCTTTCCCTCTCTGAATGGAACCTCATCTTAACCTGTAAATTCAGTTGCCTGTTGACCTGATCTGAACTTCTCAACAGAACAGTCTTTCAGGGAGATTCATCCCATTTCAGTTTAGCAATGTAAAAGTTAGGCATCTGATCTATGGTAGTCACTTGGGTCTTTTCTCCTTGTCATATAGAGATGTAAGTGTTTCCAGAGGGCTGGGCATCCCACTAACTTAAAGAGGCTCTTTAATGTCTCTGGGATGAGACTCCTTAATGTCTCTAATCGGAAGAGTTTGCCTGTGCTATGCCTATGTATTTGCGTGTCATGGAAGAATCTCAGTTACTTACAGTGGATGGTGCCTAATTTCCAGAGGGGAAGATATTTCCATACTGCCTAACTTTAAGTATCTAATGATAATGCCTAGAAGAGTAGACTGTAATTCTCTAGGAGGTGATCTGGAATACCAGTCTCCTCTGAACTGACCTCTAGAGAAACCTCTCTCTCTCTCTTAATAATATAAATCTTATTTACGCACACAGCATTAGATGCTTAGTCTCTCTAGTGTCTTAGTTATACGGCAACCTGGGCACAGTACCGTTTGCCAGATTATATAGATGAAAACTTGTCTGGGTAGCAGCTGAAGACACAACTGCAGTTCACAGTTTAGCTATATGTATTTTCTTCTTTGATTTTATCCTGTGGCAAGGCAGTACTGGTTTCTCAGATGTGCAGGAGAGCTCTCTGCAGAACCTCTGCTATGGGCGATTAGGTGCAAGTGGGAAGGAACCCAGCCTGACTGTAGCTTTCATGCTGCATTAGCAGGGCTAACAGTTTGAAAAATCACACAGTAACACCATGTGCCTAAATTGAATGTGGCAGCCAGAGATACCATGACTTCAGACTGCTATAATGTTCATTAAAAAAAACCCCAGACACGCTGTTCAGAGCAGAAAAGAGTCTTTTCACATGTAAGACAGTCTGAGCACCGTTTTGCTGGGAAGCATAACGTTCCATTTTTTTCTGTCTGAGAGTGAAAGCTCTATAACTGAGTATCACTAACGGAATATTTGCATTTTTGCAGCGTGGAGGGGCTCATCTGTGCCTTTGTCTTCCCAGTCACGAGGTAGCACTGGGCAACGGCAGTGATGTCCAGCAGTCTTCTGGCAGGAACTCCAGACTTGCAAACGCAGATTATGCATTGCACCCTTGTCACTACATGTGTTAGTCCATACATCCAAGGTGAACAGAAAATGGCTTCAGTATACAGTATAGTGACTCAAGTAAAGATGATGATAAGTGTGAAGACTGCTAAAGCAGAGAGGCCCAAAGCAAGTCACAGTATTTACCTTCTATTTCAGCTCACAGTATTTGGAGATGGAAATAGAAAATGCCCTGGGCAATAAATTCTTTTTTGGATATGCATAACTTACCAATTCCAAAGCAACCATTATATCTAAAATAAGATTTTTTCAGGTTTCAGGTTCAGAAAGTGGCTATTTTTATAAGCATCTGTGATCTTTAAAAGCTATTAGAGAACAACCGTACTGCAAGGAATGTAGAAAGCAGATTTCCTACCTCATTAATATTTTCCTGTTTTGGAATTTTTCCCATCCTGCAGAGGGACTCCTGATGTGCTTTGGACTTATTTCACTTTGCATAGCTAATTAAATATTCACTGGCATAGGGATGTTTCCCTCAACCCATACGTATGCCTCATCCTCCAGGTTCCAGAGACAGCTGCTTTCTAACCCAATTAATATTACTGATTTCTTTATTTGCAAAAAAAGTGGAACTGCTCCAGGTGGACAGAATGAAAAGAACATCAGAAATGGGCAACAATTTTTGATGAGGAACTATTTTATTGAATATTTTCTGCCTATATTTAGTCTATATCAAACCATATTCCTAAATTTATGGAAGAAAAATCATATGTGTGCTTAGAATAAATATCAATCAAAAGGATATTTTTTTCTTAAAATGATGGGTTTAGGAAAACTCATGGACAGCCACCAAATTATAGTAGAAAAGTACTCATGCTAGCTTGAGGCAGTATTTAAGCTGGATTTTATAGCAGAGGGAAACAGACTGGCTTGAGTATAAGAACAGGAGAACAATGACACAATAGGAAGCCATTCCTGAATGAATGAGTGCTCTCTTTAAATGAAATCGTCACCTTCAGACTCAGCTACATCTTCATCTCCAAATTGTGCTTTTAGCTGAAGACTTCTGTGCTTGACGACATGAACCAACCAAAGAAAGTTAAGAACAAACTGCCCTGGGTCAGTTATTACCCAGTCATCTGCTGTGAAGATTTCTTGCGCCATCTGCTAAAACATCTTATAGCAGCCTGGGTACTGGTTGAGATGCAGTCTGATTCTACATGATAATTTTATATTACCTACAGGGAATAAATGAAATGAAACAAACTGGTATATGTTAGTATGCCATATCCATATGGCATCTAACACCATTTAGAATTGTAATCTACATTTTACTACATACGATATACTTTCCAGACTTAGGAGGTAAGGGAGGAGTAATGAAGCAAAGAGAGGCATATCAAGACTTCAGAATTTCCAGGCTGGAAATTCCGATTTTGATCATTGTCCTCCCTGCAGTGAGTGAGTAACAGTTCAGTGTCATTCTTTGACTATTTATAAATCAAGACTATTTGTTGCTATGGTATGTACACTATAGTACGCACACTGCCCTTATTAGGGGCAGAGAAATGGAGAAAGAGAGGGCTATGTGGCCCACACTTGTGACAAACTTGACCTGAGACTAATAAACTCCCATAGTAATTATACATTTCCTTTAGACTTGACATCCCAGTATGCCAATACAAGCTAAAAGTGGGAAGCAGTTGGTTCCCCTCCAATTCTTTCTTTCCTAATTATTTAAAGAAAGCAATCTTTTCAAAAAATAAGCTTGACTGCAGAGATCAGGTTGCCATTAGACACAGAGAAACCAGTAACACTGGTATCGGGGAGACATACTGTTCTTGCCTTTCCTTAGAGTTCTGCAAGACAAAGTAAAAGGTTTATCTTCCCTGGCATGAATTTTAGTATCAGCTGAAGCTATGCTTAACCAACTACTACAGATATATAGATGCCCACTTGGATAAAAAAAGTGTTTCTTAACTTACCAGTGAAACTTTTAACTGTTTCTTTCTATGGCTTTGCTTGCACTGCAAAAGTAGTACAAGACACACAGCCCAACTCTCTGCAGAATTTCTCCTTTGGATAATTAGACATGAGAAAGAAAGAAGCCAACTTGACTACATTTTTCACAATTCATTTGCGAATGTACAAATGTATGTACGGGCTCCCCTCTGCAGAAAAGTGGTCTCTCTTATCCTTCGGATGCTCTCTCCTTATGTGGTTTTTAGACACGTGAAGCTGAACACAGATTGCAGTTGATCATTGAAATTGCAGCATGTTTAGTAAAAATGTGAGCCCTGCTGTTCCAAAAACATGAAAAACAAGGAGAAATTAGACAGCAATCATAACTGGCTGGAAGTAGTTTACCCCATGTCCTATCGTTCCAATGCAACAACATAGTTAACACAGAACAAAAGTGATTATAAACAATTTTTGCCTCAGAGCTAGGTATCAGTATATAAAATGAATGAATCTTAACTGTCCAAAGACTCGTGTGTATCTATCTTTCTGCAGGAAATTTTTCTGACTGTGGTGTTGTGGAATAACCAGTTGAAGTCATGCAGCTGATCTAATCTGCAGTTTGAACAGCATCTATTCTGTATTTCCTAGGAAGACCTTTGGTGTTAAGAAATGCAGTTTTTCAGAGCTGCTATAGCCAGTTATTCTGAGAAGCAGATGGATAAATTAGACTGAGGTTATTTCATGCTTGAAACACTAGTCTGAAACACTGCAGTAGCTCCCAGAATCCGCTTATGATCTATCATATCAGTGCATTTTCCATACATTTACTTTTTGACTGATTACCTACCATGAAGTTGGAGAAACTTTCTGTACGTCTCTGCACTAAGCAAATACCTGCTGTTGCTAGGTACCAATACACATTATAGAATAGCCAAGATCACTTCCTCTAATACATATGTGTTTATACATACATATGTAAAAATAAATAAATAAATAAATAGAGGAAGCAAGATAACAAGAAATCATTACTTATATTTTTTAGTTTTTCATTATAATTTAGCTGCTGCCTATTTTTGAGACTAACTAGAAATGAATCAGCTGGTTCTGATGCCATGGGAAATTTATGTGTATTTGAATTTGTACCCAAGCTCACGAACCTGTGATGAAAACCAAAATGCTTGATTTTATTTTTCTCATCTGTACTCATTTTCTTGCATTTCTACCTCCCTCTGAGAAACAGAAATAGAGATGAGATTGTTGAAACACTTAGAGACCATCTCCAGTTATTTCCACCTAAATGGGCCCTATTTTGGCAAATGTCCTCCAGACATTTCTAAAACACTTTGGCAACTACATGACACAGATCAACGTAAACAATGTGCACTTTAAGGGATGCATCTGATTCAAAGCCACCTGAACATTTAGCTTGCAAAGCTTAAGTGTTCACTCTTTGAAGTCATGCTGTAGGTAATACCTATAAGCTTATAGAGGTCTTTGAACCCAAGCCACCAATGTCATTCAAAGATGCTAAATACCACACAGTGACGCAGGAAGAGGAATGCAGGCTGTAGGATACTGTAAGCAATTCTTCCACTTTTGTTATCCCAGGAAGGCTCCAGCTGGTGTAGTGTGTCCAGTGGTGAGTGCTGCGCACCTTGAGCATGGGCATCCAAATGGAGAAGGTCCAGAGAACACTGGGAATGATCAAGGGTCTAGAAAACAAGGCCTACAAGGAAAGTCTTATTGAGGAATCACATTATTAAGTCCAAAGAAGGGAAGACAGAGGAGGAGAATAGCCTGCAGAGTCACCATTGCTAGTAGAATTAGAGAGAGTTCTCAAACACTAGCTGGATAAACTTTTACCAGGAAAGATGTATGTATGGATGGCATCACCTTCAGGTGAAGAAAGGACCAGATAATTTCTTGACATCCATTCTTTGCAACCATACTGACAGATCTGTACCTGTAGTTATCTGGATATATTGTTTCCTGAAACAGCTGCATAGCTGTCACTGACTATTCCTGCACGTGTCAGACCTCAGGATCTTCTCTTGCTTACAGTGCAGTCACATACTCCCCTCCGCTTGGAGTAAGGTTTTAGTTACAGCCCCATCCCTGTTTTCCAAAGTGGCATCCTATGCAGGCCACAGGCACTCTGGATCTTGCAGAAGGGCTGGGCAATTTGGAGTGGGAAGGAACAGAGAAGAGAACAAATAATTTAACTGCTTAAACATCCATTTTGGTTGACCTGAAACTTTCTTTAAATTGAGGTGAAATCACCATGGAATCTGTAATGAACTACCACAAAAAGATACTACTTTTTGGAAGTGTTAGAAGACTTGTTTTGCCATTTCCAGCTTTTTTTTTGGATAGTCCAGTGGGTAAGACAATGCCTGAAGATCGAAGTGTAATTCTTTTGTGTGCCTGACTCCAGGTAGTCTTGGTACCAAGATCTCCTGTTTCTCAACATTGTATCCTCAGAGTGGCTTCAGAGTAATTTCCCCTTTTTTGTGATCCAATAAATATCTAAGCATATAACGCAAAAAGAAGCAGCCTCAACAGGAAAGACTGAGAAAGCTTCACCCCACAGTAGGGGTTTAGCGCATTTTCTGGATATGTAAGAGATATCCAGTACTTGCTCTCAAGCAGTTAGCAAAATAACTTAAATATAGCTCAGGTGAGCATCCTAAACACAAGACTTCAAACAAAAGTGAGGTAAAAATGCTAGCTATACCTACACTGCTAAATAAAATAAAACAAGAGAAAGAGCTTGAGCCCTGATCATCCACAGGGCTTAATAGCTATCTTGCTCCCTGGGTTTCTTTTGAACATCTCTAATGATCCCTCTCCAAGACGATTCTACTGTAGAAAGGGCTAGCTCTAAACAGTGTGGACTGAGGCCAGTTGATGTTGCTAGACCTGCATGATAAAGACCAATTCTGGCTTTTTTCTGTTCATCAATATTGACATAACCACTGTGACCTCCTCACTTGTTTTCTACATGACAGCTCAATTCCTTTTCAATCTAACCCCGTACTTTTATTTTAAAAAGTCAAAAATGAACAAAAGCCAACTTCCAGAAAGTAGTTCCAGCTTTCAAATCTCCCTTCCAAAATTGGCTTGGCACAATATTCCAGGCTGACTCAAGATTAGTTTATATATATATATATATATATACACATATATATATATACATACATACACACACACTTTTTTTCAGTTCTATTGTCAAACTTCCCCCCCCACCACCAAAAGTCAATAATTTATGCAGTCAATAATTTTCTTTGAAGAGATTTCCTTCAGGAGTCTGTGGCAGTCTGTCTGTGGCAATGTAGAGCCTGTGTCTTCAAAGCAACACATAACCTACTCTTTCCTCAAACGTACAAAGAGCTTTTAAAGCAAAGTGTAAAGTCAATAGCAGACTGATAATGCTTCAGTTTGCTTACATGTATGCTTTTCTGGGCCTCTCTAACCCCATTTCTGACAAGCGGAAGTTTCTCATAGTGCCTATAGTGTCTGTGCACTGCATGGTGCAAGCCCCCAGCACTGCTCTGAGTTAGCTTTACACTAGTTAGCTTTGGCAGAGACAGCTACTTCCATTTCTGGACTGCCTGTTTTAAGTATCCACTAGATCCTTTAAAATCAACTCAGATGTCTCTGCACTACGCTCAAGACATGCCTTACAACACTTTGTTTTTCAGTGTTTCAGGCTCTTTGTTTTGTATGCTGGACAGCCCCTCCAACCTCAGCCCACCTCAAACCTCTCCTTTCTCATGGTAATTTAAGATTTAACTGGTTATATCTAGCCTTAGGAGGAATAATTCCTTCTAGGCTGACTGAGGCTAGGGAGGTGGGTGGATAGCTTCTCCTTTCAAGTGGAGATGGGAAAAAGATGACAAAACCTTCACCAAAGCTATGCAATTACTGCTGCCTTATCTATCTAATCACTTATCCTTAACTGTTTAGTTCTTTAAAAAGCCATTTATAGCCTCCCTGTATTTAACTCTGTGCATTCCGACAGGAAATCAAGCTGAACAGAGAAATCAAGCCATATCTAATATTATTCCTAGACAACAAAATCAATATTTTCCTAGCCAATCACAGTGAACACTGCCCATCATGCATAATGACAGTCAGTTTACCTGTTTCCTTCTCTGAACGGCCAGCCTTCTGATGTAATGATCTTGCAAATACCTAGTCAGCTCAGATCTTGCCCCATCTTTTCATGAGCCCGAGAAGCACTTGGAAACGGGACTCTTCCCCAGCTCTTTTGAGTCATCCTCTCCAGCTAAGGCTTGAAATCAGTACTAACAGGCTCCAAAGGAAACTGCATGCAGATCAGTGAAACAGAGAAACATCCCGTTTGGGAACTGGAAGAAGGAAGAGACGAGCAAAGAAGGAAGAAAATGAAACTGCATTTAATGATATCCTGAAAAAAAGGAAAAAAATTTTGGCTCCTCAGAGGCAGGGGTCTCTGGGAAAAATGTGAGCACAGCTACATAACCTTCCAGCACACATCTTCTTTATCAGTATACACTCTGAAATTGCTTTCAAATCAGCTGCTTCTGGGGAGCTGCCTCTGGGAAGCAGCTGCAATCCCTCAAGAGCAAGAGCTAATCATTGAGTCAGGTCCCATGGATGTGAATGGGGGTTTTCACACGAGTGGACACTCCTAGGGGGAATTCAGACCACCCACTCAGGCAAGCAGGGGTTGTGCTCTGCACTGCTGACTTCAGAGAGGAGTTGGTTGTGCAAGGGAGTCCCATTCAGGCTATGGGCATGTATGGACCACTCACTAGATATAAGTACCCCGGGACTCTGACCTCAGAACCTCTGATACCTTGAAACTGAGAGGGTGCTTGGGAGACCTTTATTTATTGACTCCACTTCTGGCCACAGTATGATGGCTTGATTGTCTGACCAGTGCATCAGTTTACGTTTTTCTGATCACAGTGGGTGTTAGATGAATGACAGAATGGAGTGCAGAGACATGATGCTTTGGCAGGTGAGTTTATAGGCAGTAACATGGGTTTTGTGAATCTTGGGCACCAAAGGAAAAAAAATCTGTGCTACAAAGTGTTTTTCAGAGAACAGGCCATCTGGCTTCACTGCAGTATATTTGTTAACTCTCCATCCTATTACTGTTTCCCTGCTGGGTGACACATGCTGAATCTGTCACACCTCTAAAACAAAATTATAAATAAACAGTGGTATTCTTCAAATCAAACAGAAATTTCTCCAACCAAACACAATAGACTTAGAGGAAGTAAAACTGGATCAGAGCGTCAAATGCTTGTTCTTTTGTTTGCAGGGAAGTAGGTCCTTGCTCTGCAGCAGAAAAGGGACTCAGATATTTCTGCAGAAAGATGCTGCTCGTTTAGTGCCACTGGATGCCTTGTAACCATTGCAGGTGCAGACCTAAAGGCACGATTGCTAGTGACCACTTGGACTTACTGACGTCTCAGCCACAATCACGGCCCCTCTCTGCTGTTCATTGGTATGTGGCGAGAAACAATTTGTAGTCGTTCAGGTTTCAAGAGAAACAGGGGTAATGGGAAAGCAGATAGGTGAAGTTCAGTAACAAGCTAGTAGGAGGAACAGAAAATGGGGCCCAACTCATTCTTTCAGCACTGGAAAGAAAGCTAGAGAAAAATGACATGCTAAATCTTTGGCAGCCAGTCTCTCCCATATGCGGGGTCTTGTATGCCTGTGAACAGTACTTCAATAAAGCGGTACTTTATAGTGACACCTCCTGGGAAAGATAGAAGAAGCTTTCCATAGGCTTGTGAGTTAAAAGGTTGTGTTAACTCTGGCTGCAAGCCACCGCTCTATATAGGCAACAGCTTTCTTCTCTAGACTAATAAGGCAACAGGCCATGTTAGCTGGGATACTCTGCTTTTCTTTTTTTCATTCCCTAAGTCTCCAGCATTCAGTGCCTGAACAAATAACATTGGGAAACAGTGAAAAGTTGTTGCAAGCTAGATTTCTCTACTGATTTCTCAGTAGAGACAGTGCATTTGCACAGATTACGGTGATCAAATGTCAAGAGATGCGTTGTTAAATGATTAAAAAATTATTCTATTTATTTCACATAATCTTCAAAAAACAAACACCCTCTGTGTCTAATTTTGTCCACTTTAGCTTTTTGCAGCTTATTTGAACTCATAGTATACAAATGGAATTACTTTGGAGTCATGTTAATGAGAGTAAAAGAGAAGTTGGGCTCATGGTGGGTGAATGGCTGTATCTTGAGGTATAATTAGGGTCACAGTGGGTATGCGCTTGTGCATGTACAAACTATACCGCTAGACCTCCCCCCCAATACACACACTCAAACACACACACAAGCACACACACAAAATCTTGTATTGCTCGTTTTTAAATAGAAGACTAACAAGAAGAAAGCCATAGGAGCTATTGAGACTGATGTGCAGTTTCATGGTAAATCTAAGCTGCTTTAAGAGCACTCTGCCATGAAAAGGGTGGTTCTCCACTCTCCACAGCTGCTTGCCTCCGCTTTCGTCTCACTCCCTGGTGCCAGAAGTTGAATCAGCTCACTGAATATCCTAAAAGCCAATCACAAAGTAGCTGTGACCACTAAAGTGTCAGGAAAGCACAGCCGGTCTTAGGAGCGTTGGCAGAGTGAAGCTGAAGCAGCCCTGTTGGCAACAGGAGGGTTTAGGTTGACATAAGGCAGATGTAAGGCATTACCCTCATTCTGATCTCCTTTACACCCATTTTTCTCAGGAGAATCTCACCCAGAGTCATTGGAGTTCCAGCACTAATATATTCTTCCAAGATACCAAGCCAAGCTGTGCTGGGTTAATCACAGCACACGCATGCCCAAGTTTCAGTCAAGCATTTTTTTTTTTGACGTTACATACTATTGTTAATGTTAAATTCAAAGCTGGAAACATGACTAGCTCCCCTCTTAGTTGCTCCTGAAAATCTCCATAAAGCCATTATAAAGAAGCTGGTTAGAAGCATACATTTCTCTGTTGACTATATAAGCAGTCATACTCCCTTTTTAAGGCAATCCAGTGCACTCACATATTGAGGGTGAAGCAACCTAGAGACAGAAAATTTAAACATAAAATCGAATAGATAGAGGAACAGGCCTCTCTGGGTTTGCCCCAAGGCATCTCCATTGCCATGATGTTGTGGTGCCACCCACGTTTTTATTGTTTGTGCACACACCTTGGATGTGGGAGGCTTGAGATGGGGGCCTTCCACAGCCTGCGGAGATTTCCCAGCTTTCACACGCCAGGGGACCGTTCAGACCTGCAGGCAGAGAGGCACCCTGAAGGAAGCAAGCTTCTCCTCTTCCTGAGAACAACATTCACAGGGCCAGACAAGAGCAGGCAAATGGGAGTCCAGGAGGGAGCAGACCTGGAGCTCCAGGCCCTACTTCATAGAGCAATAAATATACTTTTCTTTTGACTAAGTAATAACAAAAAGTCCCCACTCCACTGCCCTTTCAAGTGCACAGAGAGTCTTGCACAGGCATAGAGTGAAAATGCTCTTCTGAAATGTCAGTGCCAAATGACTTGTACTGGATTCAGGCCATATAACCATCATTAGGAACTGGGTGGTACTAGTAAAAAGGCGGTTTGAAGTAATCTTTAAAGACATATGTGTTCATGTCCCAAATAAGGTTGTTGAACACAGCCCTTTGAACTGTGATTTACTTGTCATTTGTGCCAGCAAGAGGTCTTACCCAATAAACCTTTGAGACTGCCCCTGTTGACTGGAGTGACTCTGCACATACCTAAGCACCGCACGGAGCTGAGGCCTGGTTCCAGCAGAGCGTGTTCACAGATGTATGTACAGGGGTAATCCCACAGGTCTGAGTGAGGCACCCCGTCTGCGATCCGTTACAGGAACAAATTCAGGCTTTGTGCGAGAACCCATGGAGCGAACTTCCCATGAACCGGCACAAGCGCTGTGGTGCTTGCCTCCCTCTCACAAGCCAGGCAACAATTCTGTCAGGACTTAAGTTTTATATTTTTACCACACCAGAGACTCCAAGCATGCAGCAGGAAAATAAGTCAGGCAATGAGGCTGCTTAAAGGAGAGGCTGCTTTCTATTATTCAGGTCATAGTTCACTTTCTTGTCTGCGGGGAATCAGACTCCAGGATCAAACGCTTGTCTCAGTTCATCATCGCTCCAGCAGACGTGCAAGGAAATTTTGCCTATGCAGAGACAGATTTGTTCCCAGGGTCCCCTAGAGAGTTACACAGCATGTTCTGGAAACCAGGAGCAACGGGTATTCTTGTTGGAGTGAATTATATTTGCCAGATTTAATTTATTCAAATCAGAAACATACTCGTCCATTTCCTATTGTACACCGTTTATAAAATCAGCAGTGCAGCATCTCCAGAGAGTCATGAGCCAAATGCTGCACATGACCCGCTTTGGGATTCGGGCTGCAACAGGAAACGCAGCTTGGAACGAGAATTTTCTTTTAAATGAACTTCTGAAACTGGATCTACATTGTGAAATATTTAGATATTGAGCAATGGAAGAATGTGAAACATAAACACTAGCAAACGCTTCCTTTGAGCATTAGCAAGCTTCAGCAAGCAGGCTGGGTGCTCCTGTGGTAGAGGGCACGTAAGGAGCCTGATCAGAGTGCAAGTCCTGTAGGGGTACATTTATAGTACACTAGTTAAATTGCACTAGCTTTCTCCAGATAGCCGTTCTTCCTAGTTGCTTGTGTGAGTGAAGCACTTTTAAGTGAAAGTCAGTAATAATATCTTTGGCTTCTTGAGGCCCTACGACGGTCCTTTGTTAACTGCCTAAGTTTTTGCTAGGAAGTAATATTTAGCTGTTCAACTATTATCAGGTACATCATCACTGTTCTGCTCAAAGAGATCTAATTTAGTCAGGGAATACTTGGATGCCCCACGGAACCACATTAGGATTTGACTTGTAGACAAGAAAAGAGGGAATGCTCTTTCTCGGCTAGAATTCAGTAGTGGTCCAAAGCTGCAGGGAGTCAGCTCAGACCTCAACAAAATTCGTTGCTGCTCCATCAAAGTGATCTAAGGAACACCCTGAACTTCTGGAAACAATTCTGAGCCAGCAGGTCAGCAATAAAGAAAACATTTTTTTTTTTCAAGTGTCCCAGAACTTTTATCTGACTAATGATGTGGATTTCTAAATTATACAAATTATACCTGTCAGCAGTAGCTTTGATCTGTTCCAGGGTGGCTTGACAAGCAAAGCCTCAAGCAAGAGTGGGACAGTGCATTGCTTGTAAGGAGAGACTGGGCTAGAAGTTGTCTCTCTCTAACCAGGCTCAGTGCCAGAGCTTGAAACCAGCTGTGAGCTTTAGCGCTATCACTGTGCTGCAATGAAATCTTTAAATACCATATTGACCTTCAGGGTGGCTTTCCCAAGACCCCCCCCTCCACACACACCTATCTGCACAGCAATGACAAGGCCACTACAGCACACATGCCAGCTTACTGCACTCACCCTTATCCCTAAGGAAGTAGTAACCCAACAAAAATGAAGAGGTGAAAACTAGGACATAAGTGATTATGTCTTGTATGTGGGTTGAACACCTAGCTCTAATACTTTTCTCTTGTGGGGAAGCATACGGAGTGCGTGAGAAAAATAATTTTCTGACTGGAGAATAAAAATAAAGTTGAGTAGTATCCATATTTATTAAAATGCCTGAAAGATTACTTAGGTTTTTGAGTTAGGCTACACTTATTATTTTATTACTGAAGCATATATGTCTCCAGAAATTACTACTATATAATGCCTTCTTGGTTTGTGATTATTTCCTTATGTTCTGTTCTCATTTAATCCCCACTGAAATATTACATTCCAGTTTCCCAAAAAACACATAGAAATCCACACCGCAAAAGAATGGTGATGTCTCCCAGGCCACAGGAACAGGATTTGAATATGTTCTTTCCTTTTCAGTTTCTCACATTACATCCCCAGTTTTGTTCAAAATATTAGCAGCAAAGGAAATATACTATGGGATATACTCATCCCAGTACAGACAATGTCAAAACTTCTACTGACTTCAAGGAGGCCACAGATTTGTCTGTAGCCTATTTAGAAGCACAGAAGTAATGCGAAAAAAAATGTTATGTAACATCCTTTCTTTTTCAGAAATCCAGTTTCCTTCCTTGCTCTATGTGCTTCTTTTTTAAACCAAAGAGACTTATAGCTTCCCAGTACAGAGCCCTTTCTGTGAAAGGTGTTTCAGTGAAAGGCTCAGACTAGTTTCACACTAGTCCAGCAATCGAAGCTGTTGTGGGAGTGGATTTTTCACTATGTGGCTATAATTTAGTAAGCAGAGATGACAATGGTATGTAAACTGGGTGGCACAGATCTCACTGAAGATGAACTACCCACAGAGATCCCCAAAGTCCTGCGGGGGTAAAGCTACGCTAAAGCCCTTCCACAATTAATCTGTTATGTTTGCCTTTACAAGCTAACTGAAAGTAGGCGTAGATAGATCACTGAGGGAGGCCTTAATTAGCATATATCTAAGGGATGTATCTATATTTATAAAACAAGGATGGACCAAACGCTCCTCCCTCTCTTCCCTAAGAAGTCATGTGTTTCTGCTAGCCTGCTGACTCCAGCTTAATTCTTAATAAAGCTCCTTGAGATTTCTCTTAGTTTAAAGTTCCCTCTTAAACAAGCCCAGGAACAGACTGACCCCTTCACCGGTTCCCTACTTATAGCCGTATAGCTCCAAGTTAACAAGCCACTCAAGCAACTGCTTCTCTTGTATTCGAGCTCTGAGGATCCCTAGCCCTTGTGACTATGCTCTCTATCATCCCTCTCCCAGAGACCTGACATCCAAGTGCAGGAGAAGAGACGAAGGGGCGAGGTCAAGTAAGCTGTGAACCAGCAGAGATCAGTCTGAGGGGCAGTGCCTTCAGTACTTTCACAGACTGTCTCTGATACACCTTGGGGTAGAGGAGAGTTTGGAGGAGGCAGTGAGTGGAGGTCTGCAGATACCTGCGGAGAGCTCCTCATAGGCAGCATGGAAACACATGGTCATGCATTTGATGGAAATACACATCAGTGGGAAATTGAAGATGCTGATAGGTAAGCCTAAGGTAAATGAACTCTTTCCGTGCTGAAAGTTAGGCAGTGGCTGAAAAGCTGCCGTCAAGCAATTGCTTACGTCTGTGCAAAATGGAATAATATACTGTCATTGGGATCTTGCAATATTTTAGCTCCTATCTTCCAAACATACTTACTCTTATCCCTATTTTTGCACATAGTTTAGGAGAAATCCCACTGACTTGGTTCTCCTGTCTCCACTTTATGGGTTCGACTCTGCCAGATCTAAGCACTCTGCCTCTGTCCCAGCAAAGCACTTCTGAGTGTTTATTTTTAAGCAGGTGAGCAGTCCCATTAGTTTCATACTTCTTGCATGACATAGTCTTTGATGGTTCTACTGTTGTCGCAGGTATAACTGCTATTTTTTGCCTTGTTTATTTTGCCTTCACTTCCTGACCTTTTCCCCCTAATCCTTGCTGGTAACATGTATACAGTTAAGTATTGCATCTTTTTGCTTCTCTGAGTTTCCATGGACCTTTTAATCCACAGTGAAATGGTACGCAATAATTAACCAAAATTATCGTATCATTTCCTTCTTTCTTATTAAGGGAAGACAGATCTCTGTTTCATAAACCTACATCATCATTAAGGTACTCCAAAATGCACTCATTAAAAAGAATTATACAGACAATTAAAGATTCTCATTTAATTTCTCTATTTTGCTCATGGTTAAGAATGTGAATGAACTAAACACTAAGTTCCTGACAAAGTTCTCTGCTGAGACTTTGAAGGTGGTGATATGTTTTGCCAGATAGCTTTCCTGTTGTAAGAAAATACTGAAATTAATTGTATTATTTTCCTCATTATTTATCACAGGTGAATAATTTCTAGGTATTTAATATAGCTGGTATGAAATATAGCAGCTATGTTCATGCCCACCATAACAATATTCAGTGTAGACATTGCTTGTGAAGAGGAAGTTTACATAAGTCCATTCAGTCTTGCCCTCACTGATCTAAAATTAGATCTCACCACGACAGGCTGAGGGGCTGACCTGCTAGAAAGCAGCTCTGTGGAGAAGTAAACAGAGGTCCTAGTGGAAAACAAGCTGACCATGAGCCAGCAATGTGCCCTTGTGGCCCAGAAGGCCAGTGGCATCCTGGGCTGCATTAGGAAGAGCATTGGCAGCAGGTGGAGAGAGGTGATCCTCCTCCACTACCCAGCCCTGGTGAGACCCCACCTGGACTACTGTATCCAGTGCTGGGCTCCCCAGTACAGGAGAGACATGGAGCTCCTGGAGCGAGCCTGGCAAAGGGCTATTAAGATGGTTGAGAGCATCTCTCCTATGAAGAAAGCCTGAGAGAGCTGGGCCTGTTCAACTTGGAGAAGAGAAGACTGAGGGGGGATCTGGCAATGTGTGTAAGTATCTGAAGGGAGGGTGTGAAGAGGATGGGCCCGGATGCTTCTCAGTGGTGCCCAGTGATAGGATGCGAGGCAACGGGCACTAACTGAAACACAGGAAATTCTGTCTGAACACAAGGAAACACTTCTTCACTGTGAGGGTGACTGAGCACTGGAACAGGCTGTGCAGAGAGGCTGTGGACTCTCCTTCCTTGGAGATTTTGAAAAACCTGACTGCACATGGTCCTGGACAACCTTCTCTTTCTGCTCCTGCCTGAGCACGGTGGGTTGGACTAGATGATCTCCAGGGGTCCTTTCCAACTGCAACTATTCTATGATTCTGTTTTAAACACTGTATTCAGTCAGTCAGTGCTCATTGCCCAGCAGTCAGCTGCATTAAGAGAGACAGAATAGGTGACTCAGAGGTTTGGGCATGGCTTGGGGTTTCACTTCACACAGCCCACAGACACATCATTTTTTTCCACATTATTATCAAATTGTGCTACAGTGAATTTTAGTATGTCACAAGGAAATGATTCTCTACACTCAGCAAGGCAGACCAGTGCCCGCAAATTCCTCATTTTCTGTTTCTCTTGTCTCTATTAAAATAATTATTCACACAGGGCAATGTAAGGTCGCAGTGAAATGATACATCGCAAAGGTCGTAGAAACAGTATAAACACAAAACTACCAGCTGGAAGCATGAAGTTCATTGTTTTAAGGATAGGCCTAGCTTTAAAACCAGGACAATCCCCCCAGACACATATCGCTAGTATTTGTCAAATAAGGCACTTGAGCAGGGGACGCATTGGTTGTGCATGAGATTTCTTGATGGTCAGGAGGAAAGTGGCAGGTGCTGTTGGAAAGAGCCAGTGGTCACAGTCTGGTGCAAGCTGAGAAAAAGTGTGTTCTACCCTTACAAAGGCTGGCATGGTTACCTGTGTCCTCCACCAAATGGCAAGTGGAAATGCAATTGGACTGAGATATATGTCTCATACATCAGTCAGGATGGTCCTCAGGGAAATAATCAAGAAAGCCAATGCTTAACGTCACTGAGGGCCCTACTAACAGTCTTTCTCACCTTAAAATCACCACGGTCTGCTAAGCAAACTTTCCTGCTAGGCTAGCAAAGAACTGCAAGGAACTTAAAACAATCAAGCTTCACGGAGACAAGTGGCTATTGTTGATAAAGTAGGTCACTGAAGAGTAAACAGACAGGTTGGACATACTGTGCCAGTGCGGGTGAAATCTGTTTCATTTCCAGCTCCCGCTGTTCCGAGGAAAGGCACAGAGAGCAGTCACAAGCGAGCTTTTGATGGTGCAGCTCTGCTGCCAAATTATCTCCCTCTGCAAGCAGAGACAAGTGATAAATCCCTTTCCATGGGTCAAACAGAACTGGTGGTGATACTTGTCCTGGGCAGGGCCTGTGGTGCTGCTGCTCTTTCGGGGGAGCTACAGCTGCAGACAGACGTTGGCAGGGGCTGAGTGTAACATTTGGGGGTGGTGGTGCCCACCGACACTGACTTGCTTGTCCTAAAAGAGGATGCTGAGACTGAGAGATTTGCAGTGCGCTGCCTGGTGTTCAAAGCAGGACAGATTCGTCCGTTTGTTGGTAATCAGCGTTATGCTCCCTTTGCAGGGATAAGGTATCAGTGCAGCAGGAGATCCTGCAGCCTGCTTTTCTGCCCTGCTGAACTCCAGCTGGCCCCAACACAAGAGAGCCCTGACGTGGAAGCTGTCTATGCCAGCACTGTGGTAAACCCAGGCTGGTTAGCCTGCAAAATGTGATGCTACATCACTGTAGTGGAAACACATTAAAATCTCCACGTTCAGGTAGGAAAATATTTTGTTTACCCTCAGATAATAAGAATACCTTTTCTTTTCCCCACAGACTAGGCCTGTCTCGTGTAATACAGAGGCTAAAACAGGAATAATCCACGGGGCTGCCATAAGCCAGTGTTTCCAGAGCCAGACAGAGGATTTCATGCAGGGAAAAGAAAATCAACTTTATCTAAATGTATTTCTCCAAATGAACCACATTCTCCTTTAGCAAGCCTTGAGCAAAGCTGGAAATCAATCTGAAATCAATCTATCTATTGCAGATGCTTACTCAAGGTGCCAGGCCAGAATATTTATGTCTAAAATAATCTTTAAAGCAGGAGATTGACAGCAACTTAAAAATCTATAGTATGCAACAGAACACCATATTTGCAGTCATTTCTTTATAACATTATGCTTCTTCGTTTACTCTAATTGGGTTCTGTTGAAGAGCAAAGCTTTTGATCATGTCTGCTATCTAATTTTCCCCCTCTAATCAGTCAAGAAAAAAGGATGATATGGTATCAAGAATAAAATTAAGATTCTGTGGCTATGCAAATGACAGGAAATTAGCGTGGACTAAGTTCCAAATAAATACATGCATGTATGATTTACCGGAAGGAAAAGATATAGTCAGAACGCAAAATGCTGCAGAATTTATGTTCATGGTATAACCCTGGAGTGTTATCAAAGTAAGCGTGGTGCTCTTTAAAATAAAAAGGCGACAAAGTTCACTCTGCAGCCAGAGTTTTAATTGAAGAAATACAGAAGCAGAAGAGAAACCACTGATGAAATGGTGGCGCATCCCCAAAGGAACATCTAATGAGCATAAACCAAAATATGTTAAATATTTGGATAGAATCCAAATAAAATTTATGTTTCGTATTACTTGTTTCTTTTTGCATCAGAAGAAAAACACTTTTGCACCTTATTAATGGAAATCAATTGGAAACAGCCCAAAGATCAAACAGAAACCAAGTGAAACGCAGAGCTGACTAGAAGCTCTGAAGGAAATGTGCTTTGTGTTAACTAGACTATTAGAGAAAACAAAATATAAAAGCAGTAAGAGCTTCAAAAATATGCAATGGAGCAGGTCCAAACTCCCAGCAAAACACTGGGCTGGAAAAGATTCACTGGACCGTTTAATTTATTTAACACTTTCAATTCCTAACACTGCATCCTTAGAAAAAATAAAGCATATATTAAAAATTACCTTACATTTCGTTGAAATTAATAAATAGGTGCTGGAGCTCCTATTTTCCATTTAAAAGCAAAAAGCACTTAAGACATCCAGGAGCTAAATAGTATAACGGATACTCACAGCAGAAGAAAGTAAACAAGAGAAATCCTTGACACTGAAAGATTAAGAGTAATAAAGGCTATTGGGAAAAGAAAAAAAAAAGACTCATATCATACTTTTTTCCTCTGTAGAATTCTTTGTTTCTTGCAAGTCTAAGTTTTGCCCTAGTTTTAAGGGCATGAGGCTGAAGTTAAAGCATACTTCCTCCGCATGACAATGTTATAGTTGTCCTGTGCCCCTCACTGTGATAAGCCACCTTCACTAAGTGAGGTATCAGTGTGAATCCTGAAATATGAGTGTGAAAAGGAAGGAAGCGCTACCTTAGCTTCTGTCCACAAGTCCCCCACAAGCCCAAAGGCAGTAGAGAAGATGTCACTTCTCTTCCATCCCTCCGTGACTTGTTCTGCCTTTTTCTGTTGTGTCCTACCTGGAGACGGCTGGGTTCAGGCATCTCTGGATTCAAAGCCCTATCTCCCCAATAAGGAAAACAAAAGCAAACTCTCCATTAGTTTAAACAGGTTTGGGTGCACTGGCTTCACTGGAGTTGCACTAAGTAACTCGAAAAGACATTTGGGTCAGAATCCATTTTTCTAAGCTGTTTTTGTTCCCCTTGCCCTGCCTCAGACATCCCCTGCTTTGCTGCCTGCAACAGCTGTGTGAAAAGAGCGTGTGGCGCAGCCGATAATGTGACGATGGAGGGGGGCCTTCGCATAGGTTTGAGCTGGGGAGGTGCTTTCTGGTGAGGCTCTTTTGCAAAAACCCATTCCCTGAATGGACCACAGACCTGTGGGGAAGGCGGTGAGGGCTGCGCTCTGTCCCTCCCCAGCTGTGCCAATAACAGAGAAAAATAAGGGGAACGCGGAGTGTGTAGAACCCTATTAAAAATGTATGCAAGGAGGAGAAAATCTTGGATGAATCAGCAGGGAAAAAAAGCACCGACCTGTGGGTTCGAGTGCTTAAACACAGCCACATACCCACATAGCCACATGCACATGCTTTACTATCTATTTGCAGTCCTGGGTCTGTTTCTAGCACGGGTTCAGGTTGAGGTACGAGCTCGAGTGACCTTCATGGCCCCAGGGAAACAAAACTTTGCACCGCGACCTCCGTATCAGTCAGATGGCCTTCGAACCCACACGCTGGACTTTACTTGGTGACCTAGAAATCTAAGAGAGGCTCTAGCAGTCCCCGGCTGTTGACTAGCAAGGGAGAAGGAAGGAGAAACTTACGCTGTCTGCAGATGAACAGGAGACTCTTCTCTCCCTTGCTGCCAAGCCAAGGCTTTTCATCAGCACCCAATCAGCATTACAAATGCTTGAGAAGAAAGAAACTCTTTGGAGCAGGAGTCCTTTTGTGCATCGTCCCAGCACAAAGGAGCCCCTAGCTCTAAGGAGGGCCCCTGAGGTACTGACTCAGTATAGCAAATTGTAATATAAAAATAATTTATACTATTATTTTTTTAGGTAGGGATTTCCCCCTTCTTTCTCTCTCTCTGAAACTTGCCAAGCTAGAGATGAAGACAATAGCTTCTTTGTTACCTCTAAAAAGCAGGAAAGGAGAAAAGATTGATTTTTTTTCTTGGGGGAGATGCAAAAGAAATGAAAAGGAATATTTATATTCCCACAGGCCTTTGTGTAGCTCTGAGCGTCTCAGAGGCAGGACAAGAGCTTGGAGAATATGCAGAGATGTTAAATCCTGGCTCTGCTTTATTTTCTCTGCTGTGCAGAGAAACAAGGCACCAGTCAAAATATATGTGTCAGAGAGTATTTATATGTACAAGTGAAAGTAAAAGACAGAAGACAATGCAAGGAAATAGGAAAGAGAGAGGGAGAAGATGGCTGACTGTTTAGAAAGAGGACAGAAAATGGAAAAAAAAATGAGATATCTTCAGTCACCATAAATATTAACAAATTTTGTTGGAACTGATGTAAATATTTTACTTAAAATATATTGTTTTAAGATTAGTATTAAAATATGTGTTTATAAAAATTGAATTTCAGTATTTTCCTTCTTTTTAATAAAACGTAAATCCAAAAATGAATGTTGGTATTTGAATTTTATACCTTTTAGAGAGCAGAGTGAAAAACCAAGAAAAAAACCTGACAGGAAGAGAAAAAAATGAAATAGAAAAGAAACTGAAAGAAATGAAGGGGGAAAATTGCAAATCTGAGCATTCTGAAAATTATGTTATTTCTGACAAAATGCATATACCTCTGAACAAAAAAAAAGTGTTCCTATTCAAAACTAACATTATTCTCAATTATTCTGCACAGTACCAGGCTCATTTTTCAATGACATCTTCTTATTATTATATATTGTGTTCATTACATGAGAGCCCAGAGGTTCTTAAGCTTCCGTCACGCTGAGTAAGTACAATATTTAGGAAAGATTATCCTCATCTTAAAGAACTGACAGGTTAACTGGCAACAAGATGCAACAAGTGGACAAAGAACATAAGAAGAGAGGATGGGAAGGAGGAATAAGAGAAGGGAACAGGAGCACAGAGCTGGATGAATTCACCATGTATTTCACAAGCGTCTTCTCCTTTGTCTTGTACACGAACAAGCAGTGGGTTTCAGTGTGTCCATCCGAGGTCACCTTTTCCATGATCAGTGAGTATAGTCAGCTTGAGTAGGGATCTGAAGGGCCAGGTGGCAGTCTCTCAGCTGATGCAAGATGCATGGTGAAGGCATTCCAAATAGCACACAAGTTATTACCAGGAGACAAGTCAGCATTGAGGCTGTCACACACTAAAGAAAGGCAGGAGGATGGATTAAACAGAAGTACTGAATAATTTCTCCTTGCACATGGGTACATTTTTAGATTATCTGAAGGAGGGGAAGAAGCAACTTGCAGGCACGGTAGTTACTTCTGTAAGCCCACAGAAAGTTCAGCATTGCCCTCTGGCAGCCACAGTCTCCTGCTTCTCTGCTCATGTGCTCCTATCACTTATGGTAGGAACACAGCTATAACGGAGAAAAGGTCTAAAGTCTGTCTTTATGGTTGTGTCAGGCTCACACTGGGTCTGTGCTTGGGGTGGTTTGGCTGGGCAGTGGCCCACCTTACTCCCGATCCCTCTGAATAACTTTGCATGGCAGGAGGAGAGGGGCTCAGTTTCCCCATTGGTGCTAGGCCTTTGTTCATCCAGACCTCTGCAACCCGAAACCCTCCATTTGTACCCATTTTCCTTGTACCTGACCTGCAAAGTGTCACATATTGAGCACAAAGCTGCACATCGTGCTCCCCAAGGTTAGGGTCATGTCTCCCTCGTTTACACAGCTCCATGCCTATTCCTCTTCCCATGTGTCACAAAAGGCTGAGGACTCTCCTTTTCGGCAGCCCCAAGCCTGCTGTGTGCCTCCAGGCAGTGCCATGCCTAGCACGCGTCCCATCAAGGCATCACCATCTCAGACTCTGTCTGAGAAAGAGGAGCGGTGGGAGGTCTGATCACAGTGTGTCGGGAACGAACACGGTGCTCCTTGCTTGCTAATAGAAACGAACTGTGGCTGCATATGGCAACTGTACTGCTATCCACTGTTCTGAGACTGCTCTTTTACAGCAGGGAAATTCCATTACTTATTGCTCTGGGCTATATTCAGGAAAATATCTGCTGAAGCACTTTTCACCATGGGTAGCAAGTTCCAAAAATTTCTCCCTAGCCTCTTTTATTTGGACTAAACTATGCTCTCTAACACATGATCCTGTGACTTACCTAAGCATTCCTGGTGGCACAAAGGGGAGACTGGAGGAAGACAAAAGCTGCAAAAAAAAATATAAGAATTTAATTTTTTTTTCTTGAATGATGGGACTCAGAGTCTGGGTGAAACTTATATTTTATGGTATTTGTTTAAGATTCCACACGGTTGGTGAAACACCCCCAGTAACAACTGCTTAGAGTCTCACTGGCCAGAAACTTCAGCACTAGCATCTTTATGCCTCTTCTATTACCTGCAGTAATAAACAGCCTTAAAAAAAACCTCTCATTCCCTAACTACAAATTGAATTTCAATAAATGTATGTAATATAGCCACAGGAAAGCACAGGGCAGAGTTGTCTGCAGTCTTAAAATGTTACGTGCAGTCCTCATTGCCTCAAAAGTTTCGATCAGATATTGTTCAGCTCTAATGTATCTGCACTACCTAGGCTAAACAAAGCAAATTAGGCCTGAGTAAAAACCTTCTACTGCAGCTAAATTAAAGGTATAAATAGGGTGTCCTTTGCAGACAAATGGAAGTATGACAACATGCCTGTGGCCTTCAAATTCCCTGGCTAGCTAGCTGTAGGAGAACCTTGACCTGAAATAGGGTCATCTTCAAGGTTGTGACAAATTGGAAGAAGGATCTGTAGGAGCTTTGTGCCAGTCTGGCATTGGTGATATGTTTCTAACTTCTACAGCCTCGTATCATAAGGTTATACTACTGTGTTGCAAACTTGTACTCTCCCCTCTGGAGTATTTGCTGCTCTGGGGAGTACTCCAAAGAAAAGGTGATTCAGTGGCTTTCTGCTCCCTTCACACCGGCAGTGTAGCGTGAAGCAACCCAAGAGACCAAGCTTTTTAGTGCCCAATGTTGGACAGTGTTAAAATAGCTGTGTCCATTAAACTCCATAGCCTGACCTCTAGCAATTCCTCACCTTTAAAAATTTACAGTTATTCTCATTATTATCTTGATCCTGAAAGTGACTCTATCATTTTAGCATTCTTTTAACATAGATCAATCTTTATAACAGAAGGCTCTATTAACATTGCTGTAAAGGGTCAAAGAAGGATGCCAATGGAATATATTTTCCCGCCACTTACAGGTGCGGCCCTACTGATGTTTGTGAGACTGTGTAAGAGGATTTGAGTGTTCAGTATCCATACCTCTCCGTAACACTGCATCCATCTCTAGCCTAGAGCATGAGAAGTGTGGGCTCAGTGTTGTCCCACCATCTTCTCATGTTGTCCTTCTCCCCGTGTTGGTATGTTACCAAGGAGCATGTTCTCAATAAAGCTTAGGCAAGAGGTTCCCGATATGTGGTCTGTGCTGAGTGGTTATCAGCTGGCCTGTGAAATGGTATTAAATAGTAAAATGTGCTAGCTTACAAGTTCCCTCCGGCTGCATGTGTGGTCTGTGAAAAGAAGGCTGAGAAAGTACTAGAGGTTCAGAAGCTGTTGGTTGAGGCATCTTATTCCCACTGAAGTCAAAACAAGCTGTATTAGAGATCAAGTACAAGTACAGCCATGTACAAAATTTTTGTGAATGATGCCAGCTTTTATTTTGTGGTGATTCATTATTCTGCTACTAAAATGGAGATCATAGTCCTTCCATGCACCAGAAAAGAACTATACAAGCAATATTAGGAGACAGCACACTGTTTTCTGCACTTCTACATATTTCCAGTCACAGGTCTTCTGGGAATCTGTCTGTGCCTGGCTGTTCCAGAGGCACAGTAAAGTCCAGAGCGCAAGCAAACTAACTGTTTCTCATGCTGAGAAACTTGGTGACTGCAATCTCTCTTCTTGCCAAAAGTGAGAATGCAAATAGTTGTCATCTGTGCCTGCAGCTGTGTTTGCAAACAGGGCTCATTCACCTCACCATCTACAATGTCATGTCCATGTTGGTATTAGTGAGCTTGCAATGACTGGCAGAAGAAGGTGCTTATGGCAGCCCCAGCTCTTTCGCTGGACAGCTTTTCACTGACTCCTGAGCAGGAGCAGAAACAGCTATGACACCATTACCATCATGGAATGACATAATGACAGTGAAAACTAAAAGTAACATTTACCGCTTTAGTCATAGCTTTTTACTGGTTGCCATGAAATCATGAATGGCGGTGCTCTATAGTGCTGAGATACTGTGGCATTCCCATTTCAGATGTACTGCGGTACCTGAAACACTGCAGCTGCAGGTAAATGTTGACTTTTAATGACAGCATTACATATGGCACTTTCAAAATGATTTATAGACAATAGCCCACTAAGTTCCCCATTGGATTTTCAAAGGACATAACTGACAATATTTTTCCCTATTTCACAAGTACTCCTGGTATTTATTTGGCGAACGAAAGATAAATTTGCCTCAGCTGTGACTAACTGACTTGAATTTCTCAGATCATAGCAGCTCATGCATTAAACCCCAGAGGTCACAGGTTCATCTCCATTGTCTGGATCTATCTTGAGATAAGGTCTTAAATTTCTTATATGTACAAGGCAAAGATATTAAGTAACTTGTCAAACAACAGTAGATGCCACTACTGAAGCTGGGGCATAACTCAAGAACTTCTAGTTTGCAGGATATCTCCATGACATAACTGAGAACAAGAGTTTGAACTAGGAATGAATAAATAAGATGTTCCTACTAGCATTATTACATGAAGGAACCTATAATGACTAGAAATGGAGGCGGAACCTAAATGAAGATTCCTTTGGAGAAATATGTAGTCTAATATGACAAGCACGTTTTGAGCAGAAAATATAATGCCAAGAAAGATTCAGGGTGGACAGAGGATAATTAATTACGGTGTGATAGAGCAAACACAAATATCATAGACAATCTCTGTACCATATAAAAAAAGTACTCTAACATTAGGCTTCAGGCAATGGTGAACAAATGAAAGCTCAGTCAGGCCAGGTGTGGCCAGGGAACTTCTTGTTTAGCCACCCTGAACTTCTTGTTTGGCCACCTTGACAAGGTGGCCATAGCAGATTGTAGTATACGACTATACTCAGGCATGCATTAACTCACGACAAGCATTAACTCACAGCATGTTTCCCTCAATACCCAACTCACTCATGTCATGCCTGCTAATGTGTTAATCCATGCCTGCGGTGTCAGTGCAAGCTAAACTCAGCCCCAGAGTTTCAAGCAATCATGCTGGAAACTCAGCTGGGAGCTGGTAACTCAGAGTGGCAATGAGGCAAACTGCAGCTTTTGATAACACCCTCAGCAATGACTAACTGCCTGAATAGCATTTCAGGTCCCTTCCATTGCAGCCAAACAATAGCCTACACCATCTTTAGCAACATCATATGCTCACGTGAGTTATGTTGCCTTGTGGCAGACTGGAAGTATTTGCTAGTCACTTGCAAGAGGCAGTAAGGACCCGCTGAGCACCACACCACAGCTCTCCGGGGACTGAGGCAGGTGCACAGATGTAAGGGGGGACCTGGCCTGCCCTTCTCCTGGCCCTCTCCTGCCCTTGGCAAGGTAGAAAGCAGAATGGAGCCTCACCACAGCAGCAGCTCTTGTTCCACATGATCCATCTTCCATGTATGGTAGCACACAGCTCTGACGCAGAGAGAGTTGCCAATGAAGCCATGGCTTTTTGCTGCCTCCAAGAGTCTGTTCCCCCAGGGAACTTCCGTCTTTAGCTGTTCCTACTGCCAGAGTGGCAGAGAGAAAAGCAAATGAGACAGTTTAAAAACTTTCCGGCTAAGATTAAACTTCAGTGCATTGCAAATTAAAACAGAATTGTCCAGGGCTCTAAGCCATCCTCTGGTCTGATTTTTAAGAAGGGAAAATCAAGATCTGCAAACCTTAGGTTACATTCAGATAGTTTTCACAAGCAGTCCTATGTCCAGAAAGGCAAATAACATCACAACCAAGTCAAGCCAGGCTTTCTAGTAAAATAAATCACACTTTGATTACTTGCTGCTGATGAAAATGCAACTTCCTTTGACTGTAGTGAGGAGATGGAATCTCTAATACACGCTTACAACCTTTTGCAATTATTACTGCTTCTGCCAGGGCCAGGCAATTAAATCTGCAACTTAGTCTTTGCCTAACACAGTACTGTCCCATTCTTCAAAGGCTATGGGGAAAGGCAGCTGCAAAAAGGAATTCCAGACTTCGGCCAGTCAATCCTGGATAGACTTATTCTGCCTGGATTCTTGATGACTCTATGAAATTAAATAGTTTTATCCCATCCTTCAGTTAATGCATCTAGATAGATGAGATCCCTGGCTCCACCATGCTTCTGAGCTGCCGCCACGTACCACATGAAATTATGGTATAACTAAAGAACAGTTGATAGATATGAGCTCTGTCAATTGCATTGTTTACTCAGTTCTTCTGAAGTCCTTGTGGATTGACAGCTGAGATTTACACTACGCTTCTCTTGTATTATCTGGGGGAGCCTTAACTGTCTGTTAACAGAAATTTCATGACCATAGTAGGAAAAAAAAGGCATAGCGTAGGATAGTAATACATCAGAAATCTGCTAGTAGCAATGAACAGTAGCTTTTGTGCAGTAGTTAATGACTAATCAACTTGGCTCTGCTGTGCATTCCCTAATACGATGCCATGGCCCCCGCTTTCTGAGATGGACTATAAAGACTAAAGAGGTTGTGTTTGCACCTTTTCTTGTTCTTGTTATCACTACTGTCATTAGATGAGATTCATTTGATGTCATTACTTGTGCTCATTACAATTTTTGTGACCAGAATATGGTACAGTATCAGAATTTTAATGCCTCATATATTCTCTGAAAGATGAGGGCAGTAAATGCTACTGCTTTGACCTTCTCAGTGTTTTATCATTTGATTCACCGGTCATCTCCATTCTTTCATGTCTATTTATGCCCTTACATAGCCTGAAGAGCCAGTGAAGGAAAATTAGAGTTACCAAGAGATAAGAATATTTACAGAATCGAATGTCTCCTATTTGTAAGAATATTAAAAATTTATAGCAGTAAAAGTTTTGTTAGCTGCATTAAGCATTAGTATTCTGCCTTATCCTTCAGTCAGAGATTGCTGTGAGCAGACAGAATTGCAATGCATGGATCCCTTTGCTTTACAGGAACACTATGAACAAGACCTAAAACTCTATATTCTTGTGACAACACTTGTGTCAAAAGGATTTCTTACTTGGTACTGTTTTCAAGATTGCTCTTAAAAGAATTTTTTGTATTCATAATATGAATAATAGCTATAGTAGTGACAATTAACTCCTTCATCGTCAGGCTTTTCCTCATGCTTTCTTTATGGCTGGCACTCTATTACTGTAACAAGTCAATGAGATATAAACAGGCCCTCAGAGTAAGGATACCCAGGGGAAGAAGTGGTATTATTCACTCTGCATAGCTTTAGCCACCAAACACAAGTGCCTATCTTAGGTGCCTAGATGGGATTAATCTCCCCACAACTCCTCCTACAGTCAATAGGAGAAATAGAAATTCTTAGGACTTGAGCCATCTGATACATTTTAGATGTTACTTCCCCTCTCCCCATGTCCTTTCCTCCTGCCTTCCTCTTCAGGTAGTAGATGTAACCAAAGCAGGCTCCAGCCCCTGAGCTGTGGGATGGCAATATTCACTTCTGACAGGCCTTTTGTAAGCTCTGGCCCTAGCATTAAAAGAAAACATTTAGATGATCTAGTAAATTTAGTGCCCTTCATATTGTATTCAAGAGGGGACCTAGTCCAGATGCAGTCACAGCTTCACAGCCGCAAACAACACCATGACATATTAGGCAACACAGTGGCTCAAGAGCAGACTACATTTTTTGCTTGTCTGCTTTTTCACCTCAGCAACCAGGTTTTTTTTCCAGACAATGCAGGCTGTGGAGATGGTTGATTGATGGATGCCTCAGGCATGCCAGAGCAGGGGACAGCGCAGAGTCACTGCTGTGGTCCCCAATGCTCCAGTGTCTCCCTAGGGTTCAGGAGAGCAGGCCTGCATACATAGCAGGCTGGCCAGCACCAAAGGGGTTAAAGGGGTCTAAAACAAAGGCATTTTTGGAGAGGGTGACTATGTAACTGCTGTTAGAACATAGGTAATTAAAAATGATTGCTGAAAGGGATAACTACAGAAACTCCTTCTCTCCAGCAAAACAATGGTGAAACCAAGGATTCAGTGGAATATTCCTTGCATCTGCTGCATATTGATCTGTGAGAGACAGATAGATAGATCCACAGAGAGGTTATGAAGGGCCAGGCAGTGGCCTGTTCTCTGTGCCAATAACTGGCAACTGGGCAAGATCAGTTCAGTCCCTAAGCAGTTTCAAGGTGATACGAAGTGTTCAAAGTGTCAATGCAGAGATAAATGTGATTTCATACACAAAGATATTTACCAGCTATTGTCCAGAGAGATATGCGATTAGGACATCCTAATGGAGTAGCAGGAGCACAGCAATGGTCTACTTTTTGTCCAGACAAAGTTATATCCTAGCTGGGACATAAACCTAGGCCTGACATGGTTGACGCAGGTTTAAAACATCATTAGGATAGGAAAAAAGCAGGAGGTACAGTGTCTGGTCAGAGATGTAAAATTTCCTGGCTCCCGGCCAAATATAGCAGCTCAGGTATTTTTCTACTGACTTTTGAATTGCTGAAGTACACGAGCAACTATAAGAACAAGTATTGCCTTGTTTTACTGCAAAATCTCAAAATTGAAATTGTTTACCTATTTAATTTACCCAGATATCTCCTTTAGCAGAAAATATCTGAGATTCTATTTCTCCTTCCTATTGGAAAAGAGACATTAAAATAGAAGCTTTCCAAGAACTCTGTTGTGTAAGCTTGAATTTATTCATTTGTCAATGGCAATACTTAATTTTCTAGAAATCTTAGACTACATATATGGTATATTCTACAGAGTAACCCACTCTGAGCATTGAGGCAGGAAGTGGAGAGCTCTGAAGTCAGATACCTTTTTTGATTCACTAATTGGATGATGACAGGGATGTGAGAGGTCCCCCAAGCAACCTCTCCTGTTTCACCTTGAGGTCTACATAACAACGACAGGAAATATCTCAGCTTTGATTCTGGGCAACAGGTGAAAGCAATCAAATACGAGGAGAGAATCTTAATCTTTCTTGTCTGGGAGGGATTATGTTGACTTGGCTAGCAGTGAATGATCATCCAGCACGGAAGAAGTACATGAGTAGCCTACAGAAAGATTATTTGAGGACTACTATCTGTAAAAGCCTGAAGAGCAAGGTCAAATTCTGTTCAGACATACACTGCTGTGAATCCAGGTCAGCTCCATCTGAAGTGAGCTGAATTATGCCCTGATGTAAATGAGATCAGACATAACTTGCTGTCAACACAGTCAAATTTTACATTGATCAAAGAACAAAATCTTCCCTTGTATATATTCAGAATTCATCTGATGACTGTAGACAGATTTACATGGAAATATTTTCTCTAAAGAACAGAGTAAGTCCACGTTGCTCCTCAGCGTGAGAAGGAAGGAGTCTGTTTTTTATAAAAGGAATGCTAAATCTGAAATTATATGTTCTTTCTTAACTATCGAACAGCTGCTTTGCAGCCTGCTCAGTTGCATATCATCTCCAGTGAATATATTTTCAGTCGTCGGTGACTTACTGAGTGCACCAAGGCTATAGTGTTACTCGTATTCTAAAAGCTGGAACTCTGGACAGGGTAGAGGAGAATTTCATGCCAACTAGAATGGGAGCTGTCAAAGATGGTCTTTTTACCCTCGCTTGATCTCATTCAAATGCATCAGCTCTGTTTATTTCAGCTTAAAGAGTACAGTATTCTCATTAAACACTGGCATTAATACTGGAAATCCAATCTGCTGCCGTTGCTGGCATTGCCAGCACTGGCTAATCATTTAATCCCTCTTTGATTTTTTACTTCCAGCTTTTTCTTTTGACCTCCACTGGGCTGTTTTCTTGTTCAATCCCAGGTGAAAACACAGCACAGGTACATTCTGCCTGACACAAGAGCACTGAAATCCTATATGGCATTCATCACTCCATAGTGCTTTCTCACACTGGCTTGCCATTGTTCCACAGTTCTGCTCAGGGTGAGTCATCTATAGAGGTGTCCAGGTAGTCTGGTTTTCAAATCCAACTGGTCCCTTATACTAGGCAAGAGCACGGGTGGTTCCTACATCTACCAGCTATTATGGTAGCTAATGCTGCTAGGGGTTGTTGTCTCAGGTCAGGCCAGTTTCCCTACTGGAAGATGTCAGTCTATGATAGGGAACCCCAATTGTTGCCAAGGCGAAGTCTGGATGAAGTCACACTGTTGTACCCTATACAACATGACTAGTATTCACATAACATTACCAGAGGCTGGTTCCAAAATATCTCAAGCTCCCTATTCCAGCCATTTTAGAAACAGTGCCCCAGCAGTCAGAGGTCAGGGTTATCTTAAGTTATCCTGTGGCTTATTTCTCCAGCTTTATTTTCTGGCAGATGGTCCTCAACAACGCCTCACTTAAAAGTGCACGTTTGGTCTTATATTAGACAGTTATTAGAATAAAATCTAGGAAGAGGTCTAAGAACATAGAGCAGAAATTAAGACCCTGCTTCTCAACCAAATGCCCAAACTACAAAGTTATTTTTACATCCCTTCTCTCTTAATTTGGCTTAATGATTCCTGAATACTTCTTGACACTGTTACTCAGCCCCAAGGAGATATTCAGGAAGATCTGGCACTAAGCTAAGTTAGAAATCTGGTAAAACAAAGAACCTTGGTAGTAGGATATAAATTGTGAATTTGAATCTGCTTAAACAAAAATCGAACCCCTCTCTCATTTCCTGAAAAGTGCTGTAGCTCCTGCCTAAAACGTACACAAGGTAATTAACAATACCCCAAAAAACTATTCCCTAAATATGTGAGACCCGCATTTGGGACTTGGATATCCCTGTGGAAGATGCCCAGAGCTATTTTCAGGAAATTATCTGTAAGCGCTTATTTTAGTGGCTTCTAGAAGTTTTAGTGAGAAGAGCAATGAGTACTCAGGAAGCTTGCTGCACAGGGGTCTCAGACCATGGTGTCCCTTTCAGTTAATCTGGCAAGTAACTGTAATACCTAAATTAAGTGCCTATGACAAGTGATCTACCTAACCAGGCCGTGTGGAGATTAGATGTTGCTATGACATACTCTTGAGTCATGCTCCTCCATGCATCTCTTGTACAGTGGTTTCCTTTGCATGCAAATCAAGTCCTGTAGGGTTAGAGGAGAAAGCATTTTCCCAGTTCTTGCTCCAAAATTGAACTGGGATGTGACTAGGACACAGCCAAACCTGGAAGTTAGGAAATGTTCCCTGTTCTAGAAATACAGCCTTGACCTATCATGTCTATTTATATCTATGGTTTATATAGAAAGAGATACTAGTCTGAATAACTCATCACAATTAATAGCAGACACATGTACACAGTTAGGTCCCTGCAGCTGTTAGTCTTCATACAGCCCCCAGAGTCTAGAGTAAGGGATGATATACAACCCTTAGAGAAAGAGTACAGATTTCTAGAGGAGAGATGGTATTTGCATTTTTACATTTATTAGCCTCTGACTTCTTCACTGCCTGAAAGGCTAAGATACCAACACCACGCGTTCATGATTGATTTGGGTTATCGGGGAAGGTATTGGGAAGGAGACTGAGCACCCTTCGTGGCCGGTCTAGTTGATTAGATTGCAATTTGGATGATTTTTGCAACAGAGGCTGAGAGCGTCTTGCGACTGTTTTGGGCTGTGCCTACAAGACACGATTAGGTGTATTATGGTGTGTGGGTGTGACTGTGATCGTTCAAAGCTGCATGCGTAATGAAGACCAGCCTTGGGCAGGCTTCATTTCTTGTTCTGCCCTTTTTTCCATTTTTTTTCCTTCTGGCAACTCTTCCTGTGCTTAAGAGTGAGAAAAGGGGCTCAGAGCACTTCTCAGCTGCTCTCAGGATCATGAGGTGAAAGCTCCAGGCCCAGGAAGGGCACTGAGCTCTACAGAATAGCTCCTTGTCTTCAGGACAGTCCTATCAGGCGGTGGGACAGGGTTTGTGTGAGGCCCATGTTTGTTGTCTTGGGCTGGCACAGAAAGAGAAAACCACAGCTATGACTACAATGGGATTCAGAAAGACTATGCTATTCTGACTTAACAGATACCTTCAGTGACCTCATGGAAGTGTGCTATCCTTCACTTGGAAAGATCATGCTAAGAATAAAGGCATATCTCTGACTCTTCTCCAGCTGCTCAGGTTTCCTCTGCTCTGATAAGACCACGCAGTCTATTGTCAGCTTGCATTAATCCTTGTCAGCATCAATACATGATCTGGACACCTCTCCTTTTGGGACTGATCTGGCATCCACATTCACAGAGCACTGAATAGTCCTCATCTGGTAACGGTTACGGCTTTCTCTACTCAATTTCCAAGAAATGAACAATTCTTTATCCCATTATAAAACCCACATCGGTCTGTTCTCTTCAGCCCTCTTGACCGTTATGCAACATTCCTACACATCTCTTTGTAGCACATCTCATGACCTGTACTTCTCCCAGGTGAGGATCAGGCAGAGAGGCACTGCAGAAAGGATACCTGCATTAAGGCTATCAGTAACGGTCTTTGAAATCCTGTGCAGTGCATTGGTATTTTTAATACAGAAAAAACACAGAAATGCTGGTTGAAAGGGACATCTGGAGGTCATCTAGTCCTGTTTGTCCAACCTCCTGTTTGCAGCAGGACTGTTGCCAGCACTATATCAGGTCAGCTGTGAGTATCTCATACCTTCTTCACTTCTCTGAATTAAATTCAAATTTGAGTTTTTTTTTCTCCCCCATACCTTTATCTTTTTTAATACAACCACCATCATTGCTAGTACAGGCTAGCAAATCTCCAGGCTTCTGCCCCACCTGTGCTCCTTCCGTAGTTTCCTTTGATCTTGTCCTATTGCTATAGCTTTTTTTCCATTATCATCAGGATTGTCTTTGTACTGGTGCACATCTTTGTTTCTTGAAAGACAAAGCGTGGTGTTTCCTGCCCTCTTACAGAACATATAACATTGTAAGTGTGTGTTCAGAGTATATTCATTGAATCTTAGGTGAAAACTTTTTAGGACAGGCGTATATGACTTAATGGGTAGCTTTCTGCTCTTGCTCTTCTTTCTTCACGTAGACAAAGAAAAACAGTCAATTATAACCCGCCCAGAACCTTAGAGGCTGTGTACAAAGATTCCTCCCTCGTAGTTCTTCAAAAGTTTATAGAGAACATAAAGACAGGAACAAAATTAACCAGTACCCAGATGTATTCTGCTTCAGGGAAATGACTAGGAATACAAACATCAGCAGACACACCTGTATTATCTCTGAAACTAAATTTAGGCATAGATGCATCTTGGTCTTGTTGCTTAACCCATTTTCCCTTCTTGCAGTGGAACGAGGATTTCTCCTGGAGCAAACCGATGCCTCTCAGGTATTTTCCATTTAATTTCTCTCATACGAAGTCCAGCTTTCGTGATCACTAGCCTTCTAGCTGAGGAGACTTCTAGATAGGATGGTCAGAACTGACTTTCTTTATAGCAGAGAGTTTTACTGTTTTATACTGTTCTAGAGGAGTCTGTGATGCCCAGTTGCTCTGGTCTTACTCAAAAGCTTCCAGTTCCCTGACCGGTCACCACTCTGCCTCCTTGAACCAGGCCTGTTTTTTTAACATGACTTCAGAGGGGACATGAAAGATTCCCACTTAAATGTTTTGTACCTGTGTTGCACTGGTGTAAACAGCAATAAAGGGTGCAAAAGACAGGAGAATTTCAGGCTCAGTTTCCTAATTGTGCAGTCTTTGTGTTCTTTTGAGATAATTTTCCTCATAAAGTGTTACAGTATTCAGGATGCCAGACCAAGAAGCTACGTCCCTCCACCAACATACTGACAGGAGGAAAAAAAAAACTAACTGATTACTAGCAGGCTTTCAAACATGAAAATTATTCCAGCTCAAATAACTAACCAAAGTTTGCAATTTGGATTGCAATAGTGATACTGATAAGATTTTACTGATTGAATTTTAATAAGGAGTGGAGTTATAAGTGAGCTGAACTAATGGCTGCTTGTCCCTAAAAGGGGCAGTTCAGCGCTCTCCTCTCAATTTTCCTTTTCCTCCTCACCACAAATGCTTAACTTGTTTCCTTCTTTACACTGACTCTAGTACTCTTCTGACTGTATGATGAGCAAGTTCAGCTCACTGATCTGGAAGAAAACTAATTCAAAAACAAAATGTATAGCTTTCTGACCGTTTACGAGTTGAAGAGGCTCAGTATAGGCTCAAAAGAGAGTGAGAGCCACAGTAACTGAAGGGAAAGACCGCATAGCTGGAGGGAGATATGTAGGGAAAGAGGTAAGACGAATGGAAAAACAGAGCAAGACATGCTTTTGACTAACAGTGAGGTGTTAGATTTGTTCAGCTGTTTTCTCTAATCAAACTGTCTGGTCAGCAGCTTAGCTACAGCTTTAAACTCCCCGATAGGCTTTGTCTAATGTTACTAAATACAATTAACTCAAATTGTCAATCCTCATTAAATTTAAAACAAAATTTGTTAATCTGGGTTAGTAAACCTGTATTAAACATGCATTTTCTTTTGCCTCTTATGCTTATATTGCTGTGTGGCTCTGTCCTCAATACTTCTTGCAAGCTGATAGGAAGAAGAAATTGCTAACTCTGGAGATCCTTGTGAAGACCTAGTGAAGCCATTCCTGAGAGAGACTCTGGTTCTGGCCAGTATCCAAGCAGCTCACAGATCTGCCAAAGGAGGCAGAATTCAAGATCGGCAAAAATGAAAGATTGTTTTGAGGTTTTTCTTTTAATTTATGAGTTAAATTAGAAACATTTTACACTAGCTTTCCTCAAGAAATAATAATAAGGTTTGGGCCCTCTTTTGAGAATTCTTCTTGATAGCATAACAGAAATAGCATTAGGTGTTGACTATATGCCTAGGACATAAGCTGTGAGCAAATTCTATGTGTCACAGTGTTGTGCTATGAAGAAATATCCAAGCTGATTCTGAACTAGTCCAACTATTTAGTTTTATTTAGTCTAATATAATCCAGTATTAACAAATCTATACTGCTTCCGGTACCCTGGTGAGTTTATTTAAATATACATGTCATTGCTGATACCTTATTTTGACAAATGAGCACAGCTATCTTATTTTTAACTGAACCACAGGCAATTCCATCTGAACAGGGGGAAAAACGTCTTTCCTGAGAGGGTGACAGAGCACTGGAACAGGTTGCCCAGAGAGGTTGTGGAGTCTCTTTCCTTGGAGATATTCAAAACTTGCCTGGACGCGATCCTGGGCAATATGCTCTAGAGGACCCTGCTTGAGCGGGGGGGGGTTGGACTAGATGATCTCCAGAGGTCCCTTCCAACCTCAACCATGCTGTGATTCTGTGATTCCGTGATTCTACGATTTTGATAAACAAGTACTTATTCTGATAAATAAGAATGAAGGGAAGTAGTTTTCTCTCTTGGGACTGGAAACATTTTCTCTGCATTTTTCCAGCATTATGGATGTAGAAATCTAGTGTTAACTGCTGGCAAAATCTTTTGAGAAAACTATGTACAAAATTCCCATCTAATAACCTTGCAATCCATATAGAAAAAGGGGAGAGGAAAATACAGCGAAAGATGGCCATTTATCCTTTATGGCATCACATACAGTCTCAGAAATTCTTCAATGCCTCCCTTGTCTGTTGAAGTAATAAAAGGACTTGAAACAATCAAATGATACTCCTGCAAAAGTGTGTAAATTGTTTCTTCTTATCTTTTTGCTTGGTCCTAGATCACGCACCTGCATAACTGCTTTTAGATAGAAGGAAATGGAAAAAATAAGAAGAATTTTCTTTTCTTTTGATTTGAAGTGTTTATTTATTAATTCATTTTGTCTATTGCACAATACCCCAAATCTGGGTGTAAAGTTATGTGCTACTTAGCACACACAGCTGTGTTAATATTAGCAAACAACCCATTCTCTGTTCTCTTACTGAGTGCCTTGCATACAACAGCTCTGTGAATCTGGCTCCCAGGGGAACTGAGTCATGAATCTTGAAAACTGAAAGCTCCAAGTGCGATGAAAGGGGCTAGGAGTAGAATGGCCACCTCGCGGGACAGAAATGGCTTATTCTCCTTGAGTTTGTGTTTACTTTCAGTGAGTGTACTAGTAAAAGGCTTTAGAAGCCATAATATTCACTGACATTGCATATTAGTGGAATAAAATATTGATAGAAAGTGAGTTTTTGCATATCTAAAATATGTCTTGAACACTTGATACTTGGCGAGATGTTCTTCCATGCAAGGGAACAGAAACAATGCTGCCGGACGTGCCTGAACAATTGTGGTTAAGCAACATGCCTCAGATTTCAAAGATTAAACCATTTCAGCAGATGAATCTTAAAGAATCCCCAGACCAATAATCAGGGAGATTTGTACAGATTAGTTTAAATTTTAAACTGCTAAAATTAAGCCAGAGAAAAATCTTTTTATAGATATCTCTCAAAACAGAAAATGTAGATACATGCCACTGTGTTTACTTAAATTGTAATTATGTGTATGTAGATGAGATGAGAATGTAACTTTGGGTCTATGGAAACCTAAAGGAACACACACAGCTGATCACACACTCAGAAATTATTAGTACAGAATGTGTCCCTGGCTAGGAGAACATTAACAGTGAAGCATTTTTGACTCAAGGACATCCTGAAGTGTTTCCTACACAGCCACACAATGGGCTGCAATGTTCACTTGTTTCCCTCACTGTTTCACAGCAGTGAAATGTTAATGGCTCTGAATGGTTCCTAAGACAGGCTATCTAAAATAGCTATTTGAAAGGGTAGGAAGAATCTTCTCCTAAGGGTCCCTTTTTCCCTCCATTAACTATGAGGGAAGTTTACACAACTAGCTTAAGACTAAGTGTTTAACTATCTCTTGGTAAACCAATGCCAGTCAAAATGCTTGGGATTTTTAATGCTCAATAACCATTAAATCCTTGCTTTTTTCATCTCAGTAAGATTGTCTGGGTCTACAATTGTTTCCTATTACTATTATCCTGAAGACAAATCCTAAAGCCTTAGCCTGGCATTTACCTTATCCTTGTTTCAGCAAATTCCTTCTAAAATATCAGCTGACAACATGTCTGGAAATTAGTAGAAATTTACTTGAAATTAAAAAAAAAATGCAAGAGACATGGATTTGGCTGATGGGTGTTATTCAGGTTTTCCAAAGCTTGTTGAAAAACTGTCAAAACTCCAGAAGAGATGCTTTTCTTTTACCTGAAAAGACAGGCTTATCTGCACATTAAAAAATTCTGTTTTTCTTTAAAAAAACAAGAGTCTAAGAATGAAAGCTTGGGGTGGAGAGTTAGCCAAGAACCCAATATTCAGTGTACACATTACTAATGCACCTCAGAGGCACTGCAGAACAGATACCTCTATGTTCTTACACTTGTCTGTTTCCCAGATATTGAGGTACACTTTATTTTCCAAAATGTGCTTGTGGCAATGCGATCTTTCATGGATTTCTTGTGCCATTTTCCTCACCAAAATAAAATGCCAAGGGAAATATGACCCAGCTCAAACAAAAAAAAGAGGTGCCTCTGGCTACTGAATGAAAGGTCTCATAAATCGTCACTGTGACCTTTCACAATGGATTTTTTCTCTCAGTTGAAATATTTGAGATATTCTCTTCTTTGAAAATTCAAGATTTTTTATGTGACACAAAAAGCCATTTTCCCACCACTGGGAACTTTTATCCTGTTTCTCATACTGCAGTTTAATGTCAACTTTACTTAATCATTTCTAAGTGTCAGCTTTGCTATTTCACTCTTATTTTACTCTTGCTATAAATGAAGACTTCTCAAGGACCTAACTCCTAGAACCACATGAATCCTTTAGCCTTTTAGCTTTTATATGTGAAAAAGCAAGTTTCTGACACATGTTGTTATTGGAGGAAAATATGAAATCTGTATTTAATTGTGTCTGAACAGCATGACACACAGAAAATCAAAAGAAAAATTTATAAAACTCTAGAAATTGATGAGACAATGCTGGGTCATTATGTATTGGCAATACTACAGTTTCTTCAGTGGGATTTGTGACCAAGGATAAAAATTCTGTATTGATCTAAGGTGGCTAACAATTAATTTTTTTAGTGGAAAGCAAGAAGATACCTACATGAGTAATGAACCATTGCTGGAGCTGCTGGAGAACAGAAGTCAGATCTTGTGGCAGTTAGTTTACTAATGGATGTAATAGTCCCTCTTTAAAGGAGACAGTTCTCAGATTGTTGGCTGATTTATGACATTTGTGAAAAGCATTTTTCTAATTAGTAACTAAATTCAGACCTTGGGTGTTCTGCAGCATGCCTGATGCATAAAAACATCCCTTTAAGTGATGAGTTTGTCCCGTGTCTGTCTATTTGTGCTGTTATTATCAAGTAAGAATAAAACTCTTCTGGCAGGTGTTTTTGTTTCATGACAAAGAGCTGATAGCCTTGTGAACTGAAATATTTTTATGGTCACATAACTCATCCAAATCTACACTGCAGTACAATTTTGTGGTTGTGCACATACAGAAAAATGCAGATGAACCCTTGCAATGCCCTTGCTTCACCAATTCTGCAATTAGACCACATGCTGTTGAGAAACAGGAGCACATGGACACTAATAAATTCACCTGCAAGGTGCTCAGTGTTATGCTACACAGTCAGCACTTTAGACAGTATCAGGGATCTGAAGGAACACACATTAAATATGACATTTGAAAGTAATACAATCCATTATAGCAGACAGTGCTGGCTTTGGAGGGGGCTTTACAGCTAATAAAATGATCAAAGTTGCTTTGATATGTCTCATTTTGGCTTGCACAGCTGAGTTCTTTTATAACCAACAGAGGTGATTAGAATAGTGGTGTTTCTTGTGACTTCCCGAGGGAGGGATCAACAAATAGAAATAGCTTATGTGAGCAACATAGTGATGCAGCATTTTCTTTTTTCTGTATTCTTAGCTAAAAAATAAATGATAGAGCAAGTAGCTGCAGACTGGGAAATAAGTTTAACTGAATGTCCTTTTTTTTAATTCTAATCATAGAATATTTTCAAAAATTGTCAGAGTGTGAACACTGGTTTGCAAATATTAACTCCTCAGCAGATTAATTGTCAGTATGTCTTTCAGTGGACTGTGCCATTTTGCTATTTGCTACTGAGGAAATATGTGCCGTTCTGTATTCTCGTAGTGCAGGTGAGTTCAACTGGAAAGGCATGGGATTTTTACATCAGTAAGAAATAATTTATGAATGTATTATATTTGCAGCGTTTCTGTGAAGCATCATAACAGAGTTATATGGTCTCTGCCAACTACACAGAGTAGTAATAAATTTAATCTATTATATGAATGTTTCCTACAAAAGATGTAACAGAATTATGAGTTAAACTGGACTGAGGCAGAGATGTTTAAAAACAATAGTTGAAATTTAAAATATCAATGAAAAAACAAGCCATTTTCTGTGACACAGAGAATTAATGCCTGATGTTCTACCAGTGTTGGATAACTTATATGTCTATAGCAACTTCCATCACTTAGCACTAGATGTTTGCAAATCAAGCAGCACATTTGAAATCTTATTACCCGCTACAGCAATGATCAGCTTAAGGCAATGGGGTATGGCAGCTGCATCAGCCCAGAATCCCTAAGAGTGTTTCTGAAAATCTTTGAAATCATTTTAAATATTCCAAATGCTAACTAGGTAATTTTTCCATGACTTTCGATGTACTCTTTCCAACAACACATTAGATTACTGGTCGTGTTATTAACAACCGTTACCGTTCAGATGAATACTGCCCTGAACGTGCAAGCTAGCTGGACACCTCTGCTTCCCTCACCAGGACCTTGAAGCCATCTCAGGGGAAGGGGCAAAAGGGATAGAAAAGGAAAGGCAAGAACTAGGAAGCCACACAGGATGGCTATTGACTCCAGCCTGAGCAATTCAGATCCCAGGCTCAGTGATCATCCCCTCTGCCAGGACTGAGGAAATGAGGGTTATGAGAATGTAGTAGAAGAGCAGGAAGCCAGAAATAAAAATTTTACAGCTGTTTCTTGACGCTACTTTTGTGTTTTTGCTTCTTCCTTGAGCTAACTTGGGACAGGCCTGCTTTTAGTGGTTTACTGTGAGGCTGGGCTGGTGAACGCTTGGATCTCTGTCTGTTAAGTAGCATAGCTCATTCTGTGAAAGTATATTCAACCATACAGCAATTTTCCATGATTTTTTGGGGAGCGGGTGAAGAGCCAAAGAACATTATTTGGCTTAAGTAATTTTTGCCTCTTTCTACTTTCTGTAATTTTCTCCTTTCGAATAAGGATAGGAGAGGAGCAGATACTGCCTTTCTGGTACTTTTTGTTCTTTTTTCTTAAGACATGGTTGAAAGAAGCAAGCTGAATCAAAGCAGGAAGAAGGTAAATGTGGAGACGTTTTCCAGCTGAATATCATCAGGAAAAGGTTTCAAAGCCAGGAACGGTCTTCTGGATGACTGTACTGGTATGAAACACGATGCTGTTCCCCATCTTACTTCAGACCTTCAATATGCTGTTACTGTTTGACTCTTACACTTTCTTTCTCATATCTCACCTATGCCTGTAAGTTTGGCAAGACTGCTTTCATTCAGCCCATACAGTACTTTTTCTCAACTCCACCTCTCCAGAAAATCCTTACCTCCACTTTTGTCTTTTTCTCTCCTCGCCACTTGTCTTGAACGTTGCGGTTGCTCCCCAGGATATCCCTGGTCTTCAGCTCTTCTGCTGCTGCTGCTGTAGTCCACCTCAGCCTTCCTTCAGCCATAGCAATAAGTGGATGGCTGAGGCTAAAGCTTGCTTTTTAATTCTGTCAGGAAAGCAACTTATATAGTTTTCTATAACTGCAAGCAATGTGATAGCGTCTTGTGGCTCTTTTGTCTGAGGGCAGTGGATTGTGGACTGTGGAGGTCCAGCTTCAGCTTCTAATGGTGTAACTCACTTGTCTTCAGCAGTGAGTGTGAAAGAGCACACACAGAAATTTCAAGCCATCATATCCATTAAGCTAGGTAATATCTGTTTTCTGTTGAAAATGAAAGATCAATTATAAAAACATATGATGCTTGAGCATACTCACACCTAGCACACGCACACGTTTTGTTCCCGCTACACATATCCTCACCTATCTAATGAACGTCACTCCAAAAGGGAGTTCATTTGGGTTTCTTCCCCACTGCAGGTAGAAGGGGAGAAAACAAATCAGTCTTTTCTGCTTGCCTAGGACCCCACTGTTATAGGCAAGTGTGTTGTTATCAGTTTAATGTTCAGCCAGTTGAGGACTTTGTGATCTACAGAGCGCTGACAACAGCATCCTGGGAGCTGGCTCCTTCTGAGCAGGAAAGGCCAAGCGACGAATAGCCTGAAAGCCTAGACTGGACAGCAATGCTGGAATGCAGTCTCTTGCTCACAAGGGGCTACAATAATAGTGTGAAGGAGTTACTTCATACCAGTTCTTATACATAGTAAGATGTGGCTGTTCAAAAATGGAGGCAGATGCGACTGAAGAAGAATTCTGAGTATTTTGACTACATAATTTTGGGTGTCCGTCAGTACAGGGGATCGAGTTGTTCTCATCTTCAGCCAAAAAAGCTACTATGCAAAATAGTCAGAGAGACCACAGTTAGGGGCCAAAAAATCCCTAGTCTCTTAGCTGCAGATTTCAGACATGAATGTTAAATTATCAGATCATCTCTTGAAAAGGGGGAATTATATGGGGAGCCCATAAAGGCAATTGAAACCTCCATCAATCCGAATACATTTTGGAAGAGCTTCACATTAAGAACAGTTCTTCTTGGCAAAGGAGGATTTGGGATATTAGGATGGAATGAGCTGTTCATGCTAGTAATGTAACTGTCTGCTATGATGAGTTCCTACATTGGCATTTTGACAGTATAGATGGATGGATCAGTCAAACCTTTATTATTCAAGAAAAAGGGATTGAATAGAGACAGGTTGAATGAAAACCAGTCAGCAAGTTTTAATGTTCAAGATGTTAGCTAGAGCTTAGCTGAAACTTGATCGATATCAGCCATGAAAGAGTCTTTGGCCTACCAAGCTGCTTCCAACTTCAAAATGAAAGAACCACGGAGATTTATCTGTCATGCGCTGTATCTTCTGCCAGAGGCTTTTAGTTACCAGACACCCTTTGATAGCAAGATTGCTGTAGTCTGCCTACTAATTCCACTAAAGTCTATTATAAACTCTAGAACGATGCTGAAGTTCATTGAAATTCTCCATTGGCTACATAATAATCATCTTCATTTATCAACAACAAAAAGCCCTCTGTCTTTTAAATTTCTCCTCCATAGATATTCCTCATTTTAATGTCCTTGCCATTTCACTAGTAGTCAAAGTTAATTTTTCTAACAAATGGACCTGTAGCTAAGAATCACTACTGTTTGGTCTAATTTAAAACCCCACTGAAACTGTCAGGGGTTGACTTCCAGCCTCGCTGTGGAATAGAGCTCACTCAGCACTACTTTTACTTCCTCTACCTCCTGCTGTCCCACAGGACCTTGGGATGCTAACAGTGATTTACACAAAGATCTTCAGCAGACTTAGCAAGAAGGTTAATTTATTTGTAGAACTAGAGAAATAAACAAGGAAAGCTAAGGAAAACTTTCCTGGGGAAGTTCATGAATCATGTTCATTCCATATAACAACATTCAAAGCCATCCCCTTCAGAGGACAGCAAACATGACCTCTTATTTCCTCAGCGTTGTGCTCTAAGAGGGATCTTTTGAATGTTGTGTTACCCTTGAAGTAAACATGATAGAAATTGCCATTCCTCTTGTCAGTCAGAAGGACCATCTGGCGCTACATTAGAACACTTTTCTATTAAATTCACCAGCATGCTAATTATAGGATGACTAGTGAATAGTTAAACTGCCAGATGCTATGAAGATATATCACTGTCTTTTTACATAGTTAGGCAAACGTTTAATTAAACCTGCAGCTGCTGTGTCTACTCTACCTACTAGCATATCTAAATGATGTTCACCTATGGGAAAGATGGCGCTGTCTTAGAGCTTGTCTTCCAAGAAGAAAAGCAACTTAAAAACAACTTTGCTGAAACATACAGCATGTATACACGTGATACAATTACACATGTTGATAATTTCATCAAAAAACATTTTTAGACTCTTTCACTTCAGCTCCCTGGATTGTGCTCCCTGCTCCTTGAATAATCTTTTACCACTCTTGCTAGCTTTGAAAGGTCTGTTGTTTTAGAGGCTTCAACAAAGCCACATTAGAAATTGCAATATACAGCCACTGTTAACAGGATGTTTAAGCGGATGATGTTGCTACTGCTTCTGACTTTGAAATCCCTGAATACGTGGAAACAGCCGTTTACTTTACCACAGCCTAAGAAATCTTTCATTTGGAAAATACTGAAAATAGTATGTGAGCTTCCAGCATGTAACGATAAGCAATCCTGGGCTCATGGTTTTTAACATCCCCCTGAAACCGCTTCTTTACAGGAACCCTGAAGGGCAGATTCTGAGACTCTGCAGTTCTCCCCATTTCATATCTGATCTTGACTGAAGCCTGCAGAGGATGATTTCCAAGGAGCATATAACTCCTTGATTTCTGAAAGTGTTTGTACTTAGCTCGACTTGGCACTGTAAGATCTAATAGTCAGATCAGGAAAAATGGGATTTAGGGATCAGCTAAAGTTTAGCCCCTGTTCAGTGATGTTTCCATTGCCCTTCCATTAAAGGGTGCTTTATTCCCATTTATTACCTGGGCCCCAAGTCTACCTGGGCTCTTTTCAGCATCTATCTCAAGACACAGGAATTGAGGTGACCAGAGATGTAGGTGAGGAAAAAGCCACAGAGCTTGAGACCCCTAAGGTGGGAGTTTTCCTGGGAGGGCAGTGTCTTTGGCTGGAAGTATCCTGCTGCTCTCCACTGATTGCAGAAATTGCTTTGGGCAACTGAAGTTTGCTGAATTTTGCTGAACTTTTGCAAGAAGTCCTTGGTATGGTTTTGGCTCAGGCCAACGAGCACTATTCCAGGCAACTCCTGAGCACAATTTGGGAGTTAGTACAGGTAAAAGAACAGTGCCAATAGGCAGACTGGATGCAGCCATGCGTTTTGGAGGTAAAGGAATTTAGTTGTATGGACACAGGTCATTTTGTGCCAGTTGACCATAGTTGCAGAGCACTACCAGGAAGAGTAAGAAGTAAGATGCTGGGAAGTTATTTCGGAGATTTCAGGGAATTGGCTGTTGGGAGACAAAGCAGGAGTTTAGGACTTTTACAGAGGAAGTCCTAGTTAAAATAATTTCACTGTTTTAAAAGCCTATCTTATTTATGACTTTTTTCTTGCTTTGCTAGCAACCTTTTCAGCCAGTTTTCATCACATCTGTCTTGTTAGGAGCGTACAGCTGTCCCTCTTGGGCACAAACACTGGCAAAGCGAACCATATGATGGTTACCTTGGGGTGAGACGCTTGCAACATACCTCATGCAGAGCAACATCTGAAATCCAGGAAGAGTGTTTGGGAATACACGACATCGGTGTCACAGGAGCTGCAGTCAGTGCCTTGGCGTCTGCTTAGGAAAGCAGGCAGAATATGCTTGTTGTCTTCCCTTGCTGTTTTATTGATTCCCAGTGCTGATTAATTTGGATGAAGAGAGTAATATCCTCCCACACCATCAACATCTGTGTGCACAGTAAAACCCTCTGTGGGCTCAGCCTGATACACTAAGAAATAGCCTCTCTTTTGAAGCTATAGGACCCAGCAAGTGGGGAAAGCGCAGGGGCAGGTTGCAAATTGTATTTGGTGGCTCTGGAATTGTTCCTCTTTTCTACTGGAAGAGCACAAATTTTTTGATTTTCCAGGCACACTAGAAAAGACATTTGTGTGAGAGGGTTTTCAGAGGAGGTAGAAGCATGCTTTCTAGATAGCAATAGAGGTAGCTAGCTAGTTGATTGAACTGCTGAGGTTTAATTTAATGGTATTTTGGTACAATTTGTTACAGTAGGCTCCCTAGAGACTCAGGAACACATCTTGATTTTTTCAAATTTAAATAAATAAATAAATGATTGATTATTGAACAAACTGGCACTCAGTTTCAGGAGACAAACCTGAGGTACATCAAAGGCAGGCTCTCAGTGCCAGAATCAACTGTAGTTTTACAACTATGCTAAGCTATGCAATTATCTTAAACCACAGCAATCCTGTTGGATTTATAGGGGAAAATTTAGTATCAATCTCCTTACACAAAACAAACAAACAAAATCAGTACTGCATTTTCATATTAATGCAGCATGAGGCAATGTCAGAAGTGAATCATCATCTACACTCAGAAGCACCACTGGTGTGCTGGCTGCCTCACAAACAAAAAAAAATTGTGTATTTGTTGATCTGAGGAGCTTGTGCCTATCCCGAAAAATTCAGTGATCTGCAGAGATCATGGCATTAAAGTAACTCTGAAGAAGCTTTGATTGTCAAAAACAGTGCTAAATGGGTCAGCATTTCACCCTGCTGGTGTATGTAGCCCTGCTGCTTTCATTCACCATTGGCTCCCACTTTTGAGCCCATCCAGCCATTCCTAGGGAAAGATTACAAGAACTAGCCTTAACACAGATAAAGCATGACGATGGCAGGCAACTGCCCTCTGAGCTGGAGGACAGGAGCCAACAACATTAAAAAGAAAAAAATGTAGAGGTGGATGGCAAAAGCAGTTGAAAAGAAAACATTCCTAGAAAGATATTCAGGTATCTCCCCCTGTTGCTCTGTCAATTCATCCAGAAGCTGACAATACACCCTGAATCACATTTTGAGGAGGGGGAAAAAAAAGTAGCATTCCTTTTAAACCAATAGGGAGAGAGAGCAGGCAGCAGTGCAAAAGAGATTAACGATGGCAAGTCAATAAATAAATAAATAATGATATTGTCTTTACGTGTTGCTCAATGGCATTGATCATTGTCAGAGAGCTGCACTTTTCTGGAGTTTCCTTATCTCTTAGCTGGGCTGGAATCCAGTGAGAGAACAGAGTTGAGGGCAGCTTTCATTTGAAGGACTATCTATTAGTCAGGCAGACAATCCTACAAAAAAAGAGGAATTGCCATGATTGAACTGCAGTATTCATTTTCAAATATTCTGCAAAAATATCAGAATGTTCAGCATGAGGTGAAACTGTAAGTTTGGACGGGACCCTGAGCAGGAGATGGGGAGTGTGCTGTGTTCCTCAGGATAAGCCTCAAGATGCATTTTGACTTAAGAGATAAGAGAGTCCTTCCCTGCCAGATTTTTTTTTTCCTGGATTAGACTAGCAGGATCCTATGGGAATGCCTGCATCCTGGCAGTGAAGAAGCATGTGTAATGATAGATGTGATTTATGTCATTCCCCTTCTAGTCACTGATGACACTGTTCCAGCTAATATAAGGTGCTGACTCCACGTGTGCCAGTACTGCTAAACAAACGTGGGGCAGAGAGTGAGCCTGACCACTGCACCCCCAGCTCTTCTCTGCTTCACTTTTTGTTTGCTCTTTGGCTGAGCCCCTCCAGCACAGTTCTTCCAAGACCAAGCCCTGGTAGGATTTTGGGGGGAGTTTTTCCCAGAGAGTGCTCCCAGGAGGCACCACGGATGGACTCGAGACGGCTCTGACCCTCCGCCGAACTGATCTCTTGTCCAGAGAGGTTTGCTGCCTGCCAGGGGCTCGAATAAGAGATGTCGTGGAAAGACTGCCAAGGCTTGTCCATGCGTCGGACTCCTACCCTCTGCTGATCTTCCATGTGGGTGCTAATGACACGAAAGGCAAATTGGAAACCATCAAACGGGACTTCAGAGCTCTGGGAATGGTGGTGAAGGGTCTGGGAGCCCAGGTTGTTTTCTCCTCAATCTTGCCTGTGAGGGGAAAGGACAGGAGGAGGAGTAGACGAGTTTTCCAAGGTAACAGCTGGCTGCGCCGCTGGTGTTGGCAACAGGGCTTTGGTTTCTATGACCATGGGACCCTGTTTGAAGATCAACAGCTGATGGGGAGCGATGGGATCCACCTTACCAAGCGGGGCACGCGTGTCTTTGCCAACAGATTGGCCAGCCTGGTAAGGAGGGCTTTAAACTAGGCAGATGGGGGAAGGGGAGTGGTATAGGGACAGGGGAGTCAGTAAAACACCGCTCAAGTCAGGATGCCTCCAGCAGGTGCATGCAGCCAGGGGAGACAGCATGCAACATGGCTGTGGAGGATCCTCTTGCACCTCTCCTGGGAAGCCTGCGTGCTTGACTGGCTCTCTGAAATGCCTGTATACCAATGCACACAGCATGGGGAATAAGCAGGAAGAGTTAGAGATCTGTGTGCGGTCGCAGGGCCATGATCTCATTGCAGTGACAGAGACATGGTGGGGTAGTTCACATGACTGGGATGCTGTCATGGATGGCTATGTGCTTTTTAGGAAAGACAGGCCAGGAAGGCGAGGTGGTGGAGTTGCTCTTTATGTGAGGGAGCAGCTAGAATGTATGGAGCTCTGCCTCGGGGTGGATGAAGAGCAAGTTGAGAGCCTATGGGTAAGGATTAACGGGCAGGCTAACATGGGTGACACTGTTGTGGGGGGTTTACTACAGGCCACCTGACCAGGAGGAAGTCATCGATGAGTCCTTCTACAGACAGCTGGAAGAAGCCTCACGTTCACAGGCCCTGGTTCTCATGGGAGACTTCAACCACCCTGACATCTGTTGGCAAGACAGCACAGCTAGGCACAAACAGTCAAAGAGGTTCCTGCAGAGCACTGAGGATAATTTCTTGACCCAGGTGGTGGAGACGCCAACGAGGAGAGGTGCAATGCTAGACCTTGTACTAACGAACCAAGAAGGTCTAGTTGGAGAGGTGAAGGTTGGGGGCAGCCTTGGCTGCAGTGACCACGAGATGGTGGAGTTCAGGATCCTACGAGGAGGGAGCAGGGCAATGAGTAGGATTGCAACGCTGGACTTCAGGAGAGCTGACTTTGGCCTCTTCAGGGACCTACTTAGGGGAATCTCCTGGGGTAGGGCCCTAGAAGGAAGAGGGATCCAGGAGAGCTGGTTAATATTCAAGTGTCACCTCCTCCAGGCTCAAGAGCAGTGCATCACTCTGAGGAAGAAGTCCAGCAAAGCGGGCAGGAGACCTGCATGGAGGAGCAAGGAACTCCTGGCCAAACTCCAACAGAAGAAGGAAGTACACAGAATGTGGCAAAGGGGACAGGCCACTCGGGAGGAATACAGGGACATTGTCAGAGCGTGCAGGGATGCGACGAGGAAGGCTAAGGCCCGTTTGGAATTAAATCTGGCAAGGGATGTCAAGGACAACAAGAAGGCCTTCTTCAAATACATCAGTAGCAAAAGGAGGACGAGGGAAAACGTGGGCCCGCTGCTGAATGGGGCGGGTGCCCTGGTGACGAAGGATACAGAGAAGGCAGAGTTACTGAATACCTGCTTTGCTTCCGTCTTTACTGCTAAGACCAGCCCTCAGGAATCCGTGACCCTGGAGACGAGAGAGGAAGGCTGGAGAAAGGAAGACTCTCCCTTGGTCGAGGAGGATCGGGTTAGAGATCTTTTGTCCAAACTTGACATCCATAAATCCATGGGCCCTGACGGGATGCATCTGCGAGTGCTGAGGGAGCTGGTGGATGTTATCGCTAGGCCACGCTCCATCCTCTTGGAAAGGTCCTGGAGATCAGGAGAGGTGCCTGAGGACTGGAAGAAAGCCAATGTCACCCCAGTCTTCCAAAAGGGCAAGAAGGAGGAGCCAGGAAACTACAGGCCTGTCAGCCTCACCTCCATCCCTGGAAAGGTGATGGAACAGCTCCTCCTGGAGGTCATCACTAAGCATCTGGAGGACAAGAAGGTGATCAGGAGTAGTCAGCATGGATTCACCAAAGGGAAATCATGCTTGACCAATCTGAGAGCCTTCTATGACGGGAATGACTGGCTGGGTAGAGGAGGGGAGAGCAGTGGACTTCAGCAAGGGTTTTGACACTGTCTCCTATCACATCCTCCTAGGTAAGCTCAGGAAGTGTGGGCTAGATGACTGGACGGCGAGGTGGCTTGAGAACTGGCTGGATGGCCGAGCTCAGAGGGTTGTGGTCAGTGGCACAGAGTCAAGTTGGAGGCCTGTGGCTAGTGGTGTCCCCCAGGGGTCAGTCCTGGGTCCAGTCTTGTTCAATGTGTTCATCAGTGACCTGGAGGAAGGGACAGAGTGCACCCTCAGCAAGTTTGCTGATGATACTAAACTGGGGGGAGAGGCTAACACACCAGAAGACTGTGCTGCCATTCAGAGGGACCTGGACAGGCTGGAGAGGTGGGCGGAGAGGAACCTCCTGAAGTTCAACAAAGGCAAGTGCAAGGTCCTGCACCTAGGCAGGAATAATCCCATGCACCAGTACAGGCTGGGGGTTGACCTGCTGGAAAGCAGCTCTGCAGAGAAGGACCTGGGAGTCCTGGTGGATAACAAGTTAAACATGAGCCAGCAGTGTGCCCTGGTGGCCAAGAGGGCCAATGGTCTCCTGGGGTGCATGAGGCAGAGTGTTGCCAGCAGGTTGAGGGAGGTGATCCTGCCCCTCTACTCAGCCCTTGCAGGGGGGAGGCCTCACCTGGAGTACTGTGTCCAGTTCTGGCCTCCCCAGTACAAGAGAGACATGGCACTCCTGGAGAGAGTCCAGCGGAGGGCTACCAAGATGATTAGAGGGCTGGAGCATCTCTCCTATGAAGAAAGATTGCAAGAGCTGGGCCTGTTGAGCCTGGAGAAGAGAAGATTGAGAGGGGATCTCATCAACGTGTACAAGTATTTGAAGGGGGAGTGTCAAGAGGATGAGGCCAGCCTCTTCTCTGTGGTGCCCAGCAACAGGACAAGAGGCAACGGGCAGAAACTGACCCACAGGCAGTTCCATCTGAACCTGAGAAAAAACTTCTTCACTGTGAGGGTGACAGAGCACTGGAGCAGGTTGCCCAGAGAGGTAGTGGAGTCTCCTTCGCTGGAGATATTCAAAACCCGTCTGGATGTGATCCTGGGCAATATGCTTTAGAGGACCCTGCTTGAACAGGGAGGATGGACTAGATGATCTCCAGAGGTCCCATCCAACCTAAACGATTCTGTGATTCTGTGATTCTGTAACATGGGTGTATGTCCTCCTGCCACGTGCTGCTGTGAACAAAACACCCACGGTTCACCTTGAGCATCTGCAAGGCTAAAGCACCGCAGAGCTCTTCCAAGCATGTACCTAGGTAATGGTTAGCATCACCCTTTTTGATTTGTACTTTGCTTTGCACCACACTGTCAGTTACTGCACCTCAGCAGCGGGGTGGTAAACGCCTGCTGAAGGGGACATAACTTCTATAAATTATCTTATTCAGGCATCAAGCACATATTTGACCATTTCTCAAGATATTTTTAACTGTAGCAAGAGCAGCAAGAATTGTCAGGTAGAGATGATCACATTTTAACACTGTAGTGCCATGATATCTTAACAGATGGAAAACTGGAAAGATTTTCTTGGGGACTGATTTTCCTCCTTAATGTTGCTAATAGCATATGCTGCTAATAAAGATGAAACTAGATACACACAAAACTGGTATACCCCTATTGTGGTTCACACACAGGAAAACTGGTACAAATACCTTTCTAAATCTAAAGACTGAAAGATAGACACAGTATGCAAAATATTTTTTATAATCCATCAATTTCACAGAAACAAAGCCGAACAAAAAACAGTTATAATATTAAATTGAATCATAAAATGGCAGTATGCCAGGCTGTATATCAGCTGGGTCTTTTTACTCGTCTGCTGGCAAAATAAAGAGGATTAAGGGAATGACTCATCTTTTGGTTGGAAAAATCTACTTTAAAGTTGCAAGGAAACTTGAACAACATTTAATAAGTAATAACTCTGTGCACAAAAGCTTCTTTTCACCTACAGTTCCTTTCCCCAGCTTGTAAACTGTGAATGCTCTGGAGCAGCAGAAACAACGCAGTTCTAGCATTAATTCCTCCATCATCAAGTTTTGCCTGCCTCTGTTTGCTACAGCTCTCGTCAGCGGGGTCCTGGTTGTGCCTGAAGCTTCTAGGTGAACTAGCACAAACGTGGTGTATTTGCATAAGGGCAAATCCTGTTGCTATTGCAGCAGGCAGTGGCAATTTTATTGCTGACTGCAGTGCAGTCAGGATTATAATCTTTCCTTCAACTTTTGTCTCCTCCTATACCAAGTTGGGATTCATAGCGCATTTGAAGTTGCAGTTTTTCAAACTGCTCACAGCCACTCAAGTGTAAAGCGATGCCCGATCTGTAATTAAGGCAGTGTGAAGTATTACACTCTCCAAACCTGGACTTCAAACCTCCCACTATCGGTGCAGCTCCTGGCTGCCGGCGAACGGCCTGTCCTTCGCCTCGTCTCCCCTCCTGGGCTCGCTCAGCCCAAGCTGCAGCTTCATCTTAATTACGCAAAACCCCTCAGGTCAGCAGACACTTTGGTGAGACATGAAGTTCACCCTCCGCAGCAGCCTGGTCAGGATGCAGGCAGCAGGTCTGCGTACGTGCTATGTGGCTGTGCCTCTGCTATGCATAACGGCGCTACGTTGGTGCTTGGCAAGTGCCATCTGGTTTTCATTTTCTTTCACAGTATAATTCATCACCTCCGCCTCCGCAGATTTACAGTGCAACTGCCTTTCTGCTTTCAAGACAATTTCAGCTACAGTGAGCGTGTTTTGATTTATTTTAACTGAACCCAGCAGACACAACCATCAAGTCGTTCTCTTTTAAATTAAAAGGAATTTGATTTGCAAATTTTAGCAAGATAGGACTACTTATAAAGTAATAAGATGCTAAGGAGATGAAAGGACCAACCAGAACATGACTCTGATCACCAGAATCTGGGAAAATACTCTGGAGAAAATCTTAAGCACGTAAAAGCTCATCAAATAGTAATTAGAAGAGGTGTAAAGAAGAAAACACCCATTATAGCTCAGTATAGGAAATTATTTGTTTAATATTTCTTGTTGTAGCTCAAATTCCAATCTTTATGGGCAAAAGACAGGAAGCATCTTTCATTAAGAAACTATTTATGAAAGCTGACATTGTGAGAGGTGACACTGACCTGCACTGTACATGTATCTGTGTACAGGCAGGAGGAGAAGAAAGAAAATTTAAACCTAAGAAGGAACAAAAGACACAGCTGATTTCAGAAGTAACAAAAATGAGTAACTGGGTGTTTTGTGATAAACCATGAAGGATGGTTTTACTGTAGATTCCTGAGACTTTCAGTAAATAGCTTTCACCCCCTCCACGTAAGTGCATACACTGCAAACACCATCAGACATAACGGTAAGAAAAATTGCAAGTAGCAACTAAGATCCAAAGAAGAAATTTAACTCCTGTGACACTGATTACTGAATGTTTCTTTTGCAGTAATATCAGAAGCCCTCTTTTCATTGCAATTTTATACATTACTCACTTATATCTTAGGGTCCATTTTACGCAATAGTTACTTTCACTGAGCTGTGTTGCATACCAAGGTACTGGAAATTATGAATAGGATTATCAGGTTAAAGGGATATTATCAAAAAATATTATTTTACACACACATACAGATATTAAAAACCCTATCAGGTCTGCCAACTCAAGCAGGCAAAAAACTACAATGTGTCAGAATTAATGCTGTCTATCTGCGTTACCCCAAATCTGTCCTTTCCACACATGCATCATGGCTACAATATTTAATACCATGATTGCCCAATTTTTTTTTCCCCGGGGGCTCCTATCTCGTTCGATGTCCTCTGCTGGATGCTCCTCCTCCAGCCTCCAGCTTCTGGGTCCTCTCCAGGCTCACTGCACAGCCAGATATCCACATATTTTCCACAGGAATAACAAGTGGAAATTATCTCATGCAGAGGCCATGCCCTTTGCTAAATTTAAAGCCATATTTAGTAAGAAGGCATTACAGCTTCTCCGTGTATTATAATGCCTTTAAATATGTGGAAAACAATATACTTTCTTAAAAGTCACTTTTGGCACGGATGATTTCAGCTCAGATAGTTCAACTTGGGAGGTTAGAAACAAACACAGTCAGCATCTAGTGAAAACAAGTATTGCAAACTTTCGACTTGGTAACACAATTAGCTTTACACAGCTCGTATGTCCCCTGATACATGTCAGCTGAAGTCCCTGGGATTTTCTTGATGGACCTTTCCTTTGTGGGGCAAGAGGGAAAACAGAAAAGAAGGGACCAACGCAAGACTCCAGATTTGCTTTCACCCATTTAAAAACTCGGGCCAGGCAATTAAATCAACTGCGGCAGCTGAAATAATACTCTCATTCGGTAACAAGAGTAAAATAACCTGACCCAATTTGTCCCCCAGCTTTTAGGTTGCCATCGTTCCTGTAATTTTGCCCTTCATCCCTCCCCAACTATGTTTGATCATCTATATAAAAGGCTAATAAACTCTTCTCTGAATTTAAACAAGCAGCGGCATTTGCATTTTGAACGCTCAGCCATTCACAATTCAGCCCATTTAATTATCACGCTTCAGAGGACATATCCAGTTTTGCCACTTGCCATTTCCCCCACACCGAGGAGACGAGGCCGAGTGAGGGACGGGCTAGGGGTTTCCAAGCCACTCAGCGTGCTCGGCTTTATTTGAATATCATCAATTGCCATTCTTGATTTGGAGTCTAATCTGCACTTCAGATTTGAAACCACTATCGCAGGCAAAGTGACTGCCAAGCTCTTTAAATTATGCACTGTTAATCACACTTAATTTGTCTAGGCTTGCGTAAAGCATTGTCTAGGAAAAAGGACGTTTCCAGCCTGTCTCATGGACTCATACCTTCATTAAATGTCACTGAAGGTCTATTTAAATTTTGAATGCTTTGTTCATTTACATTTGCCTCTAACCACATCACAGTGAAAAATAAATCCTTCCGCAGGCTTACAAGTATGTTTATAATAACATTTTTTAGAAGGTGCTCAGAATTTCCTATCTCTTAATTTTTCCATCTCTGGGATGCGCTTATATGTCAAGCTCTCTCAGCAAGGCAGTAGCTTTCATCTCATTTATTGTATAGTTCCAAGTACTTTTTTTTAAATTAATTAATGAGTTTTGAGATTTTTGGATCAAGCTGCAAATTTTCTTCCCTGACAGAGATTTTGGGCCATGCAGTCATTATCTCTTTCTTACCTCAGGTGAAATTTCCCCTAAGTAGAACAATGAGAACTGAAGATACCATAAAATCCATTAAGACTCTAACACTGGAATTAACTCGTGAGTAAAGCTGGTGTAATAGCACTCTCTAGGACACCTGAGCTGATCTAATGGCTCCTTCATGCCAAAATAGGCCTTTTTTTGGAAACGGAGAGATTTCAGATCAGCACATTTGTCTTAGGGAATCATATCCTGCTTTTCCTTCACACCTGTCCGTTTCTTCAGCAATGGACCCTGTAGGGCAAGGACTGTCTGCATCCCATACGCGCACAGTGCAAACACAGCAGCTAACACAACTGGTACTGGGTGGCTTAGACTGTTTCAGTATAGAATTATTTGTTACCACTCTTCTCTCCTAACATTTCTGTTACCCAGCCTATGTCAATAAAAAAAGAAACACAAAACCAAAAAAAGTATGTTACATATATATGTGTATATAAATATATATACACACACATACACACATGTATTTATTTATCTATACTTATATAAACATTAAATACACTGCATCTCCTACATATACCCTCTTGCTACATTTATGTGTGTGTGTACGTGTGTGTGTGTGTGCACGCACACGCACACGTGTGCTTGTAGGAGATGCTGTATACATAATCTGAATTTTCTTACATGAATCCTCTTTCTAGAGCAAGCTGAGATTTGCTGGAGGGGGTAATATCTTTTATTAGACCAAGCGAGATAGTTGTAAAAAGAAATTACACAAGGGCTTGTACACCCAAAAGCTTGTCTCCAAATTCCAACTTTCACAGCTGGGCTAATGGAAGATATTATTTCCCCTTGCAAATGTTGCCATGCTCATGTCTGCAGACCACAATAGCAGCATGACTGTTTCTCCATTGAAGAACAAATGCGGTGCTCAGAAGCTTTAAGAATGAAGAACAAAGGGCCCTTGGGTTCGATGCAGAGCAGGAAGGGTACAGCAGGGGGAAAAAACTTGATGCACCAAACCAATTTACACGACTGCTCCACAAGGCTGCCCTGATTTCACTGCAGTTAATGGTATTCCCAGGCAAGCCTACAGCCAGGTTTGTTTTGGAGGTGGTCTCTCTAAGATTACCAGCAAGTCTACCTTTTTAGATATGCAGTGTCTTTCTTTGGAATGGCTGGTTAAGAACAGAAACTCTTTTAACGTAAGGCGCTCAGCTGCTGTGAGGCTGAATTGGTTCACAGTCTGCCCTCATCTACTTCACACCACCAGGTCCCTGTGCACAGGGATGAAGACCTTTGCACTGCTAAAAATTGGGTTTGTAGGTCACAAAGCTTCTGAAGTTAGTACCTCATAGCATAAGCTGCCACGTCCCTCACTCTGGTCAAGTCAAGGAGAGGAGGACATGGGGCAGGCTGCAGGCAAGCTGTATTCACAGGCTGTCAGAAAAGCCCCTTCTGGGTGAGCGTGGGTGAATGTGGTTTTGTAGCTACTTGTGTGTGTGGATGGAACAGAAAACAGCTGGCCATGGAGAGGGAAAGTAGGTACTGAGAGGTGGCCTGTAAAAGCCCACCATGGCCTGATGAGCTCTGGAGACAAGTGCTCCTGGTGGACCCACATGAACGGACAAACTCAGGACATCAAGAGTTGGCTGTACCTGTCCAAGGCTGCCAGCACATACTGCCATCACCAATGGGTTGCATAGCTTGGGCCACAACCAAGGAGGTGGTGGCTGCTGCATGCACACAAAGACTAGAGGTTTACATAGACACCTCACGCACCTCACGAAACACAGGACCCCACGAGGGACTTTTTGATCACCTACCTAGGGCCACTGGTCCATCGGTGGGACCCTCTGTGTCCACGTAAGTGGTTGGGGTGCACCTCCCAAGTGGTGCTCCAACTGGGTAACCATGCATGTGAACGGTGTGAGGAGGTAGGTGAATGCTTGGTGAATAGTTATCTGCTATTAATAATAACAGCTTGATTCTACTAATAACAACAGATTAATTACTACAAGGTGTTTAGTAAATATTGGGTGTGATCTATGTCTTGCCCAACTTGATCCTCTGTCAGGAAAAAGGGAATTTACAACAAGGGGAGTGGGCAGAATGAAAATCATGAGCTCTCTGGGCTGGGCCACGCATTTTCATAAGACTGTAGGACATCTTTTTCAGATTAATTCAAAAGGTGCAGTCTTAAAAATCATCCCAAGTGTTTTGTATAACTCCAACTAGTTAGCTGTTCTGCAGATGATACCAACTTCCTCCTGATTTTATCTGGTAGCATTAACCATCACAAAACCCCATTAAGGCAACACCTTGAAGGGACTTCATGGCAACCCTTAGGTACATAAGGAGTATAATCTCTCATTCTCATAGCAGTTCTCTAGAGTTTCCATTTTTAAAAGCTCTGAAATTAGACTGTTCATGAAGTAAGTCGTTGCAAGCCTTATTACAGGAGTTACTGGGGAATACACTAGGTAGAATCACTCTTCCCTGCTCTCCCTCACCCTCAGGTTTCCTCCTTAACCGATTAAAGACACATTTCTCCTGTAAGAGTTACACTTTGAAGCACATTCCCCTAATGGGGTTGTATTCTCCTCTCTTTCTTATTTACAGCATTACTCTAAAGATAAATATGGCTTATAGACCAATGACCCAGTACTATGAATATTGAAGGTGGGACATATAAGGAGGCCACATTTGGGAGCTTACAGTACCCATGATATCTTGTTCCCCTTGCTGGTTTCCAACTTTAGGGAAGAATGGGCTACACCTAGACTCGTGTTACCTCACATTTATGTCAGTCCATGGGTGATGCTGTATTACAGAAAAACATAACTGTTTTTTGCAGTTTTTGTTAGTTGAAACAGCAAGTACAGTGCTTCTCATGACTTTGGGACAGTGGACATTCACCACATGGTATGACTTGGTGAAGACATTGAATCTGACGGGACTGAAGCAAGGACAGTTCCAGTATTCTTTGCTAAAACTTTTGCCTGAAGGTATAGTGATTAGGAGATCTCACTATGAGAGTATATGACTGGAGAAACTTTTTATCACCCCAGTTTTTAGCAAGAACTATGAACTGACTTTGTGATTGGACGGTCTACTCACAAAGTGTCTTCAACCCTAAAACATCAGGATATTTGCAAAGACTTATCTTCCTTTTCAGTTAACTTTTCCTCCTGCACAGTAGACACCATATGTCTCTTTGCCAACCTTAATGTGCTGCCCCACCTTTGCACGCTGACACGCTGCGCTTCCACACAAAGTTTTGAAGCCAAATCAGTTCAGAGTAGCAGCTGTAGTGAAGAAGGCATGTCGACACTGATGCCTTAAATGACGAAAAGTTGATGACGCAGAACATGGATAGGTGGATATAGTCAAAGCTTTTTAACAGACTGTTCATCTCCTCTCTGTACTATTTCCAGTTCCAAGGAAGGAGGAAGAGGAGCCAGAATTGCATGTAGTATTCAAAACGAGCATTCAGCAGGAATTCACATATTTATATTGCAATGATGTCTTCTGTTTGACCATTTGTTACTTTCCTAATAACTCCCATTATTCTTTCTTTGTCTTTTGATTGCTGCTGAGTTTGGATGCTGATATTTTCATGGAATTATCTTTTATGACCCCAGGTTCATTTCCTAAATGGCAAATATATAAGATCAAAGCTATCATAGCATATATAAAATTAGGTTTCTTTCTACCTGTTATATCTGATTTTATATTTATTAATGATAAAATTAATTTGCCATTTTAATGCACATTCAATTTCATGACATTATTTTGCAATTCTTTGCAGCTCGTTTTCTTCTTTACTAGCCTGAATAACTTGGTGTCCTTAGTAAACCCTGTCCCAGACTTCCCAAGTCCACTTCCAGACATTTATCAATATATTGAGCAGCACAGAACTACGTTTTGATATACTTCATTTGTAATCTTTTAATTATTCATCCATAATGATTCCCTTTTATTTCACATAATTTCTGTAAGGACACTTGGCAAGAGATGCTGTTGAAAGCCTTTCAGAAATCAAGTAAACTGTATCACTCAGCTCTTCCTTACATATACACTCAGAGACTCTTCCAAAAACTCACAATAAATTTGCAAGGCATGGCTTCTCCCTTCAAAAGCAAAATGGGCTTTCCTTCAGCATTTCATGGTTATGGATATAATACATATATTCTTTTACTACAGTTTATGTCAACTGGGAAAGTACAGCTGTCAATTCCTTCGGTCCTCTCCAGAATCCCTACATACCGGTTTTTCTTTTTTTACTTCTTTAAACCATATTTGCCATTTTTCTTTCCTCTGATACCAAGCAAAAGTTAGTTTTTCATAAATCTTCTGAAAATGCTAATGAAATAAACACCTGCTAGCAGTTTATCAGTTTTTTAAATAAGACTTCTGCTGGCACTTCAATTTCAGCCAGATCCTCTGATAAAGATCCTGTCAAGAAGCGTTACAACACGAAAATTTTGCTGAGTTCTTCACCAGTGAGCACAGATGAAAACTTCACGTTACAGCTCTTACGGTCTACTCTTCCTTCAGAGTTCCTTTACACCTTGACCACCTAGTCACAGAAGATATTTTGACAACTGTCAGAGACAGTACTGTGCTGAGAGCTAGCAACACATTCAAGGCATATCAAATTATAGGGGGGTAGTATTACCCCTGTACAGCACACAGCACTAAGATAGGCTTCGTGCTGACAGTTCTGATATCCACACTTCCTATCACGCAATGAGTATTTTTTTGGATCTGTTTTTAATAAAAACAACTATGAACACATTTCGAAACTAAACTATGAACACATTTCGAAACTAAAGCCTTACTAGTTTTCCACTGCAAAGCAGGTTTTTGGATCTAGACAGTTTACACAAGGAGCAGAGCAAGAGGTGACTCAGTCATCATCTGTAAATGACTCCATGGGGGATAAGAAAAAAAATTCCCATATCAGATATCCAAGCTAGCTGAAAGAAGAAAACTTAACATCTTCGTAAGGTTGAAGACCAAATAAATTCAGACTTAAATAATGCCCTCTCTTTTTAATGATAAGGTTTATTGACCATTTGAAAAAACTGAAATATAGAGATGTTAGATAGTCAAGAGTTAGAATTCTTAAGCCAAGTCTTAATGTGTTTGCAAAAGATCACACCGTTGCTCAGATAAAATTAGTGGGTTCATTCCTGAGGTAACTGGGCAAGGTTCTTTCACCTCTGTTTTGCAAATCCAGTTACACAAACATATTTGGTTTTTTCAGCCTCGAAACACATGATCTTATGATTAAGTAGATCTATTCATGTCTCATTTATACCAGTGTTACTTTGCCTCTAATGCAGGAGCAAAACATCTTCCACGAACAGATTAATATGCTCCATTCAGTTTCATGTGAGCAACATCACATTAAGAGATGCTTTATGAACGCAGATAGTCTCAAATATTTTGAAATATTTACCTCGTGTAATATGTCTGCGTTCAAATTTCTTGGCGCTAACTGCTGGCAAATACAATTTTTGCAGATGCAAACCTCCCAAATGTAGAATAAAATAATAAAAATAATAAAACATCATAACAAAGTTTACACAAAGGCTGAGAAAGGAGAGCTACAAGGAAACTGGTGAATCAGACCTAGTAAGCTTAGCTCTAATCTCACTCAGGGTCATCTCTCTAGGGAAATATACTGGCATTACTCTTTCGGTATAATTATGTTGCTACAGTTATACTGTTATAAATTATTATGTTTCCAAAGCAACATATCAGGGGCAATTCCATTGAAATCAATGGAAAAAGGAAGAGAAGAATCATTTCACATACCCAGTAGTCTCTGGACACTGAATTACTGATTTTTTTCAACTAGGCAAAGTAATGGAAATAAATAAGAGATGGACATAAATCGGGTGATAAGATGCCAAAGTGACTCTAATACCACTATCTGCTTATGTTTAAAGCGGTCAGTTTCGAAAAGAGAAAGGAAGTCTGGAGCAATTCATTATTATTGTTGACTTAGTCCAAATGTTAGAAATTATCAGCTGTTTACATTTACCAGTATATAAATATACTGAATATGTCAGACATCAGTAAGGGTTTGGTGCCCTCTTATGTTTTAAGTAAGCAACTTCAGTGACTGCAACCACTTGCTCATTGATCTCTTACAGACAGATCACTTGTGATGGCTTCTCAGGGTACAAATTGTTAAGCAAGTAAGTATCATCTAAGATAACTAACTCCTTTATGCATCAAAAGGGTGCAAAATCCCTTTAAGGCAAGGCCTTTACTCCCAGTAATGAGCAGACACATAAATATCTGTATATACCTTCCCCTCTAGATTTTACTGAGATAGTTCAGCCTCAGTAAATTGATCTTTCCTGGCACAAAACTCATCCAGGCTTCCTTTATTTTGACCAGATATAGTTAATCAATTGCCGACCATGACAACACAATACTTACTCAAAAAATAGCTGGTTACCATCACTGAGGAAAATCAAGATGAACTGTATTAATACATCTTAGGATCTGATCTGGTCTGACCTTCTGGGGAATGTTCATCTAATTCACAAGGGAGGTACTTATTCAAAGACTGGGATCAATTAAAAAAAAAAAATCTGCAAACTTGGAGACACTATAACCTGGAATATTCTTGTTTCCTTTACTTGGATATTTCAACGATAATTTCTCACACTCAAAAACTGTCACCTCATAACTACATTAAAATTTGTTGGATTCTAGCAATTACATTGTTTTATGTTTTCTTCTTTGTTTAGCGAACACTGTTCAGTGAACACGTTCTTCTTGTGCAAATATTTCTACCCCATAAACAAGTCTCTTCTTGTTCTTCTTAAAACTAAATAAATTGCTCTTCTGGATATAAGTTCTGATTCTATATTAAGAAGTTTTTTTCTTGGTTTGCTTTTAATTTCCTTATTAGCGCAAAAAGAGTATACCATTTAAATAGTTTTTATACCAGGCACTTATGTAAGTCATCATCCTATTTTAGTAATTACTCAGAGGAAAACATCTGGGAGAGAGACTTATGTGCATTTTTCAACACATAAATTGGAATGATGTGAAACAGATGAGCCACAGAAATAGTAATGTATAAAGATAACATAGAATTTTAGATTCCATTTTAGTAAAGTATTTAATCATTTCTGATACCAGCATTCAAGTGCTGGGGATCCCATATTTAGAAAAGTAATCCATTGCAATGAAATGTTTTGACATTAGAACAGAAATAAAGAGCCCAAAGCTTTCACATTGGGAAATACTAAATTTATTTTACCAAATTATCCTACAACGTAATTTTCCAGATATCAGTTTCAAGATGATACATAAGAAAACCCTCAGAAAATTAGCAAGTTAATGCACACATTAATCATTTTCCTCAGTGTGGTCATATACACAGAGGTTGAAAGGAGCCCAGTCATCTCATACTAGTCACTAATGAACATTCTCTCTTATCACAGATACTCAATGCTTAGATGTAATATAGATACAGATATTTTGGCACCACAGCCTATTTCAGTGAAGGCAGGCAATCAGATGAATAGTCCCCATATCTAGGGGCTGCAAATGTAAAAAAGAGAGTTGAGCACAGATCCATGTAGCAGACTTGTATAAATAAGTTACCTGTCAACCTCCAAAAGTACGCTACTCCTTTACTGGACAGAGAAGCATGTTCCCAGAGGGCTACTAGCCTTGTTTTAAATGGATGTGACAAAGAGCAAATAAATAAGGAGGGGAGGTGTCGAGGAAGGGTGGATGTGTCTGGATCCCTTATGCCACCAAGATATGCTCAAGTATAGTTAATGATAGTATGGTAATATTTTTAAAAAGAAATTCACCTCATGTAGGAAAGAAATAACTAAACAGCACACGTAGCAGAGATCCCTGAGCTAGTGGAGACCTAGTTAGGAAATCCACACAATGCATTGCAAAACTATTTGGACGTACCCACCCAGGTCTAGAGGAAGTACTGCTACCTCTTCAGCTAATAAATATTGCTTACAAGCTCCCATCCAGCACCACATGAATGACGGATCGTATTTGCTAGTGTATAATCCAGAACCCCTGGTTCTCAGATTGGTATGAGGGCAGCCAGGTCAGATCTGCTTTTGTTATTGTGGATATAGCCCAGAACAAAGCATTTGTAACTAGTGAATCAATCTGAAGTAGCACCGAAATCAGGATATCAAGCTCCACGGCTGAGTTACTTTCCATAACATATATGAATCTGCTTTCCTGGTCAGCTTTCCCATCTACTGACCAAGAAATTCGTAGATTTGTAATCACCAAATTAAGATGCATTCGCTTTTGATGACATTCATTGAAATGGATATTTCCCAACAGAATAATTCCATTCCCATATCCCTATCTAAGGAAGTGGGGAAAAAATGCCTCTCTTAGCCTGTAATTAGCATTTGAAATAGTCCCTGCAGTAGAGCAAGTATGTGGAAACACAAAAATCCTCCCAAATGTTTTGCAAAGCTTTCACTGTGAGTAGGTGAACAAGGAATATGGGTCCACAGCTTTAGAGAGGCACTCAGTTGCTCACCATAAGTCATTTTTGTCTCTATCTATGCTGCCACGCCCTTTTCTCCATCCCACTTTTCTATGCCCATTTCCCGCTATGCTGTGAAAGAACAAACTTAAAATCCTCTAGCAACATATGAAAAACTGGAACCACTGTGGACCGGGAATGGAAGGGGACCTCTGAACCAGTATTCATGCTGAAGAAAGCAAGGTAATTGTGCAATTTGGGTTCTGAATTGTATTTGAAGAAACTACTGCAAATGCACAAAATCTGAAAATGAGTTGGACAGTACCTTTTCAGAACAGAACGTGGAGACATCTGCAAGTATACCGGGATAAGTTCCTTCAAAAGAAGAAACTTACGCAAAACATGAATGGAGTTGTCACTGAAGGGGTAGGGGAAATCTAAGGATAAAACATAAAGTAGCTAAAAATCCCCTAAACAAAGTGACAGGTGCATTGCTGTTAATTGACTGAGCTTCAAGTCAGTAAGATTAGGAGAACATTCTATGTTTCCAGGTCCCTAATGCTGAATAAGAGTTTCCTAGTAAATTCTGATTTGCTTATCCTGAGGAACTTAAATGACTCGAACTTCAATACGTTCCATTATGAAATCCTGGGGAACTGAAAACTCACGCCGATATAATTCCTGACCTGATTTGATTTAATTTAGTTAAGAATCAGTACTTGGCTGCTGTGCACACACTTTTAATTTTGTTTGAAGTGCATGATATAAATTTAACTGAAACCTATTACAAACTTGATTGCTTTAGCTGGGGCTAAAAACTTTGATTTCAGTGCTGACGCTATTATCCACCCAAAGCAAACGCCAGTGTCAACACTGACTTCAATATCCAGCAGCATCTCATTCAACGCCATAACGCCATGTTGCATTCAGTGTTGGACAGTGTTAGCAAAAGGATCCAAAAAACATGAAGAAACATTAAAATGAGGTGTTTGGCTCCCAGGAAATCAACTATGTAGACCACTTCTCTCCACTTCTCAGACCAGTTCTGCGATGCATGCAGGACAGGTAGAGGAGTCTCAGGATGAAACTCTAGACACTGAAGAACAGCAGCTGTATTTATAAAATTTTATAAGATAAAATTAAGATACTTATCAAAGTCATTTTCCAAATATAAGCATCAAAAGGAAAAGCCACCATAACATCACTAAATTGAGTGACAGCCCAAGAGCAAGTACTTCTCCAGGACTGCAGAATGGCTAGGGCAGTGAGTCCTACAGTTCTGGGAACACAATGTTCTGCGCCTGTCTTAAGGAAACACAAGCTACAGAAAACTTGAGAAAATGTGATCATACGTCTTATATGCCACATAGCTTGTGCCATGGTGGTTGTGGAAAACCATTAGTTTAAGGGTACATATTTTTGTACTTGCTGGGCTCCAATCTCCGCCACGTAAATTGCTCCGCTCTTCAGGTCTACGTCCAGAAGGTGTGGTTTGGTTTCATCCGCCAGCTGGATTGTGTTGACTACAACACAGTTCCCAATAGAGCCAACAGGTGGTGCTGCCAAGATGGATAACCGGTTGATATTCAGCTGAGCTACAATCAAGTACTTGTCATTGGCAGTAAATCTATGAAAGACAGAAATGTTCTTTTGAATAATGACCTCCATATGACATCTCTTATTAACACAATCATGCACTTTTAAACACATACGCTTTTTAAGAGATGAGGTCTTGAGGGCTACAGTTGGCTAAACGCAATGAAAAGTAGAGAATTAACTTGTGCTCTATACGTCGTTGCTCCTTAAACCAGATTATGTTACAGAAAATTTGTTCAAGACAATCTTTTTTCTTGCAACGGTTGCAAAAGTAGGGTTAACAAACTATAACAAATTTAAAATGAAGTTCCTAATCCTGCATTCAAATTCATGGGGCTTGTTATGATGTTAGGGCTCCCACATCATGTCAGGATTCACCTATGCAGATCTTTTCATGGGCTCAGGGCCCAGCTCCCTATTACTTACACTGCTTAACTCTTTGTGATCAGGCACTAGATACCAGCCCCACGCTTCAGCAGTAAAATTGTACATTTTATTCATGTAATTGTATATTTCTAGAAGAACTGTTCAGTAATACCTGACAGAATAAGGACCATCTTCCACAAAACAGCTGCTCCAAGACCCCAGCCATTCCCCTGTGACTTTATCAAAAACCTGGATTCTTTTGTTGTCTCGGTCTGCAACCCATACCTATTAAGCACAAAAACCACGTTTGTTCACAAATAGTACAAATCAAATACATTATTGTCTTATGTGAGCAGTCAATGTATCCTGAAGCAAAAAGAAGTATACCAGGAAAGAATGTCCCTCCACATTCAAAGACGGCTAAGTAAGTATGACCCTCAGATGTAAAACAAAACCTTAAAATTAAGGTAAACAAATTATTTTATACCACTTTAACAGAGAAGTCAGTGTCTTGTCTTTATTTTTGTGGCTATAATATGGATATATTCCATAGGACCTTTTTGTAACAACAACAACAAGTGAGTACATACACACATCTATTTAGTTATAAAGACAGTGCTTTGTCACCCACTGACAATTCTGTTTTTCAACATAGTAGTCTCATTTTATGACCTAGGCCTATGAGATCTGCATCTGCAAAAAACTCTGATATGCCTAATCCTACTACAAATATTGAGCAATTTAAGAACCAAGGGCATTTTTAGCATGTTTTGTCTAACCAGCTTTGTGGGGCTTATCTCTTTCACCTGTGCTAACTACTTCCACAAACAGCGCATGCTAGCAATACGCCTGAACAGTTCGAACGAAAGCATCTCATTTACTACAATCATTGAAACTCTGGCTGTTGATAAGCTCTCAATCAGATAAATAAACTTTACAATTTTCCCAGGATATCACCCAACATAGAGCAATAAACAGGTCTGTCTCACTATTTTTAACCTAAACACTACAGCATTCTTTCAGACTGCTTAGGAACGGACAATGGTTTCTAACTTAGGCTAATGATCAACACCACCTTGGTAGTAAGATCTCAGGTCATCGCAACTGCTGTCTGTGAATGTACGTACTCACTGTCACCCTTCTACCCAAAGTTGCCATTTCCCTACACTTCTCCCTGTCTGAGTTTTCTCAGAAAAGTGATTCATGTGTATGCTTCTACTCTGGCTCAGATAGCATCAATAGAATTAGCTCAAACCACTAATATAAGATGTTTTAGCTAAGCAATCTGATGAAAAGCAGATCTGAAGCAGATTAAAGAGCAATCACACAGTTCCTTCCACACGAGCAGCAGGGGTGAAAGCCAGACTATGAGTAACATAAGCGATATCTTGAATGCTGAGCTGCATGGAGAAAAGGACAGTTATCCACAGCCTTACCTTCATCTTAAGCTTATATGAAATTTTCTAGATATAAAATTAAAGTCCCCTGAAGAAATTTTGAAGAGATGCCCAAGTCTCCCAGGGGCAAGACTCCCTAAAACGTCACAGGAAGAGGGTGTGGGTACCAAAGCACTTTGGTAGACATATATTAGAGAACATAACTCTCCTGTACTCTGACAATGGCAACCTGTTAGAAACTGCAAAAGGTAACAGTCTGTTGCTGCATGGTCACTGACAATGTAACTGGTCAGAGTCATCTTCTTAACCTTGAAGCCAGCTACTTCAGTAGGATCTTCAGCCTGAAACTTAAGCTCATGACTGCTATTGCACTGAAGATTGTAAGCCACGTAAAATAACCCAGATCATAACAGTCTGATTTAAAAAAAAAAAAAAAATACAATTTGTATTATTCAAATACATGTAAACGACCCTGCTGGAAGATGAAAAAAACCTCTTTTTATTCTTTACCCGTCCAAAAGAATCCACTGTTACACTGTGAGGAATCCTGAATTGACCAATGCCAGTCCCATTTGGTCCACGCAGCCATATCTCTTTATAATCTAAATAGTAGACATCATGGAAAATAAAAGCAAAAATCACACTACGGAAATAACAAACAAAATAACTTCAGCTTTGACTTTAAGTCATTTCTTGCAAGGTTATTTTGAGTTATTTTTAAAATATGCACTTTCTAAATCCAAACTTTTTAAATTTAATACTTCTGCTACATAAACCTAAGAGAAGACAGGAATCACTGAAGTGAATGTTGCATTATTATTAGTGGTCGCAAGATTACGGTTATAGAAGTGCAACTGCTAGCGCTCAGGAGCCTTGCCCAAGGCTCTGTTATGTCAGGGATTGTGTAAAAAACTGAGACAGTTGGGCGATTATGATATTCATTCCTTTGCTATATTGATTTTTTATATTTCTTACTTGACAGTTTTGAGTCTATTTTGAGTTTTAACAATTTCTCGTTTTGTAAACTGGATGTTAGCTAACTGACTGTTTAATGAAGTGGACAGTGCAAAGAAGAAACAACTCCTCCTCTAGTCTCTAACTGTAGACGTACACAGACTCCTCACTCACTGCCTTAACAGACACTGACCACTGACCACTCACTGTCCATCACTGGAGAATATGAGCAAGCCAATTCGAATTGCAGAATAATTTAAGTATAAAAAAAAAAAAAAATCTCTGAACACTATCTGGTACCACCCCCCAACTCAAAGCAGGACTAATCCTGAAATCAAATCCAACTTTGAAGTTAGATCAGGTTGTTCAATATCCCATCAAGTTCTGAGCGTCTCCAAGGGTGCAGATTCCACAGCCTCTCTGTCAAGCTGTTCCAATGTTTAATAACTCTCATAGAGAATTTTTCCCCCAACATTCAGCTGGAGCCCATTCTCTCTTGCAACTTTTGTCCATTGCCCCTCATTCTTCACTGTGTACCTCCAAGAAAAGTACAGTCTGTCTTCTCTATATCCTCCCATTAGTGACTTGAAGACAGCAATAAGATTAGCCCTCTCAAGACTGAACAAGACCATTCTTTCAGACTCTCATCATAGGGAGATTTCTCCTAAAGTGACGAGCAACAGAACAAGTTCTGATCTAATAATGTCTTAAAACTAATTTTAATGAGAACTGCATCTAGTCCCAGTTACTAATTTTTTAAAGTTGTATTATTCATAATTCACATTTCTCTTGTCAAAATTCATTTGTCAGCTGCTGTGCAGCCTCAATTTCTCCATACCTGTGGACAGTTTGAGCAATCGGTTATTCATCCCTCCATCTCCATCCACAACATACATTTCCCCAGTTTCCTCTACAAAGATCTCTGCCGGTTGATCAAACTGTAGGGGATTCAAACTTGAACCAGCATTACCTGGCGTGCCCAGGATCTGCATAAGTTTACCTGAAGGGCTATACTGTTTCACAGTGTGCCCATATTTCCCTGAATTGACAAAAGAAAACAGCAGAATGTCTTAAAAAAACAAAATGATAAATGTTACAACAGATTACAAAGATTAAAAATAAAAATTCCGGACACTTTAAATGGAGATTAATAAAGCAATAGATAAAATTCTATAGTGAGAATATGATTGTGGACCAGTAAATCCACAGGCTATAACAGCAGTTATCCGTTGTATTAGCGTCAATGAACCTAGGGGAGAAGACAAGTCTAGCCAAAAGATACTTTCTTCTAATCCTTCTCCCAGACAAACAACTAAATTTACGTTTGCTAACTTGAGAGACTATAAACAGATACACAACATAACTCATGAGCCTTCAAATTATTTTGTGCAGTACAGGAGCAGTTTTTTCAGGGCAAGAAGAGCATATATCTGGCTCAGCACTGTTTGAGAGCCTTATTTAAATAAGTGAGCTGTTTAAAGTAATATCTGCAGTATCATCATTTTCTTCCCTGCCCTGTCATGTCTCCACCATGCATACCTGTTCCAACATCTGTAATCCATACTGAACTATCTGTTGCGGTGTTTAATACAAAGATGCCATGAGGCATTTCAAGTGTATTATTCCATGAGTAAAGAAAATAGCCTTCCTCTGAGAACACAAGTACCTTTGGTATGTTTTCTCCCCTCTGAAAAGGCAAGTAAAAGAAAAGGTCTATTAAAACATATTAACCAAGTAATTATACTTTTGCAAATTCTTCTTTGAATGGTTTTTGCAACGTCTTATCAATCATGGAAGAGTCTAGAGACTGTTAAATACTGCTAGATCTCATTTTTTCTAACTAGAAAAGGAAAGAGATAAAAGGGTCTAAGTTTAGCATACAAAACCTTCTAAGCATTCTAGATTTTCAGCTTGAATCATACGGAGTCCAACTTTCAGAGCAGTCAAGCTCCTGCAGCTACCCTGGTTATTCATTTGGAATCCTGTTTTTACTTCCTTACTGAAAAATACCCCAAGTATAACAAAGGCATAAAAACTGTAATTGTACTTGTTATTTGCATAATATTCTAAGTATTTAGGCTATGCTTTACAATTAAAACCCACCACTTGCTGCAGAGAGAACATCTTATCTGTGTTCTAAAGGCACCAACACATGAAACTCCAATTACTGCAGCCCGAAATAGCTGCGTGCTTTTGATTCCATAGGAAAAGGCTGAAAGAGGGGAAGGGGACTAGACAGTTACCCCAGAATAACATGCTCTGAATTTTACCTTACAGTTAGAAAAGACACTGAGCCCTGGCTTTTCACCTGGCAGACAGCTACTGTAACCCAATCAGGTAACATCATGTGTCCACATGACCAAAATGTAATGCTTTTAAAACCATCGAACAGCCATGGTTCTGGAACCGTTTTAAAAAAAATAGATATAGCAGTGAGATCTACTTCTGTTTTCTGCAATTATGACACAATAATTATTTATTTATGTCGTGATCTACAACAGGCACTGTAAAGGCAAAAATACACTAGGTTAACATAGAGAGAAGCCTAGCACTCTCACTTACTTGTGCAACATAGACCAAACCATGAAGAGAGTCAACAGCAACACAAAATGTTTGACCAGTGAAGTATTCTGGAATTTTAGGCCAGCTTACATCCAGCTTGTACAACTGTGGCTGTCCACTCCAAGGAGAGAAGTAATCAAACGCATTCAAAAGCTGAAAATATAAAAATAAAGCTCCATTACTCGTTAAATTCCATGATGAAGGGATGCTGGTTTAGATCCAGCTTTAGTGAATATGAAGAATAGAAGAACTGGCAACAAAAAGTAACTTTGGGCTAAGTATGATAATCTGATTTGTCCAGTTTAAATTAAGGAGCAAAAAACCAGATATAGCTTTATAGATACGATTTTGGCCTGCGAAAGGGAAAATTTTGACAAATGCTGGAAATTAGCTAATGAAGCCACTTGGATTTGGGGAGTTCTGGAATGTTAAGGCAAAACAAACTATCCCAGAATTTCTTACATCAAAGTTGCTATTATTATCTGTAAATCATCCCAAAGAGGAAAACGGCAGAAAAGGTTCCAAATGGAACGGAATGAGTAATCACTTCAAAAAGATATGAAAACAAGCAAAAAAGCAGAACAAAGAGAAAATACAGATCAAGAAAGAAAATCACATCTTAGAAATGAGGAACTGTAGGACAGCAAAACTGAAGCCAATGTTAAGTACAATGGAAAAAAAGAATCTTCTACCTTTTTGTTCTATTTTTACAGCTGAAGAATGCAAACTAAGTGCAGCTATTTTGCAACAAGAACTGGATGGACATCAAAGTACTGAAACGAAAAGATCGGGCTAGAACCAGGAAGAAACAAGTGGCAATCCTCAAGGATCAGTGCCGCTGAACATTTTGGTTAACCATCTTGTCAGAAGCGGGAATAAGTTAATGATACAGAATTAAGAGCTGCTTAAGACAAGAAAATCACAAAGAAAAAGAAGAGAGAAATAGAGTAGGGTGGAAACTCAGCAGTAAAGAGTGCAGATCTATAAGCTCAAGGATTAACAAAAATTGCTCTTATAAAGAGAGAATATACTGTTAGGAAAGCCCTGAAAAAAGAATCAGCGTAGGCAATCACCACGCAAAGGCTGTTAAGTCACAAAAATAACGCAGCCATGAAAGAATCTGGTTAATTCCTAGACTACGAAAGACATACTTCCAGGGGAGAAAGGTAAGACTATTACAAGGTGTATCATAACATTATTCGTAGCAATTATTCACAGCAATATTCATAGCCTGGAAGGCTACGTACAGCCCTGTCCAAGACGACTTAAAGCAGAAAAGGCAGCGGAAAGGCAGCACGGTGACAACTGGGGGTGGGGGAAGACAGAGAGAAAAAAAGAGGAGTTGAACGCCGAGGAGGAAGCTGACAGCAAACGAGCTCCCCCAACCGCAAGCTGCCAGCGGGCACCTCCAGGCAGGCAGGACCCGCCCGACCCCCCGAACCGCGGGAGCCCTCCCGGCCCCGACAGCGCCGGCCTCTCCCCACGCACCTGCGAGCCCCAGAGCAGGGCGAGCAGGGCGAGCAGCGCGCTGGCCATGGCCACGGCCAGCCCCAGCCCCCTCCTCCTCCTCCTCCACGTCATGGAGGCCGCGCCGAGGGCAGCCGCCGCCGCCGGGCAGGCCGCGTTGCCATGGCAATCACATGGCTGCACCAGCCCCCTCCCCCCCCGCCCTGTCCTCAGGCGGTGCCGGGGAAGGCGGGGTCTGCTTCCCCCACCCGCCTGGGCTGCCCCGACAGTGCCTGCCCCGCACCGAGCGTTGGAGGAGGAGGAGAGACACGTTAAGGAGGTCGCTCCGCCGGCCGGCGCTGGGGGTCGACTGCGGGGAAACGGGAGCTGGGCGACTCTGGCGTCAGTTTCCGCCATTTCTGTGCGGGCATGGCGGCAGGCAGCCGGCATGGAAGGGCCCCGGGGGGGGGAACGCTGGCGCTCTGATGTCATATCAGCGCGCCCGGCGGCGAGGCAGGGCCGGCGTTGAGGGGCGCGTTGTCGGCGGCTGGGGCAGCGCGGCGCCCCCCCCCCCTTCCCCTGGCGGACTGGTGGTCGCGGCAGGCCCGGCGCCCCCATCCCCACCCCGCGCTCACCGGCGGCCTCTCGGCAGCGCTTCGGCCTCTGCGGCCGCCGGTAACAAAGGGTGGCGGCGCGGCGGGCCATGGGGGGCGGCGGCGCCCCGCGGGCGGGCGCGGGCCGGCCGTGCCGCCGCGCCGCGTGTTGAGGGAGGAAAGGCAGGAAGGAGCGGTGCTGTCGCCGGGCGCCCGTCCGCCCGCCCGCTCCGGGCGGCCGCGGCCTCGCTGCCCGGGCCGTGCCCTTCCTGCTCTCCGTGGCGGCCGCAGGCTCTTCCCCGGCCGGCGCGAGCGGCGGGCAGCGCCCGGCCCTCCGCCTTTGTCTCCGGCGCTGCGTCCCGCGTTGCAAAGGCGCCAGCGCTCGATTCCCAGATGCTAAGGAGATCCCAAGCCGCCTTTAGTGCCCTGTTTCTTTTTTTTCCTTCCCTCTTTGATGGAATATATATATTTTATCCCATATTCTTAACGCTTTCAGTAAAGTGTTTGGCCTAGATTTTTTTTCTTTCCTCTTTAAATATCTGCCTTGAATAAGCTAATAAAGATGGATAAGAAATCGTTTGAAACCGTGCTGGATGAAATTAGAAAGGTAACTTGTTATTTTGCATGCTGCTTTTAACCGTTTGGTTGCAGACTATTGTGGTAGATGAGCACACTCTCTCAGATGTTCATTTTCTTTACTATTCACTTGAAAATTTGAATGAAGATTACATTAGCTAGCCTTTGTATATCAGATATAACATAGCGTAAGGCTTTGTGTGATATACTTGCTGTCTGTGAGATTGTTGAGCTGACTAATGAGATGCAGAGCTTTTTATAGTTCATGAAAAGCTAAGCAACTATATTTAAATGCTTTGAGGACAAAAGAAAGGGCTTCTTGCAGGCTTCTTTTAAACTGTCAATGGAATGTCCCCCGTGTACGTCAGACGACTGTAAAATTTAAGCGCAGAGTTGAAAAGTCTTGAGATATGCATTGTGCTTCTTGCCCTTGGCCTGTATGCTGTAGGTGACTCTTCAGATCTCATGTCACGTTTAACCTTCAGTAGCGTGTTTGTGTTAGTTCCCCTGAATAACACCGCCTTCAGGAGCTTTTTAAGCTCCTGAGGAGTGGCTTGTTGCAAAGTCAAACGCTTTTGTCCTGGAATGATTGCCTGTGTACAGGGTAAGTTTGAAGACAGGCCAAATGTTTTTGCAGTGATAAGGCAGGCCATCAGATTCTGTTCGTCTACAAGGTTCTGTAAGAGTTTCAGTTGAAAGATATTATGGAAATTTAGGTGATTAAATTGATCTGTTGTTGTTTTTGTGTGTTGTTTTCTTGTCCTGTGAAAGTACTTTTAATGTGTTTCTTCTGAGTGCATATCTTTGCCTCAGACCATTTTTGTTTTCTCAGAAGATTGACGCTGTCTAGGCTGTTAGCGCTGACCTGACGAAATGTAGTTGAAAAATGCTCCTTTGAAGTAACTAGATCATCACAGCATTTTCATATGAGTTCTGAGGAATAAAAGCTAAAGTAACAAATTATGGATTTTTTTTTTTGCTTTTTTGTTTGACGTGACTGGAGAAGTTAATTTATAATGTGAGGTATCACCTTATATATGATGGTTTAAGATATACATGTTTAAGACATGAGGTGGCTGAGTTCTAACCTGTCCTCAGCTTTCTTTGATCAAAGCTATATCTCCCAATGCTCAGGAGCGTTCACCCACATGACTCCAGAATGTAAAATCGTGGGGTTTGATCCATTCTCTGAATTCTGCTTATACCTTTCCTGTTGGAAAACCTCATTGAACGAAATACCTACTTGGTATAGGAAGCAGAGATACAAACCTGGGCTTCCTGTTCTTGGGTAGATGCTCTCATTCCTTTCTGCGTAGAGGCCTCCTTTTAACAGAAAACCTAGAGATTGGTTGTTGGGGTAGTTTCCATAACTGCTAGAAATGGACAAGAGGAGGGAAGAGACTACTTTGAAGGGAGCTGGAAAAATGTCTGGATCCTTTAGACCCTCTGAAACTAACTATCTTACGTGACAAGTGAAAATCTAGAATGATATATTTTGCTGTAGTTGAAGTGTTAAGGAGGAATGACTTAATTGTCACAAAAGAACAGTTATGTATCCTGTTAAACTTATTTTGGCATGAATCTGAAGAACTTGTCAGCAATAAGATTGCCTTATGGCAGAGATATAATCCTTTACCACTTTCCTAATAGATATTCTTGTTATGATAGGTTGTCTGGGAGAGGCCATCTGCTTTGCCTGGAGTTGGGTGCCCCAGAGAAGTCTATTTAGTTTCAGATTGAGATATCCTGATAACTGCAATTGTAGTGTTAAACCTTTGAAAAGTACTGACGTATGAGCCCCTTCTGCACAAAAGCCCCGATGATGACCCTTTGTTATCCCAACTGCTCTTACTAGCACTTTTGCATAAGGTCATTGTCACAGATAAAACAAATATATGCCATTCTGTGTAGTAGGTCAGGCTAACAGTTTCCAAAGTAGAAGAAATTTCTAGGTGTTTTCTTTCTTTGCACCCTAAGATCTTTTATGGGAAATTTGGGGGGAAATCAAGAAACAACTTTCACATCATGTATTTTCTCTGAGAATTAATGAAGGGGGGAAGTAATGCTTCAAATATTATTACTACTGCAGTGCAGCCCTCGAATACTGCTCCCTGCAGCTAGTAAGTATTTCAGACAAAAGGTTTTCTTGACGTGTAATTTCAGGCAATTATACTTCCTGTATGTGCTCTGCCTGTATTCCTATAAACCAGACTTACTGTTAACCCTTAATGCTGTTCATTGTTAATACTAGCTTGGCTGCCTACATTTCTGCTGCCTAAAGTTCATTTTCCAAATACTAATTTCATATCTGTGCTATTGGGTCTTTGTTTAAACCTCATTTCTAGCCCTGTGGTAGAAACTGCTTTTTTTCTGCTGTCTGCAGGTAATCCTTTTAGTACGCTATGTTTTCAATCTTACTGTTAGTAGGAAAAACTTAATCACATATCTTAATGTGCAGCTAAGTTCCGTCTTTCCCCATGTGGATTTGTGATTATTAACAAAAAAGTTTTTCGTAAATATGCTCAGCAGTGCTTTCTGTTTGTGTTCTTATTATGAGTCATTATGAGTCATATGATGCTATATGAGATAATAGACTTTTTCCTAAACGTATGAAAAGAAGAAAGGAAGAGAAGAAGAAAAAAGAGTATGAGAGAGAGAAGTGTTTTTAACTCTGCGACTTCAGCATTTCTGGTAGACACAAAAAGGACGGGGTTTGCCGAGGACGGTATGCAGGTGGTTTTCTGTGCACCCGTGCTGTTCATAATTGAATTCCAGTGAAGGAGAACAGCAGGTCTGTTGGTGTGGAGTGCTAGGGAAAGCAAAAGAATGTAGATGGGATTTAGGTCTATACAGTGCAATTGGGAAGAGGGTGGAAATGGGTGTGGTGGGTGAAGCTGGGGGTGATTTGAGAGTAGTTAGCATGGCAGTTATCAATGGATGAGGGCCATGCAAACTGCGGAGAAGAGGGATATGTGCTATATAGAATGGTCACAGTTGAACTCCTGCCCCATCTCTTTGTCCTTTATATGTATCAATGAGCTGGGTGTGAGGAGAGGGGGGAGGCCCTTGCTATTGCATGACCCATGTGGTACCACCAGAACTAGATCTTGCTGCCAACTCAGAAATGGTGGTCAATACTGCATTAGACTACTCTGCTTCCTTCGCTTTATATGATTGCGTATTAAAGTTCAAGCTATTGGATGGTACTGATAAGACGGCATCACCCTCTGGAGCAAGCTTTTCTCATACAGCTAGTTCTAACTTTACAGACTTGGTACCCAGTCTCTTCATAAAATCACTGAAATAAGATACTCTGCTAACTATTTTATGGGAAACATATGAAAATACTGTATGAATAATGTACTGTATTACCGTGTTTAACATCAAGTTGATGTAAACCTTAGAGGCAAAGGGAGTTATGATGTTCTTTCAGTACAATTTTAAGCCAATGAGTAGCTTTTCCTAACAGAAGAATTAAATATCCTCTTTCTGTCTGTCATTGTTTGCTTAATTGTCTATGGAGTATACTCTTCCTTAGAAATATTTCAGTGTAATTGATGCAAATATCATTTTGTAAAATCAGATATTTTTCAGATTAGTAGATTTATCTAGCCAGATGATTGTGTTATAATGTTTAATGGGCTACTTATGTGTCTTTTTTCTCTATCTTTAAGGCTGTATTGACTGAGTACAAGTTAAAAGCTATCGAATATGTTCATGGATACTTTTCAAGTGAACAGGTAAAAGTCAACACTGACATGAGTTAAATGGAGCTCTTGGTTTTGTGTATCCAGTAATGCAGACGGTTTCTCTAATCGTACTCAGATGGATCATGTTTACTTTTTTAAAATAACTGAGGAGATTTAAACATTATATCAGCATTAATCTGTTAAAAATAGTTTTAAAATGTTTTATATTGTCAGAACTATTACATTTTAGCTCCTCATGTGGGGAAGATTAATCATCACAGAATTTGGAATTATTTTGGATGCGGTTTCTAAACTGGTACATAGTAACAAGTATCCAGCTGTTTTGGCACTCTGGAGATCTTTTTTCTTTATTTGTTTCTTTCTTTCTATATGTGTTTTGTTGCCATGCTGTCTGAGATGCTTTTAATGATTATCTCTAATCTCTAAACTTAATTTTAGTACTATGGCAGTAGTTGGGCACATATTCAAATATATATTTGGATAAGTATCTCTTAAAAATTTCCATAAAAAACATGATCTCACGAGGCAGGATTTTGAAGAACTTGCTTATAAACAAAAAGAACATTAGTTTTTGGTATGCGCTGAGGTAATCAAGTATCACAAATGGACATGTTTTAGCATACATTAGTGTAATTTTAGAATGCATATAAAGGATTAATTGGAGTCCTTTCTGTTGCAGGTCGTTGAGTTACTGAGATACTTTTCCTGGGCTGAACCACAGCTCAAGGCAATAAAGGCTTTACAGCATGTAAGTTTTTATGGAATAACCTTGTATCTGCCTTTAATTTTGTAATGTGTACTTACCCAACTGATATATCCACCCTTTAATCTTCAAGCTTTCCTGTTCTCCCGTTTCTTTTTCAAAGGTATCGTAATGACAACCTTCATACTTCTAAACAGGATATCTCTTCTTACTGAAGTATCTTTTACCTTTCTCTATATCCCAAGAACAGTTACCCGTTGTAGCTATTGATAACTTTTCTATTTTCTCTTTGGCAAGTGCTTTTTAGAGTTGTTTGCACAGCATTTGGCACATAGAATCCCCTTCCCAGTGAGAGGGAGATAATATTAAACATTTACTGCAATACCTGATATGAAGCTGTTACCACATTGCATTATGAATTTAAAGTAATAGTACTGCCTTATTTTATGTAAACTTTTTTTCTTTGTTGCTTGCTTGTCAGAAAATAGTGGCTGTTCCAGCATCAAAAATGGTTAATATTCTCAACTGTTTCACATTCAGTAAGGACAAACTTATTGCCCTAGAAATCTTAGCTTCGTAAGTACCTCTCATGTTGTATTTCCGTAAGATGTAATTATTACTTGTATTAATGTTAGAGTATGTAAAACTTAAAAGAGATTTCTAGAAGGAAGCAACATGGCCATTTAAGGTAAAGTACAACTCTATTCAGAAGCGCAAATCCATTATCAATGGGGCTGTAAAAAAAGAAGAATAAGTAGATGTGTAAAATTCCATAGTTAGCATCCGAGTCTGGAGCATCCTGCTATGCAGGCTTCTGCCTGCTGGAAATCTGCCACTTCACCAGTGTTTTTTAAAGTGGACTCCCCAGTCTTCTAAGAAATTAAGAGATCCTTAAGCTTGCTTCTGTTCAGTGAAATGTAAAATCCTGGAGATCAGAATGAGTAAGGCTACAGCCTGTCTGTGAACCCTTTTGGATTTTAAAAGCTATGTAAAAATTATATTTGTGAAAATTAAGTGAATACTTGCTTTAAATTGGCACATTTAACTTACAGATCCAATGTCTATACAAATTTTATGGATATCTTAAATGTATGTTTATACAGCAAGATCTTTTTTTATTGAACATAGCTGCTTCAGAGGATCTGCCATTTACATCTATTTACATTAGAACTCTTCTGATTTATTATATGAATGAAGGGTGGATGAGTGTGTGATTGAGGGTGGTTTTTTTTTTTTTTTTAATAAAGCGTGTCTGCCTTGCATATAAAATACTGTTTATCACAGCCAGCTTGAACGTTTTGGGGCATATAAATTCTTGATATAAATATCTATAAATAAATAAGACTTAGGATATAAACATGGTCTTGCTTTTGTAGTTGATCTGTAGGAAGCTGTGTGAATGCTCCTAATCTGTTTTAGTCCAAAGCAAACCAGGTAGCCTAAAGGAATTTCAGCAGCGCATTAAAGTAACCTGTTTTACTCCCCCTTGAAATGGGATTGGCGCACATAGGCTGATTAGTTGCCGCTCTTTAGCTGGTGTTGGGGGGGGGGGTGGTAACTTTTTAAACTGTTGAGTTTCTGCAGTGCAAGAGCATAAGGAGTCATGACATTAAAATGCTAACCCACGCCTTTGTACTTACTTCATAAACAAAACTAGAGAAAAGCTGAAAAGTGTATTCACATTTTAGTACCGTTCTTTAAGATGTTTTACATGGCTTTATTCAACGTTCTGCTGATTATGTATTTTTAATACTTTCTTCCGTTGAGAAGCCCTCCTTTAAGGGGCTGTACTGTAGTTCCAGCAGCTTGGGGTGGGTGCAGGGGGAGGACGTTTGACAACAATTATGGTGCTGCGGTCTGGGTTTTGAACCAGGTGTATAGAATTAGGCATTAGGCTACCTACTGTGTTTGTGGATTGTGGTGTCCTCTTAGGTGTGTCCAGCATTATTTTTGGGAGAAGAGCAAGGGGAAGGGAAGGTACTTTTTGGAGCTATCTGAAAAGTTTCATTAGCATTGCAGAACATGGGGAGAATTGCAAGGAGTTTCGTCTTTTTGATTCTGGAGTAGATAAGAGACATTGACAAACCTCATAGCTGCTGTTTTTGTGCTGTGCTGGGAATTGTGTGCTAGTAGCAATTAAAGCTTTCTAATGAACTGCTATGACGCAAAATTCATTTTGTCAACATGGTTATTTTTACGATAAAGTCTAGTCACTATCCATTACTTTGTATTGGTAAGTAATTCTAGTGCCATGTTTCACTTACAGGTATGAGGTCCATACTTAAGTCTGAGGTTTTTATCTTAATGATAATGTTATGATCTGAACTTACTATGTTCTTTTAATATACTGTTGGGTACTGTTTGAATAAATGTTGTTTGGTTTTTTCCATAGTGCATTGTTTCTGGTAAGCATATGAAATGATAGTAATTGTTTGTCAATATCTTCCTTTATAGCAACATTGTTGATGCTCAGAATTATCGCCTTATTGAAGATCTGTTCAGAATTAATATGTCAGAGAAGAAAAGATGCAGAAGAATTCTTGAGCAGGTATTGGAGATACTCTAATTTTCTTGATATATATATATATATTTTTTAAAAAGATAGTATTGTTTCCATCCTTATGGTCATGGCAGAATAAAGACTTTTACCATGAGGGCTGCTAGAAACTTCTGGTGGAAGACGACCTGAAAGAAGCAGCTGCAGAAAGAGAACTATGTAATGCACGTGCAAAGAACAGAGAAGGTTGTCCAGAATCAGGATCAGATGGAAAAAGGGACACAGACATGTAAGCAGTGCTTAAGGACACAGTCTGAGTTTGCTTTAGAGAACACCAAGGTTTTACACCTAAGTTTTGTAGAAGCGGAGATGAGCTGAGTTATTCCAAACAATTGGGACTTTGGCAGAATCTCAAAAGGGTTATCTGGGAAGAAGATCTGACATCCAGGAGAGACAAAGCTTTGGGTTGTTCTGAACAGATGGATTCATGTAGTCTAAATGTCATGAAAGAGTAATTCATTTATTTAAAACACTGAATTTAATAGTAGGTAATTTCTTTTATTTGGTTATTTTACAGGCTTCAAAAACAGGTTGTAAGGCTCCTCATGCTATGATATCATCCTGTGGCATGATTCCGGGCAACCCTTATCCCAAGGGCAAACCAAGCCGCATAAATGGAATTTTCCCAGTAAGCATGATCACTTGCTTGTGCTTTTCATAGTGTTCTTGATTTAGGATTCAGTGTAGTGTAACCGAACCAGGATTCACATACATGGAAGGAGGAATGGAAGTAAAAGCAATGTTTCTTTTTCTTGAATTACTCCGTTATGTGTTCTTAGTCAACCTGTGTTATTTTTATTTGCACATTTTTACTGTGCTGCTTTGTGTGAAGATTACTGCATAAATAGATCTTGTTCATATACAGAAAAGATTGTAAACTACAGCTATATTTGACAGAATGAGGGAAACTAGAGGTATAAAGAGCCTTAACTATAGGTAGGTGAGATGACCTAATGTGGTCACTACGGTACTACTGTTAATCCTAGTGTAGTTTTTGAGCAACCATATTAAGTATTTCTTGTGAACGCTTTGAGAGCCAGAAATACAGGTTATGTTGAAACGTGGACTGTGTAGTATGTGTCCCCTTACAGGAGTCCAATGTTATAAACCAAACTACTGGAATGCTCTTAACATTTTACAAGCATAGAACACACTTTTTTTTTTTTTCTGAACAAATATGATTGTATCACATTCAGAATATCCAGAATTGTGACTGTAATTTAGAATTAAGGCAAATATGCAAGAAATTCTGTAGCAAATTTTGCTTTTAAATTAACACTTAATAGTTTAACTATCTTATTTCAGGGAACCCCTATCAAAAAGGACGCAGAAGAATGTACTAATGAAGGAAAGGGAATAGCAGCCCGTATACTTGGACCATCCAAACCAGTATGTCTAATAAATAAATAAATGAAACATAAAGAAAGTGCAGTCAACACCTAAATTCATAAGGCTTTTTATGAAGTGCTGTTATGTTACAGGAAGACTGTAGAATAGCAGTTTAAGCAAAGCTTAATTTCTATAACAAAAAATAATATTCAGTGACCCCGTATTTCTGTATTCTATTGGGGAATATGACTCTCTAGTGGATACACTGTGTGCATTCAGGGCAGAATTTAAATCGTAGTAGCAGAAGAGAAAACTAAAAGCAATTTCAGTAGTCTGTCATGAGCTAGTGGAACTTTTAGATACAAATTTATGCAAACTTTATATCACAGTCTCTGAGGGTTTTCCACATAAAAATAAAAAATGCATTCGTCTTGAAAGCTTGAACTAAGGGGGTGCCTTAAAAGGAAATTCTTGTTTCTTGACAGCACAGCTGATCTGTATTTCAAAACTTTTAAGCATGTGGGAAAAACGTTCAGTGAATCTGATACTAGTTCTACTATGAGTTTTGAGGTATTAACCAAATATTTTATTTGCACTTTTATGAGGTGTTTCCCACTGAACTGTATTATGTTAAAGGGATAGATAACTTCATAAGTGTTTGTTATTTTTAAATGTGCTAAATATTTAAGAGTAGAAAGCAATCAAAGACTGTGGGGTGTGAAGACTACCAGGTAGGAGGGACCTACCTTTTTCCTACCTGCACTCAGTGTTACATTAAAATCTAAAGATATGCTAGTGGTGTGTGTTTCCTTCTCTTTAGGAGTGAAACACTTGCAGCCGCTGTAGTAATTATGATGAAATTTAATATCATAATATTTTTCTCATGAAGAGCAGCTATCTTTGCAGTATCTGAATGTTAACTTTCTGTGTGAGAAACATTAGGTAACGCTTTCACTATTGCTTCTTCCGTTTTGTTTTTTGTTTTTGTTTCTTGTTTATGTAGGCTCCATCAACCTACAATCCACACAAACCAGTTCCATACCCCATCCCACCATGTCGGCCACATGCAACTATTGCACCAAGTAAGCTTCTATGTGTTTTAGCTTGATGCTATTGTTTCATCCATTTGCCTTTTAAGTAAAGAGTGTGTTGTGTCAGTTTCCCTGACCGTGATCATATCTGAAATTAGCTTGTGCTTCCTAAGCATGCTCTGAATACTAGTTTCTACCTCTTCCTGTCATGACTGCAGAGTTAATAAAATGAAGAATATGTTGGCTTCTTTTTCCAACATCCACATCATTAAGAAAACTAACAGTCCTGTTCTAACAACAAAATGTTTCATGTGTGGGAGGTGTTGTGCATGTAACATAAAACTGAGGCTGTTTTGTTGCACAAACTTGTGACCAAGGTTTGGGCTTTGGCTTGACCTGTTGCTGTTGTGCTGAATTTAGGATGCAATCAGGCACACCTAAATTAGATGGCAATATGCACAAACTTGCTGAAGGGCAATAATCTGTTTCCCAATTGCCTGCAGTAAGTGTCTTCACTTTCTCTGCATCACAGTGTAACGTAGCTCCCTAAAAGAAAAGTTTAGGCATGTAGACTTCAATCTCAGAAGGGAGGTACTGGTTGCAGTGTGCAGAGTTTGAGTGTATCTTTTCCTAACCTTGTGCCTCAGGCAAGACTGAGTCTTTTCACAAAAGCATCTTCTGTCTTTGCTCTGCTACATCAGTTGTTTGATTGCAGACATTTGTGGAAGAGAGCAAGGTGCTTAGCAGTGCATCTATCATCTGCAGCTGGAATCCAGCCACCTAAAACTGTCCACAGTATTTGATGGCAGTACTGCTCAGTTGCTACTTATCTGGAGGAATAGGTTGGAGTACTTAACATACTGGTCTCTGGATGCAGCAGCTGAAAGCTGTTTTAACCTTGCCATTCTGTACTGCATAACAAAGACAGCTCTGGTTTGGAAGCTTGCTTTTCACTGGTGTTAGAGATTTCAGGGAGGTGCTAATATTAGTTTGAGGTGTTAGTAGTTTGGCTATTGAAGAGTGAGTCATCTCACCAACTTGATGTTTACAAATCTTTGTAGTCAGTTCAGAAAATTGGACACTACTAGTGACTAAAATAAGCTGAGAAAATCTGATGCTTTGTGCTGTAGAAGTGACTTCCTCTCCGATGAGTATAAAGGAAATCTGCAGACTAGCTCAAATTTGTGTTAGATGAATCCTATCAAAAATAAGTTAGGGCACAAAATGTGGCCTCTGACTAGACCTAAATATTAGCAGATTTTAGAATGCAAAATAGCTTTTGAGCTTTTAGGGCCTTATTAGGCTTTAAAATGATTTTTTTTTTTAAATTCCTTGTTAATGGGAAACTGATGATTTACTTGAATCCAGTACTTAAGTGAGTTATGTTTCATTATGAGGTCAAAAGCATATTGGAAAGTGGGAGCAGATTTATTTCTATTGCTTTTAGCTATTGCAAGCATTTTATTTATATATGCATGGACATATGTGTGTGTATACATATATATACAGACACACACATATGTTTAATGAGATTGCAGTTACTGACCTGAGACTATTTAACTTTGTTTTTAAGCAACGGTCAAAAACAATGGCAATGATGTTTAGTTTTGTCTCATATAGATAACTCATATGACATCTCCTTCCTGGGTGGCACAGTGATCACTAATTACTTTTTTAGATTTCTGGCATGACAATTCATGACCTAAGTTCAAAATTTAGGTAGAACTGCTATAAAAGTGTGAAATCTCAAAGGAGTTTTGTATGGCGTATTACTGCGCTCTGAATATTGTTCATGTGCTGTCTTTTCATAGGAAGCATACATTTGTATGCATTTAAAATGCTAGTTCAGGCCTGTTGTTGTATATGTATTCCTGTTCTTTAAATTCTGATGTTTTTTCAAAAACATATGTCATAGCTATAGAACTGCAGTTAGAGTTACCCCAAAGAAAAAGGGAGGGAAGTTATCTTTGCTATGTCAAGTACAATAAATGTTTTATATCAAAATAGTCTGCTATCCCACTTCGATTCCTTAACATTTAAAGGGATATTGAAGAATGATAGGTTAAATATTTAATGTGTGCAGAGCTGGGACGTTTTCTCATAATTTTCTGACTAGTATTGGAAGGCTGGTGGGTGATTGTTGCTATGCGTTTGTGCCTTTATTTCTAAAGGCTTTAACATTAAAGGAAGAGTTGCAACAGTCTAAGTTAGGAACAAGAAAAAGAACAAATAATGCTGCAGACACTCCAAATCACTCCTCTCCCTCTGAGTTTTTCAGTCAACATGGAACTGAAAGCAACAGAAACCTGACTTTTCCAGGCTGTTTCAAGGAGCAGAACTTAAATTAGTTTCTATTTGGTTCTGCTGTTAAAAATGGTTAGAGAACTGTCCTTACTTATACTTACATTACAATGCATGTCACCTGGGCAGACTTTGAAAACAGCCTGGATAATTACCTCTGGCTATTTTGTGAAGGAATATTTTTACAACCTTGAAAATATTCCTTTAAAGAAAGATACTTATTGGTTTATTCAGATGTGTTTTTTTGACAACAAGGTGCATGTTGCATTTGTTTTCAGGTGCTTACAACAATGCTGGCTTAGTTCCAATAGCTAATGTAATAGCTCCAGGCTTACCAGCTCCTCCACCATATACTGCTAATCAAGTTGTACCAGGTAAGGCATGTATGCCTTTAAAAATGTTACTGGTATTTTTTTTTTTCTCCTCCATTGTTGTGAAAGGATCATTCTCTGCTGGAGTTCTATCTTCTTTTAAATAACTGCCTGCTGTTCTCTGTTTAGAAAATGAAGATCTTTCCAGCCAGGCAAAACCTTCCCAAAATCAAGGTAACTGCAAATCTTCAGGGGGATTGCGTGTTGACTGTAACTTTCTTCAGAAAATGTAAATAGCTTTTATTTCTTTAGTGAGATTTTAATAATCATGTAAATACTTAACTGCTATTGGAGTAAGATCGCTTGAGAGTTAAGGAAAAAGTCACCTCAGGCATTTGGCACTTTGAGGTATTGAAACACTAAAATGTGGCCTTTTGTGTTAGTACATTGAAGTTTTCTATTCTTAAGCATCTATATATGTATTTGAGAAATCATGTAAAAGCTAAATCAAGATGTGCTTTGAAATGTAATGCACTGAAGCACTTTGTTAGTATCTCTGCAGTTGTTAAAACACTGGACTTCAGCTTATTTGAAAACCCATTCATATTATTTCGTATACAAATAACAATGGAAAAGTTGGAATACAAACGGGCTAAGTGGATCCTTTGTTTCTAATTTGTTGAAATCCCTATGTAGAATATCTTATTGCAGACTTACATCTAACTATGTCTATCTGCACTCTTAAATCTGTAATTCTTTTTACAGAAAAGTTGTGGGTTTTTTGGTCTGTATGTGGATGGTACTTAGTATGCAGAGTATATATTCTAGTATACCAAATACGAGGTTTTGGTCTTAGGGTGATAGTGATGCAAATAATAAATCCCATGCCCAACTACTTATACTTGCTTTGATGAGACTTTGTTAGTTTTGACAAATAGAAACTGAGGAACTACTGTGTATTAGGTCAGGCATTCTAGCAAATACCCAAATTAGATAAGATGACCATGTTTAGAGCCTATAAATATTTCTGAGGAGGAAAAAAAAAAAGTTGTGTTGTTTTTTCTTCCACTATGTCCAGGGATGACTCTACAGGAACATTTCTATTTTAAAGACTCACTTTATGCATATATACCATTTAAATGCATATGCATGTGTTTACAAGGTAGTTCATAAAAGTAAATCAATACAATGTAAGAGTGAAAATCCCCTCTGAGGAGGAGAGCTTCAGTAATAGCTCTGGGTTCTATTACAGCTGCATTTCTTTGGTAGCTGTTGTTGCTGTCAGTGTTAAGAACTGTGATCATCAGGAGACTCTTCAGTTTGGAAATGAGATGAGGTAGGGAAAGAATCCAGAGCAACCTAGGTCCAGCTTTTTGGAAATGAATACGTAAAAGGAAATTGTTTGCAAACTAACTAGTTTTACAGTTTTCAGATGCATAGAAGAGGAATTTGTATCAATTTAGGTCCATGTTTTTAAAAAACTCTATTTTTGTTTTTGGGGTATATGTGTGTAGAAATGGGGCAAGAGGTAAATCTAGTTTATTGCGCACACTTATGTAAGTGATATTTGGCTGGTTGGATCAGTGATTTGTTTATAGTTGGACAGATTATTTTAAAAGTAAAATAAAACATGAGTTGGTTGAGAGGAATGATTAACATATTCATATTCTGCAGGGAACTACATATAAAGATCTCAAAGCTCTTGATATGCCAGGGTTCGTAAATGCAGCCTTTCTCCACTAACCCTCACATTGCCATTAGCAGTATGCCTTCCTCTTTTCTTACAGCTTGATGTGTCTTTGAGTTGCTTTGTAGGGTTGATATAAGCTGATATCAAGAGTGACAGGCGCTTGCCTCTATTGTAGATGACTTCAGACTTCTAGAAATATTTGTTAATAAGCTAACATTGACACTTGACCTTATTATTGTATTGTGATACACATGAATTCAAAAGTGCACCTTCTTAGAATCAAAATATGAAGGAAGCAGTGATGAGAATGACCTGATTTTGACAGAAGAAAAATAGTATCACTTGAAATTGTCTTTCTTCAGTTGTTGACTAAACTCTGAAATCATGGCGTGTTATGCTAGTTGGTTCTGAAGGAAATCCTGACCTTCAGTGAGAGTGAATGCAGAGGAGCCCTGTGAGGCTTCTAGAATGTTAAATTTAGTTTGGGTACAGCTAGGTGTTAGTGATGAGAGAGATGATGTTTACCTGTATCACTTAGAGATTCTTACAGAGTATATTTGAGTATCTAAATGGTCTTACATGAGATCATGGAAAGGTAACAGATGCCATAAAGGTTTTCAAAGAGAAGTAGTAACCTACATAATATACAATCTGTTATATGTTTGTACATGCCTTTTTATTTTGTGTTCATAGGCTCCAGTGTGGGTTGTTTATATACAGACACTTTGTTAGTTGTTGCCTATGTATCATATTTTGAAATAGTGTATAAAATGTGTTTGTGTTGATTTCAAACATTTCTCACAGTTTCAAGTATTCTTACTGGTTTTGTTTCTTTGCAGCTTTTTCTGCACAAGCGAATCAGCTCTTTACTCCTCATGGTTCTAATCCTTCAACACCTGCTGCTACTCCAGTCCCTACCCCATCACCTGTCAAGGCAATAAGCCATCCATTAGCACCTGCAACTCCACTCATCCCTGGGATGAACATGTCTACCCCTGTCCTTCCTGTTTTCCCAGGACAGGTCTCCTCTTCCATCCATACATCTCAGCCATCAACTCCAACCCCTACTGTCATCAAATCCCTTTCATTGCCTGGTGTTCCTGTCACATCTGTTCACAGTGCAACCTCTACCCCTGTCCCTGTAGTTTTCTCTGGGCTGGCTTCTATACCCACTGCTACACCAGCTCTGCAAGGCTCTTCTACACCGTGTGCCACACCTGCACCTAATGAAGCTTTTGCATCTGCTACTGCACCATTTGCTAGCCTCCCTTTTTCTGCAACCTCTTCAGTTGCTTCAGCTAATAATCCTACTCCATTGTCATCAGTTTTTGCTGGCCTCCCTTTGTCCTTGCCACCCAATCCCCAGGGGATTTCTAGTCCCGTGCCCTCTACAATTGCTAATTCCCCTGCCACCACCATTCCTGGTTCACTTAGCTTGCCTAACCCAATTTTGTCTGTTTTAAAGGGATTTCTGACATCAAATGACACTTCATTAATCAATTCATCTACTTTACCCTCTGCTATGACAAGTGAGCTTGCTTCTTTATCTGCCCTTGCTAATCAAAGCTCTGACCTTCCTGCTTCCTCTGTCAACAAATGTTATACACCATCAGCCACCCCCACCCCACAGCGTTCCTCCACACCTGGACTGGCCATTTTTCCAGGTCTTCCATCCCCATCTGTGGCCAATTCTAGTTCCACTCCTCCGACATTGCCTGCACAGTCTCCTTTAACCACTTCACCGTCTATTCTGCCAGTCAACTGTGGTTCCTCAGCCTCCCTCTTGCATGGCACAAGCCCTACTAATCCTGATCAGCAGCTCTCATCAGCCCCAGCTGCCACAGGTATCCCCACAGTTCTGGTCAAAACAGAACCCATGAGTCCTACCCTTTCAGCCTTCAAAGGTCCTTCTCATTCAGCCGGCCCTTCTCATGGTGCTCTAGGACTGTCGGCACTTGGGCGCGCATACACTTCAGCAGCTTCAGTGCCAGTCAGTTTACCCAGTTCCCTAAATCCAGCATTATCAGGTCTCTCCTCTTTGAGTGCTCCTTTGAACAGTTCCACTTCTCTGGCTTCCATTTCCCTTGCTCCACATGGCTCCCCTGCTCCCATTGCCCCTGTATTTAATGGACTTCCTCCTTTTACATCTCTAACCAGTAACTTTGCTTTTACTGGTAATCCAGCACTTACGCCACCTGTCACTCTCCCAGGGTCTTTGTTAGCTACTCCGTCTACAACTGCTTCAGCTGTGTCTGCCTCTCATGTGAATAGCACAGCAGCGGTACTCTCAGGACTCGCTGCCTCAGCAACAGTCTCTGCTCCACCCTTTTCGCTTAACTTGTCCAGTGCTGTCCCTTCCCTTTTTTCTGTTGCCCAGGGACCTCTGGGATCATCAAACCCATCCTTCCCTGGTTTTCCTGTCTCTAACACACCCTCTGTCACTCCTGCTCTCCCTTCTTTCCCTGGCCTCCAGGCATCTTCTGCAGTAGCAGCAGTTGCACCGTTGCCGGCAGCTGCCACAGCCCCATCTCCGGCTCCGGTCCTGCCAGGGTTTGCCTCGGCCTTTAGCTCAAACTTCAACTCTGCACTTGTTGCACAGGCTGGGTATGTTTGTTTCTGAAGGAGGTCAGAACCATTTCTTTTTCTCTGAGCAAAACACTGGTTTTACTTTAGGTGTAGAAATTATTTTCAGTCATAGTTAGCAAGCAGAGTTAATTTTTTAGACTTAGTTCACCAGTAGATTTCCACCTGTCTTTAGAAACTAATAGTTGCTGAATAGATTATCCTCCTCAGTAGTCCCAGTTACCACAGAGTCTAATCCAATGAGGTGCTGAGTGACCTTATTTCCCAGATGAGTGTACTTGGCACCTCCTAGGATTTTACAAAAATGGATCCCACGTGGGCATCCACTGACACATTCAGGTAATAGCAGAAAATATCCTAGATGTTTTTATGATTTTTAGGAAGTACTCAGCATTAACTTTCGTCTATGAGATTTTGCGTGCAAGCAGTAGGCACAGCCGAGGTACAAAACCTTCTGACTTCCCTTCTCAGGTCCATGTGTGTTCAGCGGTCTTGGCTTCTATGTGCATGAGTAATTTGTAAGTGGGTAGAGCCTGGGCTTCTGTTTGGAAAATCTAGCCTTTATGAGGTTTAGAAAAACAGGTGCTTTTCTAATATTTATGTAGATATAAGTTTGTATATACAGATACATAGGATTAAATGGCATGCAGGCGTTCCTAGTAACAGCTATGTCTTGACTCATTCTTTCAGCTTGACTTCTGGACTTCAGACGCCGGGAAATACAGTTTTTCCTGGGCTTTTATCTCTCCCTGGTATCCCTGGCTTTCCTCAAAGTGCCGCACAGTCTTCCTTACAGGAACTGCAGCATAGTGCGGCTGCTCAGTCAGCACTACTACAGGTAACATGCCTATTTGTTAATACTGTTTTACTTTCAGTAATCATTTGAGCATATACTTGGGTGTTAGTTTTTTGGGATTCGTGCAAATAGAAAATAACACCCCTAACCTGTTTGAGAACTGATTATAAGGCTGATGATAAAGAACAGCTTGCATTAAATTTCTGCTGAAGGTCCTGGGTGACCAATCAATGTACAGTGCTTCTGGGGGTTATGAATATGACTAAACCCTTCTTGAAAAATCTTGGTAAAACGGTGAGAGGTGAAAGAAAAAAAGAACGGAGTAGGTAGAATTTGTATTAGATTTCTTTTAAATCTGGTGAACTGACCATCTGGTTGTAAAATCTTGGTCTAGTTGCAGTCTGAGATTTGAATACTTAAAACAGTTGTCCGTAGAGATTTCTTACCTTGGTTCATGTGTGTCTCTGTCACAAAATTCAGTTTTTCTTGAATTTGTTTCTTCTGGGGTTGTGCCTTTACCTTGATGGTTCCTACAAATACTATAGTTGTTAGGCAAGCTTGAGGTGCCTTTAGGTAATGTTTAGTTTTATCATGTCTTTTGTCCAAGAAACGACTTGTTTCTGTCCTCGACCTACCTAGCTTATTTGAAGCTATCATCAGAGTTTGATAATTTAGATAAGCTTAGTCTACCTTTTGAGTAGGACTAGTATTCTGTCTGCAGTTTTGCTTTATTTTTGTTTGTTTTTATCAGTGTTGTTGCTTGACTACTTTTCTTTCCTGAAGGCACATTCTGCTTCTGCTCTGGAGAACTATACAGCTCAGCCTGAAGGTTTTGCTAACTATCCATCAACACCAGGAACACCGTTTTCTTTGCAGACAAGTCTACCCCAGAGTGGATGGCAATAAGTACCAGATATTTTTAAAGACGGCAGTAGTTGCTTGACAGAGCCTGATCCTGCTCACTTTGAAGGCTGACAGAATTGCACTCCACTTCAGTAGGAGCATGATCTGAGTTGGAGAAAGAGGGGGAAATATGAGGATAAAATGCTTCTGGAAAACTGTTTGTGTCCGATGGCAAACCAGGTCATGACTGCTTTAAACTGATTCAGGGTCTGATCCTGTGAATTGCTGAGCATCCTTGACTCTTTTTGTAGCTTTTGAGTTGAATGTTTGGTTTTTTACAGGATTGGGAAGGTTCAAACAGACATATATGTAAATAGAGCAATTGGCTGTCAAACTGAATGAGGAGAACAAGTATACTTAATAGTGTGTATAATCGCCTATACTTCTGTTACGTTTTGTATGGTATATGTGGTTAATGTAGAATGAGATCTAGACTGAAATTAGATACTTAAAGCTGTTGGTGATCTTTAGTCTAGATGCACGCCTTTTGTGTGTGCACGGGTCGAGATCAGTTTATGGTTCTTTGGATCCTTTCATATGCGTGAGAATCTCCTGTTAGCATCACTAGTATGTCAAGGGGAGACTAGATCAGAGGGGTTTGGGGCTTTTCTTATGCTTTGAAATATTGTCATGGGCTTGCTGCTGAACTGAGTGCTCTGCTATCTGGATCTGAACAGGAGAGCTAGGAAATGATCCTGTACTATATTTGGATAGAAGTGGTTTATGTTTTATTGGAGTATGGTTTAGCTAGCTGGTAATATGCCTTTCTGAAGTACATAAAAGCCTTTTAATTTGTCTCTAAGATAATGTTCCATGACATCCTCCCTGCCCCTATTCCTCTGTGTTTTAAAAAAAAAACAAAAAAAAAAAAAACAAAAAAAAAACTTGTACTGCGGATAGGCTGCCTATCCAGCACTTTTTGACTGCAGACTTTTGTGAATGTTTACAGACATGGGTCAAGTTCTTTTCTCCCTTGCATTCACAGACCCACTGATTCTCTTTAAGCTTTTTGGCTCTAATCCACAACTTGATGGTGCTTATGTTATCCTGTGAATATAAGCGGGAGCAGAATTTGGACCATAGGATTTTTTAGTATTTTTCCTTGGAAAACGTACATGATTTTAAAGGCATATAGCTAAATTAACTGTATTGTTAGAAAGGGTTATGACTCAGTATATAAAAAGGTCTTGCTTTGTTAGTGAAATTCAGTTGTGCACTCTTGATAATGTTAGTACCTGTGGCAATGTGTAACACATCATTGAATATCATCTATTTAAGATAAACTCTTGATCATGTTCTAGAGATAGAGATGAATGATATTCAATCCTGTGATTAAATTAAATTGTAGAGGATACTATACTGTAGAACAGCTCTGCACCTAGAGTTTTACTTTTTTAAAGATGAATTCTGCTGGGAGATGTTGCTAATGTATTTTCTTTCAAGATGTGAACAAACTTTTTTAGAACATTAATGGAAATTCCTGTATTGCTTTTTAACACAATTTTTTTAAATAAAAAGTTTACAGTCATGGCACAAAGGCTTTGCTGACTATTTACCTATTTGCTTATATAACAGATGAATAAACTTCTTTTTACTAAGATGCCTCTTGCTGTTTGATTATGTTGTTTTTATCATGCAAAATTATATACTTTGTTATAAAATAGATTCCCTGAAGAGTGATAGAAGTGTTTAGATAGAAAATTTAAACAATATCCTGTTTATTTTGTAACCCATTGGGTAGTCATGTGTTTTAATAATGAAATTTACATATTTCTTTAGATTTAAAGGTAAAAATGTAATACACTTTTGCAATTTTTTTTGAAAGCTATTAAATTTTAATGATTTTCCACTTTGAAGTGCTGTTAAAGTCAGTGCCTTATATGCTCACATTAAGAAATCTGTGGACAAAATCTGTACCATCTTTCACTGTAATTTCTCCTTTTTCTTTCAATGAGCTTTTCTTTGTAGATTTGTATATCAGTTGGAGAAGGAACAAATGAAAATATTCCTCTTGTCAAAAGGAAATTGGCATTTACCCCATAGACTTAAATATGTGTAGTTCAAAATCAGTAAGCATTTTGTAAACTTACTGAGGTGCTGAGTTTGGTCTCTAAACTGAGCCCTGAATACCCATCAAGCAATCAAAAAAAGGCTAAACTAACTCAAATTACTCTAGAGTTACCATGGTCAAAGGCAGGTACTGGACATCAGCTATTGGGCAATATTTTAGGAAGATGTAAACCATTTGTGTCCTATTTTTAAAATGTACATTGAATGGTCACAGGTTGCGTGTGTGTGGGGGGGGTGTGGTTTTATTTGATTTGGATTTTTTTGTCTGAAATTAGGACAAATGAAAGATATCTTAAGAGACTGTGAAGCTCTGCTTCTCTGAACGAAATCAGGTGAGGAGTAGTGAATGTCCACTGTATCAAACACTATTCTCCTGAAACAGTATACTTCATAAGTGGTGCCTACCTTCTGGGAAATGTCCTTTACCAAGAAAGAGCATTGCATGCACAGCTGATGTAGTTTTAGATAAGACTGTCATCAATCTTGAACAAGTGAACAAATTGGGCAAGAAACTTTATAACTTTTGAAAACTATTCTCTAAAATAGGCTTTCTGGTTCTTACGGGGTCATATTGAACAGGATTCGTAAATTGAATAAATTTTCCTGTCATTGAAATTAAGGCAAGTTTCAATTTCTTAAAAATCTCTCCTGATGTAAAATCACTGTATTCATTTTTTGTTTTTTTCCCTCTTAAGGGTAAAGCTTGTGTTATGTATTACAATTTGAAGCAGGCTTCTGATCCAGCTTTGAAATTTCTGACCAGGGTGATTTGTCCTGAGCTTTATTTCATGTGTTCTTGATGAACTGTTTTTAAAAAGCCAGGGAAAAGTCTGCTTGTGAGACAAACTGTCAGATCTTACACTGAGCCAGGAGTATGCTGGGAAAGGGCTGTTACTCTGTAACTTAACTCTGTATTAACTGTGGTATTTTTTGATTGTTCAAGTTGCTTATTAGTACCATGGTTCAGCTACGCTGAGAGACTACAAAGATAAGGTGCAGTGAGATGTTCTCTGAAATTAAATCTTTTTTTGGAATGGCTAAGGAAATGTGTTGGGATTATGTTTGAAAATACAGATTTCAGCATTCCTTTCAAGTGCTTTAATTGCAGCTGTACTGAATTTGAGAGAAATGGAGCAATCTTTTTTTTTTTTTCTTCTCATGAGCAAATGAGCTGAGTATTGTGATCTTGGCTGGGCCTGGAAAGAGACTTAATGTGACATTGTTTGAGTATTCTTACTTTCTTGCAAACTGTTTCCTTCTTTGGACTGAGAGGGGAAGAACCCTTTTGGTTGACTGTCTCTATTTCCACACGTTCCAGGGAAGTATAGCCTGTAAGGAGTCCCTCCTCTTGTCTCGCCCATCTTCTGCTACTGAAAGCTGATGCCATTTTCACAAGACAGGAGCAAAACAGAGAACTAGAGGGGACGTTCCTGCAAGCAAGGATGGAAATGTTAATCTTCTCTTTCCTCGCCCTTCTAAATTTCAGTCTGGAGGAGAGGAATGAGAAGCCCAGAGCAAATAGGTTAGAATCACAGAATTGTTTAGGTTGGAAGGGACTTCTGGAGATCATCTAGTCCAACCTCCCTGCTCAGGCAGGGTCCTCTAAAGCACGTTGCCCAGGATCACATCCAGACGGGTTTTGAATATCTCCAGCGAAGGAGACTCCACTACCTCTCTGGGCAACCTGTTCCAAAGCTCTGTCACTCTCACAGTGAAGAAGTTTTTTCTCAGGTTCAGGTGGAACTTCCTGTGGTTCAGTTTCTGCCCGTTGCCTCTTGTCCTGTTGCTGGGCACCACGGGAGAAGAGACTGGCCTCATCCTCTTGACACTCCCCCTTCAAATACTTGTACACGTTGATGAGATCCCCTCTCAGTCTTCTCTTCTCCAGGCTCAACAGGCCCAGCTCTTGCAGTCTTTCTTCAGAGGAGAGGTGCTCCAGCCCTCTAATCATCTTGGTAGCCCTCCGCTGGACTCTCTCCAGTAGGGCCATGTCTCTCTTGTACTGGGGAGGCCAGAACTGGACACAGGACTCCAGGGGAGGCCTCCCCCCTGCAAGGGCTGAGGAGAGGGGCAGGATCACCTCCCTCCACCTGCTGGCAACACTCTGCCTCATGCACCCCAGGAGACCATCGGCCTTCTTGGCCACCAGGGCACACTGCTGGCTCAGCTTAACTTGTTGTCCACCAGCACTCCCAGGTCCTTCTCGGCAGAGCTACTTTCCAGCAGGTCAACCCCCAGCCTGTCCTGGTGCATGGGGTTATTCCTGCCTAGGTGCAGGACCTTGCACTTGCCTTTGTTGAACTTCAGGAGGTTCCTCTCCACCCACCTCTCCAGCCTGTCCAGGTCCCTCTGAATGGCAGCACAGTCTTCTGGTGTGTCAGCCTCTCCCCCCAGTTTAGTATCATCAGCAAACTTGCTGAGGGTGCACTCTGTCCCTTCCTCCAGGTCACTGATGAACACATTGAACAAGACTGGACCCAGGACTGACCCCTGGGGGACACCGCTAGCCACAGGCCTCCAACTTGACTCTGCGCCACTGACCACAACCCTCGGAGCTCGGCCATCCAGCCAGTTCTCAAGCCACCTCACCGTCCACTCATCTAGCCCACGCTTCCTGAGCTTACCTAGGAGGATGTGATGGGAGACAGTGTCAAAAGCCTTGCTGAAGTCCAGGTCGACAACATCCACTGCTCTCCCCTCCTCTACCCAGCCAGTCATTCCCGTCATAGAAGGCTATCAGATTGGTCAAGCATGATTTCCCTTTGGTGAATCCATGCTGACTACTCCTGATCCCCTTCTTGTCCTCCAGATGCTTAGTGATGACCTCCAGGAGGAGCTGTTCCATCACCTTTCCCGGGATGGGGGTGAGGCTGACAGGCCTGTAGTTTCCTGGCTCCTCCTTCTTGCCCTTTTGGAAGACTGGGGTGACATTGGCTTTCTTCCAAGTCCTCAGGCACCTCTCCTGATCTCCAGGACCTTTCGAAGATGATGGAGCGTGGCCTAGCGATAACATCCGCCAGCTCTCTCAGCACTCGCGGATGCATCCCGTCAGGGCCCATGGATTTATGGATGTCAAGTTTGGACAAAAGATCTCTAACCTGATCCTCCTCAGCCAAGGGAGAGTCTTCCTTTCTCCAGCCTTCCTCTCTCGTCTCCAGGGCCACGGATTCCTGAGGGCTGGTCTTAGCAGTAAAGACGGAAGCAAAGCAGGTATTCAGTAACTCTGCCTTCTCTGTATCCTTCGTCACCAGGGCACCCGCCCCATTCAGCAGCGGGCCCACGTTTTCCCTCGTCCTCCTTTTGCTACTGATGTATTTGAAGAAGGCCTTCTTGTTGTCCTTGACATCCCTTGCCAGATTTAATTCCAACTGGGCCTTAGCGTTCCTCGTTGCACCCCTGCATACTCTGACAACGTCCCTGTATTCCTCCCGAGTGGCCTGTCCCCTTTGCCACATTCTGTGTACTTCCTTCTTCTGTTGGAGTTTGGCCAGGAGTTCCTTGCTCCTCCATGCAGGTCTCCTGCCCGCTTTGCTGGACTTCTTCCTCAGAGGGATGCACTGCTCTTGAGCCTGGAGGAGGTGACACTTGAATATTAACCAGCTCTCCTGGATCCCTCTTCCTTCTAGGGCCCTACCCCAGGAGATTCATCCAAGTAGGTCCCTGAAGAGGCCAAAGTCAGCTCTCCTGAAGTCCAGCGTTGCAATCCTACTCATTGCCCTGCTCCCTCCTCGTAGGATCCTGAACTCCACCATCTCGTGGTCACTGCAGCCAAGGCTGCCCCCAACCTTCACCTCTCCAACTAGACCTTCTTGGTTCGTTAGTACAAGGTCTAGCATTGCACCTCTCCTCGTTGGCGTCTCCACCACCTGAGTCAAGAAATTATCATCAATGCTTTGCAGGAACCTCTTTGACTGTTTGTGCCTAGCTGTGCTGTCTTGCCAACAGATGTCAGGGTGGTTGAAGTCTCCCATGAGAACCAGGGCCTGTGATCGTGAGGCTACTTCCAGCTGTCTGTAGAAGGACTCTTCGACCACCCTTCCTGATCAGGTGGCCTGTAGTAAACCCCCCACAACAGTGTCACCCATGTTAGCCTGCCCGTTAATCCTTACCCATAGGCTCTCAACTTGCTCTTCATCCACCCCGAGGCAGAGCTCCATACATTCTAGCTGCTCCCTCACATAAAGAGCAACACCACCACCTCGCCTTCCTGGCCTGTCTTTCCTAAAAAGCACATAGCCATCCATGACAGCATCCCAGTCATGTGAACTACCCCACCATGTCTCTGTCACTGCAATGAGATAGATCATGGCCCTGCGACCGCACACAGATCTCTAATTCTTCCTGCTTATTCCCCATGCTGCGCGCATTGGTATACAGGCATTTCAGAGAGCCAGTCAAGCACGCAGGCTTCCCAGGAGAGGTGCAAGAGGATCCTCCACAGCCATGTTGCATGCTGTCTCCCCTGGCTGCATGCACCCGCTGGAGGCATCCTGACTTGAGCGGTGTTTTACTGACTACCCTGTCCCTATACCACTCCCCTTCCCCCGTCTTGCCTAGTTTAAAGCCCTCCTTACCAGGCTGGCCAATCTGTTGGCAAAGACACACGTGCCCCGCTTGGTAAGGTGGATCCCATCTCTCCCCATCAGCTGTTGATCTTCAGACAGGGCCCCATGGTCATAGAAACCAAAGCCCTGTTGCCAACACCAGCGGCGCAGCCAGTTGTTACCTTGGAAAACTTGTCTACTCCTCCTCCTGTCCTTTCCCCTCACAGGCAAGATTGAGGAGAAAATGTATGTTCTGGGGGTAGAATTCATTGCCAAGAAAAGAAAAGACTGAGAAGTCTTGGAGGAGCTGAAGCCACCATATGCAACGCTGGTGAGGGAAAGAGTGGTATGGCCCCAAAAAAAGTCTGAAAGACTGACTGAAACCTAATGTTATATGCAAATCTCGTGTGAGGACTGGCTGATGACTTCCCTGAAATCTTTGGGAGTGGCGCTGCTAAGAAAAACCTTTATGTGTGAATTGCAGTTCTCAGAGATTTTAACAAGAAATCATGACCTGGATGCTTGGTCTACAGGATTAGGTCTCCACAACTGAGTGATAGGAGAATTGGTAGCAAATTGAATCTGAAGGACATAGTGAAGAGATCATTGCATTTTTGCAGATTAGGGGTGGCTGGTGCAGAGAAAGTTTGATGTCTTCCTGTAAGCTGCTTACGGGTAGCACCTGATAGTCATGCCTGACTTTGAGTCTTTTTTTCAGTTCTAGACTTGAGCCATATCAGTACAGTGCACAGATCTCTGCAGTACCACCGGCAAGTGGCTGCAGAACCACATACATCTGTGTTGCATGCAAGCCAATAAGCCCTGCTAAAGGGGCTTTGGATTCTGGTTTTCTTTGTGGTACTACTCTGTGCCACAGAGCTGTCCCAGGTTGTGAACTTGCATCCTGCATCCTTGCATCCTTGCGTTTTGGCCCTGAGTGCTCATGTGTTTTTCTTCTCAGTGTTTTATGGCACTTGGAGATGTGAGAGCTAGTGACTGTTATCCACATGCTCCAGCATAACCCTAGGAGGATAGATTGACATTGCACTGTCTTTGACTTCAAATTTTTGGAATAAAGAGGAAATAAAAATGCAGCTGAAAATAGCGCTTGTATGACTTTCTCTGTCTTCCTGAAGATAGAAGAAAAACACCATTTGATCTAGTCACCTTTCAAAGGCTGTACCTACAAGCAGCTTAGAAAATTCTCAATAAACAGCAGGAGAGGGGCAATTATTTCTGTTAGTTTTTTTTAATGTTTTGCTTATCTCTGATGGTGTAAGCAACTATGTAGACTGGCGTTCAAATGGCTTATAATAAATGAAATGATTTTCAATAAAACTGAGTTGCTCTAAAAACAGAAAAAAAGGGTAGTTTTACAAGTTATTTTCATGTCTAGAAATATTCAAAAGTACATTTTTCTTCTGTTCACCCAGAGTGCCCTATTAGTAAGCGTATATCAAGAAAGGGTTTGATCTTAGAGCTAAGCATCAGAGGCCAAATAGTTAGGAAAATGCAATAGGTATGCTGACTTCAGTATTTTCCCTAACTTTAAATGGATATGAACATGCCGTTTTGCAAGCTGCTTGTGGTTTTTATTGTGATTTTAAAGCATCTGTTCAATGACTTAGTTTCTTCTCTTTGTGAAGCTGAGAAGAGGATCCTGTGAGGAGCAGTCATCTTTGAATGACTCATCTGGGACCAATATCATTACTGAGGTGGATGAATGCCTAAGTGAAAGGAAGCTGGATCCAGATCTTCCAGGATACTGTAGGTGACGAATGCCCACAGAAAACAGCCAAATCGTTAATGCAGCTATATGTCAGAGTTTCAAATTACATATGAAAAACCACCTCTAATTTTTTTCCTCAAATAACATATGATAGTTTTGTATCTTTTGAGAAGGCTGCCCTCCCCTCCTGTGATCTTCATAAATAACTTCATCTGAAATGTTAGTGCTTTAATTGTAGTGGATTTGATGTCAGTACTGAAAGAAAAGACCTTTGAAAGCTGAAGAATGTTTTTATTGCTGGGAAAATCTGAAGATTTTGGAGCTGAAATCCTTCCAGTTTTTTTAGATTATCTAACATGACAAGGCTTAACCTGGTAGGTCTTTAAGTCTTATTGCAATGCGCAATATTACAAAGTGTCTCGTGAGTTATCCTGCGCAGTATGGAGACTTAACACAGGAGGATTGTTTATGTTTTAGTGTTTGGGATCTGAACCACAAATAAGCCCCATAACATTAGGAAGTGTACAGCTGAGGAACAGTACTCAATCTTTGCCCTCTGGTTTTGTCGTCTTTATCTCTTTTTTTAAATTTCTCTCTGGTGACGGATGCTACCAAGACACAGAAATAGTTTCTAGCTTGGATAAACCAACTGGGCCAAGTTCATTCCCAGCTGGAGGCCACAGAAGACTGTGGAGTTACATCAGAGATGATGGTGATGTGCGAGACTGTTTTTGTAAACATCCCCTCCTCACCAGGGTAACTAACTCCTCAAGGGCTCTTGTGCAAGCGGGAATTTCTTCTGACACTGCACTTCTCTCTTCAGCCTTGTGCGTGAGTGCTGTGCTGTTTGAAGGTATGCTGCAATCTCGTCTGTGAGGGGATCAGAACTTGACGGAATAAGATGGATCCCAAGAGGGAGACACCCAAGAAAAGCAGCACAGAGCATTTAATTGGTAAGCTTTTTTTTTTTTTTTGGCTCTTTTGTTTGTTTTTTTCTTGATGATTGTAAAGATCAAAGTCAACCAAACAAAAGAAGTATTTTTGAACCCAGGGTTTCATGGTAGGTCTCTCTTATAGCTTGGAGATGAAAATCCAAAACCTGCACTGTCAGTGATGCAGCAAATTATCTCATACTGCCCTGCCAGCATGCTTCAGCATTTACCTTCTGGCAAAATGACCGCCAGGGATTAGAATGGCTAATTCAGCCATTGAGCCATAGATACGTAGGCATGGGTGGAAGGGGAAAAGCAGGAGTGAAGGATGATAGACGAATTTTTCAGGCCCCGAAAAATACACTTCATACGTTTGGACTTGCATGATGAATACATGGTGCTCCCTTCAAGCAAACTAACTGATCCCAAATGAAAAGTTTTATTGGCAGCATGTGCTGTTGTCACCAATGTGTCTGGCCATAAGAATGGAGTGGGGCAAGCACGAATCTCTGCAGGACTGATCTGGGTGCTTGTAGAAAGCACAGCATAGACAGCGGTTACAAAAGGCTGAGGCTATTCCATTTCTGTTACTGTGGGGGAGACAGGACATTTCTACATGCCGTTCTTTATAATCTTCATAGGACAACTTGGACACAAGTTTTTCATTTGCTCTTAGAGCTTGGCACCCATATTATGATTTTGTTGATTGATTGTATCAAGAAATACCAAAATGAATCTTACAAGTGTCCTGGAACTTTTCTGCAATTGCCTATTGATGAGCTCTCATATTTTGTAGTATATTGCAGCTCTTGGCTTGCTATGGGCTGTAGACGCAAGTGATGTTTCCAGTGGTTGTGACTATCATAATTCATATGCAGGTTTGGTAAAGCAGGTCAGTGATATGCTGGATCCTGACTGATCCTTATTCTTCGCTATTGTATTTTTCTAGACTTTTCCACTTGTCTTATGGAAAATGGTGTGAAACTTTGGGGTTAATCAGAGAACATTTGGGGTGGTCTTTGGAGGTCTAGGCCTGACTTCACTATTTACAGGGTGTGTTTTCATATCCTGCTTCTCTCATTGGAATCGAGATTTTTTTCAGTGCTTCCATTAGAATCTCTAGGACAGTTCTTATAGAGAGTTCTTTGTCAAGTTTTGGATTTGTGCTTCTTTCCAATAGCAGTGTCATTCTTATCAGGGATCTTCACAGCACTCTCAGGTGGATGCTGGTACATTATGCTAGAATCCAAACCTACTGTGGGTGATCTAGGTGGTTTCTTCATGACCAAGTCTGGCACTGTAGAAAAAGATCTTCGAACACTTTTCTGTATGCTAATTGTTGAGGTGAAATAGCACAGAACACTATTACTATTCCCTTCACGATTACTATTTCTCCAAGCTTTGGATTAACAGCTAGGAATGGTGCCCGTTCCATGAATTCCCTTGATCTCTTTCCACTGATTAAGAAACATTCGACTGCTTGGACCTGCTGTACTTCAGGTACCTGCTGCAGTCTGACTGCTTGGACCTGCTGTACTTCAGGTACCTGCTGCAGCCTAACATGCCACAAGTGAAGATCAGGGTGGCAAACAAACAGTCGTGAAAATGTTATATTTGCACACTGAATCTTAAATCTTATCTTCAAATACATGGCCTTAAGGTTTGCATGCTAATTTATTGAAGTGAACTGCTCAAATCATTCCTGCGAGTGATTGCAGAAGGGCTGATGATACCTCATTAGAGAACCACAGATTTCAAATCACTGTCTGTTGGAAAGAGTCAGAATGAAAGCCACACTCCTAGTGCAGCAATTACGCACCCAGCTGTCATGGAAAACATTCCAAGGAAGGCCTGAAACTTGGTGCTATTGGACAGAAACTTATATACACAAGAGTGATTAGATGTGTAGTGGGGACCTCAGAGGTACGAAGGGAAAAACTACAAGGAGCAAAGGGCTCTGTTGTAGCACCCTTGTTTGTAGCTAACACGACTTCATTACCAGAGCTCACAGTGCAGCTAGGCACAAAGTTAACTGAGAGGAAAGGGTTGGAGAAGGAGTGTTTGGTGTCTCATCTTCCAAGATTGCTGGAGCATTCTGACAAACCAGTTGGTCCAGCTCTTCCAGTATGCTCTAGGGGACTCTCACCTTAGCCTATGCCTTGCAGACAGATATCCTCATGCTGTTTCACAGGATGACAAGTGTTTCTCAAAAACTATAAAATGAAGTGTTTTGTACTTTTTATTTGTCATTTTCAATCTATATATGAATTTTCTGTAACACTGGAAATTCTTATGTTTCTGAAGTAATGTATACAAACCCCCAAGCATTTCTGCGTCAACATGGGGATTGTTTTTGGTTTTGCTTTGTTTGTAAGAAAAGCAGAAGGAAGAAAGGAAACAGTCTCGTATGGGAGCTCCCGTGAAAATAATGGCAGGCTTCCCCACATGTGGTATGCCCAATGCGCTAGCACAAGGCCAGCACAGGGATTACTGAACATTGCCTGTTCTCCAAGGAGGCCTCTGAGCCCTCATCCCTCTCTCCTGCCTTTACTGAGGCGCAGAGGGAAGGTGCGAAGTGTGAGCATCTGTGTTCAGCTTCCTTTCTGCTGAAGGTCAAACCTGCAAAAACTCTTTTCTGGCTCAGACTTTGCAGCTGGCCTGCCCCCATGGCTAGCCCACCAGCTCCCTCACTTGCTTTGACTTTCTCATAGCTGCTCTCCTGATCCAAGATATTGTTTTGCCTTTCAGTACTCTGTCCTTGTGGCAGCACTGGCCTGTTTCACTCCTCACCCTTTTCCATACTTCTTCCATGAGGACTTCAGCAGCTCCTGCTGCTCTTCTCTTTTTGAATGGCAGCTCCTTGATCCCCTTTCCCCTGTAAAAGACCCTCCTAAACTTTTAGTACTTGAAGAATGCAGCAGTGCTTTTGTTCCAGACACTAAAATAAAACAATTAATAGTTCAGGATGTGAAGAGTTTCAACACTGTGAAAGGACTAGGTGAGGCATGGATGTGCGTTTTGATAAGCACTGATTTTGAAGCTTGTCTTCCAGTGGATGAACTGGTCCATCAGTCTTCCTCAAAACTTCCATCTAAGGATAGCAAGTGTTCCTCTCATTTTCTGCATTTCCTGCTTAGTACTATACTAAGTCTTTTGACCGAGCCCTAATATACTGACAAGGATTTATGTCATTGGATAATTGAAATATCCTCATGGATATTGCACTTGATGATTTATTTTGCCTTCAAATCCTCTGGTCTGGGCAATGCCTTTCACTTTTCCTCTTCCTTTCCTGTTGCAAAATGTACTTTTTGAACCTTTTAACTTTTTGTGCAGAAGGGATGTCTGACTGGATGTTTGTTTTGGTGCTTTATGGCTTTTAGTGCGTGTAGGAAGGCAGGAGTGAGCCTTTCGACCTAGCAGCCTCTCATTATTGCGGTGGGCTAGATCTATCTCCCTCAGATAATTCATTTCAAAATTTGCATCGATTGTTTTTCTTACTTATTCTTCTGTAGCTGACAGGCGGGAAGGAATTGGTGTCTGTGGCTGGATCCTGGTTTCCCTTTCTGTCCTATTGCTTCTCATTACCTTTCCTGTTTCCATCTGGACATGTATCAAGGTAAGCTAGAGGGATTTGGAGCACATAAAGAGTGCTCTATAATCATCATATGTATTTATTTATTTATTTTGTTAAAATGAGGGACTTCACATTTGTTTTGTGGAAATCATAAGATTTTATTGCAAAGTTCTGTGTTTAGGACAAAGAGCTCCAAGTTCTGCCACAGACTTTCTGTATCGCCATAACTTAGTTTTTTAATTTCTTCCCATCTCAGCTTCCGTTATCAGTTAAACTTACCTGCTTTACAACAACACTGGTTGACTAAATCTGACAACTTTTGTATTTATCACTATGCTGCCAGCAATAGTGGTAAATAAACATGGATACTGATGAAAACAGGAGCAAGTCCCTGCCTTCAGGGACTATTCAACTGAAGGCTACAGTTCTTTCAACATACAGGCATAATATGATTAATGTAAAGCAAATTTTTAGAGCGGAGCTTCTTGGGTGATTGTCCTGAGTGCCAGGGCATGAAGAGTCCTGGTACACTAACTAAAGTAGTTGTGTAGATTATCTGATGTGAGAGAGATTTTATTTTGCTTACATCTTCTGTGAGTTTAGTCTAGCTTTGAGGCAAAGCTATGGGTAGCTCCATTAGATCAGAGGCAACTCTTGCATATTTGGTGTGGCTTGTAAGCTATTTGCAGGGCCAGGGACTGATTTTTTCTCAGCAAAGGGTGATGTGAGGGGAAGACATAAAATGTTTAGACTTGCAGATTTTTTGATTCCTTTATTAATTCTATTTATTTTCACATTTAAAATGTATGTCAAAGATTAAAAAAAATTTGGACTAGAAAGCAGGGATAGAATCAGTTATTAAATTCTAATTTTAAAATATTTTCTTAGGTTATCAAGGAATACGAGCGTGCTATTGTATTTCGGCTGGGATGTATACTGTCTAAGAAAGCAAAGGGACCAGGTGAATGCAAACAATTTTATTCTATTAAGATATACTGGTTTTTGTTCTGTTAAGATGCACTTAATCTATTAAGATGTACTGTAACCACACAGAGAATTGCAAAGGTCCATGAACTCCTTCATAGCATGGGGGGATGAAAAGGTCCTCCCTGCTGTAATTCCTTTACCTATAAGCCTGTGGCTGTGTTATTTGTTCTCCTGGTTAGATGATGATGCCATCCCCTTGTCACTGCACAATGCAGAAGCTGGAAAACCTTGATACCAGGTATGTGTTTGCTCTTGAGTAGATTGGACTAAGGAAGTTTGAGCTCATGCTGCAGACACTGGAATGGGACCTAGGAGATTCAAATGCAGTCTTCGACTCTGCCACAAACTTTCCTGAGTGACCATGGCTGCTCTCTCTGTACCTCAGTTACAACACTACTTGTTCTTGCCAGCTCTTTAGCTGGCTTCTGCACTGAAAATTGTAAATGTTAAGGGCAGGGACATTCCTACACTCTGCATCTCTACAGACCTGCAGCAGTTGCTTAGGATCAGGTTACAAATTATTACAAAACAAAACCAATAACATGAGATATTTGCATCAGTGCAGTAACCACCTCTGCTCAATGAAACTGGGCCAAATGGAAGTTCAAGTGAGAAGGTAAAGCAATACTCGCCACCTTCATGAATCTTCCTTCCTAATGGGCCATGTGGTCCAAAGAAGAGGTAGAGCAGTGCAGAGCTATTCTGCTTAGCTCTGGGCACTTAAGCAAGGTGCCTAGATTAGAAATGCAGTCATATCGAGTCTCCTTCTCCAGTGAATGGAGAGAGTGGGGACTCCTTCACAGGACGATTCAGACCTAGGACAATCCTGACCTAGGAGGTCCTGTAGGAGGTCCTGATGCGAGGGCCTACAGGTGGTGGATGAATCTGGACCTGAGAGATGTCTTTCCTCTGTCTTTCCCTGTGTGGGGGGGACACATTATGCTGTAAATGGCTTACAGTCTAAAGAGGGGAAGCTGAACAAAGGCACTTAAGTAATTTTTACCAAAAGTCGTATGACAGATTTGAGAACAGAACCACAATCTATACATTCCCAGGCTGGAGCTCTAGACCGTTAAGTTAAACTAAATCTATGTTATTTGCAGATATCTACATTCCCCTCTGTTACTTGAAAATTCAAAATGTCACCCTCCTTTCTGCTGTAGGAGGTAACAACAGCTGTAGAAATAAAGCAGACCATGGCTCACTGGCTATTTTTGTATGTTTGCTCTGTACATACCAGGATACCTGGCTTTTGGATTAGCTTTTGGAAGCAAACGTTTCATCTTATTTATTCTTATTTTTCAGGTTTGATCCTGATACTTCCTTGTACAGATATTTTTATCAAGGTTGATCTTAGAACTGTTACCTGTAAAATTCCTCCACAAGAGGTAATTATTCTTTAGCAGCCATTTAAAACAAATAAAATAGAACTGATTTCTGGCGTGACCAATAATAATGCAGGTGTTTTACATTGTTGCAGCTGTGCACCCATATTGAATTTAGCTTTTGTGCTGTATCTTCTGACTTCAAAACATCACTGCAGGCCAAGCAGTGATGTCAGCCTCCTCATGCTGACATTCAGAACTGTGAGATAAAGAAGGTCAGGGTAGGACCGCAAAAATTCATAATTGTATTATTAGTCCACACATGGAGATGAAGCAATAAACTAGTGTAAGATATTCAGAAATGAATGTCCGAATAAAATTGGATCTGGCAACCACCTTACCGTTCAGAAAAGCCTTCACTGAAGTTGTAATTGCTGCCTGTAGGTATATACACCCTATATGTGTCTTAAAATAAAATTACATATATGTAATAAATTACCTTAAATTAATTCATAGACAAACAACTACAAAACTCACGTCCTAATAAGAATGTAGAGGCTTATCTTTAAGCATTTTGTTGAAAAACATTGACTGAAGAATTTAATCTGAAGAATCAGTTGCTGAGCATGATGCTCCGACCCCAGGATGCGGTGCAATGTTTTCTGCTCAGGGAATTGGCATTGCTGTCCCCTTCCTTATACAAATTGAAGAGCAGAGTGGTAAAGCATTGACTCCAAGAGCCCTTGGATACTGGGCTGTCTGTTGTGTAACACAGGAGAGGTTTCTTGTGCTGTTGTCTTTTCATAATCACAAATAGCCTTTTTCTTAGAGAAGCTGACAATGTGGTTTGCAGAATGAAAAGTGGCACCCTCTTTGGTTAAAGGAAATGGTTAAAGTACTTAGGCACTTAGGCTTAGCAGCCGTTTGCAGGGTTTCTGTGAAGCACCTAATTGGAGGCAAAAGATGCTGGGGTGGAGCATCGTCAGTGCTCCAGTGAGGCCAATTGCCTGCAGGGGTGCAGGAGACTTGCCTCTCCTTGCACTGGCAAAAGATGAGGCAGCTTATGAATACTCATGTATTTTTCAGGGTTTCTTTCTCGCAATTTCATTTCACTTCCCTTTTCACTTGTTCTTCTAATTTACTAATGTTTCTTACAAATACATTGTTTAGAGAAAGTAGCACAGATCTTCTGAACTGCATGCAATTTATAAAAACAGCAATAGCCCTTTTCACAACAAAGAAGTAGGATAGGCATCATTTATTATTGCAAAATAAATTCATGTAGGTTATGAGAGTCACTCACCACTGCAACAGTTATTTAAAGGCTATGTACAGCATTTTGCCCTGCTTTACGCTGTCTGTGATTTGGAATAACTTCCCTGAAGTTATTTCTCAGGGGAATGACAAAGAAACCAAAAGAAATTCTTAGTTTCTTTGAACTACTGAGACCTTTTCCTAACTAAAGGAAACAAATGATTCCCCTTCCGTGGCAAGGGTTATTGGATCCTTTGCTATTTCTGTACCTTTCTCCAATGCAGATTCTCACAAAAGATGCTGTTACTACCCAGGTTGATGGGGTGGTGTACTACAGGATCCACAGCGCTGTCAGTGCCGTTGCTAACGTCACTGATGTCCATTCAGCTACCTTCCTCTTGGCACAGACAACTCTGAGAAACGTTCTGGGTACAAAGAGCTTAGCTCAGCTCTTGGCAGGTCGGGAAGAGATTGCACAAAATATCCAGGTAAATTTAGCTCTTGATCACTGACAGACATGGAGATTTGTCGTTAGAAATGCTCTCTTTTTTTCTTTCATAGTGATAGCAAAAGTCATTTTTATGTCTTTCAATTATATATCTTGTTGCTTAAAGTAAGAAAGAATTGTTGTAAAGATATTTCCCCAGATTCTTGTAGAAGAGTTATTTCCTGTCAAAAAGCAATGGAAATGTTGAACTTAACCAGCAAAATGAATAAAGCACTGTAAGTAGTCTTTGCACAGAGATTGCTGCAAGCTCTGCAACAGTGAGTAATGAGAGAGAATCCTACTGTTTATAGGAAGCTCTACCTTTAGCTAACCCCTGACCGGACTTTAAACTGGCATTAGAGAAGCCATAGGACAGCGCCCTTATAAATTCCCTAGGTACGGGAAAATCTTCAGTTACCCTCTCTGTCTCAGACACAAATGTCACTCAGCAAGAGATTCATAAGGAACTGGGCTGTAGTACCTGCCATACTCATGCCACCACTGATGTTTGTGCTCCAGGAGTGCTCCATCTTTCTGGTGTGTAGATTTGCGCTCCACATTTCCATCTAAAAGGCAGGGTAAATCATACATTTTTCTTTCTGCTGTCACTGTTACTGTTGGTTTGTTTGTTTGTCTCTAAGACTATCCTTGATAGCACCACAGAGCAGTGGGGAATCAAAGTAGCTCGTGTGGAAATCAAAGATGTCAGGATTCCTGTGGCAATGCAGAGGGCAATGGCAGCTGAAGCAGAGGCTGCACGAGAGGCAAGAGCTAAGGTGAGGCCCACTGCAATGTTTCCCCCCCCAGCTGCAACGTCCCGCATCTTTGTCTTGTGCATCCAAGTGCATATTTATTTCCTTCCCATTCTAAAGGTGTCTCTTCTCCTCTGTTGAGCATCACAGTGTCATTTCCCTTTCTCTTACTCTGCAGGTTGTGGCAGCAGAAGGAGAAATGAATGCTTCTAAAGCCCTCAAGCAGGCCTCCATGGTGCTGACCGAGTCTCCAGCGGGTCTTCAGCTGCGCTACCTGCAAACATTAACTACGCTGGCAGCAGAGAATAATTCCACCATTGTCTTCCCTCTCCCTATAAATATGCTTGAGGCCTTGGCGCAGAAAAATAGAGGAGGATAAGCACTGTTCTACTCAAGTTCCTTGCGCAGAGAGATTTGCTTCCCAGGAAGCAAGAGTTTCCAGGATACCCGAATTAAATGAGATAGCATGCTTTGATCCTCTGTATCAAAAAAAAGTAAAAATAGTTCAATTATAGCCACACATAGCTCTCACATTAGGAAACTGCGTTTGAGCACAGAAAGCTGCAAAATTGACACATCAAGCAGTTTCAGCGCACACTTATCTCCAGGTGAAATGGCGGACAGTATGTAAAAGGCATGTTGGACTAACATGAAATTGGCATGATATTTTCACCCCATTTTACAAATTTGTGGATGAAATAATAGACCAGTGATTTATCTCCTATCAAGAACCTATGAGCTCTTGATTAGCTCATAAACCTACTCCACACAGGAGAAGGGTGAGATGTTGCCGTTTAACTCAAGCCCTGTAAAGTGGAAAGAAGGATTTGTCCCCCAACCTTAGAGAGAGTATTCCAGAACTACTAATAGAATTACTAGATAATTTGTATGTGGCTGGAACAGCCAATTCTTCATCTTATATAAGTAATAATTAACAGTTGCTTTACTGGCCTCAGTGGAATTTTGCTTAGGTAAAAATATTACAAGAATCAAGATTTTGATTTGTATGCTCTTTGCCATATCACTGAAATTTCTATCAGCTCTGTCATAAAAGGAGGAGAATATATGTCTGTCTATTACAGCCACATTTCTTAAACTTTTGAAAGCTGAGCCAACCTTGAGGGAAATGAGTTGCTGTTATGTTAATTTAAGTATCTATCTTTCCTCCCACAGAAGGTTTCTTATCGTCCCTTGCAGATATCATAAAATGGTGGTACAGCTTCTCATAGCATGAGCCTTCTGCACCCTTCACCTGCGCTATGCCTGGCAGTTGAGTAGGGAATGCTGCTAATATCAGAGTTTAGCTATTGGTGGTATCTGAGTTCACAGCCTTCAAAAATGGCTGGACAGCTCACATTTCAGACACGCTGATGGGTTGCCTGCAAATGAATCTGCAGGCTCTTGTGGTGTTGCTGTTCTAGTAGGCACTGTGCATATCTCATCCACTCATGCCTCACCACTGTCCCTTGCTATCCAGTAGGGTCATCTGAGTCCAAATTAGCCAGATTAACATTGATCTCCCCGTTCTGATATTGCTGGCACAGGCCTGTATTGACTGCACACACAAGCAGTCCAGGTGGCAAATTTGTGGACTTGGTGGCCACTGGCAGGAAGACAGTGGTGTGAGCATCTCAGGATGGTAACCTGTTCCACCAACACAGCTTGTCCCTGCAGCTCTTCTCTGCCTCAAGTATGACCATCTGAAACAGGATAGGACTGCAAGTAAAACCTACGTTCACTTGTCATTCTACTTATCAGTGTTTTCAATACATTTTTTTTTTAAAGGATACTGCTATCCTAAGAGAAGAAAGATTTTGAGTTTTGTGGTTGTTTTTTGTTATCATCTTAGTATGTGATTTGCGGAAGTCTTTATAACCATGGCAACAAAACTTCCCACCTGCTTCTGTTGACAAATGTTACATCTCCATTACAGTTCTCTGCATACTCACAGAAGCAGCAGTGCTTTTGGGCACACAGATTTGCTTCAATTTTTTAAAGTAATGCAAATTACTTGAATTCTAAAACAAACAAACAATGACCATGGGACCCTGTCTGAAGATCAACAGCTGATGGGGAGAGATGGGATCCACCTTACCAAGCGGGGCACGCGTGTCTTTGCCAACAGATTGGCCAGCCTGGTAAGGAGGGCTTTAAACTAGGCAGATGGGGGAAGGGGAGTGGTATAGGGACAGGGTAGTCAGTAAAACACCGCTCAAGTCAGGATGCCTCCAGCGGGTGCATGCAGCCAGGGGAGACAGCATGCAACATGGCTGTGGAGGATCCTCTTGCACCTCTCCTGGGAAGCCTGCGTGCTTGACTGGCTCTCTGAAATGCCTGTATACCAATGCGCGCAGCATGGGGAATAAGCAGGAAGAATTAGAGATCTGTGTGCGGTCGCAGGGCCATGATCTATCTCATTGCAGTGACAGAGACATGGTGGGGTAGTTCACATGACTGGGATGCTGTCATGGATGGCTATGTGCTTTTTAGGAAAGACAGGCCAGGAAGGCGAGGTGGTGGTGTTGCTCTTTATGTGAGGGAGCAGCTAGAATGTATGGAGCTCTGCCTCGGGGTGGATGAAGAGCAAGTTGAGAGCCTATGGGTAAGGATTAACGGGCAGGCTAACATGGGTGACACTGTTGTGGGGGGTTTACTACAGGCCACCTGATCAGGAAGGGTGGTCGAAGAGTCCTTCTACAGACAGCTGGAAGTAGCCTCACGATCACAGGCCCTGGTTCTCATGGGAGACTTCAACCACCCTGACATCTGTTGGCAAGACAGCACAGCTAGGCACAAACAGTCAAAGAGGTTCCTGCAAAGCATTGATGATAATTTCTTGACTCAGGTGGTGGAGACGCCAACGAGGAGAGGTGCAATGCTAGACCTTGTACTAACGAACCAAGAAGGTCTAGTTGGAGAGGTGAAGGTTGGGGGCAGCCTTGGCTGCAGTGACCACGAGATGGTGGAGTTCAGGATCCTACGAGGAGGGAGCAGGGCAATGAGTAGGATTGCAACGCTGGACTTCAGGAGAGCTGACTTTGGCCTCTTCAGGGACCTACTTGGATGAATCTCCTGGGGTAGGGCCCTAGAAGGAAGAGGGATCCAGGAGAGCTGGTTAATATTCAAGCGTCACTTCCTCCAGGCTCAAGAGCAGTGCATCCCTCTGAGGAAGAAGTCCAGCAAAGCAGGCAGGAGACCTGCATGGAGGAGCAAGGAACTCCTGGCCAAACTCCAACAGAAGAAGGAAGTACACAGAATGTGGCAAAGGGGACAGGCCACTCGGGAGGAATACAGGGACATTGTCAGAGCGTGCAGGGATGCGACGAGGAACGCTAAGGCCCAGTTGGAATTAAATCTGGCAAGGGATGTCAAGGACAACAAGAAGGCCTTCTTCAAATACATCAGTAGCAAAAGGAGGACGAGGGAAAACGTGGGCCCGCTGCTGAATGGGGCGGGTGCCCTGGTGACGAAGGATACAGAGAAGGCAGAGTTACTGAATACCTGCTTTGCTTCCGTCTTTACTGCTAAGACCAGCCCTCAGGAATCCGTGGCCCTGGAGATGAGAGAGGAAGGCTGGAGAAAGGAAGACTCTCCCTTGGTGGAGGAGGATCAGGTTAGAGATCTTTTGTCCAAACTTGACATCCATAAATCCATGGGCCCTGACGGGATGCATCCGCGAGTGCTGAGAGAGCTGGCGGATGTTATCGCTAGGCCACGCTCCATCATCTTGGAAAGGTCCTGGAGATCAGGAGAGGTGCCTGAGGACTTGGAAGAAAGCCAATGTCACCCCAGTCTTCCAAAAGGGCAAGAAGGAGGAGCCAGGAAACTACAGGCCTGTCAGCCTCACCTCCATCCCGGGAAAGGTGATGGAACAGCTCCTCCTGGAGGTCATCACTAAGCATCTGGAGGACAAGAAGGGGATCAGGAGTAGTCAGCATGGATTCACCAAAGGGAAATCATGCTTGACCAATCTGATAGCCTTCTATGACGGGAATGACTGGCTGGGTAGAGGAGGGGAGAGCAGTGGATGTTGTTGACCTGGACTTCAGCAAGGCTTTTGACACTGTCTCCCATCACATCCTCCTAGGTAAGCTCAGGAAGCGTGGGCTAGATGAGTGGACGGTGAGGTGGCTTGAGAACTGGCTGGATGGCCGAGCTCCGAGGGTTGTGGTCAGTGGCGCAGAGTCAAGTTGGAGGCCTGTGGCTAGCGGTGTCCCCCAGGGGTCAGTCCTGGGTCCAGTCTTGTTCAATGTGTTCATCAGTGACCTGGAGGAAGGGACAGAGTGCACCCTCAGCAAGTTTGCTGATGATACTAAACTGGGGGGAGAGGCTGACACACCAGAAGACTGTGCTGCCATTCAGAGGGACCTGGAGAGGCTGGAGAGGTGGGTGGAGAGGAACCTCCTGAAGTTCAACAAAGGCAAGTGCAAGGTCCTGCACCTAGGCAGGAATAATCCCATGCACCAGTTCAGGCTGGGGGTTGACCTGCTGGAAAGCAGCTCTGCAGAGAAGGACCTGGGAGTGCTGGTGGACAACAAGTTAAGCTGAGCCAGCAGTGTGCCCTGGTGGCCAAGAAGGCCGATGGTCTCCTGGGGTGCATGAGGCAGAGTGTTGCCAGCAGGTGGAGGGAGGTGATCCTGCCCCTCTACTCAGCCCTTGCAGGGGGGAGGCCTCACCTGGAGTGCGGTGTCCAGTTCTGGGCTCCCCAGTACAAGAGAGACATGGCCCTACTGGAGAGAGTCCAGCGGAGGGCTACCAAGATGATTAGAGGGCTGGAGCACCTCTCCTCTGAAGAAAGACTGCAAGAGCTGGGCCTGTTGAGCCTGGAGAAGAGAAGACTGAGAGGGGATCTCATCAATGTGTACAAATATCTGAAGGGAGGGTGTCAAGAGGATGGGGCCAGACTCTTCTCCCGTGGTGCCCAGCGACAGGATGAGATGCAACAGGCACAAACTGAAGCACAGGAAGTTCCATCCGAACATGAGGAAAAACTTCTTCACTGTGAGAGTGACAGAGCATTGGAACAGGTTGCCCTGAGGGAGGTCGTGAAGTCTCCTTCCCTGGAGATATTCAAAACCCGTCTGGATGCGATCCTGGGCAACGTGCTCTAGAGGACCCTGCTTGAGCAGGGAGGTTGGACTAGATGATCTCCAGAGGTCCCTTCCACCCTGGGCCATTCTGCGATGCTGTGATGTACTTGATAAGCCCACAAATGGCCAGTATTCTTTCTGACCTGTGCAAAATTCTTAGCTTCTAATGAGGTAATGGCTGAGGCAGTTACGAAAACATTGTGCTTGCAGATCTGATTAAAAACACTCTTTTTCACTTCATCTCTCACAGCATGATTGCATTGTTGAGTAATAGTCAGGGAGACAGGAATTCCTGCTCTCTCTCCATCAGTGGCGGGGACAATAAGCACAATAACTAGTAGAATAACTGCAATTTTTGACATATTATCCACGTACATATACATCTACAGGAAGATATTCCATTCAAAGGTATGCCTGTAAGAGATAGAAAGCAACAAAAGCAGCTCTGCCATGTTTCAGATGCCTCTGTCATCTACAGGCTGTGCAAGAAAAGCAGAAGGAGCTGAGTTGTAGTAATGCCTATTGAATTTGGGGGGGGGGGGGCAGCGTAAATCTTTCAAAACTGGCACAGGGAGTCATGTGTGTTCAGAAAGTCCTGCAGCTGGGCACAGGCTTGCCGCTGAAGGGTGGCTTGGCACTTGTCGTCATCTGGAATTTTCTCCACCCAGGCTTGTGAATCAAGGAAGTACTGTAGCCTAAGTAAAAATGGGAAAGGTAAAGGAGGCGATTTATTATTGAGCAACTGGCGAGCACAAGCCCCATGACGTCGTATCCCTCCATTGAGCTATCTCTGAAGTCAAATAGTGCTATGCTGGCCAGGAAACCTGCATCTAGTTTCATCAGCAGGTTAACTGAGCTTGGAATAAAGTTTAGGAAAAGTCCGTGCCAAGTTGGGATAAGCCTAGGTGTACTTGTGTTTGGGGGGTGATGCTAAGCAAGTTTGGTTTAAGTTTCTGTTAGAATTCTGTGGAACATCAGAAAAATCCCCAATGAACACCGGTGGCACACAGTGAAGGGGCATTTTTTTTCGGCAGAACATGTCAAAATGTTGCCTAATTTTTCAAAATGTTACCTAATTTTTTGTGATGAGAAGCCATGCAGCTTCTGGCATTTTATAACTGGACTGGAGAAGGCTTCAGAGGTTACACCTCTGTTGGGAAAGTCTTCAGGACCTTAGCAGACATCTGCTGAAGCAGTCCTCCTAACTTACATGCTTGCATCATTTTTATACAGGAGTGGACAGAGAGGACCCTTGAGGGTTCCTGAAAGCGATGCTATAGAAATGGTCTCCCTCCTAGAAGCTTTCAAAGGCACTATCTTTCTGCCCTTCTGTACAGAGAAATTAGACATTTAAGATGTATTCCTCACTGATACTTAATACAGGCAGACTAAAATTTCCCTTAGGTAAATTCCCTTTTTTTTCTTTAGAATGACAGTGAGAAATTAGAAGAATGCGTTATACACATAGATGGTATGACAGAAGCTTTGAGAGCTGTTCTTAGACATAGGCCCACGCATTTCTTTTGCAAATGCGCAAATTGTGCAAGGCATTCAGGGTAGCTGGAACAGTGCAGAACTTCCCCCTTCTCCTTTTCTGGCTGTGAATTTTTAACCCAGTAAAGCAAGGGCCAGATTTTGATGCTGATAAGTGTGGGAACCAGGCTCTGCACACACATGGGTGTGCTAATAGCTTGGATAGCCATGCTATTCCCCACAGAGGAAGGGCAGCTACCCTTTTACCTGTGGTGAGCCTTTGCACAGCAGTACTCTGTGCATTTTAGTAAAGCCAGCAGAATCAGTCCCCAAGATTTTTGGCCCTCCCTTTGCTTTCTGGAGGCATTACAATAATTTGAGTACCCTTTGGATACACTAGGTTTGACAGCAGCCACAGCTCGGAAAATGTTGCACTTACCTGTTGTTGTAGTCAACTGTTCGTCCATCTTTTCCCATGAGAAGGTACCGTTTGCCATCTTCCATGTTTAACTTGCAAGTGGAGCGCTTTATGAACTGTCGATGGGCACCCACATAGACGCTTTCATCTTCAGCTGTTGCATGAAAAGAGAAAACTCCATAAACACCTTTTCTAATAAAGAGTAGGATCATAGCCCACAGGACACAACTCCATGTGATCTTGTACGATACTGTTAGTCCAAGGTAATATTTCACTCAAGAGTTGCTGCTTGACATGGGAGTAAATGGCCATCCTGTGGTAGGATATAATGCCCTTAACATTACCTATCTAAAAAATAAGTCTTTTTTGTCTTAGCTGGTTGTCTTGGCCTCCTCAATAGCTACTGGAGGAAGAATCCCATGTAAAGCACAAGGCACTGGAAAACCAGAGCAGTATGACAGACGCTTCAAATAGAAAAGAGATTTCCTTGTCCTTGCCATCCTGCTAACTAGCTTCCCAACTACTGATTGTTACCGGAGAACTAACAGTGCTCCATTCCCTAACAAACATGATACTTCTTGCTATTTGAGCTGAGCAGCTGCAAGACTTTGTAGTTTTTAGTACCACAAAAGTGTGATGTCCTCAGCAATTCTTTATTAAGCCAATAAACACAGAACTGTTTGCAATAGAGATTTTTCATTCCTATGGAGTTTATTTAAATCTTAGACACTGAAAGAAAAGCCAAAGGGAAAGAAAATGCTATCTTATATTTCAGATTGCTCAAGCTTCTACTAGTCTTAAAAGCTGGCAAACTAAATTCAAACGTCTGGAGGCTCAGTAGTGCAGCAGGCAGTGTTAAAAATTCATTCCCCATAGAGCTCCTGACCTGAGCTTTGCTGATTTACCCTGTATGGCATTCCCTCCAAGCTGATATTTAGGACATGTGCTTGGTGATCTCCATATGGAGATAATTTAGGAGATTCTAGTCTGTATTCTGGCCCAGAAGATTACTAACCCAGAAAGAGCGTTTGAATTAGAGCTGCATGGCCTTTTACAGAAACGGCCATCCAAAGGCAGAAGAGGAGGATGCTCAGATAGTGTAGTGACCTGCAAGCTGGAAAGATGCTTATTTATCAGGAAAACACAGGTCATAAAGATACCGCATTATTTTGACAAAGTACAAAAAATAAATCCATTTACTGCTAGATTGCAAAGTAAATTAAAAACAGGCAAATAACATCAATATGTTAACTTCTTACACTTTTTTCTAAATATAATGCAAAATGCCATACATAACCGTAGTGCCAAATTCAACATTAAACCAGCTCAAATTGCATGTAAGGCACTGCAGTCACCTATCAGCTAACAGAGGCTTGTGCACCCTCTGCTCTCTAAAGTATTATATGAATTTTGAAATTGAAAATAAAATCCTAAGAGAAAAATGAAATCCTAATGTTTGAATACTTTAATGCTAATAAGACTTCAGAGAGTTTGAGGTAGAGTGCAAAGCTGCAAAACCCAGCACTAAGAATTCCTAGAATCTAAGAATTTAACTCTTAGTTAAAACTTACATTAATTTTACATATGATACTCAGAGCCCAGCGAAAAGAAAAGTCAGTGTTCAGTAATACATGCTGTTTTATATATGCATTTCTTCCAAAGAATAATAGAGCAGCATAGGTTTTATCCAAGACTTTTCTATTATTCCTATGCTACATAGTGTACTGATTTTTCAATTTGTTTGAAGAAGGCAAAAAAATGTAATGATGTATCAGCATTACTTCCGAAAATTGTGAAGTTTTGTCTCAGGTTCATCAAGTTTGAACTACCATGGTATTTTTCATTTCCTATGCTTCATGAATGACCTCACAGAGTTCAGACTCTGGGGACCATAAGTATTCGAGCTCTTACTTAATAAGTAATTAGGTAATTAGCAATTTTAAATCTTCAATTTAAAACAAAAATAAATTTCAATTACCATAATAGTCCAAAGTATACAAGTAGGATTAAACTGGAACAACTCTTTCAAATTTTAGAATTGATAGTCAGAAATATAAAACTGGTTCTGTGTTATATTACACGGGCTAAACTGCTTCTCTAATGGACTCATAAAACAGTATAAACATTAATCCAAAACACATGCACCAATTCTTATAATAATAAGAGCAATCTGAGGAGTGCATATTCACAAAATGCTCTTTTGCCATCTCCAAAATAGGAATAAGTTTTTCCATATCTCTTCTGAACCAATACTTTCTTTCCAAGGATTGATACTGAAATAATGCTAGGAGTTCAGAGAATGAGGTGTGGCCCAACTAATTCTCATCTACTTTTGGTGCCAGCAAAGTGACGCCAAAATACCTTACTCTGCTGCCAGCTAACACCCTTTAATTTGTTGCACTGACTATTAGAGAAACTACAACCTGATGGTAGGACTTGAGTGTAGCTAGGTAATTGAAGAGCACACCTTTATTTCTAGCAAAGGCATGGGCTGGAGCAGGGCAAAATGTATCACTCACTGTCATTCCTTAGTCAAAGTTTTAGGTACAGCAGTGGCCAACCTCACTCAAAAAAAATTGTTTCCAGTGCTTGCCTGTGCATTTTTAGAATGAAGGCAATGGGACCCAGATCCCTAACTTCTCTATATCCTGTAGGATCCCTGGAGCGATTAATGAATCTTTCCATCAAGGTATGTAATCTGTCAGAGACAGTGTTTTGATCACTTGGTACATTAGCATTTCTCCTGCATATGGAAGGCACTGGCTGTCACTAATACAGTCTCTGAGCTGATAAAATGTGAACTTAATCTTCCCATAGTAACTGGACACTGGGCATGAATCACAAGTTCTGTGCCATAAAGTACTTGGTGACATAAACTGTCCTCTGGGCAGAGATCAAGGGAGTGAGCTAATTATTCTGGTCAAGGTATGGAAGATTTTGGAACCTTTAAAGTCTTTCTTTAAAGGCAGTCTCCAGGGTGCCAGACTCAAGACTGACAGCCACATAATACATGGTGGTTGAGGTCTGAAATATCATCTGACAGCTTCTCCAGAAATTACTTTGAAGAATGTCAGTGTCTACTGATGCCGCCTGTAAAATAAAGTTCATATGGGGACAGCTGGGATGGCAAGCCTGCAAAAGGACACTGCCTGAGAAGGGTACATATTTTCACAAGGTAATCAAAGAAATAGAGAAAAGGGCTTCTTTTTTGTTATTACAATTATTAAATCAAAGTTTCTGAAGTTTTCCTGCGTTCACTGACTTCAAGCAAGTCTGTGAGAACTCTAAGCCTTTTCTACAAGGGTCACACGCTACGTGCATAATAAGTATCTGAGTAACGAGCTCTCCAAATCTTGATTCAGTATGAAAACAGAGGTCAGTGGGTCTGTCTAGAGCAGGAAAAAAGTGGATCAGTAAGAGCAGTTACAGAGTGAAATTTTTAGTGCTGAGGACCTAATATCCACACTTTGCATGTTTTCAGAAGGTTTATTTTAGACTAGCTCCCATCAGATCCCCTGTCCTGTTGTGAATGCCCCATTTAACAGCCGGAATGTGCCTTCTGGTTCAGTTTCATCCGAAAAGAATAAAGCTTGTGAGCTCCGAGATTGCTGCACGGTGTGAACCACAGCATGGTAAGTGGAGATGATTCATTTCAGCAACCTGCCCCTGAGCTGAGCTAAACTCCTAGCTGCACCCAACAACTCTTTCAAGAAATAAGTCTTCTTGCAAGTATCTGACACTACTTTCCACAGCAAAAGGGATCTGCATGGATCATGGTCACTGTCGTTTAATTAACCTAGTTTTGCTATGGGTTAATGCAAGTGCCCAAACATTTTGATACTTACTGTTTTTAAGGATTCTCTGGATTTTGACTTCATAGTAATCAAAAACATTCTTCTGTGTGCTATTGAGGAGCTCTACCTCGTACACTGCAACAGATAACAACTGTGTGAGGCCAGATGGAAACACTAAGTTACGTCCAAAACTGAACAGTGAGTACACTTTTACCATATGTCAGTATAGAGGCCCGTCTATTACCTGTTCACCAGTTCTGGGAATGTAGAAGGCGATAGGATAGTAATTCAGTGCACCTAATATGCTTTCAGAAAGTCAGGAACTAATCAACAGCCTCGAGATTCGTATTCCCTTTGCCATTTTGTTTTAGGAGCAGCTACTATATAAGTAGGTTTCCACCTGTACAGAGAAAGCTGCTTTTCTCCCTGTCCTTCTGTTAGTGTCTAACTCTCCAAAGCTGCTGAATCAGTCTTCCATCAGTAGTTATTCCAATTTTTCATCCAAGGAAGAGTCCAAAAAGGCAAATTAACAAAGGAGGAAATGTTCAGCTAGCTCAGCAGAGCAGCTGCTGAGCTATGGGATGCCAGGTACGGTAGCCTACTGCTTATCTCCATTGTATAACAATAGGGATCATGAGGATGATGGCACTCACTGGTCTTTTTTAAGCCCTATAATGGAATTTTATCCCGTCTTTCTTCCTCCAGCATTCTACAACATCTTTCAGAAACCATTCCTTTATCCTTTCCCTCCCCAGATGACTGCTGTAGCACGTGGCTTCATCTCATCTCCTCAGTCTCCAGGCCAGCTACAGAAGTTGTTTGTTTCAGGAGAGGTCTCTGCATATAAGACTCAACTTATCCTTATTATTCATCCTTATTTGTGTTTATCCTTATTTATCCTTATCCTTAAAAGCACTATGTTTAAAATATATTGACAATTGTCTTTCATGCCTTACCATAATCTACAGTAGGGTTGTAGCACACAAAATTCAAGCGTGTGGTTACTGATATGGCTTTACTGAAAGTGGATCTTTGTCTTGGACAGGGACCTAGAGTGAACAATATAAATTATGTATCTATTTCTACAGATATGGATATTTAGATAGATATAGCACACACATACTCATCCACTCAACATCATAACAGATAGTATAATAAAACAGCAGAACAACTTTCTTAGGGGTATGATGGAGAGTTTTTACATATATATGTATATGTACATATACATCACATGTAAATATCAAATCAGTCCTAAATATCTGTAAAACAACTGTTATGAATGTGGCACCAAGCATACTAGCAGATACTCTGTGTCATGTATTATGCATTAAGTTAAACATAAGGATCATAATGGTCAATTTTGGACTTAAAAATTCTTATTTTAATGGTTTTCAGGAGTAACTATTTTCTTTTAGACTGACTTATTTGACAATTCATCACCTTCTGCGCACTGGCAAACGTCTCCGTGGCACACCTTTGAAAGCATTGCACTGTGCTGGGGTGCACTATAGAATATACTGCACTTTCTTTCTATAGAAAAAAAAAACAGAATAACTTGTCTCAGAAAGTTCCAGTGAATGCGCTTAAGCTGCAGAAAAGAACTCTGCAGCCCAATTTATCCCTAGTCCAGAGAAGTCAGAGCACGAAGGAGTTAGTTAGATGCACATCAACAGTCTACAAAGACGTGCAGTCTAGGCACCTGGAATACAGATACTGCCTTGCTTTTGAGCTGGACACTTGGGGTCTTACTTCTGTTTTATTTGTTTAAGTTTTAGTCTTTCTTTTTTTGTTGTTGTTAGTTTGTTACCTCCCATAAGCATGCAACTTAAAAGCATCTTTAGACCATAGGGTTACAGTGACCACTGTACCACTTTAGAGGAAGGAGATAGGTTCACCATCAGTAAACGGTTTGTACCTGGTACTTTTAGCCATCAGAAAGAAAAGTCAATGTGGATGAAGCTTTGGGTGATGTACACTATTAAGGCTCTCTCAGCTTCAGGCAAAGGAAAGGTTTCACCTTATTTTCAAGTATTGTTTTCATGATTCTGGCAAATGGGGAAAGTTTGCATTTAATCTTCCTTGAATGGTGGATGAGACTGATTCCCCCAGAAACAAGGCACTTAAGCCAGACCTCTGAAGTTGCCTCTCTTGGATGCATAGAAAGACAGTCTAAGCAAAAAGATAATGCCAATAGAACATCCTAAGAACACCATGAGAAGCAGGAAGTCAAGAAACCTTATTTAAAAAAATCCATGAGTATAAAAGTATGTATTTTCAGTATATTTGCAATGATGGACCTTTCCTGAAAGGATATCAGTGTACATGTTTTTCAGTCATGGTATTAGAAGATGTTCAGGGTGGATTCTTTAACCCTGGAAAAAAATCACATGGTTTCATACACTGCATTGAAAGCACCTTTCACCATTGCGTTAAAAGCACTGAATTTCATTCTTAAAGGTCTCCCTTTCTAAACGGTTGCAGGTTCATTTTTCTATTTCCTTAAGTTAGCTTACCAGGATTGTAAAAATCATAAAGGATGGCATTTGCTGGCTGAACCAGGCCCATGGGATTGATTTGCTTTGCCCCAAATGATATACAGTCTGGTTCTGGTCCACTTGCGAGCTGGAGGGAAAAGGAACAATAGTTGCAAGGAGTAAACAAACTCATTCTCCCCAGTTGGTTCGATATTCATTTGTCCCTGTACTAGCTGCTGAATGATTGTTTCTGATGGTGAGGGTGAGTTAATCCTGATATCTGTAACCTCAGCTTTACAAGCAAACTTTTTTCTATTAATTTATTGGGAAAATCTGTGGATGAGCCAAGCCTGGTTTTGTGAGATATGTGCAGTGAAGGTTTTCTCTCCTCGCAACTGACTGATCCTGAGTCATATCATCACTACTTTCAAGATTACTTGAACAGGCATGGCCTTAATATATGGTCAAAGCCTATCCTCTACTGGGGGCTTCTGGGTCTTGTGCCAGTATGTGCCCTTTCCACACTAAAATGTTAAGGTCAGGGACAGCTTTTGACTTGTGTTAAATATACGGCTACTCTAGGGCAGTCATAGCAGCAATAATATTTAAAATTATTCCTTTTTCTGTTGCCTTGTTTTTATCAAAGCATTGCTCTGTTTGTGTCTTCTGCAGGGCTCACCCGCTATGAGCTACAGAGCTGGAGCATCTCAAGCCGGTATAGGATTTGGTCATAATCCAAAATATGGAGAAATGTACATGGAAATTGGGGAGTTTGATGACTCCACTTGTTTGTTACTGTATCAAGATTCATAGATCTCGATCCAGAAATACTGAACTTTACATGCAAGGCATCCACGTAGAATTTACAGGACCACCAGTGTTAATCTTGGACATAAGGACCTCCCATTTTTTAGCAACTGTTCTGGCTAGAGAAGATTGCTTAGTTTTTGGTCAAAAGCCCAAATCCCAGGCATGGACTGCATTTCCTTCATTTTCCTTATAAAGACCTGGGGTGAGGGTTCATATTTTCCCTCTCCTTGAAACTGAACACTTCAATAATACATGACAAAATCACAGGAAGGTAATACAATATGAAAAAAAATAACGGTCAGGTTTGAAAATAAGCCTGTATGTACTATCTGAACTGGAAGAGGTTGAAATAAACATTACGTTTGCTTACCTCGCCAAAGTAAAGCAAAACTTTTCCTTCCTTGTGCTCAAAGTGCTGTATGTATTGGTCTGAAGACATTACCAACTGCAGTAAAATAAATAAAAAACAAACCAAAACCCTATGAGAACGGAAACGACATTGCTATCATGCTTTATAATCTAATTTTCTTTGTTCTAGCTGTTTGCTTTATTCTGCCTTATGTATTCTTCCCAATATAAGAAACAGTCAGGTTTATTCAGCCATTTTATTCAGGTACAGAACCTAAATCGGTATAGTGAGGAAATGTTTTAACTCAATGAGGACAGTAATATTTAAGTGCTTTCCTGAGCCTTGACCCAGGTCCTGTTACAAAGGAACCCACTAAGAAGGCTGAACCCTACCAAAGCTACACCGTTAACCTGTCATTTTTCACATATATTCAACTTTTTTTTTTTTTCAGAACAAGAATAGTGAAAATATGTCTATCAAAAACCTTAGTTTTCCCTTCATTATTCTGTGGACTTCAGGAAGATTTCCAGGTGAAATTTATATAGAAAAGGGTATAAAAGGTTGCACAGAAAAGTATGTTTCTCACCTGCTCAAGTTCCTTTGTGTCAGGCTCCAAGCCACTTAACAGAGAGAGATCAACGAGAGACATCTTTGGCACATTGGAACCTGCGGACCTTTATAAGGGAGACCTGTCATCAGTGAACATTTACGCTGAACAGTTAGCCTTGCTCTGAAGAGTTTAGCTCTTCAGCTGTGCTAGTGATGAACCAAAAGATTCCGTACAAGTTAACTTTCCTTAGCGGATTTTAATTTGAAACTTAGCTACTTGCCTAATAAAGAGTTATAAGGCAGAAACAAGTTATCCAAACTAGTCAACTAGTCATCTAAAACCAAGATGTCTTGTCTTGTCAACTAGGCTTTCTTTGCAGCTGATAGGCAGAAACAATCACCTTCAAAGAACAGTTCATCCCACCCATCCTTTGAAGACAGGAAGTATAAGCAGCACTTGCAAGATGTCTATTCTTATTTATTACCTAGAGGGGTAGGCTAAGAAGCTAGCTTGTTCAAATTCTTTATGGATAAGGTTATATACATTAACTCTACCTTTGCTGTCTAAGGCCTAAATCCTTATTGCCCTTACTACCTATTCTGCATTTATATTGGACTTCCAATCTTTTCTGCTTCCACCTTCTCAAAAATCAGGTCACTGTGTCATTGCTGGATAATGAGGGCATTATGCACTCAGATGGGGTATCTCGCCATGGTACACCGTCGACATACACCTAGTGGTATTTTATGAACATATTATTTTGTCATCCTCTATTCTCCATAAGAGATGTAGCATAGTGCAGGGAAGCTCTGTAGCTATGGTGATGTAGCCAGTGTCTTAAGTTCGTCTCCTGTGTCTTAATTACAAAAACTGAAACTTGACATTATCTTTTAAGTCTCACCCTAACACTCGGCAATGTACCGCAGAATAATGGATCTGATTGTTGATAAACTTCTCATAGTAATAAATGAAGAAAATTATGCCTCAACCAGAATTCACTGAGTCCAAGGTTAACTAAGGAGAGCAAAGCCTTGGAATAATGGTAATTCTTGTCCTCCAGTTGCCATTGTTCTTGCTGCTATCTGTGAAGGTGAGTAAAAGTCACCGCTCCCGGGGCTCTCTCAAAAGTCAGTGGAAAGGTATTTTCCACTGAGGAAATGCCATCATTCATGTTTCTGTAGGCCCTGTGCGAGTGTTACTCTGCATGGGAGGATTTCTTTCTCACTAGCTCTGCCTTTGCTGATTTCTTGATTACCAGAATAAAAGGATTTTACCATCTGTCTTCCTCCACCCCAGCAAATAGTAATAGACATCTTTTATCTTTCATGAGGCCAGAGTGGGACTACGAAGAAGGTAAGTGGCAGCCTCCAAGTGGCAGTATCTCCCTAAAAAGCAGTGAAACTCTGTAAATGTGTCATTACTGTACCCCTATCAGGTCTACTTTATTTAACAGACAAACCAGTGGTTAATGATCACTTTCAAATGATTCACTGTTCAGGGACTTTAGAGTGCCAGACCTCACTAGTGAGCCAGATGGGGCAGAATCTGGAACTGAGTGTTCAAGATCTGTGCAAACAGCCTACACCTTGTATCCTGCATGGAAATTGACTCTCCTGCCATAGAAGAGAAAATGTTGCCTCACCATATATACATACTTGCAGGTTAGATGCCCAGCTTAGTGATTTGAAGGGTGTGACCAAGAATTCTTTACAAAAATGAATTCATTTTCTAACAAAATCTGCAAATCGGCAGACCTACCTCACACAGACTTTGTAGTGTAGTGATTCTGCTTTACCGGGAGAGATGACATCCCTTTTCCTTCTGCTGTGAATGTCAAACCACTCTATTTCAGACAGCGGCTGATGCAAGCTGCTTTCTATAGCAAAGGAGTCCTCATAATCATAGTTTTCCTCAGAGTATGCAGCATCTGGAGGTGATAGACACAATCAGCCTTGCACAAACCTGACTGAAGGACCTGCTAATTTGGCTCCTTTTTTATATAATGATAAGGATATGGGGGGAGTTATACCATCTCCGTGGACTTATAAACCTTTGTTGTCTTCCATTTCATTATTTCTAATCCATTCAAAGTTAAAACTTAAGAGATAATTATACTAATATCAACCAACAAATCTAGCTAAGAATGGGATTTGGGCTTTTCACAAATACATAAAAGATAATCCCTTTCTCTCAGTTAATGATTCAAATAGAAAAGGAAATGCAGATGTAGGTAGAGGGGATGATGCCACACTTCAGGGAAGGGAAAAGATCATCTTGACAATATGAAAATACTGCTAACAGATCTGTTAAGGACCACAGCCAGTCTCTCCTCAGTCAGGGAACTGAGCTGAGCTTTCCCCGCGTGGCAGCCAGGATCTCCATCAAGAGAGATTACCAGCTCTCCTTCCAGTAACAAAGAGCAGTTGCTAATAGCATTGGTATACCTATTAGTTAACCTCTGCATCTACAGTTGCCCAGAAGGTTGTTAAATCATTTAAAAATATAAATGAATTGAATGTAACAAAAATGTCAATAGCTCTGCGCGGTCCAGAGGCCTCTCTCTTTCCTTGTTTTGCTCATTTATTCCCACTCTACAAGGCCAGAAAGCCAACAAATATTATCAGCAGTTGGGTGAACCTGCACCTTTGATACCACTTGCCCTTTTCACTCACCGGTGTATTTAATGCTTCCTTCCACTTCCACTGTCAAAATCAGATCGTTACACGTGTTTTTCTTTAGCTCAGAGGACTGGTACACTTTTAATACCTAACATAAAAACACAAATCATAAACTTCTAAAAACAAAATTTAAATGACAAGAGTTTTACTCAGTTGGGACTTGTACTCAGCAAATTGCTGATGGGAGATGGGAGTGTGAAGAGCAACATGGGTCTCCCAGAGGCTTAGGGTAGTCTCAGAGAACTGCCACGGATATAAACAGGAGAGCTCTCATGTGCGCATCCCATGGTCCAAATTGGCCAGGGCCCTTTGAAATAACTCCCCCTTCCCAAACGCAAAGGGGTCTTTCAAGTTTCAGCCACCTTTGCCAGCAGGTTATTCTCACTGAGGACTTTATGAAGTTAAGAAGAGGTAAATTGACCATCAGGGCAATTTCTAAATTTTAGAGATGTGGAGGTGGGAACACAAAGGATGAGGCCATGGGAATTACTTTTTCACTCTATTTTCAAGAAATAAATGAAAGAAACCCAAGCGAATTCTGAATTACAGCTTACACTCATAGTCCCGTTTCCTCTGCCTTGTACAGAAACTTGAAGTTTGCTCCCAAGACCAAACTGCAAATCAAGGTAAAAAAGTAGAGATTTAGCGTGTACTCAGCATATAAACTATTTTCTTTTTCCTGTGGTCTTGATAGTCTTTCTTGCCTTTGGCCATCAGATCTGGGATATGGGAAATGTGTACCATGCTAGGAGCTATGGTAGGAGTTAGGAAACTCCACATTTTCAGAATTTTTAATGTGCAGGGCTGGAGCATTTTACTTGCTCATTCTGGGGCCCAGGAGATGTATCTTCCCCAACTTTAATCTCTTCTTTGTAGCTGAGACTGGAGATTTTCACAGATCCCAACACATTGTATATCAGACTATTTCTCTTCCTCGTTCTCTAGGAAGACTTTGAATGGACTGCTGGCTTCTTTCCACTCTAGGGAAAGATTCAGGATGCTAAAGTCTTTGAAGAGGCAGAAAAGGTCCTATAAATGCGATGAGTTTGCTGCTAAGCGGTTGGGACTTTTTGGTTTTTGTTTTTTTGTTTGTTTGTTTGTTTTTAATCCGTAGAAAGACTTTTCGGTTGTTTATAAATTAAACTATTGAAAAATACTATGACCCAACTACATCATGATTGCTTAACATAAGGAAAGCAAGCCCAGCTGATCCAGTATTTCTCTTGTTTGAGGAAAGAAAAATATTGGAGTAATGGATGGTTGTGTACCTCTAGTTTCTTCTGAATCTCTTCATCACTATCAGTCAAAGTAATAAGATAACTTTTTTGCCTTTCAGGTGTTTCCACTCTTACAGTCAAGTTCGTGGAAGCCGTTCCTAATGATTGTATGCTATACGCTGACAGAGCTTCCAGGGCCACCACTGTGTCCTAGGTGAGACAGAAATGGAAAAAAAACCCAGCAGTTATGTCAAGCTATTGCAACAATAGACAAGACGATGCGGTCAGGTCGCCTGAGGCTATTTTAGGTTTTTGCTGCTTTGAAATTCTCTTGTCTTTGTCTGTTCCTACCGGCACAGACATTTCATGTCCCAACTTCCCTGTTCATCATTAAAATCCGAAAAACGCTGTAGGCCTGACCTTCAATTATTATGTCATCATAAAGACGAGAAACCTTCACTAGCTCCTAACACTTTTTATTAAAAATTCAAAATCTTGTGTGCCTCATATGCTGAAGAAATTCAAGATTATTTTTTTTGATGCTTTTAAATGATAAAGTCCTTAGGGGACCTCCCTTTTCTTCCACTTCCCTGAAGTCCACCTGGGCTGATAGTCAGGTACCTGTGTAGAGCAGTATCCTCCACCGTAGTTCCTTCTTTCTGTCAGCCATGTAGCAATAGGCCTTGCATACTCCATGTCCCTCAGGAGCAAAGTTTGAAGCAATGCATAGGCAGTGGCTTCCACTGAGATTGCATCTCTGCCATTTCCCCAGTAGCGCTGCTGCTTTGCTGCAAGAGTAACTCAATCTTGAATCCAGTTGGTAAAGAGATTTGCAAAAAAGGACTATGATTCTGCACGACAGATAGTTCACGTCATAGCACTGATTAACCAGAAATCACAGATGCTAACATGAGAGCAACAGATCAGTTGGGAAGCAGAGAGAGTGGAAAAGGAAAAACATATAAAGTTTTCAATTCTGCCAATGATCACAGTCTGTTAATCCCATTGTACAGCAATGTCCCTCCAATGAAGCGGTAACATTGTCTTGGATGGTACTCAAAAGATAATAGTATTAATTATCCCCATAAGTCTAGGCTTGATTAAGAGAAGCATATTCCTCATGCTTAAACTATGGCTATTAAACCATGATGGATTTACTAAAGGAATTTTGAGAAATAAATAGCTTTGCTGTGCAGCCACACAATGAAGTGACTCAGGACTGACCACAGCCGCACACTGGTGGGGAAGAAGGGGCTAGTGTGGGGGCTTTGAAAAGGGGTGGACTGGGAGACACATATTCGCCTTTGCTGGTAAATCTATTTTAAACTGCTCCCACATGTAGCTGCTCAATCCTGCTGACCATCAAAGGTTTCTTCCTCCTCAGCTGGCTTGAACATTTTTCTTGCTGTGCTTTCAGGGAGCAGAAACTTTGGTAGGCAGTGAGAAAGCAGAGAGGAGGAAGCAGGAATGGCAACTGATTATTTATCATGTTTTTTTTTCCAATTCCACTGTCAGGGGAGGTCATAATGTAAAATTCAGAACCCTAAGTTGTTACTTGAAAGTGATGTCAAGCGTATAAATTACATATTGCAATTTCAACATCAAAATATGTAATTATGCAGTTTATACAATTAAGTATATTACACACACTTGCATATATACACTTTTATAATATTAAATGGCCTCCGTGTGCTTGAATTTGCTTTATTCATGTAGCAGAGGGCTCAAGTTTTTTAAAGAGGGCTAAAGTGTTTTAATTAGGAAGTCTACTTTCCAAATTTAATTTTTAAAATAAGTTACTATCACCTTCATCAAAAGAAGAACAGCCCCTTAATTTTTCCATCGCCCATTGGGCTTCCTCACTGTTGGACTGAACAAGTGTCAGAGCATAAGCAGTGATGGCTGTAGAATAGAAATTCAGATTTCTTGAAAGATGGTTTTTCATGTAAGCCACAGCTTTTCTGATCACTTGTATCTGTGAAAATAGAAAAAGTGGTCCAAAGCTAGTAAGTGCTAATGCTGATGAGAATACTAGGAAATTAGAATAATTCAGTGCAGCTATTTTTGAGACAATTTTAATAGCTTTTACTTTGTGGTTAAAGCCATTGATGATGAAGTGTCTAACTCAAAACACCTTGTTGTACAAGCTGTTGTGTCTTTTCTTGTCCATCATAGATGTAGTAAATAGACTACATCCCTTCCTTTTTGCAGTACTGTAAGATGGGAGGGTGGACATGCCACTGGTCAACAGCCTTCAGAGTTAGGTACCAAAAGTCAGGTTTCTTACCGCATCAGATGGCTCATTGTAAACTGGTAGAGACTGTTGCAATGCAATGGTTACAAAGGCTGTCAAAGCCAAATCCTCTTCTGCTGTCTTAATGCCGCCCTGGAAGATGAGACAGGAAAAGGAAAAGTTAAATGTACGTGCTTATGAATATGCTTATCAATGCTTTTAAACTATAAAATCACCTTTCACGAATTCAAAGCTCCTCTTGTCAAACCATCTGAGTGTAGGCCTTGCAGTTCACCCTTTAATTTTACTCAATAACTTGTGTCTTCTACACTGGCAGCCAGTTTTAATTAGGCATTGTTAAGAGCTGAAAAACCTACCACATCCTTCAACTGGAAATCAAATATTTAACTGTTTAACTCATGGTTAAAAATTTACAGTTTCTCATTGAAATATTTATGGCTTCAATTTCTAACCACTGTTTTTTTCTCTACTACTCTTCATAGACTAAAGAGCCCTTTAGAAATCAGAACTTGCGCCCTATGAAGGTGACATACCCATCCACATAACCAGATCATTTCTCAATCTGCTTCTTGATAAGCTAAATAAAGTGCCCTCCTTAGCATTTTTCTTAAGATCTGCATTTTCATTACCATTTCTCTTTGCAATTCTTTTGTTCATGCTCTCCTCTGGCAAAAGGACAGATTGTTTGCTTTGAAAGATTTCAGTCTCTGTACAAAAATATCATGAGCTGTTCTTGAAGAAAATGTGAAATAGAAGCTAAGTAGCTCAGCATGAACACAGGCGAAAATAAAAAAAAAAAAAACATAGGCCAGGTCTTGAGGTGGTTGTTTTCAATAGCATTGCACCAACTGAGGAACAGGGTTTGAGAGGGAAAGCCTCACTAATCATTTGAAGAAGATCACTAAAAAAAAAATCTCTTTTTTTAAGGGTAGTACAGAGGTACCTGTATTTTCAATGAATTTTAGAAGGTGCATATTATTTTTGTACCTAGATGCTTGGAGAGCGTAACAAACTTGTATTTCTGGGTGTTTACACGAGGTGCGTAGGCTAACATAAATTCCTCAGAAGTTCTATTGTCTGACATCAAGAATAAGCCTCTGGGGCAAGGATCGCTGCTGACAGCTACGTGATCAAAGGGTACAGAGAAGATGGAGCTAGGCAGAACAAGAGGCAACAAGTATAAGGTGGAAAAAAGAAAATTCTGATTAGATATTAGGAAAAGGTTTTTACCACAAGGATAGTTAAATACCGGAACAGGTTACCCAGAGAGGTTGTAAGCTATCCTTAGAGGTGTTCAAGACTTGACTGAACAAGGCCCAGAGCAACCTGATCTGAGCACAAGGTTGGACCAGATGACCCCTGGCGGTCCCTTCCAATTTGTATTATGATTCTATGGGTTTTGGAAATAAAAGGTACAAATTTGTGCATAGCACAAAGATCCCAGTACTAATTTCATACCTACTCTAGAGGTTGAGATCAGGTGCACAATTATCTGAAGCTGAATCAAAAAATAAAGGTATCAAAATGCAAGCTATACTTCTCTGACATAATGGGTCTTTTAATAGATCATTGCATTACAGGGTTTGCACTTACGTTACAGATTTCTTTTCTTTTAGATAAATTAGTTGGTACTCAATAAATGAGAATATTCCCTTGATCCCTAACAGCTCTAAATGTGCAATAGATTCTACAAAAGTCTAAAACACTAAAGACTCACCTGCATAGTCCTGTCCAATACTGGGTGATGGTCATGAAATGAGTTATCCGCCTGCTGTTGATTAAGCAGGTAGGAAATGGATTTGAGTATGTGATCGTCTTGGACACTAATGTGTTCTCTGCACCTTGTGAGTACTTTAACAATGAAAGCAGTTAACCTGCATGAAAAAAAATGTCCCAAACTTGTGTTGACATATATTTATAGATGACCGTATTGATGGGAAAAGAAACATACCTGTTCTGTGCAAAGAGTCAGATTCAACACAGTGAGCTCACTGGAATCCAGTGAGTTATCATGCTCCACCAGAGCTGCAATGACAACGTAAACCCTCCTACTCTATGGCATATGCAAAATAATTAGCGGCTAAGTATAAGCCTCTTTCATTAAGGACTAAACCTGCTTAGAGACTTGTATGGCTGACTATCCGTGACAAAAGTACATAGGCAACACTATGCCCACCAGCTTTTGAAAATCCAGTCCAAATCCCCCAAATAATGCTATTTATCAAATTATAATAGTGATATTTTAGAAAAAAACAGCTAAGGCTGATTATGAAAAATACACTTACCATACACTGCTGGGGATTTTTTTAAACGCTCCATAGGAACCATCTTCCTTTTGAAACTCAAGCAGCCTAGTATAGCCTATATGAACAAGACAGCATATATACCATTCAGAGAATATGCACATTTGTTAGGTGTTTTCATACATCACTTATGTTATCAAGGAGACATGCATTATTAACTAGCGGGAGAGTACATGGAAGTGTCCTCTAGTATGTTAAAGAGGAATGACTGGGTGAGATGACCTGTGAAACAGATAAAAGGCTAAACTTAAAAGGTGTTATTTGATTTTGGTTGAGCCATTAGAAGAACCTGAACACTGCAAACATCTGTAGATATGTGGATACCAAGGCATTTTCTGCATAATGAATCTTGGGAGACTTTTTCCCATACAGTCGTCTTTTTAAGCAGTTGATTTTATGGAGCATGGAATCAAAAAGGATACAAAACATCATTTACCGGGTCAGATATAGGCTTAGAAATTAGGAGTTGTGAGCTCTGTTCTTGATTATGCTGTTATCTGGACAAAGTCTGTATAATTTCTATAGAACTCATTTTCTACCCCAGGGAACTTCTCTAGAAAGTATCAATAAAAGCACAATGTAGGAACTGAATGCTGCTAATAATAAATAATCATCAGCATGATTTCATGTTGCTTTAGGCAACCTTAGATAAATGACTAAACACCACCACTCAGCAACTACTGGCATGTGTTTTTAATCTGTGTATTTACCCTTGTTCTTCATTGATGAATTCTGTGCTGCATAGGATCTGAAGCTCATAAAGGCAGGTGCACTGTCTGTGGTTCAGGGAGACAACTAAGCGTTTTTAGGATATGATTCATCTTGGCCTTTTTTGCACCTATACATTAGGGTGAAATGAGTCACACACTGTAACTGCCCTTTTCTATCCAGTAACTCTGAGGGCAGATGACAGTGATCAGCTCAGATTTTCCTTCCATCCAAGGACTCATGCTTCTGAATTAATCATGGGAGAGGGGTGACTGTGAATGCCAATACTGCTGCAATGTCAGATGTAAACAGTTAGGCACCTAAATCTTGTTTCTCATGCCTTGTCAATGGTACTTCTGCATGGCTGTGTTAAGGTAATGCTCAGTCCTTTCTCAAGCAACAAAGCGTAATACGCAATGCAAGGGATTATAAACCAGTGTAGGCTCGTTTCTTTCTTTTTTGTTGCTTTTTTTTCCTACATACCTCGTTCAATCATCCTAATGGCTTCATCTTTCCGTTCAGGGTTAAGTTTCACCCACTGCTCACTTGCATCCAAGTACTCAATAGCATAGACTGCAGGGGCCATTTTCACCATTGTCTGCTCTGCACAGCCTGTTGGCATCTGGATAAGTTTATCAATTCCAGCAGCAGTAAGACAATTTTCAACAGACTCCCCCATAATACTCCCTGTAGTAAAAGACATATGCCAAAATACTGTATTTAAAGCTGGCTGATGTAAAAAGAATAAAATATGATATTTACTATAGGCTGACACTCGAACATGGCCTGATTACACAGCTGTCTGATACTTCTCATTATGAAACACTGTCTTTAGCTAATTATCACTCTACAAGGCGGAGGAAGATGAAGGGTGAGAGAATAGGCCCTGGAAAAGCTGAAGGAGGCTGAGGCAATGAAGGAGCACAAAGGAGAAAGTCCTGGGGCTGTTGGAGGCAGCGAAGCAGGAAGAGGGAGAAAGACTGGTGCCTCAGGTTCAGGCTGGAAAATTCTTGTCAAATCAGACTTGGTCCTCCCACAGAGCACAAAGAAAATGGCCTTAAATATGTAAGACATTTGGGGCAACTTTTTTTTTCCTATGATTTTTGTCATTTGATGAGTTCAAGCACTTTAGAATGGGGATTGGAAATGGATAGCCTTTGTCTCAAGGATGCATTATTTTATAGTTCCTGGGAAATTCTGTGTATTTGCTATCAGATAATGATATATGTATGTGTGTGTGTATATATATATATATATATATATATATGATTTGATTAAATGAATATATAGTTATAGATATCTTCTCACTAGAAAAGCAGACCTTTCCAGAACTTGTAGATCACAGTCTGATGTCTTTATTTCTGAAGAATTCTGTGGACTTCAAAAGGACTACTTGCTGTGTGGGGTTATTAGAGAAGGTGAACCCTTTCCTTCTTTTCTGCCCTTTCCATAAAGGTAGTCTGGGGACAGTGAGGCAGGAGGGACTGCATGAAGCTATTATCCAGTTCAAGTGGGGAGGAGTAATTAGAAAGGGTAAAGTACTGGATCAGTCTCAGGTTTCTCTTCTTCTATGGCCTGGGCATGTAGCACAAAATATTTGAATCATGGCAGAAAGCCTAGGAAGGACTGGAGACTCAATGTTAAGGAGTCAGCAGAAAAAAGGTGCATATACTGTGCCACTTATGGAAAAGTTACTGCCAAAAAGTTACATTTACCTTTCAGGCTAATAAACACGTGACTGTCAGAACCTGGTACCATATCAGATGGTCTGTTCAGGTCCAGTGAACGGGACTTAACTGTAGAGAAATAATAAAGACTTACATTGCTTTGAATGCAAATAACATACGCTGTAATTTTGGAACAGACTTTTCATGAAATGTCTCACAGTTGATAGCAATTATGGCAGAAATGTTATAAGAAATGTTAAATGGAAATTTATGGAAAAAAATTATCTTGCTTTAACTTAGTTTAATTTTCAGTCATCCACACTGTTCGTTGGACTGAAACGAAGAATTTAATTTCACTTTTTAATTTCTTTTAAAACCCTGTAATAATAAAAGAATGCTACATGGAAACACAGAAATAATACAAATCACTTCTAAAAGTTTAGAATTAAATGACTGGGCTTTCCTGAGGTTTTTGGCATTTTTTTGGATAAAGAGATTTCTGACAAGTTTCTGTCAACCCAAAGCAACATTTTTGTGTTAAGAAATATTTCATCACACTTGTTGAATGTTCACACCAGGCTTTACAAGAACTGCCCCTACTCCAAACTTCATCTGTATCTCACTCTTCCGTGTAACTTACAGTCACTATTAATGCACATGGTCTGCTCTTCTCTCCGCAAAACACCTTCAGCCTGTACAATTGAGGCAGGGGGGGAAAAAAAAAAAAAAAGTCAAACTTTTTGCAGGCACTCACACCTGAGAATAAGCTACGTGAAACTTTGGTCTAAGCCCTTACGGTAGACCAGCAGATGGCAGAAGTAGTTTTGTTTTGGAGTGAGATTTCTCTCCAGATGAAACTGAAGCTTGAAATCAGAATTTCAGTCTCTCAGATGAAATGCTAATGAACTCTACTGGCCTTTTTGTTATTATTGACACATTTCCCTGGATGAAATACTATAAACCAAAAATAACTCAGAAGATTAAAACTTCAAAGTTTGTTTTCAGCTCAATGTACTATGCAAGTCAAGTTCTCGGCAGGACTCTATTTATACACTGGTCATCTATGAAGTTCACTAACTTCTGAGTTCATATTGTTGATAAAATTCAAATTTACTTTCCTGCTAATTTCCACATATCCCAAAAGCCTATATTTTGATGAAGGTCTGTTTACAGCCACCTTAATTGTTTTGGTATAGCACTGAATTCTGAGACAGTATTTATCTGTAGAAAAGCTATGGTTTGTAACAATGATTTCTCAGCATCCCTTGCCTTATCTTTATTGCTGGGACTATGCCTTCACATTAATGGTGCAAGGAGTCATATTCTTCCCTTTTTATGTAATTTAAATATGGCTCAGCGTGCTTCTAATGTGCTGTAATGAGTCTGTGCTAGTCAGCGCTGACTTTGAAAATGGCACCTCCTTTTCATTATTTCAAAAGAGAACAATAAGATCAAATAATCAATACAGCATCTTTCTTTTCCTTTGCGTTCTCCACCTATGCAACTGCTTAGCTTGAAGATCCACTAACTAGAGGGAATAAAATAGGGTTAAATACTGTGATTAGCAGAGGTTATTTCCCTCTCAAAATATCGGTAGATGAACAACTTCAAGCTTGGCTTCATAAGGGAAAATAGACCTTCTATAAATATTGATGAGGCACGTGGAAGCTAAATACTAAGTGATGACCACTGGCTGTATGAAGAATGTTGCAACAGTGTTGTGAGTAGAGCATTGCCTTTTTGCCTTACAGAATAATTCTTGCCACATACAGGAGTCACAAGCCCACCCCAGGGTGAAGTTTCTTCCCTGTGCTATAGCGTCCTTTTAGTCCTTGCTGAGAATTAGACTTCTTGAGATTGCTCCCAACCTTATGTTTCTAGGATTTCTTTCCCTTCACAAGAGCTCTGCACATAAAGCATAGTCTTATTTGAGGAGAAAGACGTATTTATGATGTGTCTGCCCTCTCCTAGTTATACTTACCACAACTTTGAGGTTCTTTCTGATACTATCACTGTGCCCAGAAACTGGGTCAAAAGCAGTAATAGTAATTGGAATTTCTCCTACAGTCAGAGGAACAACTGAGAAATAGGCCGGTGTTGCTGAGTTCGCCTTGGCTGTCAGCTTCAGCTGCACAGGCTTTTCTTCTGTTTCTGCAGTGCACAGCTCCTTCTCTGCAGCCATCTTCACTGTAACCTACAGAGACAAGGCCTTTGCTCAGAAACAAAATAGCGATATAGACATTCTGCAAACAGAAATTATTTTCCTCTTAGCTCCCTTAAATTTCTTATTCTCCACCTATGAAGATGGAAAACCTTTTCACCAGGAGGTGGTCAAACATGGCAAAGGTTACCCAAAGAGACTGTGCAATCTCCGTCCTTGGAGATGCTCTGTGTTTGATCGGACAGGGCCCTGGACTTGCTGCTCCACCTGGACTTGCTCTTAGCAGGAGGTTGGACTAGAAGCCTCCTGAGGTCCCTCCAACCTGAATTCTCCTATGATCTTATGGTCTGTTTACACTCATCAATACTGGTGAGGGCTATGAAGGTAAATTAGCTAGTAATTATTCATTACATTGAATATACGTTGTAGTTTTGGAAGATCCTTGAACCATAGGGAAGTAAAAAGGATAGTACACTCTTCTAGGTCTGCTCCATTCAACCCATTTCAGAAGATGCCAGCCGGCAGAGTTGGCTGAGGTAAGAGATAAAGGTATTGGACTACCTACTCACAAAATACCTCTGCATTTTCTATATCTGTTTTTTCAGTAGCTCAGTGTTTCCCAGACTGGCAGACAGCAAAAAAGTAGCTGGTTACTTCAATAATGTGGGAGAAGACATGTCCAAAAGACATGGAATTTGGTAGTATAACCATTTACCGTTACTGTGGTAAATGAAATCTATCTTATACAGCAAGTCTGATGAGCAAGCAGAATTGGATCCTGTTCTTGGTGAAACTTTCAAAATGGGAGCACAGTGTTCGGGTTTTAGGAGGGCAATGAAAGGCTGTCGGGTTAGCTCTATTTTACAGATAGATAGCTATATAGCTAACTAGATCTGCATATCACAGTAGCCAGTGGTAATACTACCTGGAGATCTTTAGGTAGATAGTTGTAAATCACTGCTTTTATTTCTAGTTGTTCATGTCGTTTAACAGAGTACGGTAACCTCATGGATATAAAAAAGTCTTTGAAAACCTCAAAGGTGTGAGGGTCAGCTATGCAAAATCCTGGAGTAAGAAAAAAAACAGAGCTGAGAATTAAACACTTAACATCATTAGTTGATAAAAAATCAGGTGTCTAGCCAGAACTCAATGCCAGGGCTCCTCCAAGGTCAAGAGCAGGAGGAGACAGGTATCTCCCGAAAGCATCTTCACCTTGTTTTCTTTATATATGTATGTGTATGTAGCCCTTAACGTCTAGCTGAGTTTCAATACAGCATAAAAAGGAAGATTAAATAGAATGGTCAAAAGATTATATTTTGCAATATAGACTGTCTCACCCTGTCAATTTAGCATTGCAACAATACACATTCTCTATTCATGAGTATAAAGCAATCCAATAAAAGAAGAATACTTTTACCTTTTTGGGGAGATATACTTATTGCTTGAATTTCCCAGGTAGTTATAGAGTCAGGAGCAATGTTTTTTACACTAAGAAACAGAAAATAAAGTCTATTAAGAAGAATGTATGAAATGTTAACGTTATTTGCTGAAGTTTGAGGATTGTAAGGGAAAAAAGTATTCCCTCAGTAGTGGAAACAAAATACTTGCAAATTTTCTGAATTCTTTGTACCAGGTAACACATAAAACTGATATTTATATAAATTTTATTATACAAATTAAGCTGGATTCATCTATTCAGGTAATATAGTACCTATGGTTTCCAGGATTGTTCACTTCTTCTAAATTCCACCACCAGCTCTCTGGAAAATAACTGCGCAAGCTGATGGAAGTTTCATCAAATATGTCATCTTCGTGAAGATCATAATCTGTAAGATAAAAGTGGGATTCTGTTCTGAAGTCTTTGGCTGCTGACTTTACACTGTCTTACAGGACACCCTGTCAGAGAGAAAGTAGCATGAAAAATATTCTGTATTCATCTGGGTTTGATCCTGTGCATTTCAAAAAAAGGTGAAAAAGGGATGCAATGACCCTGGGGATGCAAATGATTGTCTTTGAACAAAAGCATAAATCTTCCTTCCAAGCTCAATAATTATATGCTACCAAATAAGAAAATATTCCCCTGTAGTTATGAGTGGCAAAGCTATTCCCGCTTCCCAGTCACATATTTGTGATAGAGCGTGCAAGTGAGATCAGAGAAAAATGGTAGCAGAAATCACACTTTGAATATGGTCATTTTCAATGCGAAGGATTTTTTTTTTTTGGTAACATGAGCTCCTGTGTGATCAGAGATAGATATTAGGGAGAAGAAAAGAAGAGAGAGAGATAAAATTATCCCTTTATATGAGATAGTGTTTTGCAAGTACTTGGAAGCTGTAATAATAGTACCACTAATAAAACACTTGTGAAAGACAAGGTTGCTCAGAGACTTGACTGGGGATCCCCCCTTTACTCTGCTCAGCCGTTTGCACCCTCCCAGGGTGCAGGCAGAGCCCAGTAGTTCCATGTTAAAGCGGTTCTGGCTGCAAAGGCTGCTAAAGCGATTCCTGCCTTTTCTCACCCCAAGAAGTTACCCTTTCACTCTCTCACGCTCAGCAGCGGCCCTGCAGCATTTGACCCCCCTTAACCCTCCCTTGTCCCCTATATGAAGGATATTTTTCTTTTGACAGTTGCATGTCACCAATCTTTACATCGGGCCAATCCCACTCCACTTCTTCGCTTTGCCGCCTCCTTCCTGAGGGCTGTGGCCTTCTCGCAACAGACCTTGAAAGCTTTTTTGCATTCAGTGGAACCAGCAATTTTTGTTAGCCTTTTCTCACAAGAAAACCTCATGGGATTTAATTTCATTCCATCATGACAGCATTTTCGTAGACCAGGGTGTTCATATTTGCTGGCTGTAACATAATTAAAGCCCAGGATTAGTGCTGTGGAAGCAGCAGTAGACATAAAGGTGTTCATTCTACTTATTGTACTTATTCCTGTCATTCTTTGCAGTTAACATTGACTGGTATTGCAACAGTCTAGCAGCAATCGGGGACCTGTGACTATCCTAAAAATACAATACAAACATAAAAGCAAAGGGTGGGCCTTACCCCATCCTAGAGTTTTTTCTTCACATGGAGATTACAAATTAAAAATGCCTCCTTAACACACTAGAATTAGATATCCTGGTAGAAATAATCATGTCATTGTTCTTGTTCTTGAAGAAAATGACAAATTTCAGAAGTTACGAAGAACCTGGCTTCAAGCCTTGGTAACTTTTGGCAAGAAAATATCAATTTGTGTAATCTGGTCTAAAGGAAAGCTTTTTATTATTATTATTTTTTAAATTTAGATCGTATATTATATTAGCATTTCTCTTATTTGGAGCACAAACTGCCAAAGCTAGCACAATTTTGAAGCAGAATATCACCAAAAAGTGGGATCTAGGCAACAAATTCTAGCCATAAAAATAATTTTCAAAAAATGGTCTTTCTCTTGAATATACAGCTTGAAGAATATAACGCTATCTCATTCTATGACACGATATCGAGTAGAAGTGCTTTGCATTTGGGTTTAGAAGATGGTGAATGAGTTTCCATTTGCAGCTATATCATTGTTTGTTGGTTTTGTTTTTTGATTTTTTTTTTGATAAATGCACATGGCACATCATGGCATTGTATACACCCTTGCATGAGGTTATATCACATAACACAAGAATTGGTACTGTGAGTGTGCTGCTGTCCTGTACTGTCCCATCACTTGCTGCTTGACAAACGCCAGCTACTTCTCTTTGCCTTTCCCTTTACTATGTGGGCATACCAATTCCTGACATTATCTTCTGGAAATCCAATGATCTCTTCTGCCTTCTGGTATCCTGGGGGCATTTATAGCCTGGGAAAGTGGAACAGAAAGGCTTGGTTATGATACTGTGATAATAAGAGTCTCATCAGGTAAATCAGAGAAGATCCATCTCAGGATCCAGCTCATTCGCAAAAGCCCTACAATTTACAGAGTTACCTTATAGCCCTGGCTGACTGCCCCAGCTGAATTAGGTGCCCAAAGATCAACAGCCAAGATCTGAACTACCTGAGCTACTGGCACTCAGTGGAAGAACAGAAAAAAAAAATCCACATAGAAGGGAAGTCTTACAACAGTACAACAATAGAATGTTTCTAATTTTTAAATAATCAAACCCCCCTCAGATATGTTGTGATCTTGCGTAAACATCTAAAATAAACGATAGATTGCGCTTACCTTCCCGAAAATTGGATTTAATTGTATCTGATAAAAAGGCCAGACCCATATCAGTAAAAACTTGTACATTATCTGCACCGCCACCTGCAGAACATCCAAGATCATAGGAATTCATAGCATTAAAGACCTGTCAAATAAAAAAGCACAGATGGACTGTGCACACTTGCAAAAGTTTCTTTTTTTCTTTATATACAAAAACAATATTGCAACCTATTGCACAGTTGCTCAATATACAGAAGCAAGACGAACTGGTAGTACAAGCTACACTTAAATACTAAGATTAAAGCTGATGGATGTTTTAGTTGGGGAATAATTTCAATTAATTTATGTTAATTTACGAACGTGTCTGCCATAGAATGGAAATACCCAGACAGCTGGTCTTAAATATATTGTGAATTGCAAGAACAAAAACATTTTCAAGATCATCAAAGCTTTGATTAAGTAATTGATAGCCATTAATTGCATTCTGGTCCTCTCTCTAGCCATGCCAAAAGTTACTTGACTAGTGGACATGATATTTTCTTCTTGTAGATATCTTACTTTTTTGGATGTAAGCTTATTTTGCTTGTTCAGAATAAAAACTGCTCTATCAACCACAGCTAAGGCCACTATTCCCGCATGGTCCGTTTCAATCAGTAAATTGACGTTGTCTGTTGGTTTATATTTCTCATGTTCTGTCCTCAGTTTGATCTAAATAGAAAATATTGAAACAAAAATATCATATTTGTTAATAAAATGCAAATACTTTTTGGCCAGCTGATACTGTCAGCTGTGATTGTCAATGGTTAGACACTGGGGGGGCATTCCTGCTTCTATTTGGGATCCTGCCTTTTGGAAGAAATAGATGCAGACATAACCCACTGGGGCAGGTAAGAGAGGGCTCCAAGATTTGTGTGTCTATGTGAGATATTCAGCCCTGTGTTTCAATGGGACTCAAGCGTCACTGGGAATTAAAAGTATGCATAAGGGTTTTGCTGAACTAGGGCCTTCAAAATTATTTTTTTTATTTTCCAGTGGAAACAAAATCACCATGAAATAGACATAGGAAAAAACAACTAATTTATATCAAAAATACAGTGTGTAATAGTACCATCTCCTTTCTATGTCCCGTTTGCATTTTTCAGCATGACTGAGTTCAGATCAGGTGCATATCTGATGTAGATATTACTGTAGTTTTTGGTGGAAATAGCCATGGTGATTCTGAGCTTAATAGAATTATTTTTTAAATGCCAATCTCAGTTAAATGGGGTTTTCTTACTTGATAAGTGCGGAATTGGCTCTTTAGCCTGGAGTGTGTTAGAGATGGACATTTTTTTCCAGCAAACTTTTTTCCCAATGGAATATCATCTTCTTTAAAAAAAAAAATGGAGGGAGAAAAATAATTTGAATGTCTTGCACTTTTCAATGTTTCATTCTATTGGGAAAAATATTATTGTCTTACTTTTTCCTTTTTACTTTATGACACCAGAAAAGAGGATGAGTAAGGTGTAAAAAAGGGTAGAGGGACTTATATTGTTTCTACATTTCATTTTCTAATGCAAAGAAGTTTAAAAAAAAAGTGATTTGGAAGTGCTATGGACTCTCAGAAAATCACTTTTAACAGAAGTGAAAATTTGAAAAATTACTTTCAATTCCTTTTAATTTTTTTCAAAAAATATACTTTACTTCCTTTTACTTGATAAATTCCATTGCAACCTGACAAATTTCTAAAGAGATTTTATCCCTTGCAAAAGTTTTACTAACGGTGTTTTTTATTATCTAGACATTTGCAGAGAGAGATTTACCTGCCCGAAACTCTATTTTCTGCCTTTTTCAGGTATAACCTGTCCTATAGAAGAACATCGTCTCTGCCATCAGTTTTGGGAAACTTTCCCAGATATACTTTTTAGCAAGAATCCTGAGGACTCTCTTTTTCAATAGAAACTAAAATTTCCAGCATATCTGTCATTTATAACTCCAAATCTGAAGTGTACCTGCACTCACTCTCTCTGCAGATATCCCTGTTTTTTATTTCAGAATGTAATGATTAAAGCATTTTGCTTTGACTGTACCTTTCCTTCGCAGACATCCACAACGTCTACCCATATGGAATCGGCGACGATCTCCTTATGACCCTTGTTCTCAACGAAGTAGTAAGCTAAGAAGCGAAAGGCGGGCACCATGTTCTCTGTGATTTTAAGGTTTATTATTTTGTTTGAGTAGGGAACCCTCCCCAAAAGCTCAGCTTGCCCCTTTGTCACGACCTGCAGAGCAGAAACAAGCACATGGCACATCAGATATTGTGAATTTGCACTGGATTGTGCATAATTTTATGTTCATATATAAAATATTCTCAGGCCACTTCCATTTGAACTATTTCTAACAGCACCTAGCAATTTTAACTTCCTGGCTGGTCTGAACATCCCTGCATGCTGGTAGCATGGAGGGGACATGGCATGCAGCGCCCCTTGGACAGGAGCACGGAGGTAAGTCTCTGTAGCACTAGTCCTGCAGCCCGGGTTTGAACACACAGATCTACCTACTTTCACTCAGTCTTGCTACCTGAAAACAGGCCCTTAGAAGACAGTATTACTTCTATCTTCTATATAACAGGTCATCGCCCCCAGCAGAATATCGAGTTCAGTTAATGTCATCTGTACTGAACTGACAGCGTGAAACGCAGCAGCTTTCCAAAGTCCACAATGAATGAGATTCAGAAAGAAACAAAGTCCTGTTGCAGCCTGCTCTGAAATCCTCACTACTCTTCTTTTAAGTGACCAAAGTACAGGGGAGACCCTCACCTCTCAGCTACAGCAGTATCTCCTGTCATCCCATCTCCAGCTGTCAAATCACCCATACGCCCTACCTGCCAAACTCTACCTCTTCCTGGAAGTAGGCAGCAAGGCATGTAATCCTGTGCTGAAGTCCTCTAAAAAGGGAAAGGGAAAGGGAAAGGGAAAGGGAAAGGGAAAGGGAAAGGGAGAGGGAGAGGGAGAGGGAGAGGGAGAGGGAGAGGGAGAGGGAGAGGGAGAGGGAGAGGGAGAGGGAGAGGGAGAGGGAGAGGGAGAGGGAAGGGAAGGGAAGGGAAGGGAAGGGAAGGGAAGGGAAGGGAAGGGAAGGGAAGGGAAGGGAAGGGAAGGGAAGGAAAAATATGAAAAAATAAAGCCTACATTAAACTCCTAGGGATATAATAATTCCATTATATCAGTGTACAACAAAAAATGAATGGGAACTGGTGCACATTGTGTGCAGCAGCCTGGGAAATCTAAACCATCAAGGGAAATTATGAGGAAGAGAGGCAGAAGAGGAATTAAATACAGAAAACACATTTGACATTCAACAGATTTGCTCCTAGAATGTATCCATGGACACATCTGTCTTCTTCAGAAAAATAAATACTTTGCATGCCTGGTCTCAATCTGAGCAGGATTGTTTCCTTCCTGTTGCATTAACTTAATATCCTTGAGCCCAATTTCAGAGAGGTATTTAGGGACATAACATCCAATACCTTCAGTGGCTCCTCATTACGTTATTTATTGGGGATAACAGTGACCTGTGAACTAACACCAGATGCAAGTTGCATAGTAGTTTATAAATTGTCTTATTCATGAAATGAGCAACAGTTAACTAGAAGATGCATTTTCTGAGACATTCCAGGTCCCCTGGAATATGACTAGGTTTTCTATTTACAGGGATAGAGTCTTATTTACACGTATGCTTCTGAACACAACAAGGACCTTCCATTCTGAAACAGTAAAAGAACAGTTATTTATAAGAATTAGACCAATGAAAATAATATAATAATAGTGTGACGTAACTTTCTGGGGGACCTATTCCAGTGTTCCATTTGCTACTAGTGAAAACATTTTTCCTATAGACCAAAGTGAATCTTCCAAGCTACAGCTTGTAGCATTTACCCCTTGTTATATTCCATGACACTACACAGAAAAGTTTGTTTCCATCATGTCTGTAACGCCCCTCAAAGTAATTTTAGGTTGTTGTTAGCGCACTCTTCAGCCTCTTCTTCACCAAGCTGAACAAGTCCAGTTCCTTCAGCCTCTCTTAGTAGGTCCAGACCTACTAAGCACGTTGCTAGCACGTGCTAACGCGTATTAGCACGTTGACCACCTTGGTTGCCCTCCAGTAGATCCTCTCTGCTTTCTGGCTATCTATTGATAGATAAGTAGATAGATGTTCTGGACTACATCTTTTCTAAAAGAAGTTATTAATATGCTACTATCCTATTTACCATATAATAGAAGTAGTCTATCCTTCCACTGCCAGGCTGATGAATATCATTCAAGGTAATGGGTAAGGTATCTCCAGGTGCCAAGACAGTATGTGGGACACTGAGGCTGAGGTAGTTGCGGGTATCAGACTTGTATCTTTCAGCTCTGACACTGGTTTCAGGTGATTCTAATTTTTCTTTTCCCTCTTCAGCCTTTACCTGTGAGGGTAGACAAGGATAGAGTGAGTAGACAGTCACTCAGGAGGCAGTATAAAGTGTCACTCTTAATTCATATCTCTCCAAGTCACACAGAAAGTGCTGGGATCTGAGATGAATCGCTACTGAGATTTCATTAGTAGAACCTGGCATCATAAAACCATGATTTTCATTACTTTGTTCTCTCATCCTATTTTGTCTCTTGCTGAATTTGCGTTTGATAATTTCCCGGTATGGCTTTTTCTAAAAAAATCAGTGGCTTAAAATCACAAAGGGGTATTCTGACAGCTCTTTTTCTCTTTCTATATTGTGCACGTAATTGAACTATCTGGGTGTCCAGATGTAGCCTTCTGTCTGTACTGCTCAGGACCTTTTCCTTCATCTCTTTTGTATCGTTTGCTATCCTTCCTCATGGTTATATCTTTCATAGTCTCATCCCCATTCCCATCCTACATGCCAGGAAAATGCACATCTGTATCAAATAAGAAGGCATCACCACCCGTGCAGATACTGCTCATGCACCAATGTACCAGAGTTTCATTCACTTCAGTGAGACATTGTGCAGATGATGTAAGAAAATATTTTCCACGTTCCATGCTAATTTCATGAAAACTGAACACCTTCACATTCTTTCTTGTCTTATGAGCTCTTCTCAACAATATATTTTTAAACATTAATGTTTAGGGGTTTTTTTACCATTATTTGAAGCATCTGTGCATCTGCAGGGATGTTGAAAATGAAGGGGACTAGACCCTCTTTATTAGACAGTGCAGTCTGTTTTATTGGGGGGGTTCCAGGTAAGGTAACAGTAGCAGTAACAGGCAGAGAGGCAGCAGGAGACCCATCAATTAGAGTGACAGATGCCTATTGGAAAAAATATATTTCAGTTACTTCAAGAAAATGCTTGGACTGAAAAAAAATGCCCTCAAACAAGAAGAAATTATTTGTATAAACTAAGAGGAAACACAGAACTACAGATATTACTATTCCAAAATGTGAACTTTAAGAAAAGGGGTCACAACTAACATTGTCTGGATTCCAACTAACATCAAAAGCTGTGAATGTAGAATAACAGCTGTCCCAGGTCCTCACTTAGCATACCTTACATCTTAGCAGCTCCCAGACACCTGAATCTTTAACTATTTGTAGGTAAATTTCTAGTCCTAATTGTTTGTAGAAAACTTTGTAGAAAAATTTGAAAATATGAAATCTAAAAACTCAAAAATATCAATGCATTTTTTAAAGTCAATATCGTGTTTTTTTAAATAATTTTAATTTGATATGGGATTAATCTGATATGACATTATTATTCTAATCTTCTGATATGGAAGTGAAGAAGGGGCTGCTATATGATTAATATACCCTTGTAGTGGAACAGTTTATGCAATAGATAATTTCCAAAACAGAACCACAATATTTTTTGGCCTCCATTCCCCTGCTAAGGCTCTGTGTGTACAGAAGGAGACAAATCAGAATCACAAAACAGTAGCTCCATGTTGGACCTGTTCATGTGGGTATCTCTCCTACACAGGTCTAAATAAGGATTTTGTAGACAGATCAGATATAAATCCCTTCCTATGGAGGAAAGCAGACATAGCCAGCTAAATAAATGCTACATACCACAACAGAGAAGGGAGCTCCAGGTACAAAATATTTTTTGGTGTTAGATAGATCAACAACATAAGGAGATTTCACAAACTTCACATTACTGAGTTCTTCCTCCCTCATCTCACCACCTGTTAATATCAAACAGTATGTGTTGCCATCAGAGCCATCCATAATTATGTACTTGTGTATTACCATAGTGTCTATGGTTTCTAATTTCAAGGTGAATTGAATTTTAAGCAGTGTATGTAAAGACAGCTAAAAGATGATCCTCATCCAAAGCACTTCAATGATAAGAAAAGGAAAAGATGGCTACCGGTGGATTGGTACCAATCCCCCTAAAAACAACAAGAGGAAAAATCTTGCCCATGTTTGAAGGGTCAGCTTCATGGTAGATTTAACTTCAGTAATCAACACTCTAGTCACAGTTCTTATATTAGCTTTGTATGACTAACAATAGCATCTGTTACAACTCAATAGACCTTCAGTCACCATGTTCAGCTCCACTCTGTGCTCACTTGTGGGTAGCTCTATGGCCTGTTCAAGGTACTTGGCATTGCAGCAGGTGAATGTTTCCACACATCCCTTGTAATGAACTGTGGAAATATTTCTCTCTCTGCTAGGAATACGAGGGCAAGAAGCCACTGAAAAACTTCTGGGTAGGTACACTGCAGGCTCATGTCCCCAAGTGTTGTCCCAAATGAATAACAAGACCAGATTATTCAGGCTATATCGTACTTGTACATATGCCACAATCCTCAGCTGTGCAGGAGACATGCTCAAGGCACTTAATGGTTTCTCTCAAGTCCAGAGCACCCTTTTTCTTTGATCATCCTTTGAGATCCCAGCATAGCAGTGTCAGTTTAAGTTAGTTCCCCATAGTTATAGGTCTGACTTATATGGCTCCTAGCAGAGATCTCCCGACAGTTCTTGACCATCTGGCAGCATCTTGGGAAGACGATCTCCTAGGCACAGCATTTTCAATACAAGTATTATAGGAGCACCGCTGAAATGAATTTAAGGTGAAAAAAACATGTAGAAACAGGCTATTTGTACAGCTGACTATTGCTGTAGCAGCTGACATGGGTATGTGCTGAGAAAATATAATCTGCTAAGACTATGAGAAGGCCTAAGATGACTAGCAGGACTCGTAAGACCTGGATCTTCCTCCACATCGCTCTTGGATGTAGTACCTGTGCTTCACCTCTAGACTGATAGCCAGCTGAGATACAAAGCAAGCTAAGTATGAAGTTCAAATAATAAGTGGGTGTGTAAGGAATAGACTTAGCTGAGGTAAATGCTCAAACAAGAACACAAGGGGAGCAATACCGTTGCCTACATCCAGGTGTCTGGTGCCACCTCAAATGTTCTAGGTATCTTGGTATCCTTACAGGGCCAGTGAATATTGGACAGACACTATAGGAGACTACTTAGAGGAGATTTGAGCACTTCTGGAGCAGCAATGGAAGACCAAACAGAATGACATTGAGGATTTAAAACAACACTGGACGTTTGTGTTTAGAAATCTGAATCCCGCCTGAGATAAGTTTGTAGAAGGGAGTCAGATGAAAGAGACTATCATGCACTATAGCATGAGCAAGCTTTGTAGTGAAGATTGGTCCAACGGCCCAGGGTTTCCCACATGAAGGACTACATCAGAAAAAGATTAATATGAATATTACAGGGTATATCAGCCAAGCCACAGTGTACTCACTTGCAGTTTCTACAGTGGTAACAGCAACATATAAATGAAACCCTTCCAGAGTGGAAATGCTCTTTTTCAATTTCTCTTCCAGAAAGGGTGTACTTAAAGTGACTCTTCCTTTTCCATTTTGGATCTAAAACAAAGGTGGAAAAAAAGTAACTGCCTTTTCTACTTTCTTACTGTTACAGTTTAAAAAATTGCTGCTCATAGCCTGACTATAGAATTACAGTATCCATACTTTGACAGTTTTTGACAACATTCAGCCCTCCTGGGATAAATCAGTATAGGTCCACTGGACTCCAGTACTTACTGACAGCTGTTGTTCCAGGCCTGGAAGAAAGACTTTTTTCTCAGTTTCATCCACTATGCCAAATCGCACATATGCAACACCTTCAATTCCTTTTCCGTAAGAGTGTCTTTGCAAGGAAGAAAAGTGATGAGATGATCATCACATTAATAAAAAGTGAACATAAATTAGACTATTTAGGTTATGATGAACATAATGTGTTTTCTGTATTTAATTCCTCTTCTGCCTCTCTTCCTCATAATTTCCCTTGATGGGTATTGATGGGCATTGTATCTTTTAAACTAATGACTTGGGAATGAAAAACAGTCCTGATCACTAATAAAGCAAACATGATGATTTTTACAGTTCCATGTACAAAACAGCGATCCCAAATACAGACAAACATATAGTGTAAACGCTTTGTCAGGATTACACATGGAGACATCCTCTGACAAAATTTACACCAGAGTAATTTAAGCATTAATTTTAATAAAGTAATGAAAATTTCAGATGCTCAGAGGTGCAAGGTCTCACACAACTCATCTTCCTTGCAGAGCACAGAGGAGGCATCCAATCTATTAGAACTGGACATCCAGCTAATTCCTTTGTATTAGATGCCTCATGCAGAGTGCTTAAAATAGGGGACTGAAGAACCATGCGGAGGACCTATCTGATGTAGCTGGTGCCCTCCAGAGACAGATCCTGTCTACCGAAGTTTTAACATCTGCATTAAGCAGACTGGATCCTCACATATCTCCCATGCATTTAGGCAATGCTGCACAAAGGTCTCTTCTAAGCCTTGATCCCATATTGCACATATGGATCTGGCCACCAGATCACTCTGCTCTCCATTTAGGTCATGGAGAGAGAGAAAAGGACGTGACACTGCACCTGACAGGATCCTTTCTCGAAGAAACTCCGGCAGTGGCGCCCTTCTGCAGCAGAGCAGGCGACGTACCACACAAAACCTGCCTCCGCTCATGTCACAGCCACGATGGTGTTTCTCGCTTGTGGAAATCCTGCTTCATTTCAGTTTTATAATGGATTATTTTTGTTTAGACAAAGCCACTTCCAAACCGACTTGATCAGTAGCGCTGGTATATACCAGTGAAACTGAAACTTCTCAAAGGACTGAGACACAGTTCCTTTGAAAGCTCTTTAAAATGACAAAATTAACAACTAGGGGAGCAACAGGTCACATAATTGTTAATTACTTGTACGGCAAGTTCATAAAAGTAAGTTCAGTTGCCAGGAATTTCATGTTATTTTATCAAAATCATGTAGGCCTATTGAACACCACTAGGACCTTTTCCAATAAACAAGGTTTTTGTTTGAGTGAAGAAAGTTTGAAAAAAGAAAAAAAAAGAAAACTGAAAAATAGCATTCAGTTATTCAACTCAATTTTCCCTCTTAAATAATTATGAAATTAATGAAGAATGAAGTATATGTGAAGGAACTGCACAGTCCGTAAACTGGAAATTGAGTGCTACAATAACATAAAGAGAAAGCTTTGCAAAGAATTAAATTATTAAAGCTAGTTATCTGAAATCACTAGCAATATCAAGTAACCATGATTAAAGATAATAATTGTGTAATAAAACCAAATAAAGAAATGAAGATGAACAAGAGGAGAAGAGCTGGGTTTGTTTAGTCTAGCAAAAGGTGGCCCATGCTGGGATATAAGTAGCACTGGGGAAAGGAGAAGTCAGCATCCTCAAGGTAAAGAGCTCAAGGATAGCTGGTAGAAGACCAAAAGCTTATGAATTGGCCACGGATGAATTTAAACCAGAAATAAAACCAACTAGAAACATGAGGGGTGGAAGAGCCAGGGTCCAGGCAACACAGCTGGTGCCTGGACCCTCTTAGGGCCAGTACGATTAAATTACACGAGCCCAGTACTATACGTGATGCTTAGGTCAGTCAGCAAAATATAGCCTATGCCTGCTTTATTAAACTCTCTTATCTCCACAACAGGGTGGCCACATGTAAACTGCCTACCTGGAGTGGACCTTGGTCTGTGTTTATTCCTGAACTGTTTCCTGGAACTGTTTGGGAGAGTCAGCTGCGGCTAGGGCCAAACGCACACCAAGCACTAGCCCAGCAGCGCTCAGCAGTGTTTCCTGGAACTGTTTAACTTACTACCCAGACAGTTCAAATACATTCTCCGGTATTACATTTAACTCCTTAAATACAACCATCAGAATTTTTTCTCAGGTAAGAAAAGCACCTTTTAGTCACATGGTAGTCTCATAGTACAATGCTAATATTTAATTCTTATCTAACTAAAGGATACTGCAAGCCAAATTACATGCAAGTTCAGTTAAAGTCAGTGCTTGAAAAATTCTATAGATCACAGACTTTAAGTTTGTAGACCAGGCTTTTTTACTCTTATCTGCAAATTGGATTAGCTGGTTTTATACAAGGATCTTTTCCCCTTCTATATTGACATTTTCCTCCCTGCTATTCCCGCCAGCTGCAGAGTCCCATATAAAATAGACGAGACACAAGCTACCATCCAACGCTGACCTATAAATAACTTATGTGTACACTATTCAATAACATGTATGTGTGCAAAAGGCAACACTGAATGGGGCTTTGCCTAGGAAGCCTAATGAAATACTGTGATAAAATGATGCAAGTTACTCTGTAGTAGTCAGTTCAAGTTACTCTGTAGTAGTCAGTTGGCAGAATCCAGCTTCACTGTTAAAATATCTCCCAGCGTTAAATATCATGTATAAACTTATTTATATTTTCCAGATATAGTACAAAACATAATTGTAAATCATTAAAAATCAGAATACTGAAAGCGAATGGATACTATAAGCTTTACCAGGCTTCAGCTATAAATATTATTAAATAAAAAGTACACGATTCACTTTCTTCTACCTTGGGTATCATTATAATACAGAAAAATTGCCCACTATCTGCTTAACATTAACTACAATGTTAACAATATTAACTACAATAACTCTGTATGACCCAGCTTCTGTTTTTTTGATAAAGACTCTTAAGGAACCTAGTGAATCAACTTCAAAAAGTCATGAAGTGTGGACTTACTTCTTAGGAGTTGTTTTGAATGAAATTCTGGCATTACTTACTGATACTTTGTGTTCAGCTCTGCTGACACATCCAAATTGCCTGGGAATAAATTTGAGATTTTGTCTAGATAGAAAGAATTAACCAGAATAACTATTCCAGTGTTATTTAGATGAGGTAGAGTATCTGATTTCAGGATATGTATCTCTTCCATAGCATTGATTTGATAAGTTTGGCAATATCCCAAAAAATGTCCCAATTTGATAACACTTTCTAATATTATTTTATGATCTTTGAAGATATGAAAAAATGAAGACTCTGCAAAAACAAACAAAAAAGGTGGTCAATCTCCTCATTACTTTGAAACTGAAAAGATTTCTCCCAAATATGAGAGAAAGTCAGCTGCTTGTGCTCCTTTCACCCAATTTATTCCTCTTCTGAAAAAAACAGATGACAAACCAGGTATCAAGTTTTACTGTAATCACCAGAGAGACAGCAATGAAATGATTGTTACTTCTAACTGCTCACACAGAGGTTCTTTGATCTCATAAAATGCAAACTTCTGTTTCAGTGCAGTATTAAGTCTGCTGTTGATTATTTCTAGTATGGTGTTTCTCTTGAAGGAACTTTGCACTCTTTTTCATCAAAATGAGATCATTTTCATACCACTAAACTTTTTACACTAAATAACTAAATTGGCTTAAAACAGATTTAAAATCTAATTTTAAATCAGATGTGAAACATGTGATTTAACGTGCAACACTGAAACACTTGGCTTAAACAACCTGCATGTGAATCCTGGACTTGCAAATCTCATATAAATAAATCCCACCAAAATCATCAACTATAGTTGCATGAATAGTTACTTTAATGAATACAAAATACATCACTGAGTCTCCAGAGATCTACTTCATTTCTGCCTCTGTCTTTCTAATGCAGAAGGAGGCCAAGATGTTTCTAGTTCTTTCCGACTACAGCTGAGTAGTAAATAAAGCAAGACTGTCCTCCTAACATATAGTTATTCTGTATTTCCGCTCTTAATAGCCTTGAAAATTCCATAGCCAAGGAGGCCTGGTATGCATGTGAGCCATTGCTAGACTGTACAGTAAAATCAGATTTGGGTCTGTCAGTGTGGGTTCAGAAATACTAGATCTATGCAGCATAAAATACTGATTCAGTACAGATTCAATCTGATTCTTCAGAGGTATTCAGAATATTTTGTTGGGTTAAATTTTTGCCAGTTGGCTTTTGAAGTGGTCAGATAATGTATGTTGATGCCATTCTAATCTGATATGGGATGAGGCATAGTTTTTTTCTGCACAGGGCCCTACCATGGGGCTTGGCCAGTACGGGAGCTGTGCAATCATGTCTGATCCAGGTCAGTGTTGTACTACCATGCAGTAAGGCACATATCACAGTGATGGTCACAGAAACTCTGTGAGATTAACTCTATTTATTTAACTGGAAGTGCTTCTGTAAAAATCCCTATTCTCAAGTAATAACTAGCCTGTTACAGCCTAACTTCATGGGGCTTTAAAGAAATTTCGTATTCAAGCTTGAACCAGCTGAATTACATTAAACAACATCTGGAGCTTTAGAATGTTTCTAAATGTTTAAATCAAAATGTATAAAGAAAAAAAAGTTATCAGTTTGTCTGGAATCTTATCTAGCAATACAGAAGAGAATTCTAAATCACTATCTTTTTACTAATAAACCAAAATATTCAGAAAATCTTGTTACATTTTGATCACCACCACTTGGATCCATGTAGCATTTTATGCTGATGTCCCAAGTTAGTATCAAAGTAGAAACAGATAGTATAGTATAGAAAGTAAGATTCAAGTAAAACCAGAACCTGGTTAACTATTAATGACCAGGAAAGGAAGAAGCAGCAGGGTTCATTATCTGCTTTCCCATGTGTCTCCTGAAATGGCCTTGCTTTGACTGTACTTACTTTGCATCGATATCAAATATAAAGCTTTCGTTCCAGATGTGGTAGTACGGCTGAAGTGGGATGAGTTTGACCTCAAAAGATGGAAGCTCTGCATAAGAAAAGAATGCAAAGGTTCATGGCATGTGAGCTTGAAACACACCTTAAACTCCTGGCATGAGGTAACACTCATTCAGAGGGCAGAGCCACATTACTGTTTTGGGTTGGATTAGCAGAGCATGCCTGAAGCAAATATCCTCATCATCACTGTGCTTTGCTTCACCAGCTGTGGAGCAGTCTTGGAGCTCACAAAATCATTTCTTTCCAAAGGAAATGGGCATTCAGCACACTAAAATAGAACCAGTGTGAAGTAACACCCCCATCCCAGCCCCTCAAAATATGTTTAGCATGGACATGAGGTCCTCAGCATCAGCTGCATCGTTCTGAAAATGCGTTCCTATAAAGCTACGCTACTTGCGTATATACTGCAGATGTATCTAGAGAGTTACTTGCTCTTGGATATAGACATTTGCAGTGGTCTCTGCTAGTCTCTAATCATCACATCCACTAGCTGAAGCAAAAACTTAGTTTTGTTAAAGAGAGATTTTAATATAATTATTGGGTTTTATTTTGTCTTAAAGGGAAAAAAAACACACTACATTTAAAATAAAGCATAATTTCAGCATAGAAAAACTAAGCCATTTATTTCCAAATGTTTGAATTTCTACATTTTTACTGTTTACACAGTGCTCCTTCTTGTGGATATTTTGTGAAAAATGTTGAAGTTACTCAATTTATATAGAAATAAGTTCTATATCAAATTTAAGTTGTCAGATTTAAGAGTCATCAATCAGAGTTAGCAAGGATGAAATGAAACTCTATGAATCACGTCTGTAGTACCTAATTACAGCCATTTATAGTCACTGTAGTATGTCTGCTAAAAAGTAGGGATGACTTTATATCTTTATATTCCAAAGTAGTTACTCTCTTACCATAATTTTTAACTTCAAATGCAGCTGAAACATTCGACATTTCATATCCTTGAAACCAGGCTGTGATTTTCCAGGTTCCAGGTCTAAAGTTCAGATTCAACAAAAAATAGTTAATTAAGATTTCTCAGATATTTTATTGTGTTAATATATTTAAATTATCTCTAAAATGAAAAATAAGCCCCAACAACAATAAATTGAATACCAGTATTTTACTTGCTTTGATATTATACAAAATCAATTTATTAACAAATTGCTCTTTGTTTTGGAGGAGCAAGCAATGTATTTCCAAAAGCATTAGATACCATTCAACAAGAATTTATGAGGAAAAGCCAGATATCATATCTTCAAACTGCAGTTAACATGTTCTGCCTGTGAAAAGCCCACAGAAATAGAGAACTCATCATATATTTGCTATAACTTATCTGCACTATGAATTCAAATTCATTCTAGCATGCAAGATCACACCGAATACTAAGCAAGGAAGGGCTTAAGTCCCTTTGAAATTAATGGCATTTAATTACACTCTAAAACTTAAACCCTTACAGAGGTGCTCCCTTGAATGGGGTTTGCATTTACCCCTTGAATGTAGTCTTATGATGAAGGCAGATATTTAAGCAGTGTGCTAACTTGTTCCTTACCAATAGAGATGTTACTAACTGTACACTATTAAAGCCTGGGCTCACCCTCTCCAACATGAGGTGCTTAAGACAAAAGCATATCAACCATAAATCTCTACTCCATGAAGAGATGGAGCAAACTTTGAGAAGTAATTCAAGGAATTCAGCAATTAAAAGTCTTAAGTACTTTGGGTAACTGTTAACAGGTAAGGAGGATGAATCCAGATGGCTTGAACTTGCTCATAGGAGGTGGGGTTAGTGCTCCTTTCATGAGACACTATAAAGTGAGGTCTTCCATCTGAGTAAGTCACCCTGCACTCCTTTACAGTCCACGGAGAGAAACAGCTAGTCCTGAGGCATGGTACATCTCATCCTAACATAGGCGTCTAAAACTGACCAGCCAAATCACAGCCTGAATGCACGGCTTTTGTTCCAGTTTCGGAGAAGGGAGTGCAGGGTGACTAGCTCGGACGCAGACTGCAGTGCAGGAGTAGCTGCTGGAGGTGGTCGCAGCACAGCCACCGGCTGCCTCCTGCTGTCACGCTTCAGCAGCGCGCCACGGCTGCTCTTAACTGCAATCAAAGCAAAAATATCTGCTTTAGTGTACATAGTATTTCTCTGCTACTCTGAAAGAATGATAAAGAAAATAATACATATAGAAATAAAATAAAGTAAATCACTCTTCTGCCCCTAAAATTGTCCTGGAACCAAGATCAAAAAAAATTGTCTTGGAGCTGCAAGAGACATTTTGACTTGTGACCTTTTGGATGAACAAGGCATAGTAACATACTCAGCAACATCAGGTATTTCAAAATGTTCGTTGAGCACTGTTTTTACTTTTCGGTCTGACTTTTTAACCACCATTCCTTTGGAATTCTGTTAAGGGAGAGAAGAAGCAAATACAAATTTATGCACCAGATGCTGACCATTCTTGTTAGAAAGCTCAAGTTCACACTCTAGTCCTAAGCAAACGAAAGAGTGCTCTATTTATTTTCTTACCTAATTATTCACATTTTACCCCTCCTCCATACTTGTGATATTGGCCAAAACCACTAGAAATATCTCGCAATAGGTAAATGCCACTCCTTATTTAAAAAGGAACAACCACCATCTGCCAAAACAGTCCAGGACTTCTTCCACGCCCCAGGAAGGGAAAGTGGAGGTGAACCTGAAACTATCTTGTAACATGGATCTGGTTCATAATTTTTACAGCTGTAGGATCAAGGGGCAGTGTGAGAGAGAGCGAAAGAGGGAGAGGAGTCACAGCTATAGTCTTACTCTTGGATCTTTAGTATGATTTTTTCACAGTGCATGCGGTAAAGAAACACTTGGTAAAACTGTGTTTTGTATACTCACTAGAACAGCTACTTGAATCGGATCATTTGTTGGCCTCATAGTATTGTCCAGAATGAAGATCCTGTATTTTACTGTTTAATAGAAGAAAAAAAATGTATTTTTATATTCATTTATAGCCTTTCTATTCTCTTTCTAGAGAGTAACTATTACACGCTCTTAAGTGAGTTACTGAATTTTGGACAAAACACTTTCTTTACAAGAAAAGAAATTCAAGAAATTTCAAGCAGAGAATCTGCATTCTTCACTAGGCTTTGAGTGTTACATGAGTGACCAAATACATTAGCCTTTTTGAAGCAACTTCTGAAAAAGGTATGGGGAACTTCACCTCACTGCTGTATTCCCTCTGTGTTCAAGGACTGCAGCCAAATTCAGTAGCTCTTTTGACTTATAAAGGTCAATTTTTTTAGGTTTTTCCCTCCTCGTATTTTTACTTAATTAGATTGTTAAAAGTAGTGAAACATTTACAGCCAAAAAGTGCAAAGGATGATTATGGCAGGAGTTGCAAACAGAAGGAATAGGTTTTTTTTGCGAGGGAGGGAAGGGGCTCCCACTTCGTTTTATTTTGTTTTTCTGAGGATAGTCATTATTATGTTTTCTGAAGATTTAGTTTGGCTCCTGTTAGAAGGAAAGAGAGAAAGACTCCCCAGCTCCTCTGGTGTTTTATGAGAGTGCCACGATGGGCAGTGCAGAGCCTGCAGAAGCCCTGGCTGCATAACGTGGGTTTAAAATCTAATCTAGCTCATGTATACGCAAATAGCTGAGGTTAAAAGGGAAGAGTCTTGATTAGAAAGGATCAAGCTATTCTTACTTTCTTTAACTGTGCCCTTGTAACATCTATTTTCAGTATCTGAAATGCAGTATTTGCGTGTTAACCTTTGGAAGTCGGTGTGTATATAGGTTTATCCGTCTGAATGAAAATGTAGCCTTTCTTGGAAGACAGGAGGATGCGAATATTTTGAACAGTCTCCTTGAAGAGCCCCCTGCTTTCGGTGACCAGCAGAACATATGGCAGCTTTCTCTTCTTGGACATATCCTTATGAACAGTTTCTGGATTGACCTGAAGACAACAAAAGGAGAAACCCTGTAGAATCAGACATACAGCTGGTATCCTTGGAGTTACACCAGCTGGGGAGCAAAGAAATAAGTAAAACACTTAAATCTTTTATTAGCACCCTTCTACAGAAGATAATCAATTATATCTTTCTTACTGGGTGAATATTTCTTTGTAAGCAGAAATATTATCTCTTTCTCCATGTTATGACATGGAACGGTGGGAAAGGACACATTTTCCTTTCTAATGGTAATAATTCAAGCCCAGCGACCTTTTATTCATTCTACAGGTATGTTAAATTTCAGTTGCCATGTCATTTGCTGGCTGTAGCTGCAGCCCATAATCCTGCATTTGCTAAAATCTTGATCATGAGATTGGAGCCTTACCTCCTGCAGGTATGATGTTTCTAAACATCCTGCTCAAAAGGAACCTGATTCCAACCTTCATCTCTCATTTTAGGAGTAATCAGAGCTAAATAAGGACTTACTTTGTGCTGTTTTTCAGTCAAATAGCTCAAACCAGTACTAAGCACTCCACGGTTTCAAAGAACTGGGTCAAAAAAAAAAAAAAAGTCTATCAATTTGCAAGGTTACAGAAGCATTGCAGGCTGTGGGCTGAGAGACTACAGGTTTTTCAACGTTTCCTCTATTTTGTAAAACAGCCAGCATGCCAAAGATGTGAATGTAGTCTTAATTTATGTGAATGTAGTCTTAATTTAAGTGATGCAGACCACCAATTAAAAGAGAAAGAGAAATGATGAAGCCAAAAAATCAGTTCCAGGGATTAAACTGCCACTGTCCCACGAAAATGTATACGTATATGCATATAAAAAAAGCACAGAGGAAAACAGATAAATTATAGGATCTTCAGGGATGAAAAGATGTTTCATCATCATATGACAAAACCTTGGGCTTGCTTGCTGGGCACAAAAGAGCAGTCACTGTCACCACTGAAATCATATTGGGCATTGTTTTATTGGCTGATTTGGTGGGCGGATTGCTGCTGCCACTGGAATTGGTGTTTTGTTATCTTTCTCTAATGATCAGTGCTGTCCCAAGATATTCCTGGCATAGATTATATGATTTATATTACCTGTTTAAAATTAGTACTTACACTACTATGATGGTTGACTCACCATTATTTTTTTGATCTCTTGGTAGTTGTTCTCTTGGTTAAGGTTAAAGATGATCCTCTCTGATAAGAGCTCATTTTTTATCTCATCTTTGAAGTATGCAGTAACTTGGACAGGAGTCTGTGCTCCATGAACTTGAACTGTTACCGTCTCATGTGTGCCCAAATGCACCACATTTGGGGCAGTAATAAGAAATCTAAAACCACATAGAAATACATTGGCCAATGTGTTAGTAGATTTTCACATAAATGTCCAGTCAATACAAATTATAAAGAAAAAGAAAAAGCAGACTCCACTATCACAGAACAGTTGAGGTTGGAAGGGACCTCTGGATCACGTAGTCCAACCCTCCTGCTAGATACAGGTTAAAAGAAGATAGTGTTTCTCCAGTTGATCCGCAAATTCTGAACCGTCATATTTAGGTCCCACCAAAGATCAACCGCTATGGAGAGAAAAGAGAAAAAAACTGCAACATGTGCTAGGGACTGCCAATGTATTTTATAGTCTCATTTAGCTCAAAGAAAATTCTACAAACTTAACTTCCTGGAAATAAAACCAGGCCATGTATTAACAGCAAAACAATATAAACACATATTTGATACTATGAAGGCATGTATCTTGATGTGCTAATACCTACATTATGCTATCTTCAAAATGACTTTAATCAGTCAGGAGGTATCAATTTCATATAAGACCCTGTGTGTGGGATTTCAAGTAGCTGATCTTCATTCAGATGCCACTGCCCGTGAAACCCTAGTAATGCGGGACCATGCAATGAGAGACCACATGAAAGGGTTAATAAATTAAGTATGATCCTTTCATTCCTGGGAACAGTTTAGTTGGAGACTAGGGCACCGGTTTGGATTCATTTTTTTCTCTTTATTACTTTACTTTTTTCTTAACTCTGCTATGGTATGTCTTGGCAATTATTTTCCTTTTCTTTAAAATGTAGATTATCATTCTTGCCCTCTTTTCTCAAGTATTTTTTTACCCACCAAAATCAGAGTACTATGTGGAAAGCTACGTACTAATGGTACTAGTAGCACATACCGAAAGGTACTGTTCTGACCTCATGAAAGTAATTGTTGAAAAATGTCATTTTATAAAAGATTTCTAAAAGGAAAAGATTATAACATTATTGGAGTGTGTTGGCTGAGTTTTCTCCATTTCTTTTTCTCTCTTTTCTACTTTTCTATGCACATTTCTTCTTTTTTTAAGTTTATAAAGTGAAAGGTGTGGTATAGCAAGGAGAGAACAAAACTGAAATCATTTTTTCAAATGAAATTCAGAATTTTTTCTTGTTCTTCTTCTAAAAATCATGGGGTACTGTTTGAACAAAATAAAAATGATTTATTTCCTTCCATACTGTTAGTGAAATGCCTTATACATGGTCAGAATCTTCACAAAAACTTAAAAATCTTGAGGAAGTGAAGCATAGAGCATTCCTTAATAAACATTGAATAGTTTCATGATGACTACATTTCCATTTGTGAAATTACTTCCTAATGTTTCTAGTTTGCAATGAAAGATGATACTTGTATTTCAGTTACAACTATCCTCACACAATTTTTGATCCTGATCTTTATTGTTTTCATTTGTCTAATTTTCTTTCCTAATTCATTAGTCAGGTAGGTTTGGCATCTATACCCATTCAAGTACTGGAATGTTGAGAGAAAAACTTTTAGTTGTGTTGATTTTTCAGCTTGATGGAAAGATTTTATTCTAAAAGTGCCACTGTACCACCCACTTAGAGTCTGTTAGTGGTAGTGAAAGGTAAGTCTTCGCAGAAGAAAAAGAGAGCCTAATCCATGCTCATTGCAGTAGCCTACAGGAGATTAGGGGACTTCCACAACATCCTAGCTTTGCTGCAGTACAGTTAGTTGTTTAAAAGCTTACCTGTGTGACTCTCACAGGCAGGCACAGTCACCAGCCTGCTCTACATAAGCCAGCTCTGGCCTTAAAGCTTTGTGATCATATTTTCCCCACATAACATTCAGTTCTGTATAGGTGGTACTTTCAGCATCTTGGGTTTGCCATATCCAATTACTTCAGAACAAAACTAGCTCAGTCCCTCGTTTCACTAAGATTTTCTCACAGAAAATAGAACCTGTACGTCAATGAAGATGAAGCATGCATCCAGCTACATCGTTAGGGAGAGGTACCCCAGTGTAAAATCCCTATGGAGACAAAGCACTGTAGCCTTCGTGCTGATGTGGATGCTGGACGTCAACACCAGAGTGCAGGCAGGGGTCCCCGCCTGGCTAATATCTTACACAATGAGACCTAAGAGGATGCACGTATCGATGGTTGCAGGCAGAGATGCAAAGGCAAGGTGAGGGAGGCATCAGTAGACGCCAAAGGCATGGAGCAATCACAAAGTCTATGGAGGAATTGGAGGCAAGGAGTATTTGTCGGGTGGAGTGGAAGTGGGGAGGATTTGTCCCAGCTGCCAGAATATCACAGCAAAGCTCTCGTACAGCCACCTACTTGAACCCACCCCCTACCTGCAGGGACATAGCAAGAGTCTCTCCTATCTCTCTGCCGTACAGATAAAAGTCAATTTGAGAAACTTTAGATATGCTCTGCAGGTCAAGGAGTTATAATGCCTATTTCCCCAAAAGATGAACTGTCCAACTAGAAGAAGAACTAACACATATAAATCTTCCCTAAAACACAGGGAAGGCAGGGAGGCAAACAAAACCCCTGAAAGTCCTCCAAATATGAAAACTTTGCTTTCTGCAATGTATTCAATCAATTAAAGAAAGGAGAGTGATTCTTTTCCAAGATTTGCCGATATTCCAGTAAATGTCAGAAAGCTGAAGTTGAACAAGCAAGAATAATAGCAGGTACATCAGGCTTTAATAGAACATTCTTGATTATATCTTGCTGAGTGGAAATCTTTCCCCTTGGAAAATAAGAATATTTTTAAGCTTTTTCCTTTTACAGAGGCTTTTTACCTCTTTAAGATTTCACAAATTTTCAGAGTTCCAAGAAACAGACACTGCTGACTCTCTGTTAAGACCGCAAACTTGTCCTACTGCCTCTTTCAATTGATTTTTTTAGGACTGAAGGATTAATTAAAAAAAATATACTTACGATGGTGCTTGCTGTGTGTTGGATAACAGGGAACAAAAGCTCATCAAAAATACCAGCCTTTCCATTGGAAACGTCTACAACGTTCGTGCTGCCAAACAGAAACACCAAAAAGCCACTGTCAATCTACCCTTGAGACACACGTTGTAAGAAATGGGCTGATGGCATATGGCAACAAAGAGCATTATCTATCTAGGTTATTTATTAATAACTTGCAAAACCATGCAACCAATAATGACTGACATGCTAGTGATATAGAAGCGCAGATTAATGACCTGGGGGAGAGACATTCTAGACTAAGCCAGAATTCTGCATTTGATTATTCTTTCATTTCTCTTTCCAGCTTCAATATTTTCACATGTTAGCATTTTAAAAACATGTGCAGAGAGACGTTTTCAGAGTACTGCAAAGGCAATCCTAAAATCACACACAACACCACAGCTAAAGCAGTGGCTTTTGCAGCAATTCTAGATGGGGACAAGTGCAAGAAACGGGTCCCTGCTCTATGACAGTACTTAGCTCCAGGTATTCCTGTAGTCCAACAAGAGTGACAGTAAACCTTCCGGTTTAGGTAGCACACAAGGAACTGTGATGGAAATCTGCATATACAAGTCACTCCCGATCTGTAGTGCTAGAAGGGAATTCATCTGCTTTAACTTAAGTCTGTATGAAATGGATGTCTGCGGCTGAGCTAGTCAACCCAGCTTTTCCTTATGGCCAAGACAAAGGGCTTTCCCAGAGGGTAACTAATCTCATCTTAACATAAGCTTAATATAAACTTAGTATAAGATGACTCAACAGCAAAAGGCATTCCTGGCTGCACCAAAAGGCACATAACATTGTAAAAGGCAGGATACTCAAAAATAAGAAAAATATATGTATCTGGAGAATAGTTGTTTGCACAAGAGCCATGCAAAATGAAGGAACAAACTGAAACTTTAATCAAGTTTCATTTTTGCAAGCCTTTACTGGATTTTTTTTTTTTTGTTGACTCATGAAAATGGAAAAATGCCCATCTGATCTACAGGCAGCTCAAATCCCAGACGTGATTACACAGCTGTCCACCAGCTCTAGAAATAAACTACCCACTGGTATATCACATTTAAGCCTGTGTCTTTAATTATTAGTAATGGATGCCTTAAAATGAACAAGATGAACAAGCAGCAAGCTGTTACTTGTGAGATGAACTCACAGGCACAGTGAGGGGCCTGGCTGCAGTTCAGGCCATGTCCCCTTCGCTACCCACCAACACGCCATGCTGTGAGGGTGAAGGGACCTCCATCCACCTCATCCCATCCACTGCCCAGGGGAGCTTTGCTTCAGATATAACCTTCTTCTCAGTTTCACATTTTCCAGCAAGATGTGCTATGACACAGGGCAGTGGGGAGGGACAAGAAGCTGTAAGGTGTTGACAAGCCAATTCACTATTTTACACTGAGTGTGTCATGAACGTGCTTGTGTCTTCTGAGGCAAACACAGACAGAAAATAATGGCTTTCTGTGCATTGGTGGCCATAGGAAGTGACCAGCACATTAGCAATAAGAGTATTTCTGGCTTTACACCAAGAACAGCACGGGTTGTTTTTTTTTTGTCCTCTGTAGGCATGGATTTCTGCCAAGAGCCTGAAATTTGACCAGTGTAAGCATTGACTTTGGAACAACTCTTGCATCTGGACAAATCAGGTTAAAAGCGTCTTATGGCTTCAAATGGTAAAATTATTCTATTTTAGACTAATGCTTTAAACTCTGATTCTTGATTCCAGTTAAGAGGTCACTGCAAGAAGCATATTGATGAAAGTGCAAGCATATTATGGAGAGGTAGGAATTAGGCCACAGTTCAGCGAGGCAGGAATTACCATGTCTATCCTAAAGAAAATGTGTAAAATATCTTACAAAAATAAAATTTAGCTTGTGCTTTTAATTTGTTTTTTAAAAATAGTGTGAATTAAGTCAGTTAACTGCTTGGTCTTAGCAAATTGTGTAAGTACCAAGCCTAAGAGGGAGAAAGATCATGGACCCACTTAAATGCCAGCAGTGACAATGTGAAGATGACAATGGAGAAGAGTCACTAAGGCATTCACTCTTATACCTGGCTTCCAATACCAGCCTGAGATAGTTCCAGGTGCAAAAAGGCACATGACTTCACCTGTCAGAGGGAGCTGAATTTATGCTGTGGAGAGGGGACTGCAGTGAGCCTGATAATGAAAATCCAGTCTCAGGCAGCTCCATGTGTTTTCCAGGCCTAAAAGCAAACGCTCTTCCTCCCCTTTGTTCCTGGGAGGCAGGTGCTAGATGCATGAGAGCAGCAGTACTATTAGTCTGTGCTATTTGCTACTATCTCCAAGCTCAAGCTTAACATAAATAGTAAATACAGCTTTTGATTCAGGAAGTTCTTCATTTGGCCAAGCCTCTGTAAGCTCTCCTCATAGTCATCCTTAAGAAAAATTACGTCGAACACTTTTCCTCTAAAACCTCCCATCTCTTTAAAATTGTTTAGTGCAAGTATGATTTATGGGACTGTCACATCAGGAAAAGGCAAATAAGGCCCAAGAAGGTTCTGAATTTAGGAATTCCTGAAAGAAAAAAAAATAAAGAGGAAAACGAGAGAAAACTGTCAAATAAAAAGCAATTCAGGGGAAACAGAAAGCATTTTTAATGTTTGGACTCAAACACGACTCATGCAGAAAACACAGAATTTTCATTGTCACAAATAAAAAAGAGTTTAAATTAAGTTTTGGTCATATCAGAAGAAGCCTCAAGAGGTAAAAAATGGCAGCCAGAAGCTATGTTTTCCACTTTTCTGAAGTTAAGCTTCTAAATCTGTGCTTTAGGCATATAGCTAAAAAAATAATATTCACTGGTGTTTCTTTCAGCTCCCAGTGGTTTAAACTGACTGACAAGGGCAGTTTTATACGCAAGCAAAAAAGCTTTGGGTCAAATCTCCTGCTGTATTAAATGCCATCCACATCAGGGTGACATGAGGGAGAATGAGAGGGCTTCCTAGACCTTCATGCTCTGAAGTCCACCCAAAGGCATCTGCATGTTGAACTACTTTCAATTTGAAATAGAATAAAAACACTTATGAGTAAAGAAAATTCAGCTTTGCTAAGCACAGAATAAAAGTGCAAGGGGCTATAAATCTCCTCCTCAGTGTTTGCACAAGGAGACCTCCTCCTTCTCGGGAAAGGATCCACTGTCGGCCCCTTAATGAATGTTTCTCCTAGCCCAAAGCAGTACTGCAAAGAGTAGGCAGAAGCTCTCCTTGAGATCTACTCCTGAAGGACCTAATATGTATTAAACTGTGAATAAACCAGGTTATACACATGTACATCTTTTTCAGTCATCACTAAAAGTTAAGGCTAGGCAGGAGCTTTTATGGGGAGTAAAGATGGTTCTCTAATTCACTCAGGTGACTGCTATAAGGGGATTCACTTATACCAAGCTTGTATACACACAGTTATACCAAGATTGCCATCAGCGTTAGTGACCCCCAAATATTGAGAAGAAATCTGAAATTGTGTTTTCTGCAGCTCAGGAATCCACTATGGTTTCTTCTGTTACCTTCACCCTTCCTTTTCTGACTTCCACTCTCACTTTAGCCATCATCCAGCAGGGAGAATGTGAGGAAATGGTACCGAAGCCTGCAGATCCCAGGGGCCCACGTCAAGGCTGCTTGGGAGGTGTTTACAGGACATCCTGCTAAGACCAGTCCTTTTCACAGTGCCCTTCCTTCCTCCCCATCCTCTTATATTCTCGCTGTGATTATGTGCTGATGAAACCAGCTTAGTTCCCTGGCAAAATCACATCATTTTTCTCCAGGGCTGTAGCCTGCAAACCCAAGCAGACTGGTGAGGAAGAGCAGATTCGTGAGGAAGAGCAGGCATTTCTGCCCCAAAACCACTGGGCGCTCAGGAGGATGACAAAGGTTTTGTGGAAGATGAACTTCTCTGGAGAACAGGGCTCCTGTTCTCCCAGGGAAGCAGAAGAGACCTGTTAAAATTGCAGCTGATGATAAAATGAAGACTTCTCACTGTTGCATGAACAAGGAGATGATAATGGGGGAAGTTAATTAAGAAGAGCAGACTTTTGGTCTTAGCATGAGTGGTCTAGCACTGCAGACCCTTTCAGGCTGTTTGTAATTTCTAACATAACACGAAATATTTCATTCTGAATTCACTTTAAAAATGTAAATAAGTAATATAAATGTAAATATATTTTTATATTTACGTTATTTGTAAATAAATGCATCGTAAATGCATTTTACATTGTAAATGTAAATAAAATATAATAAAATTGTCAGTTGAAAGTCTACAGCACATCCATGTAAGAGCAAAGCCAAAAACTTACCCTAAACTAACTTAAGTGGCCCTGCTTTTTATAAAGTCAAAGTCCTTTTGTATTTACTCATCAACTATTTTTTGTCAAATGCACTATTGATCCTTTAGCTGACCCAGAGTTCAGCACACAGGTGGAAAAGCACAGTCTGCGATATCTGTATTTGTAAAAAGGAACTAGTGAGGCCTTAATGCAGAAAGATTGACTTGATTTATTTTGAATATATGTCATCTTTCCATTCAATGACTTCATTTGAACTTTGCAGGCTTTCACTGTGTTTCGAACATCAGCAACGGTTTTGGTTCTCCTGCTTGAAATGCTTCTGAAATGCTTTTCCCTCTTCATCTGCCTGAATATCAACGAGATCGAACTTTTCTTTCAGTTTCTCCCTGTACTCTTTCACCTCTGCCAAGTAAAAAGGTACAAAGGACAATTTCACAAAGCACATTTTACAAATAAGCACCGCAGTGATATCCTCTTTGCTAAGATATAGGGAATTATAACAAATACAAAATGCTCCTGATATTTCAGAAAATTAGATTTCGAAATTCTTTTTCAATGGCAGACCATGAACTGTCTAACTTGAAAAGGTTCTTTTAAAGGCAGGACAACTTTGGCTTACCACTGATGTTAATTAAAAGTATTACTTTTTTCTTTACCATAATCTAGGCAATAGATTACAAAGTATTTAAGGCGGCCTATATAAGGCATTATGCATTAGCTCAAACCATAATTCCATTGTAATACTGACACAGAATTATACCCTACTGTAATAATGCATCCTGGTTTGTTCTCAGCTGCTTTTTATAGGATCTCAGAGCTTTCAATGCCTATAGGAAACGCTGATAAATATGACAAATGTACTAAACAGAGTCTTACTGAGAAAAAAAGCCAGGAGAGACACATCATGGCCAAAGAGGGGAAGAAACGTCCGTGCACCTAGGCAGCTCCTGGGAAGCAGCTCAAAGGGATGGGGCAAGCTGACAGAGGGCAGGAACAACTGCGGCTGCTAGCCATAGTTGTTCTGATGTAGCCTCTGCCTTCAAAAATCCCTCCATTCTCATGGCAGAGTCAGTCGAGAAGAAGACAGACCTAATCATAACAATAATAAGGAAAACAGAGATATATTTTCTGCTGTTTGGAAAACTCTACTGGTGCTTGCACAAGTCCCAAGCACAAATCATCGGGGCCTTCTCCAGCTGTCCTGACTGTACCTCACACCACATACCCCAGGAGCAAGCAAAACACGACTGCAGCTGAGAAAGAAAACACCTTGGCCTAGCTCTTATCTAGGTATCTGTGGTATTACCATTCCACTCAAACATCCTGAGATAATCTGCAGTGCTAGTCACAAATTCATCCTTTCTTTTTTCAGTTCCATTACAAAGGCCAAAGGCAGCCTACCTTTCCTCGTGAACAACGATAATGAAAACACATTAGCTACAGAATTAACATAGTCCAAATATTTTGATCTTTCCTCCCTTCTCCAGTCTTCCGAACTTTAATTAAATTAGGTGACTCTTATTGGGATTTTTTTCTTCTCCTTTTTTTAGGAAGAAAAAATAAGACAAAGTAAAAAGAGGAAAACCATCCTGAACATATAATATCTATATATATATCTATAATTTTAGCTAGCCTATAAAACTAAGTGTTATACATGCAACGCTGTGGATTTGGGATCACAGCACGAAATCAAGTAAATTCAGCTTTTTCTAAGTGCAGAATTTAGAACAAGTAACTTATAAATATCACTGACCCTCTTTTCTTACATTTCCTGACTAACCGTTTGATGGAGCTACTCTAGCGTTTTAGACAATTTCTCAACTGTACTCAAAAATATTTCAAAATAAAAAGTGAAAAAAAATCACATAAAATGTAAAACAACTGCTAGCCTTGTGCCTATTTGCCACTGGCAGCTTTTTTTTTTTTTTTTTTTTGCTGCGGGTTTTTTTTCTGCATTAAAATCAAAATTTTTGTTTCATTCAGTAACTCACATACTAGACACAGGAAGACTCTTCACTTCTCCCAAGCCAGCAGGCTCTGCTCTGAACTCCGTTACACTCGAGTAAGGTAAGATCAACTCTCTTGTCAGATCAGAAGCTGTCCTACTTATTTTAATCCCTTGGTCTTAGCGTTCAAGGGTGAAATTCAAAAAGAACAGGGAAATGAAGACAGGATATGACTGACAGGAGAGTTTTGTTTTTATTGTAAATGAGAAGGTACTCAGTTGTAGCACATTTCAGTGTTGCAGTGTCTCCCCAGGGTGTAGGAAGAGCATCTACTGTCTTGTCGTAATACTGTAAATTCTGAACTACTTTTGCAGCAGCTCAGTGGGACAGTTATTCAGGTAATGTATGCTCATCTCTGCTTTTTTTAGATATTTAGCCACAGAACTCAAACTTTGCAGCCATCAGCTTTTTAGGTAGCTATTTGGAAGAATAATAATAAGTGCTGTACACAACCCAGGCATGGCAGTCAGAGCAGAAATCTTCTCTCTTGCTAACCCAATTTTGCGGAAAACTACCTCCAGCAAAATGACACAAAAGATAATTCAGCTTCTCTTTCAGTTGTGCTGGTGCAGAGAGGGATACTGAGGTCCTCAGAAGGAGATGGGCTGGATTTCCCCAAAGTCCTAGCAATGGGATCATAAAGAATAACAAAGTAATGTAAAGTAACCTTAAATTTCCAAACATCCCCTCTTTCTTTGATAGTTTAAGTAAGGTTTGTTGATTTGGCAAGTACACTGCAGATGTTTAATATTTAGGCAGTAAGCCCAGCTTCAGTTACTGTGGATAAGAGCATTAAATGGATTTACTTGTAAATTACTCTGTAAATATCTGCCATGGGATTGCTGCATTTCTTCTCAACTGAGGCAGAGAAAAGTGTTGGTTCACTGTGGCAGCATCAATGCGTCTGACCTGGGTCACATTTGCAATGTTAATATACTCTAAGACAAAGAATCTTTTAACCAAAACCTGCTAAAACTCGCAGTATGTATCTATTACTGTCATTAACAGCACCAATGAAGCTTTGGAACAATGCAATTTGAAAATAAATTTTTTCCTTCTATCATATAGTTAGAAAAGGCTGGACTCAAAATACAGATATATGCTCTATGTGATTACTTAGAAACTGAAGACGGAATGGAAACGGACTCCAAGTAATGTACAGAATAATCTCATCTCTGTAAAATGCTACAGCATGTGCATGTGCATAAAAGGTTTTGTTCTCCTTCCAAAATATCGTCTACAGCAGCAGTCTTCATCTTCAGTGACAGCTTCCACATCTGTATTTTCTACCTACCTTTCAGCTTCCAGGGATCTTCTTGCATCTGTTTGTGAAGCACCACCGAAGAGCCTAGTGATGGGACAGAAGGGTTGGTGTGCACGCTTCCAGCACTATACGTACAGAGTCCTGGTGCCATCCAGCGGGCAGAGATGTAATTCACCAAGTAAGCAAGCTCTCATGAAGAACTGTAAAACTGCCTATCCTGCTTTCTGACACCCCCTTCTACCGGCCGTGACAGATACTAGGACAGGCAGTTAGCTTCAGATTCATACACACAGGTAGCTGTCTGCAGTGCAGGTTCCTCATTCATGACTTAGGTGTCTGAGCTCACATAACAGTCAATATTATCTTAAAAATCAATTAGTGTTACCCTAAAAGAGGCATTTATTTTGGTCTGCTCAAAGGATTGCTTAAATATTTCCATATACAAAACGCCTAAAAAAAGAAAAAGTAAATAAACTACTGGCAATTCAGAATTATCTTCTGAAACACCTCTGGCAGGATTCACTTTAGGACAGTTCACCTCTTGGCATCACATTTTTCCATGACCTTTACTCATCTGTTTGCAGAATAAACTTGTCTAGCTACAAGTCCTGGTTTCTGTCTGGCTTTTTAGCCTACTGTCCAGCCTCTCACTTTGTAAAAAATGCAATGGATAAAGGAGTGGTGTTCAAGGCATGTTTTGAGGGTAAGTTTTTATAAAGCTATCGTGCTGTCAGCTGGCAGAACAGTTCAGAGCTAGTCAACTATCTTAGTTTCGTGGCGTTAGATGCTGGAAAGCAAGATGAAATGCTTTGCGCTGAGCACTAGAGTTTATTACCAAGAACTAGGCTTACTTCATTTGTATCCTTTCTAAAGTGATTATTACGGCAAGAAGCCTGACCCCACTTCATGATTATGGACTTTCTAATTTATTACAAATTGTTCTCTTCTCTTCTTTACTGCTCTCTTCTCTTCCCAGTCCCAGTGATTCAAGAGCTCATCTGTGAAAACAGATGACTTGGAAATATGGGGCCCCTATTCTCTGTTCCAGCTAAACTCCACTTATGATTAGAAGGGAGGGGGAAAATATTACTTTAAATCACCTTAAGTAAGTTCCCCGTATTTCTTGGTAGGCAGAGGGTTAGTTTGACTTCTAATAGAAATTAAACCACCTTAAGGTATTGTGACATAAGGTCAGCTGTTTAGGAATGCTAACACCTTTCTGGCACATAGGAATAGGCAGAGAAGGTCTTTGGTTCTGCTATCATAACGCCTTTCTCTGAAGTTAAACACACATAGAGAAAAAAATACACCTACTAAGGATATTTATCTTACTCTTATTCCTCTTTGTGGTCTGCAGATAGCTCTTCTACCAAAGGGATTTGCAGCAGAAGACTGGTTTAACTTTATTTACAGTCCTCTTAAAAAATAAATAACCTTACCCTCAACCCAGAAAGTGCCCTCCCTAGAGTCAGACTGGCAGGATCTCCCTGCACAGAGCAGTCTGAGACCATATTAAAGCAAGAAAATGTGTGCAAGTAGAGAAGGATGCAGCTGTGAACACTACAGATGCAAATACAATTAAAGAAGCTACCTTTATTGTAACCCTGGGAGATTTACCCTGACCACCTCCCATCTTCTAGAGAGCAACCTACAAATATTTTTTTGTGGCTACATACGTCTCCCATTCCTCACTCATGGCTTAGCTTGGCAAGTAACAGGAATCCAAATACTGTAACTACATGCTAGGTTCACCCAGGGAGGCCTTACTGTCTTACTCACTTTCATTAAATCATTAGATAAGCAGGATTTCTATATACTACTCTTTCTTATTCCCTATCACCTAACACAGAAATATCTCCTGCTTATTGTGTCCCACTGCAAAGTCCTCAGTGAAAAGAAATTAACACCACTGAACACTAACATTGAGCCTTAGCTTCATAGAAAGAGGCACACTACTCATCATTAACAATTAGAGAAATGAAGATAAATAATTTCTCATATCTAAGCCAGACTTTGCCAAAGTCCATGTTTACCTGAAGTTATGGTGGCTCCTTGAATGGCAATAGCGGAAAATCTGTGTAGAGGGATCTGCTCATATCTATAGTGTTTATACAGCTTTATTTGGGACAACAGAAGACTATGATAATGAGATAAACCTGTGGAGGGGACAGCCTCATAAATGCCCCTTCTGCTTTTTTAGGGAAAAGGAAGCATCAGCAATATAAAATCTCAGGTTAAAAGTCATGAAAAACAAAGGCAAAACTTTGGCGCTGGACCTGTGTTTAGATCTTCCCATCCCATTGTCTTTTGTGGTAGTGAGAAAGTGGGGATGCCCAGGGTACCCTCTTCAGCATCTCTGCATCAGTGAAGTTTTTCCCAGAGCACCTCTGAAGGGAAGGGTATATTTGTGAGTGTACGTGTGGAGGTACAGTTGCTGAGGATAGATAGGAAAGAAGGCAGATACAGCTCTTTCTCTAATACATCTATTAAGAGATACTGGATAAAGTATCACCTTCATCCTCCCCCTTCTCTTGTTAGAGACAGTGGTCGGAGCTGCCCTACTTTCTGGTTTCCTTGGTACCCGTTTAGTGAGCATGTTTATTGTAACAGCAGGAGTCCTAATAGTGTGACTAAAGAAAAGCCCGTGAATAAGTAGTTAATAGTTCACAGGGATTTAAGAAACGTGAGTACCGATGTTTGCATGCATATGTGTGTGTGTCTGCATATACCTGTGCGCACACATGCACAAATCTCACAGAGATTTCTGGAGGCTAGAAGAGTTTTCTTGGGACTGTGCAATAGCTGAAAAGAACAGAAGGTGGCATGTTTTCAGCATTTTCACTCAGGAAAAAAGATACAGTAAAGGAAATATAGGAAGGAAACAAATAGAGTAAAAGAATACAGAAGGAAACAGCTAAGTACAGGCCATATCCAGCTTGATAAATCTCTACACTTAACAATCCTGTTAACACGGAAAGCTGTTTTCCCCATTTTTGTAATGTATTTCGCTGATGCCCTAAGGGATGATTTTACTAGATTAGGGATAATAGCATGGTCAGCTGTGATACATTGCATTTTCAGACCTTTAATATTTTCTGAAAAATGTGAAATGCAGGTGTATATTTTGTTCTAGTTTTTGGAAAGACAAAATTCACACAACATGATCAAGATGTCTATTAGGAGGGCAAAAATGGCCCTGATGGTTTCTCTTTAAAGTGAATGTGTGTGAGAGAGAGTACCAGGAAAACAAGAAAATGAATTTACTTTTGCCAGAAAATTAAGAAGCAAAAAATCAAAGAAACAAATTGGAGATGATGACAGAACTGTTTGTTTGTTTTCAAGTAATTAAATTAAGATCATTCTGGATAGTCAAACTGGCTTTGTGAAACTGTTACCATAAGCAAGTGCCTTTTAACATGCAGGCATCCTCTTGGCCTCTCTACTTTTTTTAAAAGGACACATTTCTGTCTTTTCCTGTTTATCTATTTTAACCAGTAGTTTCACCACAAACTGTGTGACAAAAGCATGAAAAGACCCATTTCCCACAAACATTGGTGACTCACCAGCTAGGTTGCAATTTGTGTCTCTCAAGCTCACTTTTTCACCGTGGGTTTACTACAAGCAAACTGGAAGTTAAACTCAAGTGCACTGGAGGGATGGTAAGGGCTGGTCTGAGCCAGATCGAAACGATCTCTCCCTTCCCAACCAGGGGTGCCAGGAGCCAACAGAGAGTTAAAACCTACATTCACATGGCAAACGGGAATAAAGCTGCGTCGTTGTTGCCCCTTTGAAAGATCTTGGACTTGGTCCTACATCAGATGGCTCTTCTTTGTTTAGCAGCCAAATTCACTTGTTCCCTGGGAAGCTGATTAGATTTTAACTTCATACCTTCACCAAATGTAGGAGACTCTCTTAAAATGTCTGGAGACTTGGGAGAAAGGACCCAGGTGGCTCAGATGCTGGCAGCCCAGCTAGGAAGTACGCGCTCACTGACAGGCTAGGGTGCAAGTCTGAGCTTGCTGCCTTTCTCTGTTTGGGGGCATTTTCAGGCCACTGCGTTAATTAGCAACACCAAACACAGCTCGCAGCAGTTGCAGAACGGGAGCTGGGGCAGCAGCAACCCAGGAGAAGCACGCAAGGAGAAGCTGTGCCTCTGCTGATGTTTTCTAGCCCCCAGGCTGCGGGCACAAGGGAGGTGGGAATCCTGCTGCTGCAGCATAGTGACATAAAATGGACAGGAGAGGCACTGAAACATGGACTTTCAGAGGACTTCTGTCATTTAACTTGTGTTTTCTCAAAGCATTTACTTGCAATTTACTGCTGCTCTCTGAGCATGAGGCATTTTGAAGGAATGGTTGTGCTGCACTCACACACTGCATGACCGTGACTGAAAAACTCAAGCTGGAAGTAGAGATAGCAGCTGCTGTTCCCAGGAGGTGCGACTGCTCAAGTCATCTAAAATACCACTAGTCTGCTCATTTTTGACTCAAGCACAGCATATCAGATTAGTTTCCCTGACCCCAAGAACTAGGAGGTGCATTCTCAGGTTTTGGCTAAAGGTCTAGCTGCTATGATTCCTTCCCAGGCAAATGCACCTAGAATTCTGCTTTCTAGCCTGGACCCCTTCAACCTTGTGGCCTTATCCCAAGGAATTACATATAAATATAAATGTGTATTATACAATATAAAAATATAAGCACATACACAAAACATATAACGTTTTAAGTATATTCACATCTATTAAAATTAAATCTATAAAACTATAAAATCTATTAAAATTATATAATATACACAAATATATTTTAAATGCAGCAGTATGTAAACTTTAAAATATATTGTATGTATTACATAATACAACCCATATAAAACTTACACAAGAACAAAAATATACTCTGTGTGACTTCATTCTGAGAGTCAAATTGGACAGAAAAAACTCCAAGCTGCACTGCACCAAGCCAAAAGAACTCAAACAAAAACTGTTATTAGAGATACTGTTTTCTGAGAGGAAAAGTAATAAACTTGAAGTAAAACTGCTACTATTAAAAAAAAAAAAAATCCCTTTGCCAGAGTTTTCTCAGTGCCACTGAGGAGACCGTAGTTTTAGATGGAGGGTTCCCTTATTGCATTTGCTTCCAGAGATTTCCACTTAGAGTTTTTTTCATATTTTTGTATCCAAACTCCTCTTGAGCCTAGCTGCTAGCTCCTCAGCCTAACATGTGATAATAGAATCTGAATTTCTCGGGCAAGCTTTCTAGCTGCAAGGCTAGCACAAAAAAATCCTGACCTTAAGAAGAAGAGCTATCGAATTGCCCATGCTTTGCCTGGCTACATAAAAGCAGGAAGCAAGTTCCGGCTCTGAAACCTATCACTTTGGAGAAGCCAGTCTGGTCATAAAAATTTAAGGCAGAAAAAAAATAGCTGCAAGCTGGTTTATGCCCCAGTGCACAGCCTGCCATTCGCACGAACCAGGCTTTTCCCTTGTAGCAAATAAGGCATGTAGACACTTAATCAGCCTGGACAATTGTCTCCTCCATCTGTGCCTAATTTTAGGTGTTTGTGCCCACCGTCATGCACTGCAGAAACCTTTCTTTTGGCTCTGCTTCCTAAAGATCACCTAAGTTAGGATCTGAGTGGTGTTTAGCTAATTTGAGCATGGCCTGCTGTAACTTTGGCCTCTGAAATCTTTGAAGATCTGGAATAAACGAGGACATCCCCACGCAGCAAAGTGAGCGGGGCAGCTGAAGTCAAATCCTGGGATGGAGGAAGTCTTTGAGGGTGCAGAGGAACCCTGGGGGTGCCTGTACTCTACTGCAGGCTGTTGCTCTAGGGCTGCACAGGGGATGTGGGGCATTATGTGGTAGGTATGTGAAGTCTTGGGCTCATTAAAATTGCTGTATCTGTGATGCATGGGCAGCCTCTGCTGTCCAGAAATCCTTTACAAATCTTTCCAGCTGATGCTCTTTGAGAGTGGAGGGTGGGATACAAACCTCTCCCTTCCCCTCATGGGGAAGGTCCATTTCTGTCGATTAGGGCAAATGCTCCCTAAGTCAAGTTTGCAGAGAGGGTTTCAAGACGTGAAGACATCCTGAGGCCAGGAATCCTGTCTCAAGAAGACTATATAAAGTACATCATTGATGAGGTGGTCTGTGGCACTGTTCTGTGAACCTGCTTTGTGATATGGACATGGGAGGACACATCCCCTTCCTATGAAGGCAACATATTGACACTTCAGCATTATTTTTTCCTTGAAGGCAGAGGCTTGTGGTGCTCTGAACCACAAGCTCTGAACACTTAGTCACGCTACAGTTCCTGCCGGGCACAGTGTAGCTTGATGTACTGAAAGCCAAGTCTCTTGTCAAGAAATGGAAAAGCTCAGCCACGTCCCCATGAGCTACTTAGTTTACAGAATTTGGTATTGAAGTTTCTCTCTTGCCAGGATCATTTTGGTGCCATTAGAAACAAAAGAAAAAATACATCAGTGAAGGAGACACTTGATAGCCCAAGAAATACTCTTTTAACCTTCTGTTACAAATAACAAAGAATAAAAAGAGCATGTTTATAAGGTAAATAAAATCACCAGCAGTATCTTTTACTTCTGCCCCTGCTTTCCTCTCTCCAGATTCTTTACCTCATTCTGTTGAGATCATATGCCTTCATAGGATATGCACAAGGAAAAGGCTAGCGACTCATCATAGCGTTTCAAGCAGTCCTCAGCAGGAGCTCTAGGCAGATGTGAGGTGAGAGTAAATCAGCTGTCAGAAACCTAAGACGCTGACAAACGAAAACTTTCAGTCCCTCTCACCCCAGGAAAAAAATACATTATTTTTTGTACTTCATACTATCAGTTCCAAGCTTGGGACTGCTAGTTCTTTGTACACATGACTGTTAGATCAAGAGCACGGCTCTTCTTGCTTGGGTGATCTGCCTGTGATGGTGCCCAGCAGGAGATTGATAGGGAAGGACTGTGAGAGAGAGAAGATTAACAGCCAGATCCTTCTCCTCAGCCCTCAGCTTTTTCCAGTCTGGGCTTGCTGAATTAGCTGTTGAAACAAATAGCTGATTTGAAGGGACCTTTCTATATGGTTTTTGCTCGCTACTTTTTTACCCAATTACAGTTTTGTATCCACATCATACTACTTTGCAGCAATTAGTTGTTGGGTGACAAGGTATTCCCTACTCTGTTTCACCCTTCCAGCCAGAAAATTTTTGCCGGGTGGAACCTCTCTCTTATATTAAGAGAGATAGCGAATCATTGTTCCCTGCTCGCTGTTTCTGTAACATTCAGGATTTAATGCACCTCTGCAACATTCCCCCATGGGCATTTCTTTTCCAGGCTGAAGAGTAGAAAGGAATCTTGTCTATTTAATCTCTCCCTACGGGGAAGAAATTCACTACCTTTAACCATTCTTGTTGTCATTCTGTGTGTCCTGTTTAGTTCCATTATATGTTTTTTTTGGATGGGAACGGGAGGGAGAGAAGCAGGAATTAACGCATTATTACAGAGACGGGTGCATCAGGCCTTTATGAAGAATGCTTCCTCTTCTTTTCCATGGTAACTGAGTTCTCTCATAACTTTTGCTACACAGATAGTCAAACAGACACTACACATGACAACCATTACACCCGATCTCCCAGTTCCACTAGTTTAACTGGAGCAGTTTAATTTGTGCAGCTGCAATTTCATGCTTTACACTATGGTAAATTACAGGAAAACTTAGGTATCTACCATTAAAATGCAAGTAACAATAAATAGGAAGAATCCAGTACATTCTTAAGCATTGCCCACAAAAAAACCCAGATGCACTATTTTAGAATCTTCCATCTAGTCTATCCATTTTTATTGGAAATCAATGGCTACTTAGCAAAGCAACAGTAATCTTCTGAAAGATTACATTATCTTGGGATAAATGATGAGAAGATCAAAACTCAGAAAGCTAATAACTTGAGAGTAATTTACTGAACAGCTCTCAAAGTTACAGCATTCAGTGGTAAGAGCTAAATTTAAAGAGTCTTTCTTTCAAAAGACAGTTATAAATCCTACAATGCTTAAATATAATCATGCTTGGGTTGTGAAGAAAAAGTCATCTTGGACCTGATGAAGCATGCTTGGACACCTAGTAGTACTAGAATTCCACCAAACGCCAAAATGTACGTGGACATGACTTAACCATGTGGACAGTCTCAGATTGGGAAATTAATGCTATTTGATTTATTGACAGATTCTTGTGATCAGATTCTTTGTTGATTTACAGCTTATGTAGTCATTTCTATTGGAGCAGGATAGAAACATTCTGACTTGAACTAGCATAAATCATGACAGCTAGCTCACAGATGTTACACTGAATGATTCAGTTCAGTCTGAGGAACTCCTAAAGAGTATAATGTACACGAACAAGTTTAGATAGTAGAAGGGGACAAACTTAGCAAAGCAGGAATCATTGCCTGGTAGTTTATCCTTATTTTTAGCAGGTGGTAGATATACTCTTAAGTGTTGCCCTTGTACCTAGCCACGTCGTGTGGCCTTTCTGGCAACGAAGGAAGCGGGTGCTAATATTGAAGAATTCATCTGTCAGCCAGAAGTTAGAGGGTAGTGCTGACCAGATTACAAGGGGTAGGGTGAGGGGGGAAAGGTTCAGAGCTGCCATTTCTTTGTGCAGCATAGTATACCTAACAGATTAGCCATAAGTGTTTACATCTCAGACATTTCCAATCTGATATATTTGCCACTGGGAAAGAAATCTCATGAGCTGGCACAATAAATTATTGATAGCAACACCAGTGCTGCAGGAGCAAGAGAACAGCCTGCTGCAGACTCACCTTTACTTGTCAAGGAGTATAGTACAGTCAGCCATGCCAGCTCACAGCACCACGATGATCAAACCTAGAAAGAACTTGCAGACCCAGCAGTGATACCTACAAGATCTAGAGATTTCTGATTTTCCTACATGAAAATTCTCTTTCTGTACTGTAAGTGCAACTACAATGATTAAAAAGCAGCCTCTGCACTGAACACTTCATGACTAGAAAACAATAACTTCAGGAATAAAGCAGTGAGATTTATGGCAAACACAGCAGTGTGTGTCCTTCTGTCCATTAGTTTTTCTTAACATTGTATTTCTGACCATTCCTCACAGTGTGATGTTTATGCATAAATTTGAGATTATTAACCAAAAGGAAAGTAGTTTTATTTTTTTTCTCATACAAATGCCAAATATCACAGCCACAGACATAAAGAAGAAATTGTTCCAAATAAATATGTATGGAAAGACTTCTCACAGCTTGATAACAAATTTAAAAACAGTAATTACTGTATAAAGGGCTTAACAAATGGTATTACTGCTAGCAGAATAAGCATGTCCAGGGAAAAGAGGATTGAATACATAATCTGGAAATAGATTAAATATATATATATAATATATTCAGTTTATTGCATGGATAGATAAATATTAACATATTTGTGCACGTAACTGGAAACAAGGCACTTATTCAGGTTAGTATAAACAAGGCCACTTGTTAAGTAGAAAGGAAAATGTTAATAAGCCTTCAAAACATCTTGCTGAAACCCAAAACCTTGAAGCCATAACACAAGAGGCATGCAGTTACAGATATATTTATAGTTCACTAAATTGTAAGAAATCCATTTTCTTAAGAAGGGGACAAATCTAGCAGGCCTGGCTGAAAACACTGGGATATTTTTTCCCACACAGAGGGAAATGAACCCACGAATCTCACTCATTCTTCTCTAGCTTTTCAGTGTTCATTTTGTGCTTTTCTTTATCATCAGTTTGCACTGTTATTTTATATAATTTCAGAAAAATATTGGTCTGATAATCGATATCAACCTAAACATTTTACAGAGGTGTAATCAGATACTATTCAAAGCAGTGATCAAGTTGTCTACTGGGCTCAATATCTGGCTTGTAAAACACACAGTTTTTTATGTGATTTCATTAAAAAAAAAAAAAAAAGATTTTGCCTGCAGGTGACTTGGTGACATTTCAGTTTGCTAAAATTCAAAAGCAGAAAAATAGCTCTAGTGATAAACACCTAATTTCTGTATTTATTTTTTTATATATATATATATATATTTAAAAGATCTTCTTTGCTTATACAAAACAGGCATTCTATAAATATTAAAATGTTCTATTATTTACATGTATCCAATTTTACTGTAGAATCATTAACTGCTATTATCCAAACATGCAGGTTCTAGGAGATGAATTCTGCCTTTTTCATAATCACAACCTTTTGGCATAAAGGCACAAAGGCAAATTTTATCCTAGGTTACAATTGCAACTCACCTAGTTCTAAACTTAAACTAAATAAAAAAATATCTATGGGTTGAATCTTTGATCAATCTTGCCCACATAATACATGGATCACAATACCAGGAACTTCACTGAAAGAACAAATTAATGTCAGCTGACTAGGGAAAAGGTCTAATGCACTGGGCACATCTTGCAGAAAATTGTTTCATCCTAGAACTCAGATTAATTAAAATAAAAGATGACTGCATGCTTTTAACAATGGAATTTGACCTTAGGTGGTTGAAAACATCTTTCAATTACGCAGTCCCAATCACAGTCTTCAGAAAACCCAGAAAGGATAGGACAGATTCTGACCTGATTCATTTCGTGAAAAACGGATGAAATCTTATGAAATGAATGACATCACAACTATATCAATCCAGAGCAAAGGGTATGTCCCTCTGTGGACATATTTACCGTGTACAATGAATTATAGCACATATCTTCCCAAGCTAGTAAATCTCAACATTTCTGACCTCTATGGCTCAGAGGACAATTGTGCAGAACTACTAGGCCTGGTTTGCCTGTGTTTGCATGGCATTACAGGTCTTATTAGACGGCATTACCCGTCTGGATGTGATCCTGGGCAATATGCTCTAGGTGACCTTGCTTGAGCAGGGAGGTTGGACTAGATATCTCCAGAGGTCCCTTCCAACCTAAACGATTCTGTGATTCTGTGATTCATTACAGTCAAGCTATGAAAACTTTTGAATGGATGCAGGATTTTGTGCTTGCAGCTAGGCTGCTTTCGAGGTGGCTTGTGTGCAGCAAAACTCACATCTCTGCATCATGGTTCCCAGTACGCCTAATGCTAGGTGTACTGCAGCTGAAGATAGCTTGGGGGCTGCCTGCACCCACCACCACAGGTGGTGGAAGGGAACAGGTATATTAGTAACAGACTCAGATTTTAGACAGTTTATGGTTTAACTCTTTGAACTGAATGGACTTACATATACTTAACGCTAGTGTGACAAACGGGACAATCTCTCTTGAAGATTACTTAGCTTTTGTGGGCAAGCATTTGGCAGGCTATTTTTGGGACAGAACAAACAAAGTCCTGCATGGATAAGAACTGACATGGAGCACTGCTGATCCAAACCTCTGTGAAACCTCATGCTAACGTACTACCTAAGTCACAAAGGCCGAGAGAAAATTAGAATTACTTCTTCAAAAGTAGCTATTCATTAAAAAAAGCCCGACAATGACCCAGCAAGCTTGTCAAGAGGTACTATGATTATACAATAATAAATACTACTTGATGCCATCAAATGTTTTTTTTTTTCCCTACGCTTTGTTGCCATTTAATATGATAACTGACATCACATCCTGGATTCAGCATCATGACTCCTAGGCTCAGTTCAAGTAGAACCTTGTCCTCTCCATTCTGTATCTAACTCTATCCTCCTCTCTAGGAACTAAAATACTAATGCTTGCACTTCCCAGCTATGGGTGCGCACTGACAAATATAATTTACCTTACAAAAATTCTATGATTCATATAAACTTAAGAGCGCATAACTGTCCAGTTTCTGTGAAAGACAAGATTCCTCTTGCATTTGTTGCGTTCTTTGGCTTTATATAAACATAAATAAGGAAAAAAATGAGGAAAAAATTTCTCTGGTTAAATAATTGAATAAGAATCTGCAGAAAATAACATGCACTGCATCCTGTGACATGTATTTCATTATACTGTTGTGCTGTCTAATCTGACTGTCTTTTTGAAAAGTTCAGTTAAATATAAACAAAAAAAAAAATCACTGGTATATCTTAAGTGAAGTCAAAGGCTTACAGGAGGGAGGAGTCATGACTGCGGCATTTTATCACCTTTCAGATTAATTGCAAACATTGAGTTCTTTGTGAGAAACAGTACAAAATTTCACTGAGGAGTGTTAGCATTCCTTCTCTCAAGTATTCTGCATTTCAGAAGAAACAGACTTCTGTTTTTATTACAGACAGGGTCAATAGCACCTTTGGATAGCTTCTTCTCCTTTTTTGAAACGTCAGAAGATACAAAAACAAAACAAAACAAAACTCTCCCCCTTAAAATGCAGTTCCTTGAATTGCTTCTTAACGTTAGTGCATGATATAGGGATGTCAGGATGACCTCTTGTGCAAAGTGGGAGATTCAGCATGGATTCCTCCTCTATTGTTGATAACGGCAGCAAGAGTTCAGGATAAAAAAATTTCAAGTACATCTAGACGCGTATGAACTTTTTATTCTTCATGAGTCATGGTGATCTGCTGATAACAAAGTGCAGTTCAAGTTTGTTTTGAGGCACTCTGGAGATCGGCTTGAATCCTGCAGTCTTGGAATCAAACCTCCGAGCTGTCGCTGGTATAATTATATGGTAGCATCATTGGTTCATTGCTGCCTGACTCCTTTGCAGCTTCTTTCTTCTCAGAATTTTGTTTCTTTTTCAGCAGCAAAATTATGATTGCAATTAAGCAGATGGCAAGGAAAATCACAGCAGCTCCACCAATGATTGTGACTATGCCAACCCCTGGGCTTTGGTTATTCAGTTCCCTGGGGAGAATGCCATTGACTACAACCTCCCTTTGAGGGACCTGTTTCTTGTTGGTGCGGTCTAGTGCTATGTGCTGAATGTTTGTTCCTCGTTTTTTTTCTACCCCAATATCTTTCGCAAATTCTGGAGCTCCTTCAGCTCCCCTTTTCTGACGCCTCTGTGTGGATGCTCCTGGTCTCCCACCACTGAAGACAGAGTGGTACCGGTGCTCCACACTCCTTTTGCCGATTCCACGGTTAGCATTCTCTTTTGAACGGACAGTGTATATTGTATGGACATACCACTCCCTACCCAAAGATACCTAGAAAGATACAACTTTTTGCTTTTAAACACACACATGCATGCAATGTGGACAGCAATATAAATAATATAAATCAGTCATTGCTTTATATCGATTGCCTGGACAGTACTTTCAAGATCATGCACGGATAAAATCTATTACATGTTAATTTGCCCCAGAGGAGTCACTTTTTCTGCCATAATATTAAGAGAGGGTAGTTTGCATTCCCTTCTACGATCAGATTCTACGGCTTCTAGGTGTAGATGAAGAAGCCTTATCTTGGCATTTTTTTTGGCACTGCTAGTATCAATGGCCATACAGGTCTTTGGGAAAGAACCTTAGGTGCAGACAGGCTACAAAAGAAGGACACTCTGGGCCCAACCCTGCCAATCATCTAGACTTTACATACTGTCACTAAAATTACATATTCCACAGTTGGCTCACACCCATCTCATTTTAAGAGAATACTTTAAATATCCACCTATAAACATCCTCCAAACTCCCAACATTTTCTTTTCATCAGAACATAAGCAATCATTGCCTTAGTATCCCTTTTTTGAGAGAGGTTAGCTCTAACACTTGTAAAACAAATAAACAAACAAATCTAGAGAAGAGGCATACATACAATTCTCTTTCCCTTTGAACAGTTTTCCAGCTTCCAGCACTCAGTTGCTTAGGGACTTCCTACACTGACGTCTGTGTCTTGATCATTTCCACTTAGCTTAGAATCACTGATGATCCTATTTTCCCTTGATTTGTCCTGTCTCTTCCCAATATGTTATAGATTTGGCCTCCACAAGATCCAGTAGGATTGTCTGAATACTGTTTTCTGTTTTTCTTAAAGCTACTGGCTTACAATTTCAGTGGTTGCATTCAAATTCTGTTATTGTGAGAAGCAACGAACACAGTTTCTACTTTACTCTTGGTTTTTCAATTCCTTTTCAGGACATTCTGTTGTTTCTTGACATTCTCATTCTTTTGACAGAATGAGGAGAAAAAAAAATTGCATTATTGGAGATGGATTCTCTAAATCAAAAACAAGCCTTTAGCTTCCTTTGGGACAAATTATGAAATGCTTTTTATGCTAGTAAGTAGGCTGTTCTCTTAAATGTTCTATTTTTCACAATGGGACTCTTAATAATACTAAAATGGCCAGAAGTAGGAATAAAGAGTCTTCAGGATTTCTTCCAGTAATTTGCAATTCTGAGTTTTGCATGTAGTTTTGCAAATACTGAAGGGACAAAGAAACTACTGACTGGGCCATATAGCTCAAAGGGATGAAAGTAAACAGGTGAAAGATTATATGAAATTTAGAAATAGGTGTGCCCTTTACTTTTCTATTTCTAGGCTTTCTAGTGCTCAGATGTTTCGGAATGTGCAAGTTTGTGAGGAAAGGCTTGCACAGAAAATGCTGAATATCAATTAAATTTGGGTGAAGTACACTATAAATACTCACGGTTCTTTTATTTTTGGTCTTTGATAAGTGAGAAGGAAAGCAACAGAGACATGCTATGTGACACAAAACTTCAAAAGTCCTTAAAAGAAATGCATAAAGAATCATTTGTATCATTTCTTGTTCGACTATGGAGATAATGGAAGAAAAGCATGCCATCTGCATAGGAATCTTCCATAAGTGCTTCAAATTTTACATCTAGAAAATTTTAAGCATTTATAATCCTTTTTAACTGCCAATGAAATCAAAAGGAATCTTCCTATCTCCTTCAATATGACTTACAGTTAACTCTTAACACTTCCTGTGCGGGACTGTTCTTGAGAAAGAGTTTTTGGTGCAGTATTTCAGGAACTAACCTACAGAAAACTTACCTGAAATAGGGGAGATGAATCCATTTTAAACCCATCAGAGCCTGGTTGTTTAACTAAAGGAATTGCTTCAGGGTCATCTATTGCAAGTCTCGCATTAAAAAGCACATTTCCAAAGCTTGTGGCTTGCGTCTCTGGCTGAGCTTTGTCCTGCATGGTCATGGAGATAAAAAAAAAAAAAATTGTAAAAGGCACATTCGTTTCTTCCAGGAAAAAAAAGTTCTAATATTTATACAAAATATATCTTTTCTAGGAGTGTAATTAACATGTGCTATGATATGTAATCCAATGTAATACCATGAGAAAAACGTATGAGAAGCAACTGTGGTCACCTCTGACTTGTACTAGCTAACATTTTTTTTAGAAATAGAAAGGGGAAAAAAATCTAGAGAACAATCATAGCCACATTTCTAAAATGAAAAAATACATAAATATCACCTGAAATAAAAGTCAGAAGAGACATATTCATACAACTAATTAAGGCAACTAGGAGGGATTCACCTTACCCAACTTTAAAAGTTAGGCATCTGGTCTCTAGTCACAGAATCACAGAATGGTTTAGGTTGGAAGGGACCTCCGGAGATCATCTAGTCCAAGTGCCCTGCTCAAGCAGGGTCCTCTAGAGCATGTTGCACAGGATCGCATCCAGGCGGGTTTTGAGTATCTCCAGCGAAGGAGACTCCACTACCTCTCTGGGCAACCTCTTCCAATGCTCTGTCACCCTCACAGTGAAGACGTTTTTTCTCAGGTTTAGGTGGAACTTCCTGTGCTTCAGTTTCTGCCCATTGCCTCTTGTCCTGTTGCTGGGCACCACGGGAGAAGAGACTGGCCTCATCCTCTCGACACCCCCCCTTCAGACACCTGTACACGTTGATGAGATCGCCTCTCATCTTCTCTTCTCCAGACTGAACAGGCCCAGCTCTCGCAGCCTTTCTTCAGAGGAGAGATGTTCCAGTCCCCTAATCATCTTTGTAGCCCTCCGCTGGACTCTCTCCATACAAACGTAAACTTTTAGTCACATAATTACCATGGTGAAGACAGAGCTTGGACACACTAGCACTTCAAGTCATGAAGATGCTTTCTACCAAGGCAGCAGTCCCTTTTCCCACAGCAGCATAGTACAACGCAAAAAGCATTCTTAGTGGAAATGTGCTGTTCTTCCATTAACACCAACACAGCTCAAACAGCAGTTTTTTTCCTAAGTGCAGACAAAACTTTACCACCATTTCCAGCTCACAGAACACCCTTTTCCTTCCACCTGTTTCTGCGTCCTTTTCCATAGTGACCACTAGTCATCTAAGTTTACTCTATAGCTACTTTCAGAAGGCAAATCATCTGCGCTGTCTTACATATGCTAAGCTAGCTTTAGAGGTATCTCCCTTTCCCCATTGACTACAGGGGCAACCTGGAAGACTAACTTTACACTATGCATTCATTTTTTGATAGTTACAGGTAGATGAGACAAATGTCATCTTTAATATAGTCATCTAATGGCTTGTCTTCTTAGGCTTTCTTTATGGTCAGTGAAGACAGGAAATGCAGAGAAGAAGCCTATTTTGGGATTCTAACTTAGGTCAAACTCTAAATTATGAGAGTCCCCAGAGAGATTAGGAACATAACAAGGAGGCAGAAAGGCAGCCCATGTTAGACTAGAGCTAGCATAAAAAATCTGATTGGTGCTGTTAAGGGCATTTTAAAGAACAGTTGGTTTTGGATAACAATAAATAAATAAATAAATAAATAAATAAATAAATAAATAAATAACAAGTGCACCTTCTCAGAATTAGAAAACTTACCACAATCTTAAATCTGTACAGAAGGGATGGAGAATCAGCAAGGCAACCATATTCAGTGTTGGATGGATTATACTTGGGTACATATCCATCAGCTCCTGTGCACAGAAAAACCTTCTCGATGCTACAGTAGAAGGAATCACCCAGATTCTGCACTGGATCCACCATCACTCGACCATATATGGTATCACCTGGAAATAGTTCACATCCTATTACACTGTTATATTTAGCACAGTATTGAGGCCAAATTAATAAACCCAGTGAAGAAGCTCAGTGCACTGTAATGTGGCTGCAGTTTCTGGCCATCTCAAAGGCCCAAGCTGAAAGTCCAGTCTTAAAGGTCCAATCTGCCTACAGCTATATACAAGGGCTACTTGTGACACTTAGCTAAACAGATTTTACTGTAAGGGGTTGCCAAAGGTCATGATCAGAGTGTACCCTCTTCCACACTCTCTGGGTCACAGGATAGCAGTAGGAGGCCATTCACTGCTACTATAACCTAAAGTAAATTCTGGGGCTTCTGGGATCTTCATTCAAAAAGTGACTTAAAGCTACATTCTCTACCCCGTCTACACCAGACCAGGATGCAGGTTTTGGTCTTCTGACAATACGTCTTGTTGAAGAGATGTGCTTTTTTATGTCATAGAACCCTATTCAGACAGCGTAACAGTTTGGTTACACTTGGCCAGATTGGCAGCATTTAATATAGTAAAATTGACGTGAACATTATGAAAAGTCACAGAGATATTTTCTGAGACTTTGCTCCTTATTGTATGATTGCATTTTTGCTGCCTGATAAGATTTACGAAAAACATGCTTGCAAGGCCTACACAAATAACCTGGGCCAGTACTATACAGGCAGGAAAAGTATACCATGTGTAGTGGTCAAACACGGACAACAGAAAGTGCTGAGGAAGGCTGAGAATTTGGAGAAAGAAAGAAAGAAGCGTGGCATTGCTTTTATAACTATTTGTAGCAACTGTAGACTTTGAGAGAGGTCAGGTCTCTGCTGTTCAAGAGACCAGGCAAACAAGTCACAAAAGACAATTGTGGATTCAAGGTCCTGATATTCTAAACAGGCAAATGAGGCACATGAGGAAAACAATAATTGAAGTGATTGCTTAAGGTCATGTAAGAAATCACTGATAGATGTATCAACTGAATCCAGGCTTCAGTTCACTGTTTCACACAAGTTTTTTTTAAAAACGACCTCTTCTGGGTCTGAACATAGTATTAAGCAAGCAGGAATTCTGAAAGTTCATCTTAGTTTTGACTTGATTTCTGTTGGGCATATTTATCTTCTTCACACACAATAAAAAGACTTTAATAGTTTCTTAGCAACTATGGATGTTCTTAGTATCAGCTAAACTAATGTTTATAAAGTGCTCAGCATATGAGAAGTGGCACTAGTATTGTAACTTTCAGAGACAACAGTTTCAATGAAGATTGGTCAACAACTCTGATACAAATTGCAAAGTAGGAAAGACAAACACAAAAGAACACAAGCAGCAAGCCAAACCTTTACTCCTAGCTTGCTTTGATGGAAACAGGATCTTGACAGTGTGAACTACATTAAATGTCTATGGTCTTGCACAATTATACCTTCTGCAAAAGCGACATCACTTTCTTGCCCAAAGCCCATGGAGCCATCAGATAGCCACAGGGTCTTCTTTGAGAGGAGAAACATCTGGGTATTCAAGCTGAACTCAGCAGCCACGGGGTCACTGACCTAAAACAACAGCGTAAGGCTCTTCAACATGCGTTCTTTAATCACTCTTAAAATACAACATAATCTTCCAGCGTACTCTGTTAATCAGTTTTGCATATCTAGATGTAATAATACAGTTTAAATTAAAAAAGAGTTCTTTGCATTGGACATATATTGCTACAAATTCTTCATGCATACAGTCTTCTACAAGGGGATGACTGGCTGAGTAGATGAGGGGAGAGCAGTGGATGTTGTCTGCCTTGACTTCAGTAAGGCTTTTGACACTGTCTCCCAGCCTTGTTCAACATATTGATTGATGACCTGGGTGAAGGGACAGAGTGCACTCTCACCAAGTTTGCTGATGATACTAAACTGGAAGGAGTGGCTGAAACACCAGAGAGCTGTGCTGCCGTTCAGAGGGACACAGAATCACAGAATGCTTCAGGTTGGAAGAGATCTCCGGAGATCATCTAGTCCAAGCGCCCTGCTCAAGCAGGGTCCTCTAGAGCATGTTGCACAGGATCGCATCCAGGCGGGTTTTGAGTATCTCCAGGGAAGGAGACTCCACGACCTCTCTCAGGGCAACCTGGTCCAGCGCTCCGTCACCCTCACAGTCAAGAATTTTTTCTTCGTGCTCAGATGGAACTTCCTGTGTTTCAGTTTGTGCCTGTTGCATCTCATCCTGTCGCTGGGCACCACTGGAGATATGGACACAGGGGAACCTCATGACGTTCAACAAAGGCACGTGCAGGGTCCTGACCTAGGGAGGAATAACCCCATGCCCCCCAGCTGTGGGCTGACCTGCTGGAAAGAGAAGGACCTGGGTGTCCTGGTGGACAACAAGTTAAGCATGAGGCAGCAATGTGCCCTTGTGGCCAAGAAGGCCAATGGGATCCTGGGCTGCATGAGGAAGAGTGTTGCCAGCAAGTCAAGGGAGACTCTTGAGTAGAGACTCCCCTCTACTCAGCCCTGGTGAGGCCCTGTCTGGAGTGGTGGATCCAGTTCTGGGCTCCCCAGTACAAGAGAGACATGGCCCTACTGGAGAGAGTCCAGCGGAGGGCTACCAAGATGATTAGGGGACTGGAGCATGTCTCCTCTGAAGAAAGGCTGCGAGAGCTGGGCCTGTTGAGCCTGGAGAAGAGAAGACTGAGAGGGGATCTCATCAATGTGTATAAGTATCTGAAGGGGGGGTGTCGAGAGGATGGGGTCAGACTCTTCTCCGTGGTGTCCAGCGACAGGATGAGATGCAACAGGCACAAACTGAAGCACAGGAAGTTCCATCCGAACATGAGGAAAAAATTCTTGACTGTGAGGGTGACGGAGCACTGGAACAGGTTGCCCTGAGGGAGGTCGTGAAGTCTCCTTCGCTGGAGATACTCAAAACCCGCCTGGATGCGATCCTGGGCAACCTGCTCTAGAGGACCCTGCTTGAGCAGGGAGATTGGACTAGATGACCTCCAGAGGTCCCTTCCACCCTGGGCCATTCTGTGATGCTGTGAACCCTTGGGTCATTTGTTCCTATGATACCTGATGAGATTTAAGGCTAGTTTCTTCCTACACCATGTTTTTCCAAATTCCAGCTATCTACTTTCTGTTTTCCGCTCAGTATCTTGTCTCCTAACTCACCATAACCTCTTTTTTCTATCCCATTTACTTCCGTACACACAAATTCCATCTTTGCTTCTGATCCTCTGCCAATTTTTGAAAAGTACATATTATTGAGGACTTATAAATAAGTATCAGTTCTTCTGATGTGGTACAGGTTATCTGAGATACAGATCATATTTGTGAAAACACATTAAAACATTGCTAATATTTATCTCTTTTGAATTTGACACAATTTTCTATAGTTCATCCTTGATTATTTTACAAGAATACAATAAATCAATCCTATCGGTAGCAGGTTCTCAGTGGGCCTTATACTTCATAAACATAAGTTAGAAAGCAACCTATATAGGGACAGAACATAACAAAGGCAAAGAAAATAGTAGATGGAAGTGCTGGGGAGAGCTCAGAGTTCAAAAAGATGCAGTATACCTGAGGAAACAATCTGAAACAGGCACATATGCAAAAAAAAAAAAAAAAAAAAAAGGAAAGAAAGAATAAGAGAACAAGAGACTGCTAAAGAATCACTCTCAAATAAAAAATGCTGAATATATATGTACATATATACATATGTTTATATATAAAAAAGTATATATGTGTACCGAAAGACAGGAAAATATAAAGGAAACATTCTTGTAGGCTCTTGGACAAGGGGTTGATGGAATGAGATATAACAATACCAACAGAAACTATTGCTACAAGCTATTCAGCTGACATGCTTATTCTTCTTCAAAACCCTTTTCCACAGCAGAGGCCCCAAAATATAGAGTAATAAGATTTGGCAACAAGAATATACAGCTGAAAAGTTTTTATAGACTCACTGCTACTCTTTGCAGAGAGGGACCCTATCCCCACAGCCTTTTCACAGAAATAATAATAAAAAAATACATTCTAATCTGTTTGGACTGCTTCCTTCTAAATGCCCAGATTCAGGCTATCAGATTACAAGTCCCACAGTTTCAAACACCTGACAGACACAGCTGTTTTCCAGCTGCAGTTTTGAAAGAAAATCAAGCATGGCCTGACCAAACTCTTCCTTTGCAGAATAAATGTTTACTGAATAGGAAACAAAAAGTGCATATTCAGCTAAAGGCACTAGACTTCAGCCATGCAGTTTACAACAATGGTAAGAGCAGTGGCCTGGGTAAATATTTTGCAAAAAGCTGTGAATACGTCTCTTAGATGTCCTACTTTAAGTTACTATTTTAATTTCAGTTTCATATGTGAGTTTCCATGCTACCAGCGGCTGACTCATACTGGCAATTTATTACTGCAATTCAAATATACTTATTTTCATGCGCAGTTGAGGCATTTAAAGAGTTCTTAGAAACATAATAGATAAGGACTTGTTGAGCGAAAAGAGAGCACTGTCAACTCATTCTGCTTATTTCTATGCCCATCAACTACTTTGCATATGGATCATTAGGGATGATATAGATCATTCATAGTGGGCATCCTCAGCTCCATGGGGACCACAGTGCATGAGATACTTGGTACTTCAAGAAGCAGAGAGTCCTGGAGATCTGCCCATCCCAGTGCAGCAGGGATCCTGATTACGGAGTTATGGGAAATAGTTATAGGCATTTAGAGATAGGAGACATTGAAAGGAGTGGGATAAAGCAGAGCTGGGAGGTTGAATGCTGGGCATGTACAAGACTTCTCAGAATGAGGATAGTGATAGTACAATACTCAACAGTGTTTCAGGCTACCTTCCCTCTTCAGGGCCCACAGAAAGAGGACAAGGGAGACGGGCATATATGTTAAAGGAAATGACAAAATAAAATCTCCAGAGGGAGACCCCAAAATATATTTTCTTCTTGATATCTGCTTCTTAAAATGGTCACTCACTCATACACAGTGAAAGTTGTGAAGGAAGTTCGAATGAAAAGTTTCCCAGAGAATGAAAACCCTCATATTAAAAAGCCCAAGGAGATAATACAGTAGAGCAGCTGGAGCACTAGATTGAGAACCAGAAGAAATAACTCCTATCCTGTCCCATCATTTCATCATTTGACATACAGGCAAAGTCATTTTGATCTAGTTGTGACATCTGCATTCACTGATTTCAGTGGGAGCGTGCAAGGTTTCAGGTGTTTCCTAGTCTAAGGCTCAGTGTCACGGTCTGACCTTTCATGTTCACATCTCTGCTTTTCTTTTTCATTTCTAAAACACGGATACCAAAGCTCATTCAGTTTTGTAGAATGCCAAGAAATCTTACAGGTCAAGTGCTGGATATTGCCTCTATAATTTGTGCTACTGTACTGCTGCTAGAGCTGATTTTTTGGGATCTGCTTTAACTCTATACAATTTTTCAATTTATGATTAAAGGGAACAATATCAATGGCCACAGAATTTCTCAGTTAATTTTTGTTTGAGTATCTCAAGAAAAATAGCTGGCATTGAATCAAAAATTGCCAGTTATAGCAAGTAGCTGGCCACAGTCCTTGGTGGTTATGACACCGTTATAACTTTGCAACTTATTCCTAATTTGAGTTTGTGTATCTGAAACTTCCAGATACTTGGTACTACTAAAGCTTTATCTGAGATAATGACTCCTCCTCTAGTATCCTGGTTTTCTTCCCAAGGCATTTCTTATATCTTGAGCAATCTGCTCCATAAACTTCTTCCAGATAAAATAGGTTAGTGTTAGGTCTCCCCCTAGGCAACTTTGCCCATTTTGGAAAAATTTTGATATCTCTTTTGAATTTTCCCCAAACTATCAGCATCTTTCTTGTTTATAGTAGGAGCCAACAGCAGCTATGCTTCAGCATTACTATTAATTGCTTTATAGTTCCAGTAGCAGATTGGAAATGCCAGATAAAATGCAGAGTGCTGAACCAGTATAAACTTCCCTTGCCCATTTGAATTTTTTCAAGATATTTTGTTGGGTTAACTCTGAGAAGACAGGTTTCATGTCAGATCATGTATCATCTCTCTGTTCTGTCAGGACTTTATGCCGTATCAGGAACCATCTGTTCTCCCATAGCTGGCACAAAGCCACATGAAAGCATAACGACTGCATACATGCTGTTGGGTACTCCAACTAATTCAACAGAAATGTGACTGTGTATCCCTGCCTGATCCAGATCAGAATTATACTGTAAGATGATTTCATAGTGTACATCTATGCTATTAGTGAGCATGAAAACATAGTCACACTGTTCCAGCATCAGTTGTACTGGCTCCAAGTAATAGAAGCGATATAACTCTGTACACATCCCAAGGTTATTCTAGCCTTTTTGATAACACTGTAAACTCACAGTTTATGTTCTGCTAAATATAAAACATGACCCCCAGATATTTTTCAGTCATTGCTTTCCACAACAGAGTCCATTCCTCCACATTTTGTTCCTAGCTGCATAGCTTTAGAGTTGGACTCTGTGAAATGCATGCTGTTTGTCTGTTCCTAGGTTACCTATACAATCCACATTACTATGAGTAGGTTTTGTCTCACTCACTTAAGCCCTCTTAAAGCTAGGCATCTAAGCTAAGCTGGTTATCTACACTTCCTCTGTTGTCAGTAACGGAAGTCCTACCTTACGAATGGATGAATTTTCCTCTGCAACTGCTTATCTCTTCTGAGGGATCTAAAGTTAGACAGGCTAACTCCCTCTTTTAATATCAGACACCTATATCTGATCTTGTGTACAATGAGAACTTTCCAATAAAAGTTTTATATTTTGTTTCATCCTCTGATAAGACTATTTCACAGAAAAAGCCAACAGATGAGTCTGAAATTCCCAGTGGTTAGTTCATATCACAATAAATAACACCCAAACTGGTATCAAGGAGCTTGCCTACTGTCTATCATTGAAGAATAGGCAAAGACTGCCCATGCAAGCAGGACAAAACACATTTGTGCTCCTACGTTAGCTCTTTCAGGTTGGTCATATTGGTTAAATAGGAGGAGAGAATATGTACAGTCCTCATCCATTTAGGACTTTGTTGATAAGCAAGTAAATTCAGTTTCTAGCACTATCAATAGAGGACCACCAAAGGCATTCTGAGAATTAATATAAAAAGAAAACATGACAGAGGTAACGCTGGGATGGTACCTGCTGGAATCGGATATCCAGATCAAATGTGATTGGCTCTCGGGGATTACAGATCACTGGTAGGCTGTACTCCTGATGTGGAGCAGTGGTACAGGCTATCAGCTTCACAGTGTATGTTCCAGAATAGTCACGAACCTGGAGAGAGAGACATGGTTGTTCCAGAAAGATCCTAAATACCAACCTGGGGTAAAAGAAGACACAGAAAGTGAAGGCTGAGGTTTTACCGCAAAATCTGAAACAAAGCTCCACTGCTGTCCTGGCTGATTGTATGTTGGCTCACTTCGGATGAGGCTGAGGCTAAATGTCAGGCCCGGGTGATCAGCTGACATGACCATTGACGTTAGAGGTGAAGCTAGAAACAGGTCAAGGGACAGGTTTGTCAACTTTAATATTTTACTGCAGACTCTCAGAATCTGAAAAACATTCCCAATTATTCATAAGCCATAATTCCAAAGTTAATATTAGTACCTTTACATGGCACTGGGTTTTATTAACTGAAACTAGCAAATCCAATCACAGTCAACATAGCTGTGCCTCCTTGACTCTTGTTCATGTGTATAGGAAACAGTTGCTTCTGGGCTACGCAACCAGAACTGTATGAAGATTAAATTTAACAGAAGGGTAAAGCAGCAAGAGTGGAATGGCAAGGATCTATAATCTCTCCTATTTTTAATTTCAAATGTCAACCCAGAGAACATAAAATAAATTCTCTTAGAAGTGTAACTCTCTCAGCTCTGCATGATATGCAAAAAATAACATGCTAGAGAACAGTTATCAAAAAGTGGAATCATTATGAACGAGTTTTAGGGGTTAATAAAAGCAAGTTAAACTCAATGAGATTTCTTAAAATGATTTTTACCTTCCCATTATTGTTCAGCAGATTTAATTTAGTTAGATAATCTTTTCCATTGCCAGCATTCATGCTCAGACGTATGTCTGCAGACAGTCTTATACCAATGATTATTCTGAATAAAGGCAGTGGAGTTTAAATGTATTAAATTGCAGGAGCAGGTCTTTGGCAATGACTAATTGAATGGCAGTAAGAATGTTTTATCAACAGAATGATACAATGATCCTACCAGAACTTTTTTTTACTCTTGGAAACAAGTATAAATAACATACAAAGGCTGCAAGTTATAAAGGAAATTTTAATGCTAACCAAGTCCAGAGAGGAACGTAAATAGACAGATAATTATAGCTTTTAGATCAAAAATGTATGTTTATAGATTCCCTACAGAACAGAATGGCCTAGATCTTCACCTTTCATAAATCAGCTTCTTCATCAAGTGGAACTACCCACTTTGCATCAGATTCAGATATATTTCATTAAGTTTGCCATCTGAATACTGTCATTAGCGACAAGTAAGACATTTTAAGTACCTAATAAATCCTCAGCTGCATTGCACAGTACATGAAAAACTCAGATTTCTGTAGCAGAAATAAGAAAAATTAACAGTATAAAATTCTGGGGGTAAGGGTGGGGGGTTACTTTATTTTTATTTCTCTTTGTGATACTACCAAAACGTAGATTAAGCTTACCAGAATGGGACATCACAAACAAACCATGAAACCGGGCTTCAGTCTTGAAGTTGACAACCAAGCGCCCCTCTTCACTGATACGCATGCTGGTTGGGTAGAGGGAACCTGGCAGCAGAAGGCAATCCACAGAGATCATTTCACTTGCAAATGACAAATAAGTCGCACTTTTACTAACAACAGCACTCTTCTACTTCCCCTTGTCCTATCAGCTATGTAGAAAGGGTCCTGCTGATATCTTTTGGGATGACTCAGTATTATTCTCAAGCAAGAATTGACATAGAGGGGTGTAGAGTTTTCAGGAGTGCTTCATTCTTCCAAGGCATATACAAAACTTCCCTGCAAAGTCACGGCTTAACATATATTATCAAGGACCCACACAGATGCTCTGCTAGACTGAGGAAAGTCCGCAGCACAGTATATATTTGGATTTGAAGCTCCATCTAAACCTGAGGAAAAACTTCTTTCCTGTGAGGGTGACAGAGCATTGGAACAGGTTGCCCAGAGAGGTTGTGGAGTCTCCTTCGCTGGAGATATTCAAAACCCATCTGGATGTGATTCTGTGCAACCTGCTCTAGAGGACCCTGCTTGAGCAAGGAGGTTGGACTAGATGATCTCCAGAGGTCCCTTCCAACCTAAACCATTTTGTGATTCTGTGATTTGGACAATGCACGGTCTGCTACCAGGTGCTTCTGTTGAGGGGAAAACGCTTTTGTTTTCAATAGGTATTCAATTTGACTCCTACAAATAAAAGCTACTTCAGAGATGCTCTTGATCATTGCCTCCCTATATATTGTCCAAGGGCAGCACTCAGCAGCATTGTGGCAGTAGCTGTCAACTATGACTTCCATGGTAGTCTGACTGTGGGTGCCTGACTCTGTGAAACTCATTCTGATAATTTCTGGCATGAAGCTCGCCCAAAATATGGACTCCAAATTTCAAGTTACAAGGTTTGTTTATATGTCAAAAGTGGTATATTGCTGTAGCTTGCATCCAAGTCCTTTTTTCTCTAGAACCGTTCAAAGTTCCAGAGTTCAGGCACTTCCTACAATGCTCTTTTACTGAAAGCCAGTGATGTGGCATGCTCCTGTGTGCAAGGGCAAGAAGAAAACAGGAATGCTCCTTCACGGATGTGTTAGAAATCTGACACATTCACCAATGGGAATGTGTACCACCTGTAAAAACTCATCTGCACCAAATACCTATATTGGTCCATTAGAAATTAAAGACCTTGCCTGCATAGCAATTTTAAATATAATTTTTGTAGGACAACTATATGTAACAAGTGCTATGGAAATAAACTGAAAAGTAGCTTACCCCTCCCTGCTCTTGGGGAACAGCTGTCCCTTGTACAAGGCATGGCAGGGAAAAGTGTTCACTCTATACTGCCCAAATCAGATTAGGGTATGTTGGAGGTCTATCCTCTACTACTGTGTTTACCATGTGTTCTCTGCTTGCCATTTTCAAAGGGAGCTATTAATGTTCAGCATCTCCTGATGCTGGCCATCAGCTCCTTAAACAGAGAAAAAAAATTAAAGTGTTAAAGTCAGTAAAATGGGGACACATATGCACCACACCACTGCTGAGACCCAGGATTAGCCCAGCTGTTATGCGATGACTAGTATGTCATATGATTTGTGGCATATGGTTTATTCTTCATGCATGGCACGGCATGTGCTTATTTTCTTATGCAACGCAGATTCCCCCTGCAACTCCTCATTTCCTACTCTTAACATGAGGACAGGAATAGTATCACAATGACTTCTGTAGTTCACATATAGAGTATGGAGAAACAAAATTGTTTTTATGCTCACACTGTCGTCCCAACATTGTTAAGTGTACATACT